>NC_141700.1:771272763-771875263 GCF_964263255.1 Lissotriton vulgaris | reverse complement strand
TACTCGCCGAATTTAAGGCATTTACCTTTTGATCTCTTGCTAATTCTTACTGGATCCATAAATGAAAGGATGTCTAACTAAATCTGCCAACATTTTAACTATAAATCTCACTATTTGTACACCGGCCAGGACGGATGAGACCATTAATATAGGAACACACTGCGCAAAGCCCTGAAGAAGTCCGGTTTCGGACGAAACGCGTTGGCTATTTTTTATCTGCGAGTGTTTCAACAAATAAAGAGAACAAAACGAAGAAAAATTGACTTGTACTAATTCCTTGGGAGAACAGTTTGACTTTACCTTGGTTATAAAATGAATGTTGATTGAACACTAACATTGTGTTTGTTATACAGCCTTTTGGTGTGCGAGGTCAACTTGTGAAAATAGATATATGGAACAAATTTATTTGTTCTAAATTGGGTTCTAGGGGGTTGTATCCCAGACCATTCGCACCCTCGCTTTGAGTAACTGTTGGGAACCTGACTTGTGGTGCGGCACTTAAAGCCTCAATCCCCTTCCTTGTTGTGATGATGGATATCTGACTATGGTTGCCCCCAACTTTTTGCCTGGTGTTTAGCTGATTTTTCGACTTAGTTGACCTGGGACCCTGCTATTCAGGACCCCAGGCCCACTGCTCTCTCTGTAAAACGGATTCCATGTACCTTAGGTACATATCTAACTGGATACTGGGTCACCTTATCAGTACCTGTACAGTGTACCTTAGGTACCTAGGGCATAGGTGCACTCAGGGCCTACCAGGGACTGCAGCATGTATTATGCCACCCCTGGCTGGCCATCCAAATCTGACACAACTGGCTGATCAATCAGCTGGGGCAAGGTGGTGTAATCAGCCTTTGCTTTAGATATAGTATACCTATAAAGACTTGGCTCTTTGGACAGAAAGCCTAGTACCTCTCCCTGCATCCCTCTCTGCTGCTGCGGTTTCTTTTCAGCGCCGGGACACCTCCTCGCGAGGTAGCTGTTCGCGCTTTACAAGAATCAGTATTATTATTATCTAAACCTAAAATGGACACATATACTCCTATAAGTCACTCCTATGGCAGGCCTTAACAATCCTGGAGGCATAGTGCTTGGAATTATTTGAGATAGTGCTCTGACATGAGCTGAGCCTGTCTACAGCTTTCGGAACCAAGTCCTTTAGCTGTTTCCATGATGGCGTTATACCATATACTCTTAAGTGCATTATAACCTCGCGTTTATTGCTAACTTTGGCATAGTATTATCAAAACATGTCGAGTAAGGTGTCATACGAATTGGAATACTACCCCCTCGCCAATTCTGTCGACGGGGGTAGCATTCCACCCTTCTAGAGGGACACGACATGTACCTAACTGTGAACCCCGGTTAACGTTAACTCGAGCCTCAGCATCACAAAATGGATGCTGCCACCGCAGACACAAGTATGACCTCCTGCTGCTGGGAGTCCTTCCAGCGAGGGAGGCTTGGACAAAGGGTTTCCTGCCTTGGGAGGTGCTTGCACCACCCCAGACAGGATTTTGTGTATTAGGTAGGACCGGGCTGAAAGGAATGAGACATGCCTGGGGCACACAAGGTGCCCTGTGCATACACCGGTTCAAACCAGTTGCTGGGGCACTCAAGCCCCAGCTCTGGCACGCCACCGGACAAAGGATAGGGGTGTAACCACCCCCCTTCCTGGTCTCACCCATAGGAGGGACCTAGTGATAGTACAGCCCCCTTTAGCAGGATAAAGGTAGGAGCTGGTCCCATTCCAAATCAGATTAATCCTGAACTGAAACTCTACAAGAAGAAACTCTGGACTTCGACTTTCCACACAGAAGACTGAAGAAATCTCCCTTTTGGGCAAGGAGTGTCCACCCTGCACAAGCAGGCACCATTCGCGTCCAGCGGCTTCACTTTGTTGTCTTCCCTCGAGGATCCAGACTTCAGAGCCCGACGAGACCCAGATTCCCAGACCTCTCCGACCTCTACCTACATCTGCAGCACAGCTGAGATCCGTGGGTGCGACGAGACACGTGTGACCGGCCATCTTGGAGAAACTGCACTTCGCTTCCAGCACGACTTCTGAGGTAACCTCGATGAAGTGCTTTGTGGACTAAGAAGCCCCAGCCCCGAGCAGCTCCTGCACCGAAGACCAGCCCTCCAGCATCCACGAGATCTACGTGGGGCCCTTCTGCTTGTTTGCTGCTCGACGCGTTGTCTGGTCACTTGCCGGCTGGCTAGTGGCCTCCTAGACGACGATCCACGACATCATCACTGCTGGTCTGGTTGCTCCAGACTGGCCCTTGCTTCCTTCCATAAGAGAGGCATCCTGGACCCTCCTGGTCCGCACCAGACGTCTTTTCCACTCACCGCGTGGGTTGCCTTTGCCAAGGCCTGTAGACTCCAAATCCGGATCTGACACCGCCGACAGCGAGAGCCTGCATGGGACAGCTCGTGCCTCCATCCTGGTCATCGAAGACACCACCTGGTCCATGTGGCTGCAGAGTCAAGCGTCCACTCTCCACCTGATCGCGACGACATCCTCTGGTTCCTTCCTAGTTCCACTCCAATCACTGGCTAGTGACTGTGAACATTGTCCCCTCTGCTTTCAGGTCCTCTTCTTCCTCGATCCACCCTTGGGGCGCACCGGACATCTTCCTCCTGGTCGCCTGCAGCATCTTTTCTTTCAGGCTCCATAGACTTCAATACAGAAACCCGACACAACTTCGCACCTATGCACCCGCAGCCCGTGGGTGAGGTAACCAGAGCATTTCGGTGCTCAAGGGTAGATTGACTCTCCTAGTGTCCAGTTCCACAGTCGTATTAGTCCTAACTAGTTAGCATTGTCCGTACTCACCTTTTACTTGAACTGTCCTGTCCATAGACGTTGTTACGCATCTCGCGTGTGAGTTCACACTCTGCACGCGCGTTCCCTGGGCCTCCTATTACCTACCTAAAGTTAGGATAGTGTAGTCCCAGCGATCCTACAGCCTCTGGACAGCTCCATTTCCTTAATCGACTTCCTTATACCATTTACTTAGTATATGGTTTGTTGCGCCCCTAGGTCAACATTGTAACTCGTGCAACTTAACGTATTTTTCTTAAGAGTCTTGTAATGTGCTTAGCCCTCTGATCTCATAAAGAGTTGAGGTGTATGTTAGTTAATAAATATCTTGTTTATTTTCATAACTACCTGTGTGGTGTCCTTTCATTTGGTATTCAAGGCGTTATATGTGGTAAAAAAGCTGGCTTCACATGCCAAGAGTTTAGCCTAAGACTGCTTTGTCCATGCTACCATTAGGATAGCTGGTCTATAAGGTTGACTTACAACCAATCACCATAAGGGTTGTTTGGACTGATACAAGGTGATCACTAGAACTAGTGAGCATCATATATCAGGCCAACTTCTCACAACACTGCGTACCTCTTGGGCCGTTACACCCACTCTCTGTGGGACACAGTCGCTGACGTGCTGCCACAATGTCCGGAGGAGGCCTGGACTAAACTCGCCTAAGCTCTTGCGGAGGGTCGAGATTTGGCACGGTATTCCATCCGGTGTGGGCTGGATACTACGGACTCACTGGGCAGAGCAATGGCAACGACGGTGGCGATTCGTCGCCACGCCTGGTTGAGGTCCGTCAACTTTTCGGCTGATGTCCAAAACACCCTTATGGGCATGCCACTTGATGGCCGTCGCCTCTCTGGCGACAAGGCAGACAGTGCGCTTGAGCGCTTTAAGGACTCCCGGGCTACGGCCAAGTCCTTGGGCCTCTTGGCCCGCGCCAGCAAACGGCTGCCTTTCGCTCCTTTCGTGGCCAAGGAAGGGGCGCCCCCACACATCCTGCCAGCCACGGGCTGCAGACTACCATCCAGCGCGGTGGCGGACGTGGAAAGCGCTGTGGCGGCGGTCGGGGACAACGGCGAGGCCAGTCAACACCTACCCCTGCAGCATCCGCCTCAAAACCCTCCAAGTCCGAGCTTTCAGGCCCATGTGACGCCAGTGGGGGGCAGGGTTTGCCATCTCCACCGGCGCACTGTCAAATCGGACAGGTGGGTGCTGCCAATCGTCCCAAGGGGCTACTCCCTCCCCTTCGAGGCGTCCCCTCCAGCCATGCCACCGCAGTACCACCGCGTGTCGGGGGATCACTTGAAACTTACACAAGAGGAAGTTACGGCCCTCTTGGCTAAGGGGGCCATCGAGTGCGTTCCTGGGCCAGAAGTAGGGTGTGGTTGTTACTCCCACTACTTTCTGGTACCCAGGAAGGGCAAAGGGGTCCTACACCCTATCTTGGACCTGCGGAACGTCAACGTCTTCCTCCGGAAGGAGAAGGTCAAGATGATGACACTGGCTCAGCTCTTAGCTGCCCTGGACCCGGGAGACTGGATGTTAGCGTTAGTCCTGCAGGACGCTTATTTTCATATCCCCGTCCTGCCAGCCCAAACAGCGTTACCTGCAGTTCACGGTAGGCCACAAGCACTTTCTGTTTTCCGTGGTCTCCTTAGGCCTTACCAGCGCCCCACGGGTGTTCACGAAAGTGATGGCGGTGGTCGCAGCTCATCTGTGCAGGTTAGGGGTTTCAGTCTTTCCCTACCTCGACGACTGGTTGTTGAAGGCCGCCTCGCCCCAGACAGTAGTCAGCCACCTCCAGACTGCGGCCGACCTCCTACACCTGCTGGGGTACTCCATCAATGTGCCGAAGTCACACCTGTGTCCCTCTCAGAAGTTCCTCTTCATCGGAGCAGTTCTAGACTCTGCGCAGTTTCGGGTTTATCCTCCCGAACAGCGGGTTCGGGATATTCAGGCTCTGATTCCGATCTTTCAGCCGTTATTCAGAGTCTCGGTCAGGTTGACGCTGCGGCTTCTGAGGCTGATGGCCTCCTGCATCCTTCTGGTGCATCACGCCAGGTGGCGGATGCGGGCTCTGCAGTGGGACCTGAAGTTTTTGGGCCCAGTATCGGGGCAACCTGTCCGACCATGTCTTGATCTCGGAGGGCACTGCAAGACAGTTGCAGTGGTGGCTCAAGGACCGCGACTGGGTCAGTGGCAGATCCCTCTCCCTACCCCAACCGGAGCACGTAGTTGTGACTGCGTCCCTCCAGGGCTGGGCCACATGGGAGAGGCGGAGATCAGAGGCCTCTGGTCTCCGGTGGAGTCCCGGCTCCACATCAACCTTCTGGAGCTGCGGGCGATCCGGCTTGCACTGAAGGCATTCCCCCCCCCCCCCCCCCCCCCCCCCCCCCCTCTGACCGGAGGAGTGTAGTGCAGGTGTTCACAGACAACACCACCGCCATGTGGTACTGCAACAAACAGGGCGGGGTGGGGTCGTGGACCCTATGCCAGGAGGCTCTGCGCCTCTGGCAGTGGCTGGAACATCAGGGCGTGAACCTGGTGGTTCAACACCTGGCAGGTTCCCTGAACGCCATGGCGGACGAACTCCGCCGTCGGTGCATGATGGATCACACATGGCGTCTGAACTCTGACGTGGCGCAAGGCCTCTTTCAGCAGTGAGGAGAGCCTTGGTTAGATCTATTCGCCACAGAAGAGAA
Source organism: Lissotriton vulgaris (assembly GCF_964263255.1). Taxonomy (NCBI): domain Eukaryota; kingdom Metazoa; phylum Chordata; class Amphibia; order Caudata; family Salamandridae; genus Lissotriton; species Lissotriton vulgaris. Next base: position 771,869,734 of record NC_141700.1, on the reverse strand, counting down.
CACGCAATGTCATCAATTTTGCGCATTGGAATTTCCAAGGCGGCACTCGCTCGGAGACGCTTTTCATCGCGAGTGGAGCTGCGGTCTGTTTTATGCCTTTCTGCCTATACCACTTCTGCCTATTCCACTTCTGCCCAGAGTGCTGAAGATCAGACGCAACCGGGCCTAAGTTATCCTTGTGGCTCCGGACTGGGCACGAAGATATTGGTATCCCGAGTTACTCAGCATGTCTGTCGATGCCCCGATTCGTCTGCCTCTTCAGGAGGACTTTCTGTAGCAGCAGCAGGGGACGGTCCTCCACCCAAACCTGTCCAGTCTCCACCTCCATGCTTGGAGATTGAGCGGCGACAGTTGAGACCATTTGACTTGCCTCCTGAAGTTTGTAATGTGAGAGTGGCAGCCAGGCGTCCATCCACAAAGTCTGTATAAGCCTGCAGGTGGAACAGATTTGTGGCATGGTGCACATCAAAGGCTGTGGATCCACTCTGTCCCCCCTTCTGAGGTTCTCCTCTTCTTCTTTTCTCTTGCCCAGCAGGGCTCTGCTCTGGGAACTATCAAGGGCTACCTTTCTGCCCTTTCCGCCTTCTTAAGGCTACCTGATCAGCCTTCTTTGTTCAAGTACCCGATTGTAAATAGGTTCTTGAAGGGCATCACTCATATGTTCCCCCCCTGTTCCTTTCGTGATGCCCCAGCGGGACTTGAACCTGGATCTTATTTATTTGATGTGCGCTCCTTTTGAGCCGCTTCATAACTGTCCTCTGTCTTCTTACCTTGAAGACTCCTTTCCTGGTTGCCATCACCTCTGCCAGGAGAGTGAGTGAGCTCCAGGCTCTTTTCTCCTTGCCTCCTTTCCTTTCTGTCCATCTGGACAAGGTGGTGTTGCGGACAAGACCCTCTTTCCTGCCCAAGGTAGTAACAGCCTTCCACATTGGGCAGTCCATCACTTTGCCCACCTTCTTTCCGCCTCCGCATCCCTCTAAAGAGGAAGAGCGGCTCCACCGTCTGGACCCAAAACGTGCGCTCTCATACTATCTGGATCGCACACGCCAGTTCCGGGTGGACGACCAACTCTTAGTTGGTTACGTGGGCGCTAAGAAGGGACGGGCGGTGCACAAACGGACTATCTCTCGGGTTGTGTTGTGTAGCAAGGCATGCTAATCTTTAGCTAAAAAGGAACCTCCTGTTGGGCTGAGGGCCCATTCCACTCGGGCCACAGCGGCTACTACTGCCCTGGGCTGGGGAGTCCCCTTGCAGGACATCGGTCAGGCAGCTACGTGGGCCTCTCAGCACACGTTCGCAAGACACTACTGCCTAGACAGCCAAATCCGGAGGGATGGCTTCTTTGGCTGTTCCGTCCTCCCGGACTTTCTTGTGTGATTATTGGTTTGCAGACCCACCACCGGGGTTGGTATTTCTGGGGTATCTATTTTAAGGTAAGGAATCTAAATCTAACCTGTTTCTTTCAGATGCACAAGTTACTTGCCTTCGGCAGTAGTTGGTATTAGATTCCTTACCGCCCCACCCATCCTCCCTGTTCTGCGAACCAATATCTAGGGTTAAGGTCATGACAGCATCTGACAACTGCTGCTCCGCAATCCGCAACTGCCAGGAGACCCCAAGAAAAGGCTTAAATATAAAGATTTTAGAATGGGAGTAATATCAGTTAAATAGAGCAAAACCTTATGTTCGAGGCATGTGGGCTGCTAAAATCATATCTTGTGCATAGATCGCCGCCTAGTGTTTGGTCCGGATGATTGCACTTGTTGTCCTGGAAGAGTTTTCGAAGTATCACGAGATAGGTGACTCCTCCCCTGGACTACAGTGCGCATGGGCATCCTCTCCATCCTCTGTTTTTTTCCGCCATTAGGTTCGGATGCAAACTCCTATACTCCAACTTCGGAAGCGAAAACAAAACTTTTCTAAAGGCCAAAAGGCCTTCGGTTCGACAGTATTGTTCTCGATCGGTACCTCTTTACTCGATCCAACCTTCCATCTCCAAGCGGTCGGCGACGCGGGCCGTTGGGCCTTTTCGACGCCACGTGAGCCGACCGTCGATGGAATGAAGCCCATTTAAAAGGTGCCCGCAATGCCACGCCAAGTTCCCACATACTGATGAGCACTCAGTATGCAAGAAGTGCCTTTCCCCAGACCATAAAGAGGAAAGCTGTCCAGCCTGTGCAGTTTCGATCCAAGAAAACTATTCCGAACTGACGTGCAGCCAGGCAAGAAATGCAGCGACAGGCACCAGACCCGGACAACATCTTCGATGACGACCAGAAACTACAAAAGGCGCCGGAATCGGACCTAGAGATCGTTACCGTAGAGGACTATTTGGACTCCGATGATGAGATCCCGCCGGATCAAATCGGGAGTACCCTGCCCCGACACCATCTACCCCAATAACAACGGCTCCGGTCAAGGCACCGCCAAAAGGCCTTAGCCAAGATCATAAAGTTTTGATTGCCTCGCCATCTGGCTCGGCTCCGAAACCTTCTGAAACCCCAGGGCCTTGTAACATCGTCCCGAAGGTTCCAGAGCCAAAGAAGGTCGCCCACCCGAAGGGCGTCGATCCGAAAGCGGCCGTACAGCCAAAGAGTGTTAAGCCGAAAAAGACTGTCGACCCCAAGAAGGCCGCACAGACCAAAACTGTCGAGCCGAAACACGCCGTCGAACCGAACAAGGCCACACAACCCAAGGGCGCCGAACCAAAGAAAGTCGCCAACCCAAACAAGCCTTCAGCACCGAAAAACGTTGACCCAACAAAAGGCGCCGTACCGAAGGACGCGTCCAAGCCGGAACATCCTCTCGGACCAAAAACACCGGATCCGAAGAAGCCAGTCGATCCAAAAGGGACAATCGACTCCGGGAAAGATGCTCAGCCGAAAAAACTAAAAACCCCAGTCGATACCAACAAAAACATCGTCTCGGGAGATACCACTTCCCCGAAAAAACCTACGGAGCACAAAACGCGTCGACCCGAAAGACAGTCGACCCGAAAAAAGGCCCTGAGCCGAAAAAGCCGGTTCCTAAGCCTAAAGTAGTATACACACCAAAGCCTAAGGTTCAACCCAGGACTGTTGAGGAAGAACTCTTCCACCCAGATCCCTCAGACGACCAAGCAAAACATTTTATTTATCCAGACTGGTAAAGTTACCATCCTGCATGGGAATAAGAGGCCTTTGGACTTTGAACCTCAGTCCCCCATTCCAATGAAGAAAAAAGGACTTTGGGACTTCTCCTTCTAGACCCTTCATTCCTTTTCAACTTATTATACCTACTACTCCTTTCAATCCTTATATTCCTTACTCTCCCTCTCATAACAGGGACGACAAGGGTAACACAGGGGATGAGCCACAGCCTGAATATGACTTCCCACAGAACACTGACCCTCAGGAACCATGGGAAGAGCCAACTGACCCCTATAACACCCATCCCATCCCTGACATGTCCTACTAAACAGTCTCCTACTGACGACACAGTAGATTTTAATCAGCTCATAGATAGGGCTAAACAGTTCCACAACGAGGATATGCATAATGACCCCGTTAAAGACTTCTTGTTTGACACCTTCCCTACTTCTGAAAAAAGTGTCAAAACACTTCCCATGTTAAAGGGAGTTCTGAACCATGCACCTGACATATTTAAGGACACAGCCAGGGCACGAGTAATGAACCCCAGAATAGAGAAAAAGTATAGGGCGGCCCCTACAGACCATACTTACATCAAAGGGCAGTTACCACTTGATTCACTGGTAGTGGCCAACGGACTTAAAAGGGCCAACTCCCAAACAACCGGGGAAGCACCTCCCCCGATGACAAAGAGTCAAAGATACTAGAGGCATCAGGGAAAAGAGTAGCGGCACAGGCCTCAAACTCGTGGAGGATAGCTAATACACAAGCTCTACTGGCTCGGTACGACAGGGCACATTACGACCAGCTAGAGACCCTAATGCAACACCTGCCTGAGCCTTTCAAAGCACAAGCCCAAGATCTCATACAGGTGGGAAAATTCATAACAAACGCCTCCATCAAATGTGCACTTGACGCAGTAGACACTGCAGCTAGGTCAATCAACACTAGCGTTCTACTCCGCAGACATGCATGGCTGCGTATTTCTGGTTTTAAAAATGAAGTACAGTCCACTATCCTTAACCAGCCTGTTAACCAGGACTTTCTGTTTGACCCTGCTGTCGATACCATTTTGGATAAAATGAAAAAGGACACAGACAGCAAAATCTATGGGGGCATTGCAATTTCAGCAGCAAAGGGGCTCCTTTCGTCGCTCCTCATATAGGGCAAACACAAGAGTGCATACCTCACAAACACCGGCCTCGTATAAAGGTAACGCACAAAGTTCCTTTGCGAAGATCACCACCAGAGGAGGCTACAGAGATAACAATACCAAGGGAAGAGGACGTGTAGGCAATAACACCAGAGCCTCCACTGCCTCAAAACAGTGACTCTATCACACTACCTCAGACCACATAACACCGGTCGGAGGCAGACTACAACAGTTCCTACCCGTCTGGAACACAATTACCACAGACAGGTGGGTGAGAGAAATTATCCAGTCTGGCTACTGCCTAGAACTGACTTCTACACCACCAAACATACCACCAAGACATTGTCTAATGTCCAGAGAACACATCACCCTATTACAACAAGAGGTGAACTGCATGCTAGAAAAGGGGGGCCATAGAGCAAGTCCCTTTCCAACAGCAAGGGAAGGGAGTGTACTCCCTATATTTCCTTATTCCCAAAAAGGACGGCTCTCTCAGGCCAATATTGGACCTCAGACCCCTAAATCAATACATACTGTCGGAGCACTTTCATATGATCACATTAAAGAAAGTGCTCCCGTTGCTACAATAGGGGGATTTCCTAGCAACACTAGACCTCAAAGATGCGTATTTCCACATACCCATCCATCCAGCCCACAGAAAATACCTCAGGTTCACAATAGAAGGTCAACACTACCAATTCAAGGTTTGCCCTTCGGGGTTACCACGGCTCCAAGAGTGTTTACAAAATGCTTAGCGACCGTGGCAGCACATCTTAGAAGGCAGCACGTCCATGTGTACCCTTACCTGGACGATTGGCTTATACAAGCAAAATCGTACCAACAATGCGCACAACACACGTCTCAAACAATCCAGCTGTTACACAGCTTGGGATTCTCAATCAACTACACAAAATCACATCTGCAACCATCCCACATACAGCAGTACCTGGGAGCCACCATAAACACCTCAGTGGCAAGGGCGTATCCAAACCCAGCAAGGATAGCCACTATGCAGACGCTCATTCGAAAATTCCAGCCACAACACTCTCTCCCAGCTCAAGTCTTCATGCAGCTCATAGGCATGATGGCCTCCTGCATATTCATTGTCCCCCATGCCAGACTACAAATGCGCCCATTACAGGAATGCCTAGCACGGTTGTGGAACCAGGCTCAAGGACAACTAAAAGAACTAGTTTTGGTAGACAGTCGCACTCACAACTCTCTACAGTGGAGGAACACACAAAACCTTTCCAAGGGGCGACTGTTCCAAGAGCCGGTTCCACAACTAGTACTCACAGCGGACGCATCCCTGACAGGCTGGGGAGCCCATCTCCTTCAATACACGGTACTCGGGCTCTGGACAAACCAGCAGAAAAGGCTGCATATCAACCAACTAGAGTTTCTAGCGATATTCCTAGCCCTAAAAGCATTTCAAAACTACTTGTACAGCAAGACGGTGTTGATCCGGATGGACAACATGACCGCAATGTACCATATCCAGAAACAGGGAGGAACGCACTCTCCACAGCTGTCCTATCTGGCACAGAGCATATGGAAGTAGGCGATTCCAAAAGACATTTTTCTCCTAGCAGAACACATCCCAGGGAAGGACAACCAAGTTGCCGACCTGCTCAGCAGGCACAGCCAGCAATTACACGAATGGGAGATTCACCTCCAAGTCCTGCAACCATTCTTCGAGGAGTGGGGTCACCCAGAAATAGACCTTTTCGCCACAAAAGAAAACTCCAAATGCCAATACTTTGCCGCCAGGTTCCCACATCCATTGTCACAGGGCAATGTGATATGGATGAACTGATCAGGCAGATTTGCGTACGCTTTTCCCCCAGCACCACTGATCCCGCTGGTGGCACGCAAACTGCGGCAACACTCCCTCACACTGATCCTAGTTGCTCCCACATGGGCGAGACAACCTTGGTACACAACATTCCTAGAACTCTCAGTAGTTCCCCATTAAAGACTACACCTTGCGCCTCATCTTCTAACTCAGAACCATGGAGAAATCAGACACCCAGATCCCAACCAAATTAACCTAGCGATCTGGCTCCTGAGGTTTTAGAGTTTGGATATCTTAACTTGCCCCCAGATTGCATGAATATCATTAGGGAGGCAAGAAAACCAACCACACGAGCGTGCTATGCAGCTAAATGGAAAAGATTTGTTAATCTGGAAGATTCCTTACCTTAGAATATCCCCAGGCGTCCGGAAATTTTTGCGTAGCAATACCCCTGCGCTCTCGTTAGACGTCACCGCGAGCATCCCCACAACCTCGGAGGAAGCGAAGTGCGCTGACTACTGCAGCCCCGCGCTGCACAAGGTATGAGATAGCCCCGTATCAAGTCGTTTCTAACTAAGCTTCCCATGGAACTTTTCCTAGTTAATCTCCAGTAAGCACAAGTAATATAAAGGCGGACATGATAAGATGTTCACCACATTACATGCTGCCCTGCAATCCTGCTTCAGTATTTGCCGTGCCTCACTGCTGTTTTAAGTTCGATCTTTTAAGGTCTCTAACACTGGACCATTTAACGTGCTAAACAATAATTTTAAATCAGTAATCCTGACCTCGATTTTTCTCTTAACCCCTCCAGAAAGGTGCGCGGTGTACAGAGAAGCCTACCATATGAAGAATTAACGATACCCCTTCTCCATTCTAAAGAAGTCAAATCGCAGTAATTTTCCGTGCAATGGCATCTCCCTTGTCAGTTGACTAATCAGCCGTTAGCATTCCCGCTGAAACCTCCCCCCATTGTACTTTATTTCAGAAACGCAAAGGAGCACGCTCAAGCCGCGACGCAAGATTCGCCGTCCGTCATTTTCGATGTAGGTAACCCCTGCATTTAGCTTGTATTAAAGTGTCATTTCACCACATAGTCAACTAATATTAGGTAATGCCATGTTTTCCAGGCTCTCCTCTATGTCCTGATGAAGACCCCAACATGAGGCAAGACTAACCCTTTAACGTACTCTGGGTCGAAACGTAGACTACGCCAAACCCTACACGCCCTAGGATCAAAAGAACGAATCAATCTTACCTATGTGTGATGTGCTTTGGGAACACTTATATTACCTTGATTGTAAAGGGGTTTTTATTTGAATGTGATGTACCAATGATGTACCAATGTCGGATTTCACAATTACATTGATAATATGTTGATGGTTTCTAAGTAATTATATGCAGTAACAAGTATAATGAATACACCTCTACATGGAATAAATACAATTTATCTTTGAATACTGCATACTTTACTCTTATTGCGCTAAGCTTACCCACAGTGAAATACAATTGTGGTGATTGTTGATGTGTATTAACATGAAATAATTGAAAAGTATATTTAACCAACTCGGACCACCCCTCTTTTTGTACTGACTGAGTGTGTACAACAAATGCTTAACGCTGTCCTCTGATAAAGCCTTACTGCTCGACAACACTTCCACAAATAGAGAGTAAGGAAATTATATACCCAACTGAGGCACGGCTGCCTACCAATAAGAGCATTTACTGCAAAATGGGCTAAAACAGATAATGAAACCTGCCCAGCATGTAATTATAATCGAGAAGATGTTGCACATGTCATGGTCTTCTGCCCAGCATATGGTACAATAAGAAAAGGCTGGCTAATTCCGCTATGCAGAAAGTTGGGCTTTAGGCAAAATATACAGGCGTGTAGAGTCTTGATGTATGACACATCACCTATTGTTTTTGCTGTCTCCCGCTTCTTACATAGTATGTGGCGCCGAGGAAAAGCTTTGTTTAGAGTCATTGGAAGTTTATCTGGCTTAACCTTTTCTCTTTTTTTCTTTCGATAAGAAAACTATTTTATCAAGACCGTCAACTGATAACTATCTGTATAATTAACTTTTTATCTTCATTTTGAATTGTATATTTTTGTTGTCTTATTTACTGTTCTTTGTATGTATTTTATTTGCACTTTTATGGTCTTTGACCGAAATAAAGTTATCTTATACATTTGCTATATACTTTTACCTGCTGCCTACCTTTGGGGTTCCACTGGACTCTGCGCACAGTATACCTCACTTTGGTATATTCTATACAGGGTCCGCTTTCTACAGTACTGCACAACTGCAGTGGTGGGCAGAGGCAGATCCCTCACCCTTCCCAAACCAAACCTTACAGTAGTGACAGATGCGTTACTCCTGGGATGAGGTGCCATTTGGGAGAGGCGGAGATCAGAAGCGTCTGGTCTCCGGTGGAGTAAGGGCTCCAGGTCAACGTGCTGAAGCTCCAGGGTTACGCCTGGCACTGACAGCATTCCTTCCCTCTCTCAAAGGGAAGTTGGTGCATGTATTCAAGGACAACACCACCGCCTTGTGGTACTGCAACAAACAGGGCGGGGTGGGGTCTTGAACCCTATGTCAGGAGGCTCTTTGCCTCTGGAACATCATTGCATGACCATGGTGGGTCAACACCTGGCAGGTTCTCTGAATGCCAGGACGGACAAGTTCAGCTAATGGTGCCTGGTAGATCACAAATGGGATCTTAATTCTGAGGTGGTGGATGGTCCCTTTGAGCGGTGGGGAGAGCCTTGGTTAGATCTGTTCGCCACCGAAGAGAACACGCAATGTCCACAATTGTGCGCATTGGAATTTCCAAGGCGGCACTCGCTCTGTGGTGCTTTTTGTCACAACTAGAACTGCGGCCTCCTGTATGCCTTTCCGCCTGTAGCACTTCTACCCAGAGTGCTGAAGATCAAGCGTGCCCAGGCACAAGTTATTCTTGTGGCTCTGGACTGGGCATTGAGAGTCTGGTACCCAGAACTCCTGAGCATAGCTATTAAACCTCCACTCAGACTTCCCCTTCGGGAGCATCTTCTGTCACAGGAGTAGGGGACGGTTCTGTAGTAGGGGATCTCTGTGTATAGTCATAATCTAGTGAATAGTCCCGCCCATGTGCGTGGACCCCGGCAATCAAAAATAATCTCTTAAGTTGTCAAAATAATGCAGAAACTGCAAAAACACTTAAGAGAGAATTTAAAGACAAATAATGCAGCCTATATCCACAGGCTACACTGTCCAGTACTTCAACTAGAAATTCCACCAAAAACAACACCACAAACAGAACAGCCTGCTAGTTTCTACCATAGAGAAACCTGCCTCCCCCAGACAAAGCCTCAGGAATGATACAGAGGAAGGTAGGGACAGACAAGCCCCATAGGCTGCCATTATGTGGCTTAAATAGGATACTGTGCCTTTAAGAGAACTTTCCAGACTTCTCCCAGTATCCCAGAATGCATAGCAGGTCCAACTTACTTTCAGTTCTTTTTTCCGGCTCCTGCTTACAGGACCCTGGCATTGAGCTCTCCCTTTTTCAAGGGTTTATTGAAATTGTTTTTGCACTTTTGACTTTTAAAAGTGTTGCAGTTACTGCTTGGTGTTCTCTTCTCCCTTTTGTGCTGTTTTTTAGGCGTTTTGGGGCTCCGAAATGCCTGGCCTTTTTGTTAAGTGCCCAGCATGTGAGAGGAAGAAGGCCAAAAGCGACCCCCATGATGTCTGCATCGTGTGCCTTCCAGAAGATCATGGCCCTGAGGAGTGTGTTATCTGCCAGCAGCTTTCTGCTCGGACCCTCAGGGACAGATTGAAGATCAGGCTGGCTGGCCTGGAGGATAGGCGTCTACGAGCTGCAGGTGGGTCTGGGCAGCCTGGGAGGGATCCCTCTGCTGAGGCCCCTGGGGGGCTCCCCGGGGGCAGGAAGTCCAGCAAACGATCCCATTCTCCGTCGACGTCGAGGACTTCGACGACGTCGAGAGGGATGACGACGGCGTGCTCCCCTTCTCCCCGGGGCTCCGGGTCGAGACGGCGTGACGGCTCGACGACGAAGGAGAAGCCGACGTCGAAGCCGCCGTCGACGTCTAGGTCTTCATACCGAAGGCGCAGGGACGTGTATCGACGCTCGCCGTCGAAGCGGCACCGACGGTCGTCGTCGAGGCGACATCGTCGATCGCCGTCGAGGCGACACCGCCGATCGACGTCGAGGGGCTCCTCGACGTCGGGAACATCGAGACGGCGGCGGTCGACGTCGAGGGCGGACCGCCCGACGTCGAGAGGGCGACGTGAGAGGTCGCGGAAGAGGAGATCGACGTCGAGGAGTCGACGTTCGACGCCGAGGATGAGAGGGTCGACGTCGAGGGGACGACGTTCGACGCCGGAGTCCAGGAAGCGCCATTCGACGCGGGAGAAGCGTCGTTCTGCGTCCAGCAGACAGCGGTCAGCGTCGAGGAGTAGGTCACCCTCTCCAAAACGACACAGAGGGGGCTCTAGTCCCAGGAGTCACGCTGCTTCCAGTGGACGCAAGAGGAAGCGGTCGCCTGCGGATGGGGATGGCTCTCCGCACCCGTCCCCTAAAGGGTCACCGGGCTCGGTGTACTCGGAAGTGTACACTCCATCTCGGCCCAGGACTCCTACTCCTCCACCCGTACCTAGGGAGGACCCTCCGCCCAAACCACCACTGCCTTCGGGGGATCCTTCTCCACCTCCGGTCCCTCCGCATGGGCCCACCCCGCAGCCGAAGGTTCCTCCGCCGAGGTCCACTTCACTGCCGTCCCTGCCTGCTCCTCCCAAGGGGACCCCGAAACCGAAACCCCGGGAGGATCCGAAGAGACCCCGTGAGGAACCACGGAAGACTATGGTTGCCCCCAACTTTTTGCCCTGTGTTTTAACTGGTTTTTGACATAGTCGACCTGGGGCCCTGCCAATCAGGACCCCAGGCCTACTGCTCTCTCTGTAAAATGGATTCCATGTACCTTAGGTACATTTCCAATTGGTACTGGGCCACCCTATCAGACCCTGTAACTCAGGGCATGGGTGTACCCAGGGCTGCCAGGGGCTGAAGGATGTATTATGCCACACCTGGCTGGCCTCCTAAATTTGACACAACTGGCTGCATGACAGCTGGGGCAAAGTTGTGTAATCACCCTTTGCTGTAGGTGTAGTATACCTATACCTAACCCTAAAATGGACACACAGATTCCTATCAGTCACTCCTATGGCAGGCCTTAACAATCCTGAAGGCAGAGTGCTTGGAATCGTGTGAGATGGTGCTCTGGCATGAGCTGAGCCTGTCTGCAGCTTGCGGAACCTAGCTGTTCCATGATATCGCATACCATATACTCTTAAGTGCATTATAATCCTTGCGGTTAAATGCTATCTTTGGTATTGCTTTATCAAAACATGTCGAGTAAGGTGTCATACGAATTGGAATACTAACCCCTCGCCAATTCTGGTGACAGGGTTAGCATTCCACCCTTCTAGAGGGACACGACATGTATGTAACTGTGAACCCCGGTTAAAGTTAACTGAAGCCTCAGCTCCAAAAAATGGATGCTGCCACCACAGACACGAGTCTGACCCCCTACAGCTGGGAGTCCTTCCAGCGAGGGGAGCCTGGACAAAGGGTTTCCAGTCAGGGGCGGTGCTAGCACTGTCCCAGACATGGTTTTGTGTATCCTGGGTAGGCAGGGCTTTTCAGGAAGGTGACTGCTGAGTGGCACCCCGGTGCTCACTACGCATAGGCGAGTCTGAACCAGTTCCAGGGGCACACCAGCCCCTGGCCTGGGGAATTCCGGCATGGCAGAGGGGTGTAACCCCCCCCTCCTAGTCCCACCCATAGGCAGGACCTAGTCACCGGGTCAGCCCCCTTTTTTAGTATAAAGATGGGAGTGGGCCCCCTGTTCAAATTAGATCATCTTTGGAATCAAGACACGACTTTCTGCGAAAGGACTTCAAGATTTCCTTCTTCAAGATTCTCCCTTGTGGCTAAGGAGTAGTCACCCTGCATCAAGCGGGCACCATCCTAAGAACACTGCGGTCTGCTGCAAGTCCTTCATCACGAATCCGACGACCCAGCTCGACGAGACCCGGCTTCCCTGGCACCTCTGACCTCTACTCACCTCTACAGCAAAGCTGAGAACTGTGAGTGCGACGAGACCTCGAGGGACCGACGATCGCCAAGACTGCACGACTTCTTTGCAACAAGCCCACCGAGTCTTCCACTGGTGAGTGCTTTGGGGTCCGAGAAGCCCCAACCCTGAGCAGCTCCAGCACCGAAAATCAGCCCTCCAGCATCTCCACGATCTGCGTGGGGCCCTTCTGCTTTTGCGTGCTCACCGCGCTGAGTGGCTACTAGCCGGCTGGCTTGTGGCCTTCTACACGACGCCCGACGACATCACTGCTGCTGGTCTGGTTGCTCCAGACTGGCCCTTGCTTCCTTCTTTAAGAGAGGCACCCCGGACCCTCCTGGTCCACTCCAGACGCCATTTTGAGTCCACCGCGTGGGCTTGAATTTGCCAAGGCTTTGTTGCCCACTCCTTGGTCCAGCGACGCCGACAGCTTCATCCATCGTGGGACAGATCGCTCCTCCATCCTGGTCGCCGACAACGCCTCCTGGTCCGTGAGATCTGCGGTCACAGCGTCACCCACTCACCTTGTCGAGGTGGCTACCATCCGGTGCCCTCCTGGTGCCCACTGACTACTGGCTAGTAGTCTCGAACTTGGTCCCCTCTGCTTTCAGGTGTCATCTTCCATCGATCCAGGCTTGGATCCACCGATCTTTCTTCACTGGTCGCCTGCCAGCAACTTCTTTCTTCCAGGCTCCTGGTCCGGCAACGAGGATTCCCGACGTCTTTTGAGTCCTATGCAGCTGCAGCCCCTGGGCTAGGTAACTTCGGCATTTCGGTGCCCCAGCATAGCCTCACTATCCAAGGGTCAGAATCCACTTTCGTTTTCCTCCTACCAGGTCGGGTTCGCCCGAGAACACTAACTTTGCAATTTCTAGCTACCATAGACTTTGTCCCGCATCACGCGTGAGAGTGCACACTCTGCACCCGAGTCCCCTGGGTCTCCTAGAAGTAATCTAACGATTCTATAGTCAAGTCGTAGCGATTCCAAAGGCTATTAGTACTGTACTTACCTGCTAGTAATTTCGCATTCCACTTTCTGAGTATATGGTTTTACGTGCCCCTCGGGCATTTGTATATACTGTGCTAACTTAAGTATTTTTGCAAGAGTTTTGGTTTGTGCTTAGTACCCTGTCCTCATAAAGAGTACAGGGCTGTTGTGATTCTTAATAAATAACTGTTTATTTTCATAACACTTGTGTGGTGTCCTTTCACTGGGTATTCAAGGGGTACATGTGTGGTATAACAGCTGGCTTAACACGCCCTCTCGAGTCTTTAGCCTTAGACTACTCGTATCCACGCTACTAGGATAGCTGGTCTATAAGGTTGACTTACAACCAATCATCAATAAGGGTTGCTGGACTGATACATAGTGTTCACTAGAATAGTGAGCACTGCATATCAGGCCACCTTCTCACAGTATTGCTGGGGTATCTATTCTAAGATAAGGTATCTATAACTTCCTGTCTCTTTCTGATGAACAAATTGCTTACCTTCAGTAATGATGTATCTTTAAGAGACACAGGTTCGTTATAGATTTCTTACTGCCCTACCCATACTCCTTGCTCTGCACACAGACTTCTAGGGACAGGGACTCTTACAGGGCCCTTGTTGTGGTGCACCAGTGGTTGGTGTCTTGCATAGTTCTGCACTTCTTGTGTGGAGGGTCGTGTCAGAACTGACGTCAGCATGCAGGGGTGACATCTAAGTAGGCACCGCGATGTCATCCTGGTGACCACGACGGATGCGGAGTTGATAGATACCACCTACCAACACACAGGGATACTGAGGAAAAAAATCTCCGGATGGTAAAGAATCCATAACCTATGTCTCTTACAGATAAATCGTTACCGAAGATAAGTAACTTGTTCATATTGCTCAGTCTGTTATAACTCGAAATCTGCCCATTTTCCGTTTATTTGCTCTCACTGCTTTGCTATTCTGTGTTTTTTTTTTAGGCAGTGAAGCCAGTTTATGGGATTTACCAATTAATCCTTCTACTCAGGGTCCAATCTTAGAACACCTTCAATTGCAACATAAAGTAAGTGTAACATTTGGAAAATGAAATTCTTGTATATTTGCTGGTAGCATTTTTCATTGTGCTTCATATTCCTCAATAGTCAGCAAAGTACTCCTCTTTTTATTGAGATACTGTGTGTCCGTATGGTCTTCTTGTCCCTGGGGGTATTTTAAAGAGATCATATTGTGGCCACCAAGGAGTGCTGTCCGAAGTCTAAATTCTAATAACTGGTAGATAATGAAATAATGGAGTCACACTTAGCTGCAGTAGCCAATGCCTGGAAGTATTGTTAGTAAGCTAGTGAAAACCATATTGAGTCTCCCGAGAGCAACTGAAGCCTATTAGCACTATTGGGCCTCCAATGTAATACTAAATAGTTATCCATGAGTGACAGGCATAACTTCAGGGTTTGTCCTTTTATATTGTACTTGTAATCAGTGTTCCCTTTATGCCCTTGTTTGGCCTCTTGACCTGCGTTAGCCTTGCACTGGAATTTCTGTAGACTAGCTTGCTTGCTCTGGGTTGCAGTGGCCATGGACAGAAATCACTGTCCAAAGTGCCATCCTGGATCAGGCTTCCATTCTGGTACCCCTTGTCTGCCTGGTACCTAGTGCTCTAAGGTGCTACAATAGCCTTCTCAAACTTCTGACCCAAGATGTCTTCCGACAGGAGTATTTTTCAGTTGGCCTAACAGTCAAGAATTCCCGCAACCTTCCGAACACTTGGTCAGAGTGATTCCTTATTTCAGGCCTTTACAAGGGGCATAGGTGATAATTTAATATAAAAGATTAGTGTATGAAACTGGCTCTGTATATACTATACCAAAGTGAGATAGTGTGCCTAGAGTCCAGTGGAACCCCGAAGGTAGACAGAGGTAAAAGTAGATAGCACCCTTCTCTCGATTTGTGGTTGAACAGTAAGGCTTTATAAGAGGGTAGTGTAAAAAACTGGTTCAAAAATATACTGCATCAAAGTGAGGTACAGTGTGTATGGAGTCCAAGGGTCTCCAGAGGTTTGGCAGAAGTTAGTTAAATATAACCTTACTGTTAGAAAGTGGCTCTATATATATACTGGACCAGAATAAGGTACAGTGTGTGTATAGAGTCTACAAACCCCAGAGGTATAACAGAGGTTAAAGCCAGGTGTGACCTTACTCTCTAAAGTGGTAGCTTGGTCGCGCAGTAAGGCAGTACCAGAGGACCGTTTAAAGCATTTGTTGTACACACTCAGTCAGCAAAAGGTTTCACACACTCAGACTGAACTCCAGGCCAATTGTTTTTATATCAAAAGATATAGTGATTTTATTTCTAGAACCAACAGGCATCAAAAATATACTGTTCTCAATATGAGTGGCCTCAGATGAGTACTTTGCAGAAAGGCAATAAACTTTGGAAAGACAATAGGTACCGGGGGTTGCAGTAGGCAACACAATTCTACACACAATTTAGCATTGAGCTCAATGGATTTCCTTATATAAACACAGTTGATTACTTTGTAGATTACTTTGGTAATCCCAGGACTGGCTCCTAGGTTCAGTCCTAGAGTCTAAGCTGAAACCAGTTTAGCAAAAACGTTTTAGGTATTGTAGTGATTTTTTCAGGATTTTAAAAGCTATTTTAAAAGTTCACACTTAAAAACTGTTCAACAGAAATATGGCAATGTTATCCAATGGGAGAAAATTCAGGTTGCAGTTACAGTATGATCTCGTTACTTTTGTAATCCAGTACTGGTCTCCTGGGGCCAGCACTGGGGTCTCAACTCAAAACAGGTAAGAAATTTCGTTTTAGTATTTCGTATGATTTTTAAAGAATATTTCTAGTCTTCAAAAGTAGACACTTAGAAGAAATTTCATAGAAAAGCAGACAATGGACTCCTATTGAGAAAATACAAGTTACTAGTAAACCAGCTAGGGATTACTTTTGCGTTTCAGCACTGGGTTATAAGGTAGAGTACTGGCTCGTTTTGTTTTGTTTTGTTTCCCTTTGCTTCTTCTTTTTTGTATGATTGTTTTAAATGGTGTATATATATATATATGAATGTCAATTTTTTGTAATTTGTTTGTGTTCTCTGTATATACTGTTGAGTGGTATGACTGATGGTTTGGATGTGTGTGATTGGTGATTGCAATGAAGCTGTGAGAGGGCATGCTTCACATATGCTTTGAAATGTAAATAGAGTATGTATATATATTGATGTCCTTATTGCTTTTGGATTTACAAATGAAAATTTCAGAAAATAATAATAAATAGACATATGTTTTTCAAATAAATACTCTGTGTGGGACTATGATGATGTTTTGAATCAAAGATTAGAGTGTTTGCCTCTTCATATATTTTGTTCTAGGGGAGGTTTTCTTGTTCTTGATTACAGTATTGGCTCCTCTCCTGATCACAGGTGAGTTTTTCGGACGTCGGATGATTTTATAGGAATATTTCAAGTAGACACTTCAAAGATTTTTCGAGTCAAACCAGTCAATGTTATTCAATGGCAGGTAAGCGAGTTACCAGTTTCCTGGTGAGTCCTTGACTGGTGAAGTTGTGGTTCTGGGATTAGACTCAGGGGTCCCCCAGGGTCAGGTAGGTACAGTTGGTTCACCCTCAGCGGCGCAGGGGCGGCCGAGTGCAGAGGTAGTTAGGCCCAATGTTATCCATTGGGTCACAGGGCCAAGACTGATTTGCATATGGCCATGTCTGAACTGGGGTGGCTTGGTGAGCAAAATAACGATGGATTAAACCCAGATCTGTGACTGAGGGTGAATGTTTTGCCATTGTGCAACATTCCGTCCATCTTGTTTGTTTTGGGTTCTTGGAGAGGCCTCTCCCCAGGGCCAGACTGTCCGGAGCTGGCACCGGGCAATCTCCCGGTGCGCCGCACGGGTTCGGGCCGGTTTGGGGCCGCTGGGGGCCGTTTTTGTTACAGGGTCGTTTTTGCAGCATAGCTGCAAAATTGGCCCTGTAACAAATTCGGCCGAAAACTGGCCCGGAAAAGAGCTTGGCGGCACCTCCAACCCCCCCCGGCGGGGGAGAGGGGGCCGGCTGAGCACTTTGCCACGGCCAGTTTTGGTTCCCAGTCCGGCTCTGCCTCTCCCAAACCTCTTTCACCAGACAAAGTGGCCCCCTTACAGGATGACCAAACAGAAGTTCAAAGGGTGGAAACTCCACTCCTTTCTGTGGCACTTCCCTATAAGCGAAAAGCAGGCATGGCAACAGAACATCCCATCTCCTTTTGAGTTTTTCAGGGTGCGCCATGATCACACCTTTCAATGTCTTGATGAACCTCTCCACAAGACCATTGGTTTGTGGGTGGTATGGGGTAGTAAACTTGTACTGCACCCCACACTCCTTCCACATGTGTTTCAGATAAGCAGACATAAAGTTGGTACCTCTGTCTGAAACCACCTCCTGAGGAAACCCTACCCAGGTGAATACACCCAGGAGGGCCTTGGTTACTGCAGGAGCTGTAGTAACCCTAAGGGGCATTGCTTCAGGGTACCTCATAGCATGATCCACTACTACTAGTATTAATGTGTTCCCTGAGGCTCAAGGAGGCTCAAGTGGACCCACAATGTCCACACGTACCCTTTCAAACGGTACCCCCACCACTGGCAGTGGTATCAGGGGGACCTTTGGATTGCCTCAGCATACAGTAATCCCTTTTCCCAATAAGCTCTGTGGGTACCAATGACATCAGCGAGGTTTCTTTAGTCTTATGATATCACAAGCCCTCTCAAAGGCTGTGAACCACTTGGTGATATCATCACTGTGAGAAAGTGCCATCTTTCTTGCCTTTGTATGCCCCCACTTTTCTTCTGAACTGCTGATGTGCTTTGACTAAGTGTGCCCTTTGTCCCTGCCAGTCAGGTACCCAAGGCCTGTGTTCCTTCCCTAAAAAGAAAAACTATGCTGAAACAAAATACCCAATTGGCATCTTTGGCCACCTGTCAGTCCCTAGTAAATGGTACCCTAGGTACCCAGGGCATGGTGACCAGAGAAGACCCCTGAGGGCTGCAGCACTTATTGTGCCACCCTCAGGGGCCCTGTACCTTGGCACCCACACACTGCCTTTGCAGGCTGGGTGCCTAAGTACAGAACTAAAATAAGTGTCGACATGGCACACATCCCAGTGTTATCACTACAGAGAACACCTGGGGGTCAAAAATAAGCGGTGGATCATAAGACCAATTGCAACACAAAAGACACCAGTGAGTGAGCTTCGATAGCGAAATGCCGGCCGAGGTAAGGCTCAAGAGCAAATGGAGAAATAGTTCCCATCAGAAGCCACTCTGTACCGCCCTTATTCTCATCATCTGGGTTCTCCTTACCCAGGAGACTGAACGGCCGGTCAGGTGTTACCGTAGCCGATATGTGCGAGATAAGGGAAGTGAATGAAGTACAAAGGATTAAGGTGGCTACTGTAGAGGCAGTGTTGTGGTGGGAAAAGTGCTGAGTGAGGGGAGAGAATATAAAATTAGGTGGTCGGGTGGACAAACAACATTTATTAGTGTCCCCCAATCCCTAAAATTTAAAAAGCAAGTGTAAGTGCGGGTTCCAAATAATCACCGTACTATATGATGGTCAACATGTTTCTGCATTATTCTGAACAAAGTTTCAAATGCATTCTTCAGGACCGAAATTGTAAAACACTGCTACTTAGATTTTGTGAAATTAAAACCAATATCACCTGATCTTCAGGTACAAACTCAACCGAATACTGTTGCGTCGCACGATATTAGATCCACACAAAAAGACAGACAAGATAGAAAAGAGAACATGGTTGAGTCATATTCCCATGATTGGTATACTGTGACAAAAAAGACATGTATAAAGACAAACATTGTCGATTAGCAGACTCACCCAAATCTTGTGGTTGAGAGGCTTCACCCCACCTGGCCACAGCGCAGGTATGAGGAGCACCGCTCTACAAAGAATTCATAAGTAATGCCTTTAGAGCAATAAATCAAAAGTTTAAAAATGAGTTCACATCGTGGTTAATGGTTTAATAAGTCCTTCCTACTCCTCATTTAAGAATGTGGAGCATCCCACTACTACTCAACTCCATCAATCCAAAAACGGCTGGCCAAGAGGAGGATAGCTTGGTCATAGAGGGGTTAATCGTTATATAAACTACGCTTATCAGCATGTGTGCTTTGTAATCAGAACCCCTCCAGAGTCAAGCGCTTTTAAACAACATACTGTTAGAAAAATATTGAGCCTTGTGAACTCAAGTCAAGCGCTTTTAAACAACATATTGTTAGAAAAATATTGAGCCTTGTGAGCTTAAGGCATCCAAACTCTGGGGCACTGGTTTTAGCGCGATCGTTGTCAAAATAACTGACGTGACAGTATTAGTTTTGTTGGCCGGGTAAAGATACTCGTCTTACTAACAACGCGCTATGATTCTGGAAAAGGCAGACACTGATTATAGCGCGATCGTTGTCAAAATCACTAACGTGACAATATTAATTCTGTTAGCCGGGTAAAGAAACTCGTCTCACTAACAACGCGCTCTAATTCTGAAACAGGCAGCAGGGTAAAGAAACTCGTCTCACTGACAACGCGCTCCGATTCTGAAACAGGGAGCAGGCTGCATCAGCGCGTATACCTAGTAACGCGATCGTGATCTAACAGCGATGCATTGTTTGGGCTTCAAGCACAGAGAGCCTGCTCGCTTACCTAATCCGTCGATGTCTCCAGGCAGTCAGCTGTACTGCTTGGGGGGGCACCGGCGTTACTGTGGACGCGACTGATATGCACTTCCTCGTTGTACAAGGAATAATGACGGTCACGTGGTACAATCACATGACCACAGGAATGCTGGGAAATGTAGTTCCAACTGAGATCAGTGTGTAAATCAGACAATGATTAAGGCAAATATGTACAGTAATGAGTATCTAGGGAGTTCAAAAGAATAGTCTATGGCCTAAAAAGCGCCGAGGCAGAGTTGCTAGTGAAAACCCAGAGGGTAGATATATGTGTGTGTTTACAGTAGAGGATCATAGGGACATCCAAGGGATAGGTTCGTTTAGTCCCTCTTTGTCACTGTTAAGACGGTATACCCACTTTTGTTCAATTTTGAACAGGAAACGGCTGATGTCAGTACAGGACAAGGGTATCAATGGTTGCTCAAGAACAGTCCAGCAGAAATCTTCCGGGCCATGGCCCTTTTCCAAGAAATGCGCGGTGAGGCGGGTGGCTTGTTTTCTACACCGCACCGTGCTTTTGTGCTCCTGTAGTCTCGTCCTGATTTTGCGGGTCGTCATGCCTACGTATCGCAAAAGGCAAGGGCAGGTAATCAAGTATATTAGGTTGCTGCTGTTGCAGTTGGTAAATCTCTTCTGTATCCAAGGGCGATTAGTCCCAATGTCAACCTCGGTGGATTTCCTGGTTTGGGGACAAACACTACATGCCCCGCAGGGGTGGTGTCCAGATACTGGAGGTAAGTCCCACAACGTGCCAACTTGCCTGGGTTCTTTGTTGCGTGGGCGGGTATGGACCAATTGGTCCTTGAGATTTTGTCCTCTTTTGAAAGCAAAAATAGGGGGGGCAATGTCATCATTTTCAGTCTTTAGGATCGACCAATGTTTCTTTATGGTTTTCTGTACCAGGTTTGAGCGTGTGTTAAATGTATTCACAAAAGCAATACGGTTTGTCTTATCTTTGGGTGGCTGTATCTTCCTCTGTGCCGCGCCACACCACCAGAATGTCATCAATATATGACATTCTGGTGGTGTGGCGCGGCACAGAGGAAGACCTATTACTATTCCATGGCTGGTTGAATAGTAAGAATCCATACTTGAAGTTCACCATTGAACATAGCAGAACCTCACTAGCCTTTCTGGACCTGAGGCTACACGCAACCGCCAATGGCATTGAATCGGAACTTTATCGGAAGCCCATGGCTAGGAATGCCCTACTAAGGTACGACAGTTGTCACCCTCGAGCCCTGAGAGACAACCTGCCCTTCGGCCAATTTTTAAGGGTACAAAGGAACTGCTCCAGCAAAGAAGCATTTGAAATTCACTCCAAGAATTTGGAAACCCAACTGAGTGAAAAGGACTATCCGAGAAAGATCATTCGGAAATCAAAGAAGAGGGCGTCCAATAATAATAGAGATTCCCTCTTGGAGATACAGCCACCCAAAGATAAGACAAACCGTATTGCTTTTGTGAATACATTTAACACACGCTCAAACCTGGTACAGAAAACCATAAAGAAACATTGGTCGATCCTAAAGACTGAAAATGATGACATTGCCCCCCCTATTTTTGCTTTCAAAAGAGGACAAAATCTCAAGGACCAATTGGTCCATACCCGCCCACGCAACAAAGAACCCAGGCAAGTTGGCACGTTGTGGGACTTACCTCCAGTATCTGGACACCACCCCTGCGGGGCATGTAGTGTTTGTCCCCAAACCAGGAAATCCACCGAGGTTGACATTGGGACTAATCGCCCTTGGATACAGAAGAGATTTACCAACTGCAACAGCAGCAACCTAATATACTTGATTACCTGCCCTTGCCTTTTGCGATACGTAGGCATGACGACCCGCAAAATCAGGACGAGACTACAGGAGCACAAAAGCACGGTGCGGTGTAGAAAACAAGCCACCCGCCTCACCGCGCATTTCTTGGAAAAGGGCCATGGCCCGGAAGATTTCTGCTGGACTGTTCTTGAGCAACCATTGATACCCTTGTCCTGTACTGACATCAGCCGTTTCCTGTTCAAAATTGAACAAAAGTGGGTATACCGTCTTAACAGTGACAAAGAGGGACTAAACGAACCTATCCCTTGGATGTCCCTATGATCCTCTACTGTAAACACACACATATATCTACCCTCTGGGTTTTCACTAGCAACTCTGCCTCGGCGCTTTTTAGGCCATAGACTATTCTTTTGAACTCCCTAGATACTCATTACTGTACATATTTGCCTTAATCATTGTCTGATTTACACACTGATCTCAGTTGGAACTACATTTCCCAGCATTCCTGTGGTCATGTGATTGTACCACGTGACTGTCATTATTCCTTGTACAACGAGGAAGTGCATATCAGTCGCGTCCACAGTAACGCCGGTGCCCCCCCAAGCAGTACAGCTGACTGCCTGGAGACATCGACGGATTAGGTAAGCGAGCAGGCTCTCTGTGCTTGAAGCCCAAACAATGCATCGCTGTTAGATCACGATCGCGTTACTAGGTATACGCGCTGATGCAGCCTGCTCCCTGTTTCAGAATCGGAGCGCGTTGTCAGTGAGACGAGTTTCTTTACCCTGCTGCCTGTTTCAGAATTAGAGCGCGTTGTTAGTGAGACGAGTTTCTTTACCCGGCTAACAGAATTAATATTGTCACGTTAGTGATTTTGACAACGATCGCGCTATAATCAGTGTCTGCCTTTTCCAGAATCATAGCGCGTTGTTAGTAAGACGAGTATCTTTACCCGGCCAACAAAACTAATACTGTCACGTCAGTTATTTTGACAACGATCGCGCTAAAACCAGTGCCCCAGAGTTTGGATGCCTTAAGCTCACAAGGCTCAATATTTTTCTAACAATATGTTGTTTAAAAGCGCTTGACTTGAGTTCACAAGGCTCAATATTTTTCTAACAGTATGTTGTTTAAAAGCGCTTGACTCTGGAGGGGTTCTGATTACAAAGCACACACGCTGATAAGCGTAGTTTATATAACGATTAACCCCTCTATGACCAAGCTATCCTCCTCTTGGCCAGCCGTTTTTGGATTGATGGAGTTGAGTAGTAGTGGGATGCTCCACATTCTTAAATGAGGAGTAGGAAGGACTTATTAAACCATTAACCACGATGTGAACTCATTTTTAAACTTTTGATTTATTGCTCTAAAGGCATTACTTATGAATTCTTTGTAGAGCGGTGCTCCTCATACCTGCGCTGTGGCCAGGTGGGGTGAAGCCTCTCAACCACAAGATTTGGGTGAGTCTGCTAATCGACAATGTTTGTCTTTATACATGTCTTTTTTGTCACAGTATACCAATCATGGGAATATGACTCAACCATGTTCTCTTTTCTATCTTGTCTGTCTTTTTGTGTGGATCTAATATCGTGCGACGCAACAGTATTCGGTTGAGTTTGTACCTGAAGATCAGGTGATATTGGTTTTAATTTCACAAAATCTAAGTAGCAGTGTTTTACAATTTCGGTCCTGAAGAATGCATTTGAAACTTTGTTCAGAATAATGCAGAAACATGTTGACCATCATATAGTACGGTGATTATTTGGAACCCGCACTTACACTTGCTTTTTAAATTTTAGGGATTGGGGGACACTAATAAATGTTGTTTGTCCACCCGACCACCTAATTTTATATTCTCTCCCCTCACTCAGCACTTTTCCCACCACAACACTGCCTCTACAGTAGCCACCTTAATCCTTTGTACTTCATTCACTTCCCTTATCTCGCACATATCGGCTACGGTAACACCTGACCGGCCGTTCAGTCTCCTGGGTAAGGAGAACCCAGATGATGAGAATAAGGGCGGTACAGAGTGGCTTCTAATGGGAACTATTTCTCCATTTGCTCTTGAGCCTTACCTCGGCCGGCATTTCGCTATCGAAGCTCACTCACTGGTGTCTTTTGTGTTGCAATTGGTCTTATGATCCACCGCTTATTTTTGACCCCCAGGTGTTCTCTGTAGTGATAATACTGTATTTTGGGGCATGCACCTGGTTGGTCGGTAAACTCGCCCTTAGACCCTACCCCCATTGTTTGTTGTGAATGACACATCCCAGTGTGCCAGGCCCACAGAACCCACTGCCCTGACCTGCTTCAGTCACCCCTCTAGCTGGGTGTCCTATGCCAGAGGTGAGGGCACGGGTGCATGAGCCCTGTGCCCCTACAGTACCCAGGGCCCATTCCTGGGCACTGTAAGTGGAGTGATGCCATTTAAGAGTATATGGTTCTGGGAGGTTGTCATTACGAACTCCACAGCACCATAATGGGAATCTATGAAAGACACCCCAAATACTAAATAAGAAATGCGTTACTTACCTGTAACTGCAGTTAACCAGTATTGGTGTCTTTCATAGATTCACATGCAACCCTCCCGCCTCCCCTGGAAGGACTCACCTATCTCTCTATCAGTGCTACGCCTACCTAGCTTGGTGCGTACGAAAATCGGAGAGACTGAGGCTCCTGACAGGAAGGTTCTAGAGGGAGGTGTTATCTGATTGGCTCTCTTCTAGAGTTTGATCCTTTTTACAAAAAGACATAGGCTACTAAGGTGGGACCCTTAGGCCTTCTTCTCTCTATGTATGTCTATAGGACATTACTTTTCTATATACTGGAGACTCCCGTCTTGACGACGGGGAATGATTCGGTCATGTGAATCTATGAAACACACCAATACTGGATAACTGCAGTTACAGGTAACGCATTTCTTATGGCCTTCACTGAACATCTCTTCTATTTGAATTGATACTTTAAGCAGAATGAAAGCCATTCTTTTACAAAAAAAAGTGCCACTGTTCTAGTCCAAAGAGACGTATGAACTACAAGTTGCAAGGTCCTCTGCAGAGATACATGCCCTTTTATCTGCAAACTTCCCAATACATTTCGTAGAAATGTTAGGTAGTATCTTAAACATGTCTGATACCAGTGGTATTGTACATGTTTTTAAGACAGTTTTTTTCGGGACTGTTGGCACCCTTTGAAGCAGTCCTCTGCATTTTTCCAAACTTTGTGCACTCTTGTGTTCGGCGGCCTGCCTCTCATTTGGGACTCGTAGCAGGAATACTATTATTGTTCCTTCTGCTCCGATATGGCAAGTCCGGTCAGCAGCAATACCCAGAATACCATAGAGAACACTCTCCTGGCAATGAAGTGTCGTGAGCGCATGATACAGATTCTGGGCCTGGCTCGTCTAAGAGACCTGAATACCACGTAGTTCTATCATTCCGACCAATCTGGCAAGATTGCATCTTACCTCTTCTACGTTGCCTGCTTTGTGGTGAAGAATGCGTGTTGGACGTCTGTCTAACACTTCCATCAGCACTACCAACGGATGTTGATACCTTGCTTGGTTCAGTAACGGTCCATGCATCGTGTTTCCCCCAGCGGCTACCAATCCTGATGACTGCATTCATTGAGATCTCACAGACGCAATCTGCTGACGGGGAGATACGTGGATCGACAGGCACACAGGTACCATCTCGGAGGAACATTGCTAATGCGGCTAACGCTGATGGCGATGCTTCACATTTTTGTGCTATCGGTTTACTTAATGAAGTGGTCCAACTTTCACCTACTGTGGTAGACCATTTCTTTACCAGCCTAGAAGATTTTATGTTTTCTCCAAACAACGAGAATGATTTTGTAAGTTAGCACACAGTGTACTATGGGACTCTGTACTCAACCTTCACTTTTTATAACAAAATTTCCAACTTTAAGAACTCTATTTTTCTACGATTTGACTTTTTCCAAAATTGAACTTTTTTTGGCACAAAGTAATCTGCTTAAAGTAGAACTATTCTTGGAGAACAAGAATTCTTTGAAACACTTCCAAGAGACAATATTTCACCTTATCCACAACCTAAACAGTATATATTGTCATGAAATGGTCTCGACTTTTTCTTCTGTATTCCAGAGCCATTTCATAAATGTTATTTCATGACTCATTCTGATAAGCATATTTCAATGTCACACTAGATGCTTTGAATGAAAATATTTCCCTTCAAATGCGTACAGCACAAATGCTTATCTTTCATGTACAACCATTTCAAATGAATTTTATGTATTTTGAGAGGGATTTTTTACACATCATGCTTTAGATATTTTTAAAAATACTTAGAATTTAGTAATATCGAACATAATAAAGTGGAGTGGGTGTTGTGTAGCATTTTATAATCCAAGCGTAAATTACAGATTCATGCCCTTCTATAGATATAATTCACATTGCCCTTATATAGACAAAGAAATCATATCCATATTTAGACATAACCCATCCAGGCCAGATACAGGCTTGGCTACTTCCACTAGTTCCAAAAAGCCACAACGATTTCTTGGAAAACTCTGCTTCAGCAGTTAGGGACATACCCTTACTTGAATATTGATTTGTCCTAGAAATCATGGAGTTTGCAAAGAACTATCATTCCCTTGGGGTTCTTTGGTGACGTTATTATGTGTGACTTTACGTCAAACAAGGCACCTTCAAAGGTATAAACATGCCTTCACTTGCCCTAGCAAACACACAGTGGTTCGGAGCAGCTCGACTATCTACTTGCGCGACGCAGCTCACTACAGCAACTGCTGAAGGAAGCCGACCCTCCAGCTGACGCACTGACAGAGAAGCTGTCCTTTCTCTGTCTAAGAATCCAGCTCCAGTGTTTCCAAGCTCCCTTCGCGGGGTGTTGGGAAATCGAGTCCCAAGACGGAGATAACAGACCTCCGACATTCTAAAACCAAGGTACGGAGCTGATTAGATCCTAAGCGAATTCTTGGATAGATTCTTGGCAAAGACAAACTAAACCTATGCTACACCTCACTTCTTCGCTCGTACTAGACTTAGGTTAGGTACATCGGGGTAGACGTACTTTAGAAGCACCAGTTGAGTACTTTTAGCCTTTGTTATTTATGTATGTATTTATCTATGGCTTAGAAACCATACAATGCTTTTACAGTAATATTTTATAATATGTTCTTACTGTACGGACTATACTTTGCTATCAGTATTACGATTGTAGCAGTTCACTTTACTTGCATGAGAAAATAGACCGTTCAATAAACCTTTTATTTAAAACGCCGTCTCTCTATTTCTCTACAACTCTGATGAAATAAAGCATGCACGATTGAGTAAAATATCTATCTATTGTTTCCACGACTCTGAAGATGAGTTTTATTCTTTGGGAAACAAAGTTGTCCTGTTTATGCGTTTGTCAGAAACTAATTCCTTCTTGTTTATTGGAGAAAGTTTCTAGTGACCTCTGAGCTAGCTGGCACTCACAATTAAGTCTAATATATTCGATAGAGACCTAGTAGACATGAGTCCTAAGTCAAATGTATAGGATATATTATTCCAATGAGCAGAGCCTTTTGGGAATATAGGAACTACACTACAGTAGTTAGGCCCAATGTTATCTAATGAGAGGCAGGGGGCCTTCGGTTGGTGGCTGCTAGCAAGCAGGCCACATGCCTGTGGAAGCTGGGCTCCTGGTCACTTGCTCAGGGCAAATGGGGGATGCAGAGTGTGGAGGATTCGCGGTTTCTGGCTGGCACCAGGGTATTGCTGTTTAAGCAGAGCCACTGCTCATGGGAGTCCCAGTCTCTAAGAGGATCAGGCAGGCAGGTCCTCTGGGGTTCTCGAGGTTGCTGTCGGCAGGAGACGCCGGGATTTAGCAGGAGCAGGTTAAAGGATCACCAGGCTTGTAGGGATAAGGCCAAGTCAGTTGGTGTCGACCTTTTGTTAACAGCTGCGTGGCAGGTCTTGTTCTTCTTGCTCTTCTTTCTTGTTTCGAAATCTGGATCTCAGGAAGGAAGGTTGATGGTGCCCCTAAATACTAAATTTAGGGGCGTTACAGGTCGGGGAAGGGCAGGGACCAATAGGTCCCTGTCCTGGAGTGAATACAACCCCTATCCTGCTCCTCTCCTGTGGGAGGGGGGCAGGAGCCCATCTCTGATTGGGCAGGGCTCCCCATCTTCAAGATGGCCGGAGCCCAGAGTTGTGCTTCACCTCGCTTCTCCCACCTGAGGGGTGGAGTTTGCACAGACTGGCACACCCCCTTTCCTCTATTAGGGTTTCCCGCAGTCTTTCTGCCTGAGTGGGGGTCAGAACCGGTGAGGGCCAGTTGCTGAGTACAGCAAGTGGCCTTGAGAAGCTCACAAAGGCGGTATGCCTTTGAAGATTCCCCCTGCCTATCCTGGGGGAGAACTAGCACCTCGCCCAGGATGTGCATTGCTACAGGCCCAGGAGAGCAGGGGGATCTCCACCCAGGGGTCCAGAAACATGCCTGCTGTGTGGCAGCATATCCAGCCTCTCAGACAAGACGTGGATTGTAGGTTAGGTTTCAGGGGGCATCTCTAAGATACCCTCTGTAGTGCTTCTTATATTAAATCCCGCACTGGCATCCATGTGGGTTTAATGTGTTGAGAAGTTTGATATCAAACTTGTCAGTCTTCAGTGTAGCCGTTATGATGCTGTGGAGTTCCTAATGACGACCTCCCAGCACCCTATACTCTTAATGGAAACACTGCACTTACAGTGCCCAGGAATGGCCTTGGGTACTGTATGGGGACAGTGCTTATGCACCTGTGCCACACCACAGGCATAGTGCACCCAGCTAGAAGGGTGACTGAGGTATGCCAGGGCAGTGGGTTTGTGGGCATGGCACACTGGGATGTGTGCCATGTCGACTCTGTTTAGTTCTGCACAAGTCATTCAGCCTGCAAAAGCAGGGTGTGGGTGTCAAGGTACAGGGCCCCTAAGGGTGGCACAATAAGTGGAATCCAGAAACCTGTCCTCGGAAACTTGTTTCTGGTCTAGGGAAGACATGGCTTGGCAGTTAGGGCTGGACTGTTCCCATGAGGCACAGGGTCAGACTGATTTGCATATAGCCATGTCTGAACTGGGGTGGCCGAGTGGGCTAAAGAACAGTGATGGATTAAACCCAGATCTTTTGACTGGGTGTGAGTGTTTGATTCAGATGCTCCGTCCATCACCACCCCCTTTTGTACCGCTTTTTATGAGAATAATCACTAAATGACATATTTCATCATTAAAGTACATCTGTGTATGACGATTGAGGATTCAGAATCCAGCCCTATGCATTTCGGGACTGGTGTTCCCTTCGCCCGGGCAAACCTGAAAAAATATATCCATTAAATACAGTGACGGGCTTTATTGCTAATCATGCAATGAGTAATAAATTGCATTAATGAGAATTGTTAAACATTTGGTTAATATGATCTATCATTAATTAATGCACAATAAGAAAATTTAGACCTTATTTAACCCCACAGCTGTGCACGTTTGAGTTTAGGTTGCCCGAGCGGGAACTGACCACTTTTGACTGCTTGTGAGAAGCCACCAACCGGAGGCCCCCTGTCCTCCATTGAATGTATGTATTGGCATTTATATAGCGCACTACTTACCCGTAGGGTCCCAAGGCGCTTCAACCGCTGCGAAACCCTTCCTGGCTTCCCTGAGAGATGGTCCCTTAATGGGTATCTCCAGGGTGAGACCAGGCATCCCCGGCGGTCTGGTGGGGCCGTTAGTGAAGATGAGGCAAGCTAATGCCCAGAGTTGCCGAGTGTGATCGCTGATCAGAGTGGGCACCGAGGCGAGAGAATTATCGAGTCCGCTGACCCTGGTCCAGAAACCTGCCGCGCCGGGAATCGAACCCTGGTCCCGGGCCGTCCTCTGCTCTCGGGTCTGCCGCCTCTAACCAGTGAGCCACACTACTTCACTGAATAACATTCGGCCTCCGCACCCGGCCGCCCTAGTGCTGCTGAAGGTGTTTCAAGAGTGCATCCTAGACCCTGGGGGAACCCTGGCTCTAACCACAGAGTGCCAACTTCCACAAACAAGTACTTACCTGCTTACCGTTAACTTCATTTTTCTCGATAGGAATACATTGACGTTTTTTCCTTAAATTGTTTCAAGTGTGGTTTTTTTATGAGAACTTGAAAAACTGCAAAGGTACAAAAACTGATTTACTTACCTTTTCTCTAGGAAATGTCCCAGTGATATATCCAGGCATATCACACAGAGTAGAAAAAGTGACTTAAAAAAAATAACGATGAAAGTAATCAGTAAAGTAACTGAAAAGTAATTTTGAAACATTTACTAACCTGTAATTCAATCAACTGCATTTGAATCTGCATTCAACAGTAAAACATTGCTTGGAAGGAATTTATTTTACTTACCTGCACCAGACTTGTCTTGGTTTTAAGGAATAAAATAACTTAATATTTTTTATACAAACAAATTGGTCAGTTGGAGTGGGTGACATCATTTGTTGCTACAGTGTGTACAACAAATGCTTAATGCTACCCTCTGATAAAGCCTTAATACTCGCCCACCCTACCACAAATAGAGAGTAAGGTGATATCTATTTTTACCTCTGCCTACCTTTGATGTTCCACTGGACTCTGTGCATACTATACCTCATTTTGGTGTAGTTAAAAGAGAATCTGAAAGAGACACGTTAGTGATGGATTCCTTACCTTAGAATATGCCCAGGCGTCAGACTGGATCCGGAAATCTTTAGCGTAGCAGTACCCTTGCGCATCGGTAGGCGTCGTCTGCGGCTCCGCGTCGTGGGCGCCGTGATGTCGTCGGAGTACTTAAACGCCGCCTCCGCGTGCTGACGTCAGTTCTTCTTTTTTCCGCGCCAGCAAGCGCAGATCTGGAAAAAGCAGTAACCCCTAGTCAATTTTTTACTACCTTTTTGGAATCACTTTTGATCATTTCTCAGTCTTACAACTCCGATCGGTGCCGTAGGGATGGCCGGATTCAAGCACTGCGAGGATTGCGACCGCACGATGTCGGTCACGGATCCTCACCACCTGTGTCTAACTTGTCTAGGCATCGGCCACGTCGACAAGGCCTGCTCCGACTGCCGGGCCCTCTTTGAAAGCCAGGCGGCAGCGGTCCCGCAGGGGACTCGAACTCCTGCAGACGGCCCTGCGCTGCGAGAGGTCCCGGTCCCACGGGAGGTCGAGGGACAGGTCGCGGGGACGGAGCCGCCACAGCTCCGGGAGTCGGCACCACTCCTCCGGGTCGAAGTAGTAGTCAGGTACGAAACACAAGAAGTCGAAGGGGTGTCATTGCTCTTCTGACTTTCTCCCACGCCCCCCTCCCCCCCTCGCGCAACGCTGCCGGGGGTTCGGGTGACACCGCCCAGCCGTCTCGTCCTGCCCCACACCCTCCGGTCCCTGGGCACGACACGACGCCGGGGGAGATGGAGCGCTTCCTCATGGCCATGAGGAACCTCTCTTCCCCGACGGGCTCCGCACCTTCGGGCCCAGCGGACCCGTCTGGGGGCCCTAGCGGGTCGGGGGCTTCTGCCCTGACGCCGTCAAGTGCATCGACCGCGCCGCAGTGCCCCACGGTCCCGACGCCGCCGGCGCCTTCGGGCCTGGTGCCGCAGGCCTCAAGGGTTCCGGCACCTTCGGGCCCGGTGCCGCAGGACCCCACTGGACCCGCTTTGGGATCCGGGTCGTCGCCGGTGGACCTTACGACCCCCCTCGGCGTCGGTCCGCCATGTGTCACCTCCGCCGCCGTCCTCGGGCGGCGCTGTCCCCGATGCCTCCTTCGCTCCTGTTCCAACGTCGCAACGGTGCCACTGGGCGCCTCTTTCGGCGGCGCTTGGGGAGTTTTACTTAAATGAACCGGCCCCATTAATTGAAAACCCTGAGTATCAGGAGATGGGTGATCAGGAGGATTGGAAGGGGTCTGAGGACCCTCTGACCCGAGAGTGTCCGTCTCAGGAGGACTGAGCATGGGAACTTGGGGAGGCCAGTTGTCTGGACACCTCTCCAGACACTGGTTTTGTCTCCCCTTCTACCGTGGCTTCGGAGGAGGGGGCAGCCTATAGTGTGGTGTTGATGAGGGCTGCCAAGGCCTTGGGCCTTGAGCTCCCCGTCGCGGCCCTGAGGACTAACCTCCTCACTGAGGTCCTTAAACCGCAGTCCAGCTCGGCCGAGCCTCTGCTGCCCTTTAATGAGGCCTTGACCGACGTTCTTTTGGGCACTTGGTCCAGGGCCGCTACGGGTTCGCCTGTGTAGGAAGGTGGATATCTGACTCTGGTTGCCCCCAACTTTTTGCCTGGTGTTTTGCTGGTTTTTCGACTTAGTTGACCTGGGGCCTTGCTATTCAGGACCCCAGGCCCACTGCTCTCTCTGTAAAATGGATTCCATGTACTCTAGGTACATATTTAATTGGATACTGAGTCACCTTATCAGCCCCTGTACAGTGTACCTTAGGTACCCAGAGCATAGGTGCACCCAGGGCCTACCAGGGGCTGCAGCATGTATTATGCCACCCCTGGCTGGCCATCCAAATCTGACACAACTGGCTGATCAATCAGCTGGGGCAAGGTGGTGTAATCACCCTTTGCTTTAGATATAGTAACCCTATAGCTAACCCTAAAATTGGTCACACTGGAGGAGGCATCGCTATCGTCCATAAGAAATCCATCCGCATCTCAACCAGCTCAGACGTCAATCTCGCCAACTCTGAACACCTTCACTTCCAGATCCACATCGACCCCAAGACCACACTCAGAGGCACCCTCCTTTATAGGCCACCAGGACCCCGCGCACAATTTAGTGAAGATATCACGGACTTCATCACTCCACACGCGCTCCCCTCCGAGGACTACATCCTTTTAGGAGACCTCAACTTTCACCTTGAAAAGAACAACGACCGCAACACCACCACCCTTTTGGACAACCTCGCAAACCTCGGACTCAAACAACTTGTAACTACCCCCACCCACATCGCAGGTCACACACATTCACCTACAACAAGCCCACATCCAACAACCACCCCCAACCCACTCTGCAAAGAAACCGGAACAAAATCACCATCGACCAGATCTCCTCATCGCTTCTTCAAAAGCCCCCCGCCCACTCCTCAAACCCAGACCAAGCAGCCACCAACCTCACCCAATGGTTATCCAACAGCGCCGACATCCTAGCACCACTGAAAAAACGACAAATCAAACTAGGCAGCAAGAAGGCCTCCTGGTTCAACGATTATCTTAAGAAATCCAAGAAACTCTGTCGCTCCCTTGAGAAGGCCTGGAAAAAAGACTCAACCACCAGCACCAAGGACGCCTTCAAAAACGCCACCCGCACACACCACCAACTGATCCGAAATGCCAAGAAAGCAGCCTTCAAGGACCGTCTAGATAACAACG
Source organism: Lissotriton vulgaris (assembly GCF_964263255.1). Lineage (NCBI taxonomy): Eukaryota > Metazoa > Chordata > Amphibia > Caudata > Salamandridae > Lissotriton > Lissotriton vulgaris. The sequence continues at coordinate 771,836,618 of NC_141700.1, read as the reverse complement.
CCCACAACAGCAAGGAATTATTCAACATCGTCAAGGAATTTACCAACCCTTCAGCCAACTCCAACGACATCACCCCCTCTCAAGCCCTCTGCGACTCCCTAGCCTCATTCTTCCACAACAAAATTGCAGACATCCACAACAGCTTCGACAACCAACCCGAAGACCAACCCACCCAATCCCCTGCAGGACCCCCACCCCCCCCCCCCCCCCTGAACATCCTCAATGACTGGAAGCCAATCTCCACTGAGGACACCATCCGTCTGATGAACTCTATCCACTCAGGATCCCCCACAGACCCTTGCCCTCACCACATCTTTAACAAAGCAGACTCCATTATTGCACCGCACCTCCGAGACGTCATCAACTGCTCCCTCAACTCCGCAACCTTCCCGGAAAGCTGGAAACATGCCGAACTCAGCGCCCTCCTGAAGAAACCCACAGCTGACCCCACCGAACTCAAAAACTATCGCCCTATCTCACTCCTTCCATTCCCGGCCAAAGTCATCGAGAAAGCTGTCAACAACCAGCTCGCCGCATTCCTCGAAACCAACAAATCCCTCGACTCCTCACAGTCCGGCTTCCGAGCCAAGCACAGCACCGAAACCGCCCTCATCGCAGCAACAGACGACATTCGAACTCTACTGGACAATGGAGACACAGTCGCCCTCATCCTCCTCGACCTCTCCGCAGCCTTCGACACTGTCTGCCATAGCACCCTTCTACAGTGCCTCAAAAACATCGGAATCCAAGGAAAAGCACTGGAATGGATCACCTCCTTCCTCTCCGGAAGAACCCTGAGAGTCCGCCTTCCACCATACAAGTCAGAGGCCACTGAAGTCATCTGCGGCGTACCTCAAGGGTCCTCACTCAGTCCCACCCTCTTCAACGTTTACATGAGCCCCCTCGCGGCCATCGCACGCCAACATAACCTCAACATCATCTCCTACGCCGACGACACTCAACTGATCCTATCACTCACCAGAGACCCTAACACGGCCAAAACCAACCTACACGAAGGAATGAAAGAAGTAGCCGAATGGATGAAGCACAGCCGTCTGAAACTGAACTCAGACAAAACAGAAGTCCTCATCTTAGGTACCTCCCCCTCCGCCTGGGACGACTCTTGGTGGCCAGAGGCCCTTGGAAAAGCACCCATCCCGACGGACCCCGCACGGAACCTGGGCGTCATCTTGGATTCCTCACTCTCGATGATCAGACAAGTCAACGCCGTTTCTTCATCTTGCTTCAACATTCTTCGCATGCTCAAAAAAACATTTCGTTGGATCCCTACCGAAACTAGAAAAACAGTCACCCACGCTCTGGTCACGAGCCGACTGGACTATGGAAACACCCTCTACGCCGGCACCACCGCAAAACTCCAGAAAAAACTACAACACATCCAGAACGCCTCAGCCAGGCTCATATTAGACATCCCGCGTAAAGAACACATCTCTGATCACCTGAAAAACCTCCACTGGCTCCCCGTCAATAAGAGGATCACTTTCCGGCTCCTAACCCACGCACACAAAGCACTCTACGAAATCGGACCCGAATGCCTCAACACACGACTATCCTTCTACACCCCCTCCCGCAAGTTACGATCCTCCAACCAAGCCCTTGCCACTGTACCTCGCATCAACAAAACCACCATGGGAGGTAGATCCTTCTCCTACCTAGCAGCTAAAACTTGGAACTCTCTTCCCACTCACCTTCGCCTTACTCAGAACCACCTAGCATTCAGAAAGCAACTCAAAACGTGGATATTCGACAAGTAACTCCCCACCCTTCTACAAGCGCCTTGAGACCCTCCGGGTATGTAGCGCGCTATATAAATCTTTTGACTTGACTTGACTTGACACAAATCTTCCTATCAGTCACTCCTATGGCAGGCCTTATCAATCCTGAAGGCAGAGTGCTTGGAATTATGTGAGATGGTGCTCTGGCATGAGCTGAGCCCGTTTGCAGCTTGCGGAACCAAGTCCTAATAGCTGTTCCATGATAACGCTATACCATATACTCAAGTGCATTATGAACCTCGCGGTCAAATGCTAACTTTGAGATAGCATTATCAAAACATGTCGAGTAAGGTGTCATGCGAATTGGAATTCTACCACCTCGCCAATTCTGGCGACGGGGGTAGCATTCCACCCTATTAGAGGGACACGACATGTATGTAACTGTGAACCCTGCTTAAAGTTAACTCGAGCCTCAGCATCACAAAATGGATGCTGCCACCACAGACACAAGTCTGACCTCGTGCTGCTGGGAGTCCTTCCAGCGAGGGAGGCTCGGGCAAAGGGTTTCCTGCCTTGGGAGGTGCTAGCACCACCCCAGACAGGATTTTGTGTATTAGGTAATACAGGGCTGAAAGGAATGAGACATGCCTGGGTCACACAAGGTGTCACTGTGCATACACCGGTCTAAACCAGTTCCTGGGGCACTCCAGCCCCAGTGCTGGCGCAAGACCGGACAAAGGATATGGGGTGTAACCACCCCCCTTCCTGGTCCCACCCAGGGGAGGGACCTAGTTGTAGTGCAGCCCCCCTTTAGCTCGATAAAGGTAGGAGCTGGTCCCATTCCAGTTTAGATTAATCTTGACAACTTCCACGAAGAACTCTTGACCTTCGCCCTCCTGAATATCAGAAGACTGAAGAATCTCCCCTATGGTCATGGAGTGACCATCCTGCTCTGCAGGCACCATCAAGCTCCTGTGCGGTGTGCTGCAAGTCCTTCCTGGAACCAGACGACCCAGCTCGACGAGACCCGGACCTCCAGACTCCTCTGACCTCTACCTACATCCACAGCACAGCTGGGACCCGTGGGTGCGACTAGCAACTTGGAGACGGCCATCTTGAAGAAAACTGCACCGCGCTTCCAGCACGACCGCCGAGGGATCCTCAAGTGAGTGCACTGGGGTCTGAGAAGCCCCACACCGACGCAGCTCCTGCATCAAAGACCAGCCCCCCAGCATCCACGTGATCTGCGTGGGGCCCTTTTGCCTGGTTGCTGCTTTTCCTGTTGTCTGGTCACTTGCCGGCTGGCTAGTGACCTCTGAGACGACGACCCGAAGATTTCAACACTGCTGGTCTGGTCCCCCAGACTGGCCCTTGCTTCCTTGTAAAAGAGAGGCACCCCGGACCCTCCTGGTCCGCACCAGACGCCATTTTTGTTACACCGCGTGGCTTGCACTTGCCAAGGCCTGTTGACCAGATCGACGATCCAACACCGCCAGGAGCAGCAGACTACGTGGGACAGCTCGTGCCTCCTGCCTGGTCGTAAAGAACAGCTCCTGGTCCGCGCAGCTACAGAGAGAGGCGTCCCTTCTTCCACCTGATCGCGGCGACAGTATCTGGTTCCCTCCTGGTACCAGCACCGTCACTGGCTAGTGACCGAGACTCTGTCCCCTTCCCTTTCAGGACTTCTTCTTCCTAGTTCCATCCTTGGAACCACCGGACTCCTCCATCTGGCCGCCTGCCAGCAACTACTTGTTTCAGGCTTCATCAGGATCAACGCAGCAAACCCGACACCACTTCAGCCCTATGCACCCACAGCCTGTGGGTTAGGTAACTAAAGCTCCTAGGTGCTGAAGTCAGTGTTCACTATCCTAGTGTCCAGGTTCACTGTTGTTTTTCCTCCATCCAGCCGGGTTCGTCCGGAATCCGTAACTCTATAAACTGTAGCATCCATAGACGTTGGTACGCATCTCGTGTGTGAGTTTCCACTCTGCACGTGAGTCCCGTGGGCCTCCTGCTCCTTACTTACCTAGTTGGTAGCGTAGTCCCAGCGATCCTCCCGCCTCTGGATCTCCTTACAGTATTTTCTTTCCTCGCATTCCATTGTTTCAAGTATATGGTTTGTCGTGCCCCTAAGGCACACGTGTAAATATTGTGTTAACTCTTATTTCTTTCTTAGTATTGTCATGTGCTTAGGCCTCTGACCTCATAAAGAGTTCAGAGGTGTATGTTAGTTAATAAATACTTGTTTATTTTCATAACAACCTGTGTGGTGTCCTTTCACTTGGTATTCAAGGGGTTATATGTGGTAAAACAGCTGGCTTCACATGCCAAAAGAGTGTAGCCTAAGACTACTTTGTCCATGCTACCACTAGGATAGCTGGTCTATAAGGTTGACTTACAACCAATCACCATAAGGGTTGTTTGGACTGATACAAGGTGATCACTAGAACTAGTGAGCATCATATATCCGGCCAACTTCTCACAGCCTGTAGATTGGAACGTGGCCAGACGGCACTGCCCGGCTCCGGGCGACCCATGTTTCCTGTCCACCCACCCCACCCCCGAGAGCCTGGTCATCCAGGCATCCAATTCCCAGACCGTATTCCCGTCGGCTCTGCCGGACAGGGAATCCAAGAGGTACGAGTAGTACGGAAAGAAGATCTTCTCCTCCCTTAGTCTGGGACTGCGGTCTTCCAACACCGCATGCCTCTTCTGCTGCTACACCCACTCTCTGTGGGAGATGGTTGCGGAATTGCTGCCAGAGTGTCCGTTGGAGGTACAGGTCAAACTCTGCCAAGCCCTTGTGGAAGGCCGAGATGCAGCAAAATATTCTATCCGGTGTGGGCTGGATACCACTGACTCACTAGGTAGAGGGATGGCAACGACGGTGGCGGTTAGACGTCACGCCTGGTTGAGGTCCGCAAACTTTTCGGCCGATGTCCAAAACATACTGGTGGACATGCCATTTGATGACCGTCGCCTTTTTGGCGACAAGGCAGACCATGCGCTTGAGCGCTTTAAGGACTCCGGGGCTACGGCCAAGTCCTTGGGCCTCTCGGCCCCGTGCCAGCACACGGGTGCTTTTCGCGGCCAAGGAAGGGGCGCCCCCCACACATGCCGCCAGCCACACGCCGCAGACTACCATCCAGCGCGGTGGCTGCCGTGGTAATCGCCGTGGAGGCGGTCGGGGACAACGGCGAGGCCAGTCCACACCCTCCCCCGCAGCATCTGCCTCTAAACCCTCCTAGTCCGTGCTTTTCAGCCCATGTGACGCCAGTGGGGGGCAGGGTTCGCCATCGCCACTCTCACTGGCGCACTGTCACTTCGGACAGGTGGGTGCTGCAGATCGTCCGAAGGGGCTACTCCCTCCCCTTCGAGAAGACTCCTCAAGCCATGCCACCGCAGAACCACCGCGTATCGGGGGATCATTTGCGGCTTCTCCAGGAGGAAGTTTTAGCCCTCTAGGCCAAGGGGGCCATCAAGCGCGTTCCTGGTCCAGAAGTAGGACGTGGTTGCTACTCCCACTACTTTATGGTACCCAAGAAGGGCAAAGGGCGCCTACGCCCTATCTTGGACCTACGGAACGTCGACGGCTTCCTCCGGAAGGAGAAGTTCAAAATGCTGACTCTAGCCCAGGTCTGGTCTGCCCTGGACCCAGGAGACGGGATGGTAGCGTTGGACTTGCAGGATGTCTACTTCCACATCCCCGTCCTGCCGGCCCACCGGTGTTACCTACGGTTCACGGTAGGCCACAAGCACTTTCAGTTTACGGTGCTCCCCTTCAGCCTTACCAGCACCCCACGGGTGTTCACGAAGGTGATGGCAGTGGTCGCAGCCCATCTGTTAAGGTTAGGGGTTTCAGTGCTCCCCTACCTCGATGACTGGTTGTTGAAGGCGGGCTCGCCCCAGACACTCGTCAGCCACCTCCAGAAGACGGCAGACCTCTTGCACCAGCTGGGGTTCTCCACCAATGTGCCGAAGTCACCTGTGCCCCTCTCAGAAGCTCCTTTTCATCGGAGCGGTTCTCGACTCGGCGCAGTATCGGGTTTACCCACCCGAACAGCGGGTTCGGGATATACAGGCTCTGATACCAGTATTTCAGCCTTTATCCCGAGTTTCGGTCAGGTTGACGCTGCGGCTTCTGGGGCTGATGGCCTCCTGCATCCTTCTGGTGCATTACGCCCGTTGGCGGATGCGGGCTCTGCAGTGGGACCTGAAGTTTCAGTGGGCCCAGCATCAGGGCAACCTGTCCGACCATGTCCTGATCTCGGAGGGCACTGCGAGACACCTGCAGTGGTGGCTCACGGACCGCGATTGGCTCAGTGGCAGATCCCTCTCCATTCCCCAACCGGAGCACGTAGTTCTGACGGACACGTCCCTCCAGGGCTGCGGAGGCCACATGGGAGAGGCGGAGATTAGAGGCCTTTGACCTCAAAAGTAGTCCCGGCTCCATATCAACCTTTTGGAGCTGCGGGCGATTCGTCTAGCACTGAAGGCATTCCTCCCCTCTGTCCGGGGGAGTGTAATGCAGGTGTTCACGGACAACACCACCGCCATGTGGTACTGCAACAAACAGGGTGGGGTTGTGGACCCTCTGCCAGGAGGCTCTGCGCCTCTGGCAATGGCTGGAACATCAGGGTGTGACTCTGGTGGTTCAACACCTGGCAGGTTCTCTGAACGTCAGGGCGGACGAACTCAGCCGCCGGTGCATGATGGATCACGAATTGCGTCTGAATTCTGACGTGGCGCAAGGTCTCTTTCAGCAGTGGGGAGAGCCTTGGTTAGATCTATTCGCCACCGAAGAGAACGCGCAATGTCATCAGTTCTGCGCGTTGGAATTTCCAAGGCGGCACTCGCTCCGAGACGCTTTTCGCCGCGAGTGGAGTTGCGGTCTGTTGTACGCCTTTCCGCCTATACCACTTCTGCCCAGAGTGCTGAAGATCAGGCGCGACCGGGCACAAGTCATCCTTGTGGCTCCGGACTGGGCACGAAGGTACTGGTATCCCGAGCTACTCAGTATGTCAGTCGATTCCCCCCCGTTGGTCTGCCTCTTCAGGAGGACCTTCTGTCGCAGCAGCAGGGGACGGTCCTCCACCCGAACCTGTCCAGGCTCCACCTCCATGCTTGGAGATTGAGCGGCGACAGTTGAGGCCATTTGACTTGCCTCCTGAAGTCTGTAACATCATTCTGGCAGCCAGGCGTCCCTCCACAATGTCGGTATACGCCTGCAGGTGGAACAGATTTGTGGCATGGTGCACAGCAAAGGCTGTGGATCCTCTCTCTTCCCCTCTTTCTGAGGTTCTTCTCTTTCTTCTTTCTCTTGCCCAGCAGGTCTCTGCTCTGGGCACTATCAAGGGCTACCTTTCTGCCCTTTCAGCCTTTCTGAGGCTGCCTTATCAACCTTCTTTGTTCAAGTCCACTATTGTTACCCGATTCTTGAAAGGCATCAGGCATACGTTCCCTCTTGTGCCCTTTGTGATGCCTCAGTGGGACTTGAACTTGGTTCTTACTTTTCTGATGTGCGCTCCCTTTGAGCCACTTCACATTTGTCCTCTTCGCCTTTTCACTTTGAAAACTGCCTTCCTGGTAGCCATCACCTCTGCCAGGAGAGTGAGTGAGCTCCAGGCTCTATCCTGTAAACCTCCTTTCCTTTCGGCCCATCCGGACACGGCCCTGTTTTCTACCCAAGGTAGTCACGGCCTTTCACATTGGGCAATCTATCACCTTGCCCACCTTCTTTCCGCCTCCGCATCCCTCGAGAGAGGAAGAATGGCTCCACCGTCTGGACCCAAAACGTGCACTCTCGTTCTATCTGGATCGCACACGCCAGTTCCGGGTAGATGACCAACTCTTTGTTGGTTACGTGGGCGCTAAGAAGGGGAAAGGGGTGCACAAGCGGACCATCTCGCGGTGGATCATCTTGTGTATCTAGGCGTGTTACTCCTTGGCTAAGAAGGAACCCCCTGTTGGGCTGAGGGCTCATTCCACTCGAGCGCAGCTACTACTACTGCCTTGGGCCGAGGAGTGCCCTTGCAGGACATTTGCCAGGCGGCTACGTGGGCCTCGCTGCACACGTTTGCAAGACACTATTTCCTGGACAGCCAAGTCCGGAGGGATGGCTTCTTTGGCCGTTCCGTCCTCCAGGACTTTCTGGTGTGATTATTGGTTCGCAGACCCACCACCGGGGTTGGTATTGCTGGGGTATCTATTCTAAGGTAAGGAATCTATCACTAACCTGTCTTTCAGATGCACAAGTTACTACTTGTGTACCGATATATCTGTAAGAGACATTAGTTAGTGATAGATTCCTTACCGACCCACCCATCCTCCCCGTTCTGGGAACCGATATCTAGGGTTACGGTCATCCCCTTTCAGGGCCCTAGTTTCATGGCACCAGTGTTGGTTTTTGGCATAGCTCTGCGTTTCTGGCGCGGAAAAGCTGTGTCTAAGAACTGACGTCAGCACGCGGAGGCGGCTTCTAAGTACTCAGACAATGTCATCACTGCGCCGACGACGGACGCGGAGCCGCAGACGACGCCTACCGACACGCAAGGGTACTGTTATGCAAAAATTTCCGGATCCAGTCTGTCGCCGGGGGATATTCTAAGGTAAGGAATCTATCACTAACTAATGTCTCTTACAGATATATTGTTACACAAGTAGTAACTTGTGCGCCAGCTACCTACACTATTTGCATTAAAGCAATGCGTTTTACCAATTTCTTGTTTCTTCTTTTCCCCAAAGCTTCAAGAACGACGAGATGCAGAACTCAGGGCTAAGAGGGTGGCTGAGGAAGAGAGGAAACGCCGTGAGGAGAAGAGATTGCAGGAGGAGCAGAAACGTCGTGAGGAAGAAGAGCTCTTCAGGCGAAAACAGGTATGGAGGGCATGCGACTGATCTCCAGTTATACTGCAAGCACCACCCAACAGCACAGCAACATATTGAGAATGAGAATAGAAACCCGTAAATCAAGTGATTGTGATGCACAAACTGCAGCTTTTTTCAGTTCTCTTTTGAATGTTTAACAAGATGGACTTGTGCTGATGGGTGTGAGAAGTTGGCCTGATATATGATGCTCACTAATTCTAGTGGTCACCTTGTATCAGTCCAAACAACCCGTATGGTGATTGGTTGTAAGTCAACCTTATAGACCAGCTATCCTAATGGTAGCATGGACAAAGCATTCTTAGGCTAAACTCTTTTGGCATGTGAAGCCAGCTGTTTTACCACATATAACCCCTTGAATATCAAATGAAAGGACACCACACAGGTAGTTATGAAAATAAACAAGATATTTATTAACTAACACAACACCTCTGACCTCTTTGAGATCAGAGGGCTAAGCACATGACAAGACTCTTAAGAAAAATACGTTTAAGTTGCACAATTACAATGTTGCCCTATGGGCACAACAAACCATATACTAAGTAAGTGGAATGTGAAAGTCGATAGAAGGAATGGAGCTGTCCAGAGGCTGTAGGATCGCTGGGACTACACTACCCTAACCTTTGGTAAGTAATAGGAGGCCCACGGAACGCGTGTGCAGAGTGTGAACTCACGCGAGATGCGTAACAACGTCTATGGACAGTACAGTTCAAGTAGAAGGTGAGTTTGGTCAATCCTAACTAGTTAGGACTAAAACGACTGGGGAACTGGACACTAGGAGAGTCAATCTACCCTTGAGCACCGAGATGCTCTTGTTACCTCACCCACAGGCTGCGGGTGCATAGGTGCGAAGTCGTGTTGGGTTCCGGCGTTGAAGTCTATGGAGCCTAGAAGAAAAGATGCTGCAGGCGATCAGGAGGAAGATGTCTGGTGTGATCCAAGCGTGGATCAGTGAAGAGGAGAACCTGAAAGCAGAGGGGACAATGTTCAAAGTCACTAGCCAGTGACTGGAGTGGAACCAGATGTTGTCGCGATCAGGTGAAGAGTGGTTGCTTGTCCCTGCAGCCACGTGGACCAGGTGGTGTCTTCGACCAGGATGGAGGCACAAGCTGTCCCACGCAGGCTCTCGCTGTCGGCGGTGTCGGATCCGGATTTGGAGTCAACAGGCCTTGGCAAAGGCAACCCACGCGGTGAGTGGAAACGGCGTCTGGAGTGGACCAGGAGGGTCCGGGGTGCTTCTCCTTCGCAGGGAAGCAGGGGCCAGTCTGGAGCAACCAGACCAGCAGATTGGATTTCAAGGTTCGTCGTCTAGGAGGTCAATAGCCAGCCGGCAAGTGACCAGACAACGCGTCGAGCAGCAAACAGGCAGAAGGGCCCCACGCAGATCTCGTGGATGCTGGAGGGCTGGTCTTCGGTGCAGGAGCTGCTCGGGGTCGGGGCTTCTCAGTCCCCAAAGCACTTGGTCGAGGTTACCCTGGAAGTCGTGCTGGAACGAAGTGCTGCTTCTTTCAAGATGGCCAGTCCCACGTGTCTAGTCGCACCCACGGATCTCAGCTGTGCTGCAGATGTAGGTAGAGGTCGGAGAGGTCTGGGAATCTGGGTCTCGTCGGGCTCTGAAGTCTGGATCCTCGAGGGAAGACGACAAAGGGAAGCCGATGGACGCTGATGGTGCCTGCTTGTGCAGGGTGTTCACAAGGGAAATTTCTTCAGTCTTCTTGGCTCAAAGTCCAGTGTTTCTTCTTGTAGAGTTTCAGTTCAGGATTAATCTAACTCGGAATGGGACCAGCTCCTACCTTTATCCTGCTAAGGGGGGCTGTACTACGACTAGGTCCCTCCTATGGGTGGGACCAGGAAGGGGGGTGGTTACACCCCCTATCCTTTGTCCAGTCTTGCGCCAGAGCTGGGGCTGGAGAGCCCCAGGAACTTGTTTAGACCGGTGTATGCACAGGGACACCTTGTGTGCCCCAGGCATGTCTCATTCCTTTCAGCCCTGTCCTACCCAATACACAAAATCCTGTCTGGGGTGGTGCTAGCACCTCCCAAGGCAGGAAACCCTTTGTCCAAGCCTCCCTCGCTGGAAGGACTCCCAGCAGCAGGAGGTCAGACTTGTGTCTGGTGGCAGCATCCATTTTGTAATGCTGAGGCTCGGGTTAACTTTAACCGGGGTTCACAGTTAGGTACATGTCGTGTCCCTCTAGAAGGGTGGAATGCTACCCCCGTCGCCAGAATTGGCGAGGGGGTAGTATTCCAATTCGTATGACACCGTACTCGACATGTTTTGATAATGCTATGCCAAAGTTAGCAATAACCGCTTAAGAGTATATGGTATAGCGTTATCATGGAAACAGCTAAAGGACTTGGTTCCGAAAGCTGTAGACAGGCTCAGCTCATGCCAGAGCACTATCTCACATAATTCCGAGCACTCTGCCTCCAGGATTGTTAAGGCCTGCCATAGGAGTGATTTATAGGAGTATGTGTCCATTTTAGGTTTAGATATAGGTATACTATATCTACAGCAAAGGGTGATTACACCACCTTGCCCCAGCTGATTGATCAGCCAGTTGTGTCAGATTTGGATGGCCAGCCAGGGGTGGCATAATACATGCTGCAGCCCCTGGTAGGCCTTGGGTTCACTTATTCCCTGAGTACCTATGGTACACTGTACCAGGACTTACAAGAGTGAACCAATACCAATTGGTAAATGCACCTAAGGTACATGGATGTCAATTTAGAGAGAGAACAGCTAGGCTGATTAGCAGGCCCACAGCCAGGGAAAGTCGTAAACCAGTGAAGCAAAAAGCAAAAATCTGGGGTGACCATAGGATTGCAGACCCTACTCTCCTACATAACACCCCCCAACCCCCCCCCCCCCCCCCCCCCCCCCCCCAAAAAAACTTAGGGACATTAAACTAACCTTGACCAGGGGATTCTTCTTGTTCGAAGTGGAAATACCTGGAGAGACCATCTGCATTGCCATGGTCAGTCCCTGGTCTGTGCTCCACTGTAAAGTCCATCCCCTGTAGGGAAATGGACCACCTAATAAGTTTGGGGTTTTCACACTTCATCTGATTTAGCCACAAGTGGGGCTTATGGTCTGTCTGAATCTTGAAGTGAGTTCCAAACAAGTATGGCCTCAACTTCTTCAGGGCCCAAACCACAGCAAAGGCCTCCCTCTTAATAGCTGACCAACGTTTCTCTCTAGGGGTCAGCCTTCTACTTATCGTCCTGTATCTTGCTCTCCAATGGTTGAACCTGGCCTCCACCTACCAGGTGGCCCAGGTACACAACCTGACTCTGCCCTATCTGGCACTTAGTAGCCTTGATAGTGAGTCCTGCCTTTTGCAGGGCCTCCAAAACTTTCCTCAGGTGGATCAGGTGATCCTCCCAGGTGGAGCTAAAGACAGCAATATCATCTAGATATGCTGCACAGAAGTCATCCAGCCCAGAGAGAACTTGGTTCACCAACCTTTGAAAAGTGGCAGGTGCATTTTTCAAACCAAAGGGCATCACCACAAACTGGTAATGGCCTTCTGGGGTAGAAAATGCTGTTTTGGCCTTGGCATCCTCAGCTAACCTGATTTGCCAATAACCAGCTGTCAGGTCAAATGGACTCAAGAATTTGGCAGAAGCCAATTTACCTATGAGTTCATCTGCTCTTGGTATTGGATGGGCATCTGTCTTAGTGACAGCATTGAGACCCCTGTAGTCTACACAAAACCTCATCTCTCTCTTACCATCCTGGGTGTGAGGTTTAGGCACTAGAATTACAGGACTAGCCCAAGGGCTCTCTGAGGGTTCAATGACTCCCAATTCCAACATCTTTTGTACGTCTTGCTTTATGCAGTCCCTGTCGTGGTCCGGTTGCCTGTAGATTTTACTCTTTATAGGCAGACTGTCACCAGTGTCCACCTCATGGGTGCACCAGTTTGACTTACTTGGTGTCAGAGAGAACATTTGTCTAAAGGATTGAAGAACCTGTTTGCAATCCTCTTGATGTTCAGAGAGGCTGTCAGAAAAGACTACACCATCTACTGACCCATCATCAGGGTTCTGAGTGAGCAGGTCTAGGAGAGGGTCACTCTCTTCCTCCTGTCCCTCATCTGTAGCCATGAGCAAGCCCATGTCTTCCCTGTTGACAAATGCCTTGAGCCTGTTCACATGAAGTACTCTGTGAGGGCTCCTGGTAGTTCCAAGGTCTACCAGATAGGTGACCTCTCCCTTTCGTTCAATGACAGTATGGGGTCCAGACCATTTGTCTTGGAGAGCTGCTGGGGCCACTGACTCCAACACCCACACCTTCTGTCCAGGCTGGTAAACAGTAAGGACAGCCTTTTGGTCATGCCAAGTTTTTTGCAGTTCTTGGCTGGCCTCAAGGTTTTTAGATGCCTTCTCCATGTACTCTGCCATCCTGGAGCGGAGACCAAGTACATAGTCCACTATGTCCTGCTTAGGCTTTTTGAGAGGTAACTCTCATCCTTCCATTACAAGACACAGGGGTCCTCTTACAGGATGCCCAAATAGAGCTCACAAAGGCTGTAGCCAACCCCCTTCTGTGGGACCTCTCTGTAAGCAAACAGCAGGCAGGGTAAAAGGATTTCCCATCTTCGCCTAAGCTTTTCTGGTAACCCTTTTATTATCCCTTTTAGGGACTTGTTGAATCTCTCCACAAGCCCATTGCACTGTGGGTGATAGGGGGTGGTGAATTTGTAATTGACACAACACTCCTTCCACATTGCAGTCAAGTATCCTGACATAAAGTTTGTACCTCTATCAGAGACAACCTCCTTAGGAAACCCCACTCTGGAGAAAACTCCAAGTAGGGCCCTGGCCACAACAGGAGCTGTAGTGGTCCTAAGGGGAATAGCTTCGGGGTACCTGGTGGCATGATCCACTACCACCAGTATAAATCTGTGCCCAGATGCTGTTGGGGGGGGGGGGGTCCATTGGTCCAACAATGTCAATCCCCACTCTTTCAAAGGGAACACCCACCACAGGTAGTGGTATAAGGGGGGCCTTTGTTGTGCCACCTGACTTGCCACTGGCTTGGCAAGTGACACATGAGCGACAAAACTCATTTGTGTCTTCAGACATATGAGGCCAGTGAAAGTGGGGACAAGCCTGTCCCAAGTGTTCTGGCCTAAGTGACCTGCAAGGGGAATCTCATGGGCTAAGGTAAGAAGGAAACCTCTCAGAGATCAGGGGATAACCAGCCTCCTGGTAGCACCAGGCTTGGGGTCTCTTGCCTCAGAGTATAGGAGTCCATCATCCCAGTACACCTTGTGGGTACCTGTAGCATTCCCTGCAGCCTCAGCAGCAGCCTGCTGTCGAGGGGTTCAAGAGAGGAACATTCTAACTGTGCCTGCCTCAAGTCTGCCCTGGAAGGCCCCCCTGTCCCGAAAAACTCAACCTGTTCAGGCTCAAGCTCTTCTAGGACAGTTCCTTCTGGGGTCTTTGGGTCAGCCTCCTGAGAGGGCTGATCCTCACCTTGAGGCAAGGGGGGAAGGCACTGTCTTAACCCTACTGCTCTTTCTCTTGGGAAGTGTCTGGTCCATTGTTCCAGGATCCAGCACTTGTTCAGCTGGGCATTTCTTGGCCTGTGACCAGGTCACAGCAAGGACATGTGCTGACAAACCTAACATTTCCACATGAGTCCTATACTCCACATCTGACCATAAGGAGGATTCCAAATCATTGCCCAACAGACAGTCCACTGGGAGGTCTGAACTAACTACAACCCTTTTGAGGCCAGTTACCCCTCCCCAGGAGAAATTAACAAGTGCCATACTATGGTTGGTAGTGACATTGCTAGCATTGGTCACTAGGTAGTCTGAACCTAGTATTACCTGTTCAGGGTCCACAAATGCTGGTGTCACCATAGTGACACTGGCACAGGTGTCCCTGTAGGCCTGAGCCATCTTTCCATTAATTAAAGGTGTTTGCCTGTACTTGCCCAGAGTACTGGGACTTATTGTCGGGGTCATATCCATGTCCCCAGTACAAACAAGAACAGCCTGAGTAGGTATTCTAACTAAGTCAGAACCCACCTCAGTACCCAGGGTTAACCCAACTATAGCCTTGGGGGGTGCACTACCACTACTAGCTGTACTAGGGGGTGCAGGTGCCTATGGGGCAGTAGTGGTAGGAGCTGTGCCTTTCTTGTTGCACTCACTAAACCAGTGAATTTTACATTTACAGTATTGGCACCATGGTTTTCTTTGACCTTCATTCTTCTTTTGGGAGTTCTGGGACCCTCCCTCCTTAGATTGTTGGGGCCCTGTTGAAGACTTCTGGTCATTTTGCTTATTTTCTTGATTACCCTTTTGGTCTGCTTTCTTCTGGCCACCACCCTGGTTCTGGTTCTGTTGCTTGACCCTTGTCCTGACCCATCTGTCTGCCTTCTTTCCCAATTCTTGGGGAGAGGTCAGATCTGAGTCAATTAAGTGCTGATGCAACGACTGGTTCTGACAATTATTTAAGATTTGCTCTCTCATAATTAGATTATACAATCCTGTGTAATCAGTAACTTTACTTCCCAGTAACCAGCCTACCAAAGCCTTAGTGGCACAATCAACAAAGTCAGTCCAATCCTGAGCCTGAGTTTTCTGGGTGTCTCTGAACATTAACCTGTACTGTTCAGTTGTTAGGTCAAACCCATCAATCAAGGCACTTTTCTTGTCTCTTCCTTTACCTTCAAAGGAGAGCCACAATATAGCTGCCCACTGACTCTGGGGTACCTGCTGTACTTTGCAGGCTCTCTCCAAAGCAGTCATCCATTTGTGGATGTCATCCCCTACCTTAAATGGGGGCACTATCTTACTCCGGTTTCTGTTATCAAAACTCCTGTCCTTATCTCTAGGGATAATGTTGCTGCCAGTTTCTCTTTGGCAAGGGCAGTTCTTCCCTCTCAATCCTCAGATGCACTTCCCTCATCTTAGCTTCATGCTCTCTTCTCTGAGGGGATGTCATCCATCTATTAGAAGATGCCTGAGAGACATGGGTGTGAATAGATCTGAGAGAGCCTCTGGAGTGAGACCTAACTCGTCTATTCCCAAGGTTAGGCCTGCTTGAGGATGGGTCTGGGGCTCCCCCAGTTCCATTCTCATGCATGCTTAAGTTGGCCCTGGTAAGTCTGCTGACTCTAACCTGACCATGATTTACCTCTCCATCAGATGAGTCCTCCTCTTCCTCTACTTCTTCAGTTTCAGGGAGATTGGAGTCCTCCTCTACTAGGGGTACGTTTCCTTCTGCAATATTAGATGGGCCTGGATTAGAAGCCCTTCTTGCATCATATGTCTCTAAGAGACCTATCAGAAAAGGAATGGTAGGGTTTGAACCCTGTTTTGGTTGCCTGGAGGTACGCACTTGTCATCTCCTCGAAGCTACGGGCTGCATATCTTAAAATGACCTGTGGAGGGTCAACTGCCACAAGGGGAGTCACTGTGTCCTCTCCTGTGTTAGACATGCTTTCTAGTGAGGTGTACGTGGTGCACTTACCTACACTATGGGTTTTCCTACTGATCCCTTGCTAAGAGTTGTAGTCAGGGCGTGCTACTCCCTTTCAACTACACCAGCTGGTTCAGTAGAACTCAGAGTATTTCTAAGCTTTGTTATATGTACCTATGGTACCTTGTGTGATCTTTCAAATGATATCTCAAGATTATATTTGGTAAAAACAGCAAGCTCAAATCCCACCGCTGCACACCAATGTGAGAAGTTGGCCTGATATATGATGTTCACTAGTTCTAGTGATCACCTTGTATCAGTCCAAACAACCCTTATGGTGATTGGTTGTAAGTCAACCTTATAGACCAGCTATTCTAATGGTAGCATGGACAAAGCAACCTTAGGCTAAACTCTTTTGGCATGTGAAGCCAGCTGTTTTACCACATATAACCCCTTGAATATCAAATGAAAGGACACCACACAGGTAGTTATGAAAATAAACAAGATATGTTCGAGGCATGTGGGCTGCTGAATTCATATCTGTGCAAAGATCGCCGCCTAGTGTTGGGTCCGGATGATTGCACATTGTTGTCCTGGAAGAGTCTTCGAAGTATCACGAGATAGGTGACTCCTCCCCTGGACTACAGTGCGCATGGGCATCCCCTCCATCCTAAGATTGTTTTTTTCCGCCAATGGGTTCGGATGTTACTATCTTAGCTCAAGTTAGGAAAACTTTCTACAAAGCCAAAAGGCTTTCGACAAAGCCAAAAGGCTTTCGACAGCGTCGGTATCGTTTCGTTCGGTGCCGATAACTTAGCTTCGAGAGGACATCGAGGAATCAGACTGTTTTTTTCCACTCTCAACCCGATCTTCGATCTATGATGGAAAGAAGCCTTTTCAAGAGGTGTCCACTTTGCAATGCAAAATACCCGCACATCGATGTCCACCCGGTGTGCAACAAGTGCCTGTCCCCGGATCACAACGAAGCCAACTGTATGGCCTGTGCCCGTTCAGGTCGAAGAAAACTCTTCGGATTCTTCGCGCGGCTCAATTAGATTCGCAGAGATCAGCGCCTAATCCAGATAACATCTTCGGGACCGAAGAGGTCATTGATCTGGAGGATCGGGAAGACACTCGGATCCTGTTTCGGAGCATGACTCAGAGTATGACGCCGAAGATTAAGAGATATTGGAAGACGATGAAAACGTCGTCGATGAGATAGGAGACGACGCAGAGGCCCTTAGGGCCGTAGAAGATAGCTCAGGCGAGGAGCTAGGCCCAACCGTCGATACAGGGGCCGACCAAGCACTCGATAAGGCTCAGGTCGAGGGATCGCCACAAGGCCTTACCCAAGATCTATCGACTTGTTCTACCGCCCCGCATAAAGGCCCGGCGACGAACATATATAAAGAGCCATCGGTATCGAAAATGCCATTGAAATCGAAACCGAAAGCATCACTGCCAAAAACGAAACCAAAAGTGCAGCTGACTCTGGTCGGTTCCAAGGCCTCAAACCCCTCGGAGCCGAAGAAACAGAAGAAGGCCATCGATACCGAGAAGTTCAAAAAAGTCATTGAGCCGAAGGTTGGGGCACCGAAGACCAAGGTCAAGGCTGTCGAACCGACAAAGTCGGCGCCCAAGGGAGTCGCAACAGACAAGAGGCTCGAACCGAGAGAGGGGGTCGATCCTCTGACAAGGCCCGAGACCAAGACAAAGACTGGCTCAAAGGACCCTGTTGAGTCGACACACCCGACCCCATTCGTATCCAAACAGGTGTCAGAGTCACTCCAACACATCAAAGAAAAGGCTACGATGGTAGGACCGAAGAAGGCCCCAACCCCGAAGTTGGTCGGAAAAATTCAGACTGCATCGACACCAATCAAATTCGGGTTGCCACCGATGATGTTCGAACCGAAAAGGGGTATCGGAGCCATTAAAGGAGTGTCGATGGGACGAGGGGCTACAGAAGAGCCTGAAGAACAAGAGTCGAGGCAGTTCATCGACTCGGACACTGGTAGACTGTCCATTTATAAGAGGAAAATAATACCAGAAACACACACAGAGTCCTATAAGATTCCATTAAAGAAGAAAAGGGATTCAACCACATCACCAGTTCTTGTGGAACCTCTGCAATCCTATGGACAAGAACCTCAGTCTTTTTCACCCACATATTCAGATGTGGATGCAGGGGATGACGATAATGAGTGTAGGAGAGTAGGGTCTGCAATCCTATGATCGCCCAGATTTTTTGCTTTTGTTTCACTGGTTTACGACTTTCTCTGGCTGTGGGCCTGCTAATCAGACCCACAGCCTAGCTGTTCTCTCACTAAATTGACACGTGTACCTTAGGTGCATTATCCAATTGATACTGGGCCACCTTATCAGACCCTGTAACTCATGGCATAGGTGTACCCAGGGCCTACAGCATGTATTATGCCACCCCTGGATGGCCATCTAAATCTGACACAACTGGCTGCACGACAGCTGGGGCAGGGTGGTGTAATTACCCTTTGCTTTAGATATAGTATACCTATATCTAACCCTACAATGGACACACCGATTCCTATCAGTCACTCCTATGGCAGGCCTTGGCAATCCTGAAGGCAGAGTGCTTGGAATCATGTGAGATGGTGCTCTGGCATGAGCTGAGCCCATTTGCAGCTTGCGGAACCAAGTCCTAATAGCTGTTCCATGATAACGCATACCATATACTCTTAAGTGCATTATAATCCTCGCGGTTATATGCCATCTTTGGTATCGCTTTATCAAAACATGTCGAGTAAGGGGTCATACGAATTGGAATACTAACCCCTCGCCAATTCTGGCGACGGGTTTAGCATTCCACCCTTCTAGAGGGACACGACATGTATGTAATTGTGAACCCCGGTTAAAGTTAACTCGAGCCTCAGCATCACAAAATGGATGCTGCCACCACAGACACAAGTCTGACCCCCTGCAGCTGGGAGTCCTTCCAGCGAGGGGAGCTTGGACAAAGGGTTTCCTGTCAGGGGCGGTGCTAGCACCATCCCAGACAGGGTTTTGTGTATCCTGGGTAGGCAGGGCTTTACAGGAAGGTGACTGCAAGTGGCACCCCGGTGCTCACTACGCATCTACCGGCTAGAACCAGTTCCAGGGGCACACCAGCCCCTGAGCTGGGGAAAGTCCGGCATGGGAGAGGGGTGTAACCACCCCCTTCCTGGTCCCACCCCTAGGGCAGGACCTAGTCGCGTACCCACCCCTTTCTTTAGGATAAAGGCAGGAGCGGGGACCCTTCCTGTAGGAAGGTACCTCCTGACTATGGTTGCCCCCAACTTTTTGCCCTGTGTTTTAGCTGGTTTTTGACATAGTCGACCTGGGACCCTGCCAATCAGGACCCCAGGCCTACTGCTCTCTGTAAAATGGATTCCATGTACCTTAGGTACATTTCCAATTGGTACTGGGCCACCTTATCAGACCCTGTAACTCAGGGCATAGGTGTACCCAGGGCCTACCAGGGGCTGAAGCATGTATTATGCCACCCCTGGCTGGCCTCCTAAATTTGACACAACTGGCTGCATGACAGCTGGGGCAAAGTCGTGTAATCACCCTTTGCTTTAGATATAGTATACCTATATCTAACCCTACAATGGACACACCGATTCCTATCAGTCACTCCTATGGCAGGCCTTAACAATCCTGAAGGCAGAGTGCTTGGAATCATGTGAGATGGTGCTCTGGCATGAGCTGAGCCTGTCTGCAGCTTGCGGAACCAAGTCCTAATAGCTGTTCCATGATATCGCATACCATATACTCTTAAGTGCATTATAATCCTTGCGGTTAAATGCTATCTTTGGTATTGCTTTATCAAAACATGTCGAGTAAGGTGTCATACGAATTGGAATACTAACCCCTCGCCAATTCTGGCGACAGGGTTAGCATTCCACCCTTCTAGAGGGACACGACATGTATGTAACTGGGAACCCCGGTTAAAGTTAAAAGAAGCCTCAGCTCCACAAAATGGATGCTGCCACCACAGACACGAGTCTGACCCCCTGCAGCTGGGAGTCCTTCCAGCGAGGGGAGCCTGGACAAAGGGTTTCCTGTCGTGGGCGGTGCTAGCACCGTCCCAGACAGGGTTTTGTGTATCCTGGGTAGGCAGGGCTTTACAGGAAGGTGACTGCTGAGTGGCACCCCGGTGCTCACTACGCATAGGCCGGTCAGAACCAGTTCCAGGGGCACACCAGCCCCTGGCCTGGGGGAAGTCCGGCATAGGAGAGGGGTGTAACCACCCCCCTCCTAGTCCCACCCATAGGCAGGACCTAGTCACCGGGTCAGCCCCCTTTTTTAGTAAAAAGATAGGAGCGGGCCCCTGTTCAAATTAGATCATCTTTGGAATCAAGACACGACTTTCTGCGAAATACATCAAGATTTCCTTCTTCAAGATTCTCCCTTGTGGCTAAGGAGAAGTCACCCTGCATCCGCAGGCACCATCCTAAGAACACTGCGGTCTGCTGCAAGTCCTTCCTCCGGAATCCGACTGCCCAGCTCGACGAGACCCGGCTTCCCTGGCACCTCTGACCTCTACTCACCTCTACAGCCAAGCTGAGAACTGTGAGTGCGACGAGACCTCGAGGGACCGACGATCGCCAAGACTGCACGACTTCTTTGCAACAAGCCCACCGTATGCTCCACTGGGGAGTGCTTTGGGGTCCGAGAAGCCCCAACCCTGAGCAGCTCCAGCACCGAAGATCAGCCCTCCAGCATCTCCACGATCTGCGTGGGGCCCTTCTGCTTTTGCCTGCTCACCGCGCTGTGTGGCTACTAGCCGGCTGGCTTGTGGCCTTCTTCACGACGCCCGACATCCCTGCTGCTGGTCTGGTTGCTCCAGACTGGCCCTTGCTTCCTTGCAACAGAGAAGCACCCCGGACCCTCCTGGTCCACTCCAGACGCCATTTTGAGTCCACCGCGTGGGCTTGAATTTGCCAAGGCTTTGTTGCCCAATCCTGGGTCCAGCGACGCCGACAGCTTCATCCATCATGGGACAGCTCGCTCCTCCATCCTGCTCACCGACAACGCCTCCTGGTCCGTGTGCTCTGCAGAGCACAGCGTCACCCACTCACCTAGTCGAGGTGACTACCATCCGGTGCCCTCCTGGTGCCACCTGACTACTGGCTAGTAGTCTCGAACTTGGTCCCCTCTGCTTTCAGGTGTCATCTCTCTTTAAGATCCAGGCTTGGATCACTTCGAACTCTCTTCACTGGTCGCCTGCCAGCATCTTTCGTCCAGGCTCCTGGTCCGTCTACGAGGATTCCCGACGTCTTTTGAGACCTATGCCGCTGCAGCCCCTGGGCTAGGTAACTTCGGCATTTCGGTGCCCCAGCATAGCCTCACTATCCAAGGGTCAGAATCCACTTTCGTTTTCCTCCTACCAGGTCGGGTTCGCCCGAGAACACTAACTCTGTGAAATCTAGCTACCATAGACTTTGTCCCGCATCACGCGTGAGAGTGCACACTCTGCACCCGAGTCCCCTAGGCCTCCTAGAAGTAATCTGAAGATTCTATAGTCAAGACCTAGTGATTCCAAAGCCTATTAGTACTGTACTTACCTGCTAGTAATTTCGCATTCCACTTTCAGAGTATATGGTTTTCCGTGCCCCTCGGGCATTTGTATATACTGTGCTAACTTAAGTATTTTCGTAAGAGTTTTGTTTTGTGCTTAGTACCCTGTCCTCATAAAGAGTACAGGGCTGTTGTGATTCTAATAAATACACTGTTTATTTTCATAACACTTGTGTGGTGTCCTTTCACTTGGTGTTCAAGGGGTATATGTGTGGTATAACAGCTGGCTTAACACGCCCTCTCGAGTCTTTAGCCTTAGACTGCTCGTATCCACGCTACTAGGATAGCTTGTCTATAAGGTTGACTTACAACCAATCATCAATAAGGGTTGCTGGACTGATACATAGTGTTCACTAGAATAGTGAGCACTGCATATCGGGCCACCTTCTCACACTTCCAAATTAGATCATCTTTGAATCAAGAAACTACTTTCCACGAAAGGAACTCTCGACTCTTCTCAAGATTTCTCCCTTTTGGCTAAGGAGTAGTCACCCTGCATCCGCAGGCACCATCTAAGAACTCTGCGGTTTGCTGCACGTCCTTCCTCCGGAATCCGACTGGCCAGCTCGACGAGACCCGGCTTCCCTGGCACCTCTGACCTCTACCTACCTCTACAGCTAAGCTGAGAACCGTAGGTGCGACGAGACCTCGAGGGACTGGCCATCATCAGAACTGCACGACTTCTATCCAGCACGACCGCCGAGGGATCCTCTGGTGAGTGCTTTGGGGTCCGAGAAGCCCCGACCCTGAGCAGCTCCAGCACCGAAGTCCAGCCCCCCAGCATCCACGAGATCTGCGTGGGGCCCTTCTGCTTTTTGGCTGCTCACCGCGTTGTCTGGCTACTAGCCCGCTGGCTCGTGACCTTCCCGACGACGACCGACGACATCACCACTACCAGTCTGGTTGCTCCAGACTGGCCCTTGCTCCCTTCCAAAAGAGGTGCACCCCGGACCCTCCTGGTCCACTCCAGACGCCATTTTGAGTCCACCGCGTGGGCTTGGATTTGCCAAGACTTGTTGCCCCAATCCTGGGTCCAGCGACGTCGACAGCATCCACCATCGTGGGACAGCTCGCACCTCCATCCTGGTCGCCGACAACGCCTCCTGGTCCGTGAGACTGCAGAGCCCAGCGTCGCCCACTCACCTGGTCGAGGTGACTCCATCCGGTGCCATCCTGGTGCCCATCTGATCAATGGCCAGTGATTCAGGACTTGGTCCCCTCTGCTTACAGGTGTCTTCCATCTTCGATCCAGGCTTGGATCCATCGAACAATCTTCACTGGTCGCCTGCCAGCAACTCCTTCTTTCAGGCTCCTGGTTCGTCAACGAAGGTTTCCGACGTCTTTTCAGACCTATGCAGCCGCAGCCCCTGGGCTTGGTAACTTCAGCATTTCGGTGCCCCAGCATAGCCTCACTATCCAAGGGTCCAGTTCCACTTTCGTTTTCAACCTACCTTATCGGGTTCGCCCGAGAACACTAACTTGGATTTTTACCAGCCTCCATAGACTTTGTCCCGCATCCCGCGTGAGAGTGCACACTCTGCACCCGAGTCCCCTAGGCCTCCTACTAGTAATCTGAAGGTTCAGTAACGTAGTCCTAGCGATTCCAAAGCCTATTAGTCCGGTACTTACCTGCTAGTAATTTCGCATTCCACTTCCATAGTATATGGTTTTTCGTGCCCCTCGGGCATTTGTGTAAATTGTGCAACTTAAAGTATTTTCGTAAGAGTTTTGTTGTGTGCTTAGTACCCTGTCCTCATAAAGAGTACAGGGCTGTTGTGATCTAAATAAATACACTGTTTATTTTCATAACACTTGTGTGGTGTCATTTCACTTGGTGTTCAAGGGGTATATGTGATGGTATAACAGCTGGCTTAACACGCCCTCTAGAGTTTATCCCGAAGACTGCTCTTGTCCATGCTACTAGGATAGCTGGTCTATCGGTTGACTAACAACCAATCACCATAAGGGTTGTTTGGACTGATACATAGTGATCACTAGAATAGTGAACACTGAATATCAGGCCAACTTCTCACAATGAGGATGCCACTTATCATGTGGACACTGATCCCGACGATCAGAACCAACCATGGGCAGACCCAGCTGAAACAGGGGATCCACAGAATGCCCCTGACACACATACATACAATGTAAAAACATCTCCTACGGAGGACACTACTGCCTTTAACGCCCTTATTGAAAGAGCGGCGAGTAACCATGATGTGCAACTACATGCTGACCCTATTGAGGAAGATTTTCTGGTCGACACCTTTTCCACTTCGGAAAGAACCGTCAAGACTCTGCCCATGCTAAGAGAGGTCCTTAAACATGCTGATGACATTTTTAAGGAGACCACCAGAGCAAGGGTATTAAACCCTAGAATTGAAAAGAAATATAAACCGGCACCTGTGGACCCTACTTGTATAAGAGGACAGTTGCCATTGGACTCATTAGTTGTTTCTAATGCACGTAAGAGAGCAAACTCCCAGACTACAGGTGATGCTCTTCCTCCTGACAAGGAGTCGAAAGTACTGTAAACTTCGGGGAAAAGGGTGGCAGCGCAGGCAGCTAACATCTGGCGCATTGCCAACACTCAGGCACTCTTGGCAAGATATGGCAGGGCCCATTATAATACCCTTGAGACACTGTTGCAACACCTACCAGATCAGTACAAGGAGGGAGCGGAGCTACTAATCCAAGAAGGAAAGCTTATAACCAATGCTTCCATCAAGTGCGCGCTGGACGCAGCTGACACTGCAGCCAGAGCCATTAACACTAGCGTCCTATTAAGAAGACATGCCTGGTTAAGAATCTCGGGATTCAAACCAGGAATACAAACTACTATCCTCAAACTACTATCCTCAATCAGCCAGTTAACCCGGACTACTTATTTGGCCCTAAGGTTGACACCACCCTTGAAAAGATTAAAGAAGACACCGAGACTGCAAAGTCTATGGGGGCTCTGCAGTCACAGCAGTTTCGGGGTGGCTCCTTTCGTCGCTCCAACAATAGAGGACCTTCATGAGGCCAAAACACACAGCAGACACAGTATAATAAAGGAGGTACACAAACTACCTACAATAAACACAACAGGGGTGGATATCGTGGAAACAACGTCAAGGGCAGAGGAAGAGGAAACAACAATTCCAGATCCCCTGCCAATAACAAACAGTGACGCCCTGTCACTGCCCGACCATATAACACCGGTTGGGGGGAGACTGCAGCAGTTCCTGCCGGTCTGGAAATCCATCACCACAGACAGGTGGGTGAGCGGCATTGTCCAGTACGGGTACTGTCTAGAGCCGACATCCACTTCACCCAACATACCACCAAGACACTGTCCTATGTCC
Source organism: Lissotriton vulgaris (assembly GCF_964263255.1). Classification (NCBI taxonomy): domain Eukaryota; kingdom Metazoa; phylum Chordata; class Amphibia; order Caudata; family Salamandridae; genus Lissotriton; species Lissotriton vulgaris. The sequence continues at coordinate 771,811,609 of NC_141700.1, read as the reverse complement.
GCAGAGCACTTACACTTATTGCAGCAGGAGGTCGTCGGCATGCTGCAAAAAGGAGCCATAGAGCTCGTGCCTGTAGAAGACCAAGGCTCAGGGGTGTACTCTCTGTATTTCTTAATCCCCAAAAAGGACGGGTCTCTCAGACCCATACTGGACCTACGGCCTCTAAACGGATACATTCTGTCAGAGCATTTTCATATGCTCACCTTACAGCAGGTTCTACCGTTACTCAGTCAGGGAGACTTCCTCGCAACACTAGATCAGAAAGATGCATATTTCCATATACCCATACACCCATCACACAGAAAGTATCTCAGGTTCACTATTCAACATTGTCAGTTCAAAGTACTCCCTTTCGGAGTAACGACGGCACCCAGGGTGTTCTCAAAGTGCCTGACAACGGTAGCAGCACACCTAAAGAGACAGCACATACACGTCTACCCTTATCTGGACGACTGGCTTATTAAAGCAAAGACGGCCCAGCAGCGTGCCAGCCACATGTCCCACACCATTCATCTTCTTCACAGTCTGGGATTCTCGCTGAATTATCCAAAGTCACATCTTCAGCCCGCCCATGTGCGACAGTACCTGGGCGCGACAATAGACACTCTGGCAGCCAAAGCTCAGCCAAATTCAGTGAGGATAAACAGCATGCAATTTCTGATACAAAAATTTAGACCCCAACACTCTCTTCCAGCAAGAGTGTTCATGCAGTTGATAGGCATGATGGCCTCCTGCATCCTCATAGTCCCGCACGCGAGACTACATATGCGCCCGCTTCAGGAGTGCTTGGCACGTCAGTGGAATCAGGCTCAAGGACAATTGAAAGACCTAGGGCCCGATGTAGGTAAATCCCATTTACCGATTTTGAAATACCGAATTTTACCGATTCGGTATTTCAAAATCGGTAAATGGGATGTAGGTCCCAACATCTGGATTCGTTACCGAATCCTTAACAATTCTTTAATTACCAATTCGGTAAATACCGAATCGGTAATGCCCATTCATTCCTATGGGCTTTGAAGCCCATAGGAATAATTATTTACAAAACGGGGTGGTGAGGGACAGAGTCTCTGAATTAAGCAGAAAGCTCTCACCCAGTCAAGAGATCAGGGCTAGATCCAACACCGTTTTTTAGCTCACTGCACCATCCCAGTTTCAGAACCTGGCTGTATGCAAATTAGTCTGTTCCTGTCCCAGTGCATGATGGGAACAGGGCAAACCAAACTACAAAAGCCAATTCTTACACTGGGAAGGAAACAAGCTCCCGGGGACCGGTTTCTGGCATTACAGCCGTCTTCGGCCCGGTTTGCTTGAATCCTGATGGTGCAATGAGCAAGGGTCTCACATCTGAGAATACCCTTCCACGCTTAGGGTGGACAAAAATATTTACAAAACGGGGTGGTGAGGGACAGAGTCTCTGAATTAAGCAGAAAGCTCTCACCCAGTCAAGAGATCAGGGCTAGATCCAACACCGTTTTTTAGCTCACTGCACCATCCCAGTTTCAGAACCTGGCTGTATGCAAATTAGTCTGTTCCTGTCCCAGTGCATGATGGGAACAGGGCAAACCAAACTACAAAAGCCAATTCTTACACTGGGAAGGAAACAAGCTCCCGGGGACCGGTTTCTGGCATTACAGCCGTCTTCGGCCCGGTTTGCTTGAATCCTGATGGTGCAATGAGCAAGGGTCTCATATCTGAGAATACCCTTCCACGCTTAGGGTGGACAAAAATATTTACAAAACGGGGTGGTGAGGGACAGAGTCTCTGAATTAAGCAGAAAGCTCTCACCCAGTCAAGAGATCAGGGCTAGATCCAACACCGTTTTTTAGCTCACTGCACCATCCCAGTTTCAGAACCTGGCTGTATGCAAATTAGTCTGTTCCTGTCCCAGTGCATGATGGGAACAGGGCAAACCAAACTACAAAAGCCAATTCTTACACTGGGAAGGAAACAAGCACCCGGGGACCGGTTTCTGGCATTACAGCCGTCTTCGGCCCGGTTTGCTTGAATCCTGATGGTGCAATGAGCAAGGGTCTCACATCTGAGAATACCCTTCCACGCTTAGGGTGGACAAAAATATTTACAAAACGGGGTGGTGAGGGACAGAGTCTCTGAATTAAGCAGAAAGCTCTCACCCAGTCAAGAGATCAGGGCTAGATCCAACACCGTTTTTTAGCTCACTGCACCATCCCAGTTTCAGAACCTGGCTGTATGCAAATTAGTCTGTTCCTGTCCCAGTGCATGATGGGAACAGGGCAAACCAAACTACAAAAGCCAATTCTTACACTGGGAAGGAAACAAGCTCCCGGGGACCGGTTTCTGGCATTACAGCCGTCTTCGGCCCGGTTTGCTTGAATCCTGATGGTGCAATGAGCAAGGGTCTCACATCTGAGAATACCCTTCCACGCTTAGGGTGGACAAAAATATTTACAAAACGGGGTGGTGAGGGACAGAGTCTCTGAATTAAGCAGAAAGCTCTCACCCAGTCAAGAGATCAGGGCTAGATCCAACACCGTTTTTTAGCTCACTGCACCATCCCAGTTTCAGAACCTGGCTGTATGCAAATTAGTCTGTTCCTGTCCCAGTGCATGATGGGAACAGGGCAAACCAAACTACAAAAGCCAATTCTTACACTGGGAAGGAAACAAGCTCCCGGGGACCGGTTTCTGGCATTACAGCCGTCTTCGGCCCGGGTTGCTTGAATCCTGATGGTGCAATGAGCAAGGGTCTCACATCTGAGAATACCCTTCCACGCTTAGGGTGGACAAAAATATTTACAAAACGGGGTGGTGAGGGACAGAGTCTCTGAATTAAGCAGAAAGCTCTCACCCAGTCAAGAGATCAGGGCTAGATCCAACACCGTTTTTTAGCTCACTGCACCATCCCAGTTTCAGAACCTGGCTGTATGCAAATTAGTCTGTTCCTGTCCCAGTGCATGTTCATCACCACCCCCTTTTGTAAATCGATTTTGGCCACTATAGGTGTGGCAGGGTATACTCAGACATGAGTCCCTTTCTCACTGCTCCATCAGGATTCAAGCAAGCCGGGCCGAAGAGGCTGAAATGCCAGAAACCGGTCCCCGGTAGCTTGTCTCCTTTCTGGTAAAGAATTGGCTTGGTAGTTTAGTCTGCCCTGTTCCCATGATGCACTGGGCCAGGGACAGACTGATTTGCATATAGCCAGGTTCTGAGCTGGGATGGGGCAGTGAGATAAATAACGGTGATGGATCAAGCCCTGATCTTTGGACTGGGTAAGAGTGGTCTGCTCAATTCAGACACTCTGTTCATCACCACCCCCTTTTGTAAATCGATTTTGGCCACTATAGGTGTGGCAGGGTATACTCAGACATGAGTCCCTTTCTCACTGCTCCATCAGGATTCAAGCAAGCCGGGCCGAAGAGGCTGAAATGCCAGAAACCGGTCCCCGGTAGCTTGTCTCCTTTCTGGTAAAGAATTGGCTTGGTAGTTTAGTCTGCCCTGTTCCCATGATGCACTGGGCCAGGGACAGACTGATTTGCATATAGCCAGGTTCTGAGCTGGGATGGGGCAGTGAGATAAATAACGGTGATGGATCAAGCCCTGATCTTTGGACTGGGTAAGAGTGGTCTGCTCAATTCAGACACTCTGTTCATCACCACCCCCTTTTGTAAATCGATTTTGGCCACTATAGGTGTGGCAGGGTATACTCAGACATGAGTCCCTTTCTCACTGCTCCATCAGGATTCAAGCAAGCCGGGCCGAAGAGGCTGAAATGCCAGAAACCGGTCCCCGGTAGCTTGTCTCCTTTCTGGTAAAGAATTGGCTTGGTAGTTTAGTCTGCCCTGTTCCCATGATGCACTGGGCCAGGGACAGACTGATTTGCATATAGCCAGGTTCTGAGCTGGGATGGGGCAGTGAGATAAATAACGGTGATGGATCAAGCCCTGATCTTTGGACTGGGTAAGAGTGGTCTGCTCAATTCAGACACTCTGTTCATCACCACCCCCTTTTGTAAATCATAGGAATAATTAGGCATTACCGATTCGGTATTTACCGAATCTGTAATTAATGAATTCACAAGGGTGCAGGGGGTGTCACTTTGACACCCTCTAGCACCCCCAAAACGGGCATGTGTGCAATGTGGCACACAGACATGCCCTAAGGGCACGTATTCGTTAAATATTACCGAATCGGTAAATATTACCGATTCAGTAATTATTACCGAATCGGTAATAATAACGATTCGGTAAAATTACCGAATATGTGCACCTACATCTCCCTAGTCCATTACCGATCGGAAACGGCCGAAAATTGGTATTTTCGGCCGATTCCGATCGGTAAAGGGCTACCTACATCTGGCCCCTAGTGTTGGTGAGCGGTCAGGCATACAACTCTCTGCATAGGTGGAACCCACAAAACCTTTGCAAGGGCCGACTGTTCCAAGAGCCTGTACCACAGATAATACTGACGACGGACGCATCTCTCCAAGGATGGGGAGCTCATGTACTCCATTACACGGTGCAGGGACTATGGACGACACAGCAGAAGAAGATGCACATCAACCTTCTGGAATTGATGGCAATCTTCATGACAATGAAAGCTTTCAAAGTACACCTGTGCCACAAGGTTGTGTTGATCTGGACGGACAACATGACTGCCATGTACTACATACAGAAGCAGGGAGGAACACACTCTCCACAGTTGTCTCATATGGCTCAGAGCATGTGGAAGTGGGCCATTCAGAGGAACATCTTCCTCATGGCGGAACACCTCCTGGGCAAGGACAACCAGATGGCGGATCTGCTCAGCAGACACAGCCACCAGATGCACGAGTGGGAGATACATCCATCAGTACTCCAACCGTACTTCCAGCAGTGGGGTCATCCTGTGATAGACCTATTCGCCACAAGGGAAAACGCAAAATGCCAAAGCTTTGCTGCCAGGTTCCCACATCCGCAGTCACAGGGCAATGCGATATGGATGAACTGGTCAGGCAGATTTGCATACGCTTTTCCCCCAGCACCTCTAATACCGCTGGTGGCACGCAAGCTGAAGCAACACTCGATGACACTCATCCTGGTTGCTCCGACGTGGGCACGCCAGCCATGGTACACCACGCTAGTAGAACTTTCCGTGGTACCGCATCAAAGACTGCGGCTAACACCCAGACTTTTAAGTCAGAGCCATGGCGAAATTCAGCACCCAGATCCGCAACTGCTAAACCTGGAGATCTGGCTCCTGAAGTCTTAGAATTTGGCTACCTCAACTTGCCGCCAGAATATATGAATATCATCAAGGAGGCAAGAAGACCCACAACCAGAGCATGTTATGCGGCTAAATGGAAAAGGTTTGTCATATATTGTAACAATAATGACATTAACCCACTGGATGCATCAATTCAAAACATTATCTGTTATTTGTTGCACTTATACAGATGTAATCTAGCATACAGTTCCATTCGTATACATTTATCCGCAATAGCAGCTTATCTTCAGAACAGGCAGCACCTCTCACTATTCAGAGTGCCTGCCATTAAAGCTTTTCTGGAGGGACTTAAAAGAGTGATCCCTCCCAGACACCCACCTTCACCGGTCTGGAACCTGAATGTGGTCCTCACCAGACTGATGGGACCACCTTTTGAACCTCTATACTCTTGTGAGATTCAATTTCTGACCTGGAAAGTTGCTTTCCTAGTAGCCATTACCTCACTGAGAAGAGTTAGTGAACTCCAGGCACTGACCATTCAAGAGCCATTCATACAGGTCCACGCAAATAGAGTTGTACTACGCACCAACCCTACATTCATGCCTAAGGTGATTTCGCAGTTCCACATGAACCAAACCATAGAACTGCCAGTTTTCTATCCTAATCCGGAAAATGTTGCAGAGAGATTTCTACACACATTAGATGTCAAGAGGCCTCTTACGTACTATATAGAAAGATCAAAGGATTTCAGGAAGACAAAACAACTGTTTGTTGCCTTTTCTCCACAGCACAAAGGCAACCCCATTTCCAAAACAGGACTAGCAAGATGGATCGTTAAGTGTATACAGATGTGCTATGCAAAGGCTAAACGTACACTAACCATTCCTCCAAGAGCACACTCCACACGTAAGTTAGGAGCATCCATGGCTTTCCTGGGGAACATTCCTTTAGAAGAGATATGTAGAGCAGCCACATGGTCCACTATACATACATTTACGAAACACTACTGCGTAGATGTACATTCAAGACAGCAGGCAGCTGTAGGACAGGCTGTTCTCAAAACTTTTTCAGACTGCTGCAGCTAGCACGAGCAGCCGCCGCTAACAAGAGGGACTGCTATGTAATCTATGCACATATATGAATTCAGCAGCCCACATGCCTCGAACCGAATATGCTACTTACCAGTATGCATCTGTTCTTGGCATGTAGGGCGGCTGACATTCATATCACCCACCCTCCTCCCCGGCGCCTGTAGCAGCTGTAGCATTCAGAATTACTATGTAGCATGGACATCACTCACTGTATTACACTCCATCTCTGCCACAATGGCGAAAAACAATCTGAAGATGGAGAGGATGCCCATGCGCACTGTAGTCCAGGGGAGGAGCCACCTATCTCTTGATACTTCGAAGACTCTTCCAGGACAACAATGTGCAATCATCCGGACCCAACACTAGGCGGCGATCTATGCACAGATATGAATGTCAGCAGCCCTACATGCCAAGAACAGATGCATACTGGTAAGTAGCATATTCGTTATTAACTAACACAACACCTCTGAACTCTTTGAGATCAGAGGGCTGAGCGCATGACAAGACTCTTAAGAAAAATACGTTAAGTTGCACAATTACAATGTTGCCCTAGGGGCACAACAAACCATATACTAAGTAAGTGGAATGTGAAAGTCGATAGAAGGAATGGAGCTGTCCAGAGGCTGTAGGATCGCTGGGACCGCACTACCCTAACTGTGAGAAGGTGGCCTGATATGCAGTGCTCACTATTCTAGTGAACACTATGTATCAGTCCAGCAACCCTTATTGATGATTGGTTGTAAGTCAACCTTATAGACCAGCTATCCTAGTAGCGTGGATATGAGCAGTCTAAGGCTAAAGACTCGAGAGGGCGTGTTAAGCCAGCTGTTATGCCACACATATACCCCTTGAACACCAAGTGAAAGGACACCACACAAGTGTTATGAAATTAAACAAGTTATTTATTAAGATTCACAACAGCCCTGTACTCTTTATGAGGACAGGGTACTAAGCACAAAACAAAACCTTTACGAAAATACTTAAGTTAGCACAGTATATACAAATGCCCGAGGGGCACGGAAAACCATATACTCTGAAAGTGGAATGCGAAATTACTAGCAGGTAAGTACAGTACTAATAGGCTTTGGAATCGCTAGATCTTGACTATAGAATCTTCAGATTACTTCTAGGAGACCCAGGGGACTCTGGTGCAGAGTGTGCACTCTCACGCGTGATGCGGGACAAAGTCTATGGTAGCTAGTAAAGACAAAGTTAGTGTTCTCGGGCGAACCCGACCTGGTAGGAGGAAAACGAAAGTGGATTCTGACCCTTGGATAGTGAGGCTATGCTGGGGCACCGAAATGCCGAAGTTACCTAGCCCAGGGGCTGCAGCTGCATAGGTCTCAAAAGACGTCGGGAATCCTCGTAGACGGACCAGGCGCCTGGAAGAAAGAAGTTGCTGGCAGGTGACCAGTGAAGAAAGTTCGATGGATCCAAGCCTGGATCGAAGGAAGATGACACCTGAAAGCAGAGGGGACCAAGTTCGAGACTACTAGCCAGTAGTCAGGTGGCACCAGGAGGGCACCGGATGGTAGTCACCTCGACTAGGTGAGTGGGTGACGCTGTGCTCGCAGATCTCACGGACCAGGAGGCGTTGTCGGCGACCAGGATGGAGGGGCGAGCTGTCCCACGAAGATTGAAGCTGTCGGCGTCGCTGGACCCAGGATTGGGCAACAAAGCCTTGGCAAATTCAAGCCCACGCGGTGGACTCAAAATGGCGTCTGGAGTGGACCAGGAGGGTCCGGGGTGCTTCTCTGTTGCAAGGAAGCAAGGGCCAGTCTGGAGCAACCAGACCAGCAGCAGTGATGTCGTCGGGCGTCGTGAAGAAGGCCACAAGCCAGCCGGCTAGTAGCCACACAGCGCGGTGAGCACGCAAAAGCAGAAGGGCCCCACGCAGATCGTGGAGATGCTGGAGGGCTGATCTTCGGTGCTGGAGCTGCTCAGGGTTGGGGCTTCTCGGACCCCAAAGCACTCACCAGTGGAGCACACGGTGGGCTTGTTACAAAGAAGTCGTGCAGTCTTGGCGATCGTCGGTCCCTCGAGGTCTCGTCGCACTCAGTTCTCAGCTTTGCTGTAGAGGTGAGTAGAGGTCAGAGGTGCCAGGGAAGCCGGGTCTCGTCGAGCTGGGTCGTCGGATTCGTGAAGAAGGACTTGCAGCAGACCGCAGTGTTCTTAGGATGGTGCCTGCGGATGCAGGGTGACTACTCCTTAGTCACAAGGGAGAATCTTGAAGAAGGAAATCTTGATGCCTTTCGCAGAAAGTCGGGTCTTGATTCCAAAGATGATCTAATCTGAACAGGGGGCCCGCTCCCATCTTTATACTAAAAAAGGGGGCTGACCCGGTGACTAGGTCCTGCCTATGGGTGGGACTAGGAGGGGGGTGGTTACACCCCTCTGCCATGCCGGACTTTCCCCAGGCCAGGGGCTGGTGTGCCCCTGGAACTGGTTCTGACCGGCCTATGCGTAGTGAGCACCGGGGTGCCACTCAGCAGTCACCTTCCTGTAAAGCCCTGCCTACCCAGGATACACAAAACCATGTCTGGGACGGTGCTAGCACCGCCCCTGACAGGAAACCCTTTGTCCAGGCTCCCCTCGCTGGAAGGACTCCCAGCTGCAGGGGGTCAGACTCGTGTCTGTGGTGGCAGCATCCATTTTGTGGAGCTGAGGCTTCGTTTAACTTTAACCGGGGTTCACAGTTACATACATGTCGTGTCCCTCTAGAAGGGTGGAATGCTAACCCCGTCGCCAGAATTGGCGAGGGGTTAGTATTCCAATTCGTATGACACCTTACTCGACATGTTTTGATAAAGCAATACCAAAGATAGCATTTAACCGCGAGGATTATAATGCACTTAAGAGTATATGGTATGCGATATCATGGAACAGCTATTAGGACTTGGTTCTGCAAGCTGCAGACAGGCTCAGCTCATGCCAGAGCACCATCTCACACGATTCTAAGCACTCTGCCTTCAGGATTGTTAAGGCCTGCCATAGGAGTGACTGATAGGAATCTGTGTGTCCATTTTAGGGTTAGATATAGGTATACTATATCTACAGCAAAGGGTGATTACACGACTTTGCCCCAGCTGTCATGCAGCCAGTTGTGTCAAATTTAGGAGGCCAGCCAGGGGTGGCATAATACATGCTGCAGCCCCTGGCAGCCCTGGGTACACCCATGCCCTGAGTTACAGCGTCTGATAGGGTGGCCCAGTACCAATTGGAAATGCACCTAGGGTACATGGAATCCATTTTAAAGAGAGAGCAGTAGGCCTGGGGTCCTGATTGGCAGGGTCCCAGGTCGACTATGTCAAAAACCAGCTAAAACACAGGGCAAAAAGTTGGGGGCAACCATAGTCAGGAGGTACCTTCCTACACTAACCTTCGGTAAGTAATAGGAGGCCCACGGAACGCGTGTGCAGAGTGTGAACTCACACGCGAGATGCGTAACAACGTCTATGGACAGTACAGTTCAAGTAAAAGGGGAGTACGGACAATCCTGACTAGTTAGGACTAAAACGACTGGGGAACTGGACACTAGGAGAGTCAATCTACCCTTGAGCACCGAGATGCTCTTGTTACCTCACCCACAGGCTGCGGGTGCATAGGTGCGAAGTCGTGCCGGGTTCCGGCGTTGAAGTCTATGGAGCCTGGAAGAAAAGATGCTGCAGGCGATCACGAGGAAGATGTCTGGTGTGATCTAAGCGTGGATCAGTGAAGAGGAGAACCTGAAAGCAGAGGGGACAATGTTCAAAGTCACTAGCCAGTGACTGGAGTGGAACCAGGAGTGGAACCAGATGTCGTCGTCGCGATCAGGTGAAGAGTGGACGCTTGTTTCTGCAGCCACGTGGACCAGGTGGTGTCTTAGACGACCAGGATGGAGGCACGAGCTGTCCCACGCAGGCTCTCGCTGTCGGCGGTGTCGGATCCGTATTTGGTGTCAACAGGCCTTGGCAAAGGCAACCCACGCGGTGAGTGGAAACGGCGTCTGGAGTGGACCAGGAGGGTCCGGAGTGCTTCTCCTTCGCAGGGAAGCAGGGGCCAGTCTGGAGCAACCAGACCAGCAGTTTGGATTTCAAGGTTCGTCGTCTAGGTCACTAGCCAGCCGGCAAGTGACCAGACAACACGTCGAGCAGCAAACAGGCAGAAGGGAACCACGCAGATCTCGTGTATGCTGGAGGGCTGGTCTTCGGTGCAGGAGCTGCTCGGGGTCGGGGCTTCAGTCCTCAAAGCACTTGGTCGAGGTTACCTCGGAAGTCGTGCTGGAGCGAAGTGCTGCTTCTTTCAAGATGGCCAGTCCCACGTGTCTCGTCGCACCCACGGATCTCAGCTGTGCTGCAGATGTAGGTAGAGGTCGGAGAGGTCTGAGAATCCGGGTCTCGTCGGGCTCTTAAGTCTGGATCCTCGAGGGAAGACGACAAAGGGAAGCCGCTGGATGCTGATGGTGCCTGCTTGTGCCCACAAGGGAGATTTCATCAGTCTTCTTGGCAGAAAGTCGAAGTCCAGAGTTTCTTCTTGTAGAGTTTCAGTTCAGGATTTATCTAACTCTGAATGGGACCAGCTCCTACCTTTATCCTGCTAAAGGGGGCTGTATTACGACTAGGTCCCTCCTATGGGTGGGACCAGGAAGGGGGGGGGGGGGTTACACCCCCTATCCTTTGTCCGGTCTTGCGCCAGAGCTGGGGCTGGTGAGCCCCAGGAACTGGTTTAGACCGGTGTATGCACAGGGACACCTTGTGTGCCCCAGGCATGTCTCATTCCTTTCAGCACTGTCCTACCCAATACACAAAATCCTGTCTGGGGTGGTGCTAGCACCTCCCAAGGCAGGAAACCCTTTGTCCAAGCCCTCCTCGCTGGAAGGACTCCCAGCAGCAGGAGGTCAGACTTGTGTCTGTGGTGGCAGCATCCATTTTGTGATGCTGAGGCTCGGGTTAACTTTAACCTGGGTTCACAGTTGGGTACATGTTGTGTCCCTCTAGAAGGGTGGAATGCTACCCCCGTCGCCAGAATTGGCAAGGGGGTAGTATTCCAATTCGTATGACACCTTACTCGACATGTTTTGATAATGCTATGCCAAAGTTAGTAATAACCGCGATGTTATAATGCACTTAAGAGTATATGGTATAGCGTTATTTATTCATTTATTTATTTTTTAAACTTGTAAGGCGCGACAGCTACCCAAAAAGGGTTTCCCGGCGCCGAGACACAGCATAAAGGTAGCAGGGGAATTCCGGTTATTCAAGTTATTGTTCAAATAGCCAAGTCTTGACGTTCTTTCTGAACCTAGCATGGTTTTCCTCATTTCGAATGTATAGAGGAAGTGCATTTCAGAGGGATGGTCCTAGGTGGGCAAAGGATCTGCCTCCTATTCTTGCAAGTTTGAACCTTGGTACGCAGAAGTTAGCAGCTGATTGCGACCGAAGGTTTCGCTTTGGAGTGTAAGGATGGGCAAAAGCTAAAAGGTATTTGGGTGCAATGCCTGCTTTGATTCTGAACATATAGTTCAGGTTTTGAATCTGATTCTGTTTTCTATGTAAAACACTAAAACGGGGATATTGGGCCAAAAAAGCTGCACTTTATCCAATCTGTTATGGTCCAGTAGATTTGTTGTGGGTGCTAATAACCTGAAGTCATATACCCCTAGACTTCCAACATAATTCAAAACACAATGGTTCAGCACCCCACACAGTGTACATTTGACAATGACATTCAGTACAATGGTCCAAAAGAAAATACTTCAGTAGGACTTAAAGTTATTTTCTTGCTTTTATTGACAATCTTCAAGTAAAAAAAAACGTAGCCAACGCGTTTCGTCCGTAGGACTTCTTCAGGGCGAAAGGTATTCCTACGTATTTTTTTCAACGTGATTCTCTCAGAAATTTTTATATTGTGTGTTTTCAAAATTTCAGCTGTAAATGGCATTAACGGCCTTATTATGTGTAGCCGTAGTCAAATCTCTTTTTTTCGATTTTTAATTTTCAGGACATCAAATGTGCAGGGCATAAATGTACTTATTATGAAGGATAGCAATCAAATCCTTCTGTGTATCATGATCAGGGGGTCACCAAAGACTTATTTATTCACTGTCCACAACCCATCAGTTTTCGATCACGAGCAGCGCGTGCCTTCTCCCTCGATACCAGTGGTTCGAACCACTGGTATCGAGGGAGAAGACACACCAGTCAATGTTATTGAAGGGCAGGTAAGTGAGTTACCTGTTTCCTGGTGAGTACTCGACTGGTGAAGTTGTGGTTCTGGGCATAGAACCAGGGTTCCCCAGTGTCAGGTAGGTACAGTTCGTTCACCCTCAGAGGCGCCCGGGTGCAGAGGTAGTTAGGCCCAATGTTATCCAATGGGGGACAGGGGGCCTCCGGTTGGTGGCTGCTGGCTAGCAGGCCACACGGCTGTGGAAGCTGGGCTCCTGGTCACTTGCTTAGGACAAAAGGGGAAGCAGGATAGGACAAAGGGGGCATAGCCAGCGGTACTCGGGCGGCTGGGTGCAAGTTGCTTTTGAGAAGTCAGGCGCTCAATGTTATCCAATGAAAAAGGGAACAAAGGCTGCAGACTCGGGGGCGGAGACTCTCCAGGGGCAACCAGCACTTCGAGAGGTAAGTTGGGATCTTGGAGCACAGGTAGGTACCCCAAAGGGAGGCACAGGGGGCTGTAGGGCGCTGGGTGCAGGGGTGTCTTTGGGTGTCGGAAAAGCTTACCCTCAGTTGGTCGCGGTTGGGGGTCCCAGGTTCTGAGTCTGCAGGCGTCGTCTGGTTCATCGAGGAGGGTCTTTGGGCACTGGACTTCGGGTCCCAGTCACCGGGGGACGTCCTTGTGGTCTTGAATGACTCGGGCACGGCGAGTGCAGAGTGGACTGGTCCGGAGCTTCCTGGGTGGCACCAGGGGGGGGGGGGTTGTGGCAGCAGAGCCTCTGCTGATGGGAGTCACAGGCTTTAAGAGGGTCAGATCCTCTGGGTGTCCCAAGATTTCTGTCAACAGGAGTCGCCGGGCTTTAGGCAGGAGCAGGTTCTAGGATTGACAGGCCGCTAGGGCTTTGGCCAAGTCAGTTGTTGTCGTCCTGTTAGCAGCTTCACGGTGGGTCCTCTTCCTCTTCTTTCTTCTTTTCGGGATCTGAGGAAGGAAGGTTCAGGGAGCCTCTAAATACTGAATTTAGGGGCGTTACAGGTAGGGCAAGGACAGGTACCAATAGGACCCTGTCCTGGGGTGGATACACCCCTAGCCTGCTCCTCTCCTCTGGGAGGGGGAAAGAGCCTAGCTGTGATTGTGCAGGGCTCCCCATCTTCAAGATGGCCAGAGCCCAGGGTCGTGCTTCACCTAGTCTCCCCCACCTGAGGGGTGGGGTTGGCACAGGCTGGCACACCCCCCTTCCTGACATAGTTTTTCCAGCCAGTCTTCCCGCCAGAGTGGGGGTCAGAACTGGTGGGGGCCAGTTGCTGGGTACAGCAAATGGTCTGGAGAAGCTCACAAAGGCGGTATGCCTGGGGGAGGAGGTCACCTCGCCCAGGATGTGAATTGCTGCAGGCCCAGGAGAGCGGGGGCTCTCCACCCAGGGGTCCAGCAACATGTCTGCTGTGTGGCAGCCTCTGCAGCCACTCAGCCCAGACGTGGATTGTAGGTTAGGTTTTCAGGGGGCATCTCTAAGATGCCCTCTGGTGCATTTTACATTAAATCCCACACTGGCATCAGTGCGGGTTTAATGTGCTGAGAAGTTTGGTACCGAACTTCAGTCTTCAGTGTAGCCATTATGGTGTTGTGAGTTCGTAATGTCAACCTCCCAGCACCATATACTCTCAATGGCATCACTGCACTTACAGTGCCCAGGAATGGCCCTGGGTACTGTAGGGGCACAGGGCTCATGCACCTGTGCCCACACCTCTGGCATAGGGCATCCAGCTAGAGGGGTGACTGAAGTATGCCAGGGCAGTGGGTTCTGTGGGCATGGCACACAGGGATGTGTGCCATGTCGACTCTTTGTTTAGTTTTGCACTTAGACACTCAGCCTGCAAAGGCAGTGTGTGGGTGTCAGTGTCCAGGGCCCCTGAGAGTGGCAAAATAAATGCTGCAGTCCTCGGGGGTCTTCTCTGGTCACCATGCCCTGGGTACCTAGGGTACCATTTACTAGGGGCTGATAGGTGGCCAGAGATGCCAATTGAGTTTTAGTTTCAACACCGTTTTTAGGGAAGGAACACAGGCCCTGGATACCTGGTTGGCAGGAACTCAGGGCACACTCAGTCAAAGTACATCAGCAGTTCGGAAAAAAGTGGGGGCATACCAGTGCAAGAAAGATGGCAATTTCTCACAGCCGCATAAAGCCGGTTCCCAATATATGAAAGAAACATGTTGGTGATAGATTACTTAACTTAGAATTACCCCCAGGCGTCAGACTGGATCCGGAAAGTTTTTGTCAGCAGTATCCCTGTGCGTCAGTTGGCGGCGGGCGGCTCCACGTAGGTCGGCATTGTAGTCGCCGAGATGACATCGCTGGAGCTACTTAGACGCATCCACGCGCGCTGACGTCAGTTCTTCCTTCTTCCGCGCCAGCAAGTGCAGATACGGAGAGAGCGGTAACCCTGGTCACTTTTTGGCTGAGTTATTCTTGCAACTTTTTGTCTTTTTTTTTTAGTCTTTGACTCCTGATGTATAGGGATCAGTCGCGGAGCCACTACCACCACCATCGTTCGTCGAAGACTTCGCACTCTGAGTCAGGTAAGGCGAAGCACAAGAAGTCGAAGAAACGTTGTAGCTCTTCGCCTTCCCCGTGCCTATCACGTGACATGGCTGAGGGTGCAGGTGGTGCCACCCCCGCGGCTCCTGCGCAGTTGCTTAAGGCCTATGTGCCCTTCTTGAGTCCGTCGGCGACTCCAGACCAGGTACTGGACTTTCCTGTTAGGTATGGCCTGCCTTTTTGGCCCATCGGGCCCTGCCAGAATGCCTTCAGGTCAGACTGGGGGTCCTCGCTCTTCGTCGACGGCTCCGGCCCAGACTGGCGGTGAGGGGAGCGACCTGCCTGGTGACAGGGTCAAAGGTCACTCTCTCTACCACTGCGCGGCCTCCATAGGAGGGTCAGAGGGAGGGAGGATCAGCTGGGAGGTGGGAGCGGGGCGGCCAATGGGAGACGAGGGGGCGGGCCGCAATTACATCGCGGCGGGAAACCGCGGCAAGGGGACAACGAAGGAAGGGGGCACAAGGGGAAACGGGCCAAACGAGCGGAAAGGTATGAAAGCAAAAGGCAAAGATGGACACAGAGGAAGAGGGTACAAAAGGCAAAATGGGCACAGAGGAAGGAGACTAAGACAGTACCAGTAGAGATGCAGGCAAGGCGGGCTGAACACGGGCGGCGGCTGCAGAGAGTCACAGGTCACACGGGGCTGCATGGTGGTGAGGGGAGCGACCTTCCTGGTGACAGGGTCAAAGGTCCCCCCCCCCCCCGGTTCTCCTGGGCCTGCAACAATGCACATCCTGGGCGAGGTGCTAGGTCTCCTCCCCCCAGGATGGGCAGGGGGACGCTTCAAAGGCATACCGCCTTTGTGAGCTTCTCCAGACCACTTGCTGGACTCTGCAACTGGCCTCCACTGGTTCTGACCCCCACTCTGGTGGGAAGACAGGCGGGAAACCCTACGTGAGCAAAAGGGGGTGTGCCAACTCCACCCCTGAGGTGGGGGAGGCGAGGTGAAGCACAGCTCGGGCCATCTTGAGGATGGGGAGCCCTGCCCAATGAGAGATAGGCGCTTGCCCCCCTCCCACAGGAGCGGTGCCGGATAGAGGGTGTACGCACCCCAGGACTTGGACCTATTGGTCCCTACCCTTCCCCTACCTTGAACGCCCCTAAATTTAGAATTTAGGGGCACCCTGAACCTTCCTTCCTCATATCCCGATTTCGAAACAAGAAAGAAGACCTAGAAAGAAGACTTGCGGTGCAGCTGCTAACAAGAGGACAGCACCAACTGACTTGGCCCCAGCCCTAAAGGCCTGTTGATCCTTGAACCTGGTCCTGCTAAATCCCGGCGTCTCCTGCGGGCAGCAACCTCGAGAACCCCGGAGGACCTCCCTGCGTTGATCCTCTTAGAGACTGGGACTCCCATGAGCAGTGGTTCTGCTCAAACAGCAATACCCCTGGTGCCAGCCAGAAACCACGAAACCTGCACCCTCTGCACCCGCTGAATCTGGCTTGTACCAGAGTGGACAAAGACCCTGAGGACGTCCCCCAGGCGATTCGGACCTGGAATCCAGTGGATATGACACTTCTGTGGAAATGACGACTGATCCTTAATTGGTGTCCTGTATGTAGGAAAGGGCTCCTTTTTGCATGGTTCCCCCCCCCCCCCCCCACACACACTTTTTGGTGGATATCTGATGCTACCTGGCTTGATGTGTCCTGGGTCCCTGCAAATCAGGTTCCCAGGATCTGTGTTCTTTCCTAAGACTCTACCTTTGTACCCACAAAAGGCATACTGGCCACAGGTAAGACCCTTGTAAAAGGTTCCATGGATGCCAAGGTAACTGTGACCAGGGAAAGCCTCTAAGTGTTGTAACACCTATTGTGCCACCCTTAGAGGCCTTGTACCTTACACCCAAACACTGCCATTGCAGGCTGAATGTTTTGGTACAGAGAAAAGTGAAGTTGACATGGCACACAAGTGCCATGCCTGAAACCCACTGACTAAGGCCTGGGTAAGTAACCTATCCCTCTACTGGTGTGCATTAGCCGTAATGTGAGGGTACAGTGGCATGAGCCCTGTAGCCCTACAGTGTCTAAGCCCATTCTTAAATATTGTAAGTGTAGTAAAGCCATAAATAGTATATGGTCTGGGAGTTGGTCATTACGAACTCCACAGATCCATAATGGCTTTACTAAAACCTGTGAAGTCTAGTAGCAAACTTCTCAGCACAATAAAGCCACACTGATGCCAATGTGGGATTTATTTATTCGTTTATTTTTTAATTATATTTATTTCGTCATACAGAAAAAATACAGCTGAAAATACAGCTGAGTCTTACATGTTCGAGGCATGTGGGCTGCTGAATTCATATCTGTGCATAGATTGCCGCCTAGTGTTGGGTCCGGGTGGATGATTGCACCTTGTTGTCCTGGAAGAGTCTTCGAAGTATCACGAGATAAGTGACTCCTCCCCTGGACTACAGTGCGCATGGGCGTCTTCTCCATCCTCAGATTGTTTTTTTCCGCCATTGGGTTCGGATGTTATTCCTATACTCCAACTTCGGAATCGAAACTAAACTTTTCTAGAGGCCAAAAGGCCTTCGACTTCGACTGTATTGTACTCGCTCGGTACTTCTTGACTCGATCAAGCTTTCCATCTTGACTCGGTCGTAGACGCGGGCTGTTGGGCCTTTTCGACGTCACGTGGGCCTGCTGTCGATGGAAAGGAGCCCGTTCAATAGGTGCCCACAATGCCACGCCAAGTTCCTGTATACTGACACACACAGTATGCAACAAGTGCCTATCACCAGACCACAAGGAAGAAACCTGGCCAGCCTGTGCCCAATTCCGTTCGAAGAGAACCATCCGGATTCGACGGGCCGCTAGGCAAGAGATGCAGCGTCGGGCACCGGAACCAGACAACATCTTAGAGGATGAACAAGATCTTCCAGAAGCGCAAGATTTGGATCTAGAGATCGTCACCGTCGAGGACTACTCGGACTACGATGACTAAATCCCACCGGGGCAAATCGTGAGTACACTGCCCCCGACAGCGATTACCCAGTTACGGAAGGCTCCGGTCGAGGCATCACCTAAAGGCCTTAGCCAAGATCCAAAACATCATTCAGTAGCCCCGCCGTCCTGCCCGGCTCCGAAATCGAAGATTAAGCCTTCAGAGACCCCAGGTCCAAGTAACGTTATCCCAAAGAAGGTTCTAGAACCTAAAAAGGTAGTCGGCCCGAAGGGCGTCAAACCGAAGGCGGCCGTTGAGCCAAAGGGCGCAGAACCAAAGAGAAGCTCAGAATCAAAGAAGGCCGTCGAGCCGAAGAAGGCAGTCGACCCAAAGTAGGCCGATGTGCCGAAGGTCGTCGAACCGAAGGTCGTCGAACCGAAGGGGCGTCGTGCCGAAGCCTGTGGTCCAGCCAGAGAAGGTTATCGTACCAAAGAAAGGCATCAAACCAAAAACAAGTGCTCCTAAAACACCAGTCGATCCGAAAAAAGTAATCGACTCGACAAAAGACAGTCAACCTAAAAAACCTGTCGAGCACAAAAAGCGTATCGAACCTAAAGATCCGGTCGATCCGCAATCACTTGTCGACCCGGATAAGGAGGCCGAGCCGAGAAAGAGCAATAAGGCGCAGAAAGTCGTTGAACCAAGAAAGGTTATCCACCCGAAGGCAATAGTCGATCCAAAAAAGACTAAGCCAAAGAAGTCAAAGACACAGCCACGGACAGTGGAAGAAGAACTCTTCCATCCAGATCCATCAGATGATCAGGCAAAAATGTATATAAACCCGGAGACTGGTAAAGTTACAATCCTACACAGGAAGAAGAGACCATTGGACACGGACTCTCATTCCTCCATTCCTCTAAAGAAGGACTTTGGGACTTCTCCCTCCAGACACTTCATTCCTTTCTATCCTACTATGCTTACTACGCCTTTTGTTCCTTACTCTCCTACGCACTCTGGGGACAATGAGGGTGACACAGGAGAAGATCCTCAACATGATTATGACTATCCAGAGGATCCTAACCCTCAAGATGAACCATGGAGTGAACCTACTGATCCATTGGACACGCATCCCATCCAGACACCTCCTCATACCCAACAAAGCAGTCACCTACTGATGACACCATTGTCTTCAACCAGGTAATAGAAAGGGCAGCGCAGTACCACAACGTAGACAGGCACAATGACCCTATAGACGAAGATTTTTTATTTGATACATTCCCTACTTCAGGAAAAAATGTCAGGACACTTCCTATGTTAAAAGGGATAATAAAACACGCGCCAGATATATTTAAAGATACAGCCAGGGCACGCGTAATCAATCCCAGGCTTGAAAGAAATATAGAGCAGCCCCTACTTATATCAGAGAGTCTTTCAAAACCCAAGCTAATGACCTCATACAGGAGGGGAAATTTATTACGAACGCCTCCATTAAATGTGCGCTTGATGCAGCTGACACTGCAGCCAGGTCCATTAACACTAGCGTCTTACTACGAAGACATGCATGGCTACATATTTCTGGCTTTAAGAACGAGGTGCAATCCACCATTCTTAACCAAACAACCAATCAAGACTTCCTTTTTGGCCCTGCAGTCGACACCATTTTAGACAAAATGAAAAAAGATACAGAAATTGCAAAATCAATGGGCGCATTGCAGTTTCAACAACAGAGGTTCCTTTCGACGCTCCTCATACAGAGCAGCTACATGGGGCAATACTTCACAAACCTCGTCCACATACAAAAGCAACACCCGAGGTTCCTTTAACAAGAACTCCAACAGAGGAGGTTATAGGGGCAACAATAATAAGGGAAGAGGGCGTGGAGGCAATAACACCAGAGCCTCCACTGCTGCAAAACAGTGACTTCATCACACTACCTCCAACCATTTAACACCGGTCGGAGGCAGAATCCAACAATTACTACCAGTCTGGAACCGCAATTACCACAGACAGGTGGGTGAGACAAATTATCCAGTATGGTTATTGCCTAGAACTCACTACTACTCCACCCAACATACCACCCAGACACCGTCCTATGTCCAAAGAACACATCACCCTGCTACAACAAGAGGTGAAATGCATGCTGGAAAAGGGGGCCATAGAGCCAGTCCCTTTCCAACACCAAGGGACAGGAGTATACTCACTATACTTCCTTATTCACAAGAAGGATGGTTCCCTCAGACCAATATTGGGCCTCAGACCCCTAAATCAATACATACTGTCGGAGCACTTCCATATGATCACACTACAGCAAGTGCTCCTGTTGCTCCAGCAAGGAGACTTCCTAGCAACATTGGACCTCGAGGATGCGTATTTTCACATACCCATCCATCCAGCTCACAGAAAATATCTCAGGTTCACAATTGAAGGTCAACACAACCAATTCAAGGTCCTCCCCTTCGGGGTAACCACGGCTCCAAGAGTGTTTACAAAATGCCTAGCGACAGTAGCTGCACATCTCAGGAGGCAACACATCCACGTGTTTCCATACCTAGACGATTGGCTAATACAAGCAAAATCGTACAAACAGTGCCTAAAAGACACGTCTCAGACACTTCAGCTGCTACACAGCCTAGGTTTTTCAATAAACTACGCAAAATCCCAACTATAACCATCCCACACACAACAATATCTGGGAGCTGCCATAGATACCTCAGTGGCAAAGGCATATCCAAACTTGGCGAGGATAACCAGCATGCAAGTGCTCATTCGCAAATTTCTGCCAAAACACTCTTTGCCAGCTCGAGTCTTCATGCAGCTCATAGGCATAATGGCCTCTTGCATATTCATGCCCGACTTCAAATGCGTCCACTGCAAGAGTGCCTTGTAAGACAGTGGAACCAAGCTCAAGGACTACTAAAAGTCCTAGTGTTGGTAGACAGTTGCACTTACAACTCTCTGCAGTGGTGGAAACGACAAAACCTTTCAAAGGGCCGACTGTTCCAAGAGCCGGTTCCACAACTAGTACTAACAGCGGACGCATCACTGACAGGCTGGGGAGCCCCCCTACTTCAATACACAGTACAAGGGCTCTGGACAATCAAACAAGAGACTGCATATCAATCAACTAGAGTTGCTAGCAATATTTCTAGCCCTAATAGCATTCCAGAAATACTTGTACAACAAGACTGTATTGATCTGGATGGACAACATGACAGCCATGTACTATATCCAGAAACAGGGAGGAGCGCACACTCCACAGCTGTCCCACTTGGCACTGAGCATATGGAAGTTGGCAATTCCAAAAGCATCTTTCTCCTGGCAAAACACCTCCCAGGAAAAGACAATCATATAGCGGATCTGCTCAGCAGACACAGCCAACAACTGCACGAATGGGAAATTCACCCCCAAGTTCTCCAGCCATTCTTCAAAAAGTGGGGTCACCCAGAGATAGACCTGTTTGCCACAAAAGAAAACTCAAAATGCCAATACTTTGCCGCCAGGTTCCCACATCCGTTGTCACAGGGCAATGCGATATGGATGAACTGGTCAGGAATGTGAGAAGTTGGCCTGATATATAATGTTCATTATTCTAGTGAGCACTTTCTATCAGTCCAAACAACCCTTATTGATGATTGGTTGTAAGTCAACCTTATAGACCAGCTATCCTAGTAGCATGGACAAGAGCAGTCTTCGGGCTAAACTCTAGAGGGTGTGTTAAGCCTGCTGTTATACCATCACATATACCCCTTGAACACCAAGTGAAAGGACACCACACAAGTGTTATGAAAATAAACAGTGTATTTATTTAGATCACAACAGCCCTGTACTCTTTATGAGGACAGGGTACTAAGCACACAACAAAACTCTTACGAAAATACTTCAAGTTGCACAATTTACACAAATGCCCGAGGGGCACGAAAAACCATATACTCTAAAAGTGGAATGCAAAATTACTAGCAGGTAAGTAATGTACTAATAGGCTTTGGATTCGCTAGGACTTGACTACTGAACCTTCAGATTACTAGCAGGAGGCCTAGGGGACTCGGGTGCAGAGTGTGCACTCTCACGCGGGATGCGGGACAAAGTCTATGGATGCTAGAATTACAAAGTTAGTGATATCGGACGAATCCGACTAGGTAGAGCTGAAACGAAAAAGGATCTGGACCCTTGGATAGTGAGGCTATGCTGGGCACCGAAATGCCGAAGTTACCTAGCCCAGGGGCTGCGGCTGCATAGGTCTGGAAAGACGTCGGGAATCCTCGTTGCAGTCTATGGGGCCTGAAAGAAGAAGTTGCTGGCAGGCGACCCGTGAAGAGATTCGGATGGATCCAAGCCTGGATCGGAGATGGAAGACACCTGTAAGCAGAGGGTACCAAGTTCTGAATCACTAGCCAGTGATTAGATGGGCACCAGGATGGCACCGGATGGAGTCACCTCGACCAAGTGAGTGGGCGACGCTGGGCTCTGCAGTCTCACGGACCAGGAGGCGTTGTCGGCGACCAGGATGGAGGTGCGAGCTGTCCCACGATGGTATCTGCTGTCGATGTCGCTGGACCCAGGATTGGGGCAACAAGTCTTGGCAAATGCAAGCCCACGCGGTGGACTCAAAATGGCGTCTGGAGTGGACCAGGAGGGTCCGGGGTGCTCCTCTTTTGGAGGGTAGCAAGGGCCAGTCTGGAGCAACCAGACCAGCAGTGTTGATGTCGTCGTCGGGAAGGCCACAAGCCAGCGGGCTAGTAGCCAGACAACGCGGTGAGCAGCAAAAAGCAGAAGGGCCCCACGCAGATCTGGTGGATGCTGGAGGGCTGAACTTCGGTGCTGGAGCTGCTCAGGGTTGGGGCTTCTCGGACCCCAAAGCACTCACTCGAGGATCCCTCGGCGGTCGTGCTGGGCAAGCGTCGTGCAGTCTTGAAGATGGCCGGTCCCTCGAGGTCTCGTCGCACCCACGGATCTCAGCTGAGCTGACGATGTGGGTAGAGGTCAGAGGTGCCAGGGAAGCCGGGTCTCGTCGTGCTGGTCAGTCGGATTCCGGAGGAAGGACGTGCAGCAAACGGCAGTGTTCTTGGATGGTGCCTGCGGGTGCAGGGTGACTACTCCTTAGTCACAAGGGAGAAATCTTGAGAAGAAGTCAAGAGTTCCTTTCGTAGAAAGTAGTTTCAGGATTCAAAGATGATCTAATTTGGAAGGGGGCCTATACTAGGAAAAGGGACTGGCACGCGACTAGGTCCTGCCCATGGGTGGGACCAGGAAGGGGGGTGGTTACACCCCTCTCCCATGCCGGACTTTCCCCAGCTCAGGGGCTGGTGTGCCCCTGGAACTGGTTCTAGCCAGCAGATGCATAGTGAGCACCGGGGTGCCACTTGCAGTCACCTTCCTGTAAAGCCCTGCCTACCCAGGATACACAAAACCCTGTCTGTAATGGTGCTAGCACCGCCCCTGACAGGAAACCCTTTGTCCAAGCTCCCCTCGCTGGAAGGACTCCCAGCTGCAGGGGGTCAGACTTGTGTCTGTGGTGGCAGCATCCATTTTGTGATGCTGAGGCTTGAGTTAACTTTAGCCGGGGTTCACAGTTACATACATGTCGTATCCCTCTAGAAGGGTGGAATGCTAACCCCGTCGCCAGAATTGGCGAGGGGTTAGTATTCCAATTCGTATGACACCTTACTCGACATGTTTTGATAAAGCGATACCAAAGATAGCATATAACCGCGAGGATTATAATGCACTTAAGAGTATATGGTATGCGTTATCATGGAACAGCTATTAGGACTTGGTTCCGCAAGCTGCAAACGGGCTCAGCTCATGCCAGAGCACCATCTCACACGATTCCAAGCACTCTGCCTTCAGGATTGTCAAGGCCTGCCATAGGAGTGACTGATAGGAATCTGTGTGTCCATTTTAGGGTTAGATATAGGTATACTATATCTAAAGCAAAGGGTGATTACACCACCTTGCCCCAGCTGTCGTGCAGCCAGTTGTGTCAGATTTGGATGGCCAGCCAGGGGTGGCATAATACATGCTGCAGCCCCTGGTAGGCCCTGGTTACACCTATGCCCTGGATACCTAAGGTATGCTGTACAGGGACTGATAAGGTGGCCCAGTACCAATCGGTAAATGCACCTAGGGTACATGCTTGTCAATTTAGAGAGAGAACAGCTAGGCTGTGGGTCTGATTAGCAGGCCAACAGCCAGGGAAAGTCGTAAACCAGTGAAGCAAAAAGCAAAACTCGGTGGTGACCATAGGATTGCAGAACCCACTCTCCTACATAACCCCCCCCCAAAAAAAACTTAGGGACATTAAACTAACCTTGACCAGGTGAGTCTTCTTGTTCTAAGTGGAAGTACCTGGAGAGACCATCTGCATTACCATGGTCAGTCCCTGGGCGGTGCTCCACTGTAAAGTCCATCCCCTGTAGGGAAATGGACCACTTAAGAAGTTTGGGTTTTCACCCTTCATTTGATTTAGCCATAAGAGGGGCTTATGGTCGGTCTGAATCTTGAAGTGAGTGCCAAACAAGTATGGCCTCAGCTTCTTCCTCTCAATAGCTGACCAACGTTTCTCTCTAGGGGTCAGCCTTCTACTTATAAAAGCAATGGGCTGGTCATGACCATCAATATTCAGTTGAGATAGAACAGCTCCCACACCCAACTCAGAAGCATCTGTTTGGACAATGAATGGCTTGGAGTAGTCTGGACTCTTGAGAATAGGTGCAGTGCACATGGCCTGCTTTAGGTCATTCAATGCCTTCTGACAGCTAATCGTCCACTGAACTTTCTTTGGCATTTTCTTACTTGTCAGGTCATTAAGTGGAGTCACAATGGTTCCAGAATTTCTGACAAATTTCCTATAGTAACCAGACAGGCCCAAGTAAGCTCTGACCTGTGTCTGGGTGGTTGGAGGAGCCCAGTCCTTTATGGCCTGTATCTTGCTATCCAAAGGTTGAACTTGGCCTCCACCTACAAGGTGGCCCAAGTATACAACTTGACTCTGCCCTATCTGGCACTTGGTAGCCTTGATAGTGAAGCCTGCCTTTTGCAGGGCCTCTAAAACTTTCCTCAGGTGGATCAGGTGATCCTCCCCGGTGGAGCTAAAGACAGCAATATCATCTAGATATGCTGCACAGAAGTCATCCAACCCAGAGAGAACTTGGTTCACCAACCTTTGAAAAGTGGCAGGTGCATTCTTCAAACCAAAGGGCATCACCACAAACTGGTAATGACCTCCTGGGGTAGAGAATGCTGTTTTGGCCTTGGCATCCTCAGCTAACCTGATTTGCCAATAACCAGCTGTTAGGTCAAATGTACTCAAGAATTTGGCAGAAGCCAATTTATCTATGAGTTCATCTGCTCTTGGTATTGGATGGGCATCTGTCTTAGTGACAGCATTGAGACCCCTGTAGTCTACCCAAAACCTCATCTCTCTCTTACCATCTTGGGTGTGAGGTTTAGGCACTAGAACTGCAGGACTAGCCCAGGGGATCTCTGAGGGTTCAATGACTCCCAATTCCAACATTGTCTGTACTTCTTGTTTGATACAGTCCCTGGCGTGGTCGGGTTGCCTGTAGATTTTACTCTTTATAGGCAGACTGTCACCAGTGTCCACCTCATGGGTGCACCAGTTTGTCTGACTGGGTGTCGGAGAGAAAATTTGTCTGTAGGATTGAAGAACCTGTTTACAATCCTCTTGTTGATGCTCAGAGAGGGTGTCAGAAGAGACTACACCATCTACTGACCCATCATCAGGGTTCTGAGTGAGCAGGTCTGGGAGAGGGTCACTCTCTTCCTCCTGTCCCTCATCTGTAGCCATGAGCAAGCCCATGTCTTCCCTGTTGACAAATGCATTGAGCCTGTTCACATGAAGTACTCTGTGAGGGCTCCTGGGAGTTCCAAGGTCCACCAGGTAGGTGACCTCTCCCTTTTGCTCAATAATGGTATGGGGCCAGACCACTTGTCTTGGAGAGCTGCTGGAGCCACTGGCTCCAACACCCACACCTTCTGTCCTGGGTGATACACAGTCAGGACAGCCTTTTGGTCATGCCAAGCTTTTTGGAGTTCTTGGCTGGCCTCCAGGTTTTTAGATGCCTTCTCCATGTACTCTGCCAACCTGGAGCGGAGACCAAGTACATAGTCCACAATATCCTGTTTAGGCTTTTTGAGAGGTAACTCTCATCCTTCCTTCACAAGACATAGGGGTCCTCTCACAGGATGCCCAAACAGAAGCTCAAAAGGGCTGTAGCCAACCCCCTTCTGTGGGACCTCTCTGTAAGCAAACAGAAGGCAGGGTAAAAGGATGTCTCATCTTCGCCTAAGCTTTTCAGGTAACCCTTTTATCATCCCTTTTAGGGTCTTGTTGAATCTCTCAACAAGCCCATTACACTGTGGGTGATAGGGGGTGGTGAATTTGTAGTTGACACCACACTCCTTCCACATAGCAGTCAAGTATCCTGACATGAATTTTACACCTCTGTCAGAGACAACCTCCTTAGGAAACCCCACTCTGGAGAAAACTCCAAGTAGGGCCCTGCCCACAACAGGAGCTGTAGTGGTTCTAAGGGGAATAGCTTCTGGATACCTGGTGGCATGATCCACTACCACCAGTATAAATCTGTGCCCAGATGCTGTTGGGGGGGTCCATTCGTCCAATAATGTCAATCCCCACTCTTTCAAAGGGTACCCCCACCACAGGTGGAACTAGACCGGATTAAGGGGAGAGGTGGAGGCCTGGCTATCATCTTAAAAGAAAAGTACTGTTGTCGCACCACTACCGAAGCTATTCCTGAGTGCGAAAGCCTAGCATTCAGCATAGACCTTACGGTGAATCTCTCCTTTACTGGCACTCTGATTTACCGGCCCCCAGAACCAGCTAAGCTGTTTCACAAATCCTTACCAGATATATTAGCCGATCGAATTTTAACCTCCGCCAACTACACGGTTCTAGGAGATCTTAATTTCCATTTTAACTCCCCCA
Organism: Lissotriton vulgaris; assembly: GCF_964263255.1. Lineage (NCBI taxonomy): Eukaryota > Metazoa > Chordata > Amphibia > Caudata > Salamandridae > Lissotriton > Lissotriton vulgaris. The sequence goes on along the minus strand of NC_141700.1, from coordinate 771,784,746 downwards.
TAGATCCTATTGCCAGGGAATTAATCGACGATCTTGCAGCCCTACAACTGACCCAGCTGGTCACAGCCCCCACCCACGAAAAGGGTAATCTCTTAGACTCAATATTCAGCAACTGCACTGAGCTAATAGTGGGGCAACCTATTCGTCTTCCCTGGTCGGACCACTTCTTGGTCCCTTTTTCCTGGCTCACCGATAAGTCTTTCTTATCCACCCCTCAACCCATAACCAAGCGTAACTGGAAAAAACTCTCTATAGAGCAATGGACTACCAACCTAGAACGCTCCTCCCCACCTTTCTGCACAGACCCCAACCAAGCAAATAAAAATTATGAGAGTTGGGTCAGGGACTCGCTAGACACTATCCTTCCTCTACGGAAATCTATTCCAAAGAAGACACACAAAACTGCACCCTGGTTCTCAGATACCCTGAGAGACCAAAAGCGCCTCTGCAGGAAAAAAGAGAGAGCCTGGCGACTCGATTTCCACCCTGACAAAAAATCCCAATATAAAGAGGCAATCAAAACCTATAGAAGCGGGATTAGGACGGCACAGGCCTCCTACTTTGCAGACAAAATTATGGCAGCCAACTCAAAACCGAAGGAGATTTTCAACATAGTAAAAAACTGCATCAAAGTGAATACTGCCCCCCCTTTGACAAAAACGCCGGAACAGTGTAACGAGTTAGCAGATTTTTTTCATAACAAAGTCTCTCAAATATACTCCGCTTTTCCGATAGCAGCCAGCAACTCAGGAACATCCAATCATACTCCTGTGAGCACTTCCCCCCCCTTCAGACCAGCCCACTCTGGAACGCTTCCCTTTATTAGACCTGAACATCCTTGATAAACTGGCACGGTAAGTCAAATCTGGCTCCCCCCGCGATCCGGCTCCTCCGGAGGTACTACTCCAGGCAAGCCAAGCCACACTCCCTGTGGTACTAGACCTACTTAACTCCTCCATCTCCTCCTGTACTGTACCCACTGGATGGAAGAGAGCCATGGTTCGGGCATTGCTAAAAAAAAACACTCTCAACCCAGAAGACCACTCCAGCTACCGCCCAATCTCATTACTTCCCTGGGTAAGTAAGGTGCTGGAGAAGTACATAAATACCCAGCTAGTACAATTTCTGGAAAATAATCTGCTCCTGGACCCAACCCAGACAGGCTTTAGGCCCATGCACGGCACTGAAACTGCCCTGCTTGCAATATCCGAAGAGTCACGAAAGATATTAGATCAGGGAGGATCAGTGGCAGTGATCCTCCTTGATCTAAGCGCGGCCTTCGACACGGTCAGCTATACCACCTTGCTGAATCGCCTATGCAACATCGGCGTCACAGGCGATGCTCTAAGATGGTTTGAATCTTTCCTTAACAACAGATCTTTCCAGATCTTTGATGGGGACACAGTATCAGCCAGTAAGTCTCTGAACTGTGGAGTACCGCAGGGCTCCTCATTGAGCCCTGCGCTGTTCAATGTCTATATGAGACCACTGGCCGGGATCGTCGAACCATACGGTATAAAAATTGTATCATATGCCGACGATACCCAGCTAGTGGTCTCATTGGCTCAAGAGGGTACCAGACATATGTCAGCAGGCCTGATGAAATGCCTTGAGGACGTTAAGGAGTGGATGACAGACTCCTCCTTAAAACTTAACGGAGACAAAACTGAGCTCATGCTCTTGGGCTCAGTATCTCCAATGTCTTTCACCCCCCTCTGGCCCCCATGCCTGGGTACCCCCCCAGCTCCCAAGGACAGCGTAAAAAGCCTGGGAGTTTGGCTTGACAAAAACCTCTCCTTCTCCACTCAGGCCACCAAACTATCTGCCACATGCTTTGGCCTACTAAGAACACTAAGGAAAGTTCTCCCCCTCCTACCAATGGAAGCCAAACAAGTGGCAATACAGGGCTTGATTCTATCCCGGCTAGACTCGAACAACGCCCTGTATGTTGGAGCTCCAGAGATGACCCTGCGAAAGTTACAGGTGGTGCAGAACTGTGCGGCCCGCACCCTGTCACAGATCCCACGGACCCAGTCAGCAAAACCCGCACTGAACAGCCTACACTGGCTTCCAGTAAGACAGAGAGTGGCATTCAAGGCACTATGCATTGCCCACCGAGCTTTCTGGAAGTCGGGCCCAGCTATCACAGACCAATTAGTCACGCAATACCACCCCAACAGAAACCTTAGATCTACGGAGGCCTTCCTGGCAGTGGTACCCAGAATCAGGAGAGCTAGGTCCGGAGGTAGGATGTTCTCCTTAAACGCATCTAGGATGTGGAACTCACTCCCCCTACAGCTCCGGACTAATTCAAACCTACTCTCCTTCCGTAAATAATTGAAAACCTACCTGTTTGCGAGGTCCACCGAACTTTAAAACCCATCCGTCATACTCAGTTCTGTCTTATGCCTCAGCGCTTGGACGCCCTTGGGCAGCAACCGCGCTTTATAAATGACAATACAATACAATACAATACAGGTAGTGGTATAAGGGGGGCCTTTGTTGTGCCACCTGATTTGCCACTGGCTTGGCAGGTGACACATGAGCGACAAAACTCTTTAGTGTCCTCAGACATATGAGGCCAGTGAAAGTGTGGGGCAAGCCTGTCCCAAGTCTTGTTCTGGCCTAAGTGACCTGCAAGGGGAATTTCATGGGCCAATGTGAGAAGGAAACCTCTGAGACAAGGGGATGACCAGCCTCCTGGTAGCACCAGGCTTGGGGTCTCTTGCCTCAGAGTAAAGGAGTCCATCATCCCAGTACACTTTATGGGCACCTGTGGCATTCCCTGCAGCCTCAGCAGCAGCCTGCTGTCTGAGGGGTTCAAGAGATGAACAGTCTAATTGAGCCTGCCTTAAGTCTGCCCCGGAAGGTCCCCCTGTCCCAAGGAACTCCACCTGTTCAGGTTCAAGCTCCCCCTCTAGGACAGTTCCTTCTGGGGTCTGTAGGTCAGTCTCCTGTGAGAGCTTATCCTCGCCTTGAGGCGAAGGGGAAGGCACTGACTTAACCCTGCTGTTCTTACTCTTGGTTAGTGTCTGGTCCATTGTTCCAGGATCCAGCACTAGTTCAGCTGGGCATTTCTTGGCCTGTGACCTACTCACAGCAAGGGCATGTGCTGACAAACCTAACATCTCCACATGAGTCCTATACTCCACATCTGACCATAGAGAGGATTCCAAATCATTGCCCAAAAGACAGTCCACTGGGAGGTCTGAACTAACAACAACCCTTTTGAGGCCATTTACCCCTCCCCAGGAGAAATTAACAAGTGCCATACTATGGGTGGTAGTGACATTGCTAGTATTGGTCACTAGGTAGTCTGAACCTAGTATTACCTGTCCAGGGTCCACAAAGTTTGGTGTCACAATAGTGACACTGGCACAAGTGTCCCTGTAGGCCTTAGCCAATCTTCCATTGATTAAAGGCGTTTGCCTGTACTTGCCCAGTGTACTGGGACTTATTGTAGGGGTCAAATCCATGCCCCCAGTACAAACAAGAACAGCCTGGGTAGGTACTCTGACCAGGTCAGAGTCTGCCTCAGATACCAATGTCAACCCCACTATAGCCTTAGGGGGAACACTACCACTACTAACTGAACTAGGGGTTGCAGGTGCCTTAGGGGCAGTAGTGGTAGGAGCTGGGCCTTTCTTGGTGCACTCACTAAACCAGTGAGTATTACTTTTACAGTATTGGCACCATGGTTTCTTCTGACCATTATTCTTCTTCTTTTGGGAATTCTGGGACCCACCCTCCTTAGATTGTAGGGGCCCTGTTGAAGACTTCTGGTCATTTTGCTTATTCTCATTACCCTTCTGGTCTGCTTTCTTCTGGCCACCCTGGTTCTGGTTCTGCTGCTTGACCCTTGTCCTGACCCATCTGTCTGCCTTCTTTCCCAATTCTTGGGGAGAGGTCAGATCTGAGTCAATAAGGTGCTGATGCAACAACTGATTTTGACAATTACTTAAGATTTGTTCTCTCATAATTAGATTATACAATCCTGTGTAATCAGTAACTTTACTTCCCAGTACCAGCCTTCAAAAGCCTTAGTGGCACAATCAACAAAGTCAGCCCAATCCTGAGACTGAATTTTCTGGGTGTCTCTGAACAGCAACCTGTACTGCTCAGTTGTTAAGCCAAACCCATCAATCAGTGTATTCTTCAGGACTTGGTAATTGTTAGCATCCTCCGCTCTAGTAGTGAGGAGCTTATCTCTACCTTTACCTTCAAAGGAGAGCCACAGAATAGCTGCCCACTGACTCTGGGGGATGCACTGGACAGTGCAGGCCCTCTCCAAAGCAGTCATCCATTCTTGTGAAGTTGATCAGGATAATCTAATTTTAAATGGGACCAGCTCCTACCTTTATTCAGCTAAAGGGGGCTGCACTACGACTAGGTCCCTCCTCTGGGTGGGACCAGGAAGGGGGGTGGTTACACCCCCTTTCCTTTGTCCGTTCCTGCGCCAGCTCAGGGGCTGGAGTGCCCCAAGAACTGGTTTGGACCGGCATATGCACAGGGACACCTTGTGTGCCCCAGGCATGTCTCATTCCTTTCAGCCCTGGCCTACCTAATACACAAAATCCTGTCTGGGGTGGGGCTAGTACCTCCCAAGGCAGGAAACCCTTTGTCCGAGCCTCCCTCGCTGGAAGGACTCCCAGCAGCAGGAGGTCAGACTTGTGTCTGTGGTGGCAGCATCCATTTTGTGATGCTGAGGCTTTAGTTAACTTTAACCGGGGTTCACAGTTACATCCATGTCGCGTCCCTCTAGAAGGGTGGAATGCTAACCCCGTCGCCAGAATTGGCGAGGGGTCAGTATTCCATTTCATATGACACCTTACTCGACATGTTTTGATAATGCGATACCAAAGTTAGCAAATAACCGCAAGGATTATAATGCACTTAAGAGTATATGGTATAGCGTTATCATGGAACAGCTATTAGGACTTGGTTCCGCAAGCTGCAAACGGGCTCAGCTCATGCCAGAGCACCATCTCACATAATTCCAAGCACTCTGCCTTCAGGATTGATAAGGCCTGCCATAGGAGTGACTGATAGGAATCTATGTGTCCATTTTAGGGTTAGATATAGAGATACTATATCTAAAGCAAAGGGTGATTACACCACCTTGCCCCAGCTGTCGTGCAGCCAGTTGTCAGATTTGGATGGCCAGCCAGGGGCGGCATAATACATGCTGCAGCCCCTGGTAGGCCCTGGGTACACCTATGCCCTGGATACCTAAGGTATGCTGTACAGGGACTGATAAGGTGGCCCAGTACCAATCGGTAAATGCACCTAGGGTACATGCTTGTCAATTTAGAGAGAGAACAGCTAGGCTGTGGGTCTGATTAGCAGGCCCACAGCCAGGGAAAGTCGTAAACCAGTGAAGCAAAAAGCAAAAATCGGGGGTGACCATAGGATTGCAGACCCCACTCTCCTACAACGAGTAAGAGCGTCGACCCTGTTCACCGCCCGTACCGGTACAGGCTTCGGTTCCACCCCCACCTTTGGGTCTTGGTATACACCGATTGAAACCTTCTAACGCCCTGCCTTCAGGCTCGGCAGCGAAGAGTATTAAAAAGCCTCCAGTCGACTTGGGCTCGAGTCAGTCAGTCAGTCTCGAAAAGCAAAAAGTGCTTAAGCCGAAGTCAACACCGGCACCCAAACATCCATCGGTACCGAAAGTTACCGAAACCAAGTTCGGTGTCGAAAGACGTTCTTAAGGTTACCGAAACGAAAACTACCACGGTAACGGAAAAAGCGGACCCGAAAGCAGTTTCCAAACCGAAACGCACTTCGGACCAAAAGGCAGATGAGTCTAAACACTCTGGATCAAAAGCTTCGGATCCAAAAAGTACCAATTCAAAGAAAAGGCAAGAAAAGCCTTCGGAACCAAAACCAAGACCCGTTCCAAAGTAACAGACACTGTAAAGCATAAACCTGTCGGCCCCAAACAAGATAAATCGGCGCCGAAAAAGGATTTACCAATAGAAGAGCTTTTCCAACCTGATGTAAGGCAAAAGACTAAAAATTCATCCAAAGACTGGACATGTGAACACAGTGCCTGAAAAGAGGAAAATGGACTGTCCTAAACCATCGCCTGTTCCTCCAAAGAAGCATGTTCAGACCTCCCCTATAAGACTGCCTTCACCAGAAGTAGAAATACTTCCAGATAGTTCTCCTGTACATTCACCAGGTAGCACACATAGCCTTATACCGTAAGATGAGGATTATGGAGATACATACTCAATCGACAGTTATCATCAAATAGATGAGGTTAATGACCCAGATGATATTGCTGGGCCATCAGGTGACCCATGGGAAGATTACAATGCACCAGATCTACCACAAGACGAGGCATACCCTTCTAGGCCATCTCCACCAGATGACACCATTGGGTTCACACAGCTCATTCATAGAGCAGCTACTTTCCATGGAGTAGACTTGCATACAGATCCAACAGAAAAAGATTTCCTTATGGACACACTATTAACGTCACATAAGACCACAACAGCACTTCCAATACTTAATGGAGTGGTAAGACACGCACCAGAAATATTTAAAGACCCAGTCGGAGCCAGGGTAATTAACCCCAGATTGGAAAAGAAATACAAAGCGGCTCCCTCTGATCCAGCATATATTAAGTGACAGTTGCCACTAGATTCACTGGTAGTGTCAAATGCGAGAAAACGAGCCAACTCTCAGACAACAGGGGATGCTCCACCCCCTGACGAATGTAAGCTTTTGGATGCTTCAGGGAAACTCACCCTATCACAAGCTGCAAATATATGGACAATTGCTAACACTCAAGTTCTGTTAGCAAGATATGACAGTGCTCATTATGATGAGTTAGAGTCTATCATGCAACACCTGCCAGAGCAATATAAGGCCAGGGCTGCTGACTTAATACAAGAGGGCAAAGTAATAACAAATACCTCCATAAGATGCCCACTAGACACTGCAGACACAGCATCTAGAGCAGTAAATACAGGGGTTCTGTTGCGCAGACATGCATGGCTACGAATCAATGGATTTAAACCAGAAGTACAAGCCAGTATTTTAAACCAGCCATTTGACCAACATCTTTTCGGTCCAAATGTAGACAGTGCATTAGAAAAATGAAAAAAAGATACAGATACGGCAAAATCAATGGGAGCTTTACAAACGCAAGCCCATAGACATTCCTTTTGTCGCTCCTCATATAGGGGCGCCTCTAAAAGTTTCCAAACTGACAACACCTCCTCTACTTACAAAGCGCCCAACCAAACGTCGCCTAATAAGGGATATTATGGAGGAGGGTATAGAGGGGACAATAATAAAGGCAGAGGCAATAACAATTGCAACGCCTCTACTCCCAAACAGTGACTTCCCTTTCATCACCCCAGACCATTCCACTCTGGTTGGGGGAAGATTACAACAGTTCCTACCTGTCTGGAACTCCATCACCACAGACAGGTGGGTAAGACAAGTAATTCAGTCAGGTTATTGTCTGGAGCTCACTTCCACTCCTCCAACAATACCACCCAGAAAACGTCCTATGTCACAGGAACACCTCTCACTAAGACAAGAGGTAGAATCACTACTGCAAAAGAACGCAATAGAACTAGTACCAAAAGAACATCAGAGCACAGGGGTTTACTCCCTCTATTTTCTCATACCCAAAAAGGACGGGTCTCTCAGACCGATTCTAGATCTGAGACCCCTAAATCTGAGACCCCTAAACCTATACATACATTCAGACCATTTTCATATGGTCACATTACAACAGGTTCTACCATTACTAGAGAAAGGAGACTTCCTTGCCACATTAGACCTAAAGGACGCCTACTTCCACATTCCCATTCATCAATCTCACAGAAAGTACTTAAGGTTTGTACTAGAAGGTCAGCACTACCAATTCAAAGTGCTCCCCTTCGGAGTAACAGCACCTTGAGTGTTCACAACGTGTCTAGCAGTAGTAGCAGCACACTTAAGAAGGGACAACATTCATGTCTTCCCATATCTCGACGACTGGCTAATAAAATCCAAGTCATACAACCAATGTGTACAGCACACAAGTCAGACAATCTGCCTGCTGCACAAGTTAGGGTTTACAATAAATCCAAAGAAGTCACATCTACAACTGTCCCTTTCTCAGCAGTATCTAGGTGCCACAAAAGATACTTCCAGGGCAATAGCATACCCCAACTTAATAAGAATACAAGCTATACAGACTCATCAAAAGATTTCAGCCACAACACTCATTACAAGCTCGAGTGTTCATGCAGTTAGGAATGATGGCATCTTGCATTTTCATAGTACCATACGCAAGACTACAAATGCGCCCCATACAAGAATGCTTGGCAAGTCAATGGAATCCGGCTCAACAAGAGATAACGGATCTGGTGGTGGTAGACGACCGGGCACATCGCTCTCTGCAATGGTGGAACACCAAAAACCTTTCCAAGGGCCGGCCGTTTATAGAACCTGTTCCACAAATGATATTAACAGACTCATCTCTCACTGGCTGGGGAGCGCATTTAAAAAATCACACAGTACAGGGTACGTGGACAATGAAACAAAAGTATTCCACATAAATTATCTGGAGTTACTAGCAATTTTTCAAGCTCTAATATCGTTCCAACATTACCTGTCAAACAAAGCTATACTAGTCCGGTCGGACAACATGACAGCAATGTATTACATTCAAAAGCAAGGAGGGACACACTCCCTACAACTCTCCCGGCTGGCGCAGAGGATTTGGAGATGGGCCATCCCTCAAAACAGAGTTCACTATCAATTTGCAGATCTGTTAAGTCGTCAAAGACAACAGATACACGAATGGGAACTTCATCCTCAAGTTCTTCAGCCATTTTTTCAAAGGTGGGGACAACCAGAGATGGATCTGTTTGCCACCCACCGCAACTACAAATGCCCAAGCTTCGCCACCAGATATCCACACCCATTATCCAAAGGCAATGCGGTATGGATGAACTGGTCGAACAAATTTGCGTATGCTTTTCCACCTCTCCCACTAATTCAATTAGTGGTACGCAAGCTACGACAACATTCTCTCACGTTAATTCTCATTGCACTAACATGGGCGAGTCAACCATGGTACACCACGCTACTACAGCTCTCCGTAGTACCACATCACAAACTAAAACTCTCCCCACATCTACTAACACAGAACCATGGAGAGATTATGCATCCAGATCCAATGCAGCTCAATCTAGCTATCTGGCTCCTGAAGTTTGAATATCTAAATGTACCTCCTGATTGCATGAATATCATTGAGGAGGCAAGACGTCCTACCACTAGAGCATGTTATGCAGCAAAATGGAAAAGGTTTGTTGTCTATTGCACAAATAACGTCAACCCCTTGGATGTTTCTATACAAAACATCATGTGTTACCTAATACATTTGCAAAGATCTAACTTTGCGTATTCCTCAATCAGATTTCATCTTGCTGCTATAGCAGCATATCTCCAAAACAGACATTTGTCATTGTTTAGAGTACCTACAATCAATGAGTTTATGGAAGGGCTTAAACAAATAATTCCTCCCAGAATACCACCCTCTCCAGTATGGAATTTAAATATTGTTCTCACAAGACTTATGGGTACGCCTTTTGAACTATTGCATAAGTGTGTTACAGTTTCTTACATGGAAAGTTGCTTTTTTAGTAGCAGTTACCTCACTAAGAAGAGTGAGTGAGATCCAGGCATTAACAATTCAAGAACCATTTATACAACTTCATCATAATAAGTGGTTCTCAAAACAAATCCAAAGTTTCTGCCAAAGGTAATTTCACCGTTCCATCTCAATCAATTGAGTTGCCAGTATTTTTACCGCAAACGGTTGCAGAAAGAGCTCTGCACACACTAGATGTAAAAAGAACACTTCTATACATTGATAGGACAAAACCTTTTCGTAAAATTAACCATCTGTTTGTGTCCTTTTCACCTCCACATAAAGGCAATTTTATTTCTAATTCCGGCATCGCTAGATGGATTGTTAAGTGTATTCAAATTTGCTACCAAAAAGGAAAACGCCTAGGGCTCATTCTACCAGTAAGTTAGGAGCATCTATGGCATTCTTAGGGAATATACCATTAGATGATATTTGTAAAGCAGCTACATGGTCTACTACACACACATTTACAAAACACTATTGTGTAGATGTGCAGGCAAAACAACAAGCAAGTGTGGGCCAGGCTGTACTAAAAACATTATTTCAAACTACTGCAACAGATGTGGGTGGCCGCCAGTAAGGGAGAAACTGCTGTGCAATCTATGCAACAGTGTGTGGTCTGCAGCCCATATGCCTCGAACGGAAAATGCTACTTACTAGTATGCATCTGTTCTTGTCATGTAGGGCTGCAGAACTACACACTCCCACCCGGTTACCTATATCTGTTCCAGTATTATCTTATTTAGATACACAACACATGGTCCTTTTTATCTGTAATTATACATCTTCATCATTTGCCCAATGGCGAAAACAATCTGATGACCATGCACACTACGGTCTAAGGGAGGAGTCATCCAGCGGACAAAGACTCTTCCAAGACAACAAAGTGTAATCGTCCGGGCCCACCACCAGATGGTGATCTAATGCAACAGTGTGTGGTTCTGCAGCCCTACATGCCTACAACAGATGCATACTGGTAAGTAGAATTTTCCTTTCTTCTATGGGCGAAAATGGACTGGTTTCACTTCGAAATTCTTCTAAGTTTTTGAACTTTAAAATATTCACCTATAATCAGCTGAACAACGAATTCCGATTTACTCACCTGGTATCAGGAGAGACAGTGCTGCACATTTTAGCCCGGCATCAGCCCTGAAAAGTAATTTTAACCGTACTGATTAGTAACCTGAATTTTCTTTCATAGGAAACCATTGACTGTTTTCCTGTTAAATTTCTTCTAAGTGTTGATTTTTGCAACCTACAAATATTATTTAAAAATCCTTCCACCTACCAAAACGTAATTATTTACCTGTTTTAGAAAGAGGTCCCAGTGCTGAACATAGGAGCCCAGTCCTGGATTACAAAAGTAACGTGAACATACTTTACCTGCAAATGGAATTTTCTTCCATAGGAACCTATTGACTGCTTTTCTGTGAAATTTCTTCAAAATGTCGATTTTTGCAAACTACAAATATTCTTTAAAAATCGTACCAGCTACCAAAACGTAATTGCTTACCTGTTTTAGATAGAGGTCCAAGTGCTGAACCTAGGAGTCCAGTACTGGATTACAAAAGTAATGAGAACCTACTTTACCTGTAAATTGAAGTTCCTTCCAAAGGATAACATTGGTAATTTCAACTGAAAAAGTTTCTAAGTGTCAACTTTTAAAATACAATAATATTCCTTAAAAATCACTACTGTAATCAAAACGCTTTTACTTAACTGCTTACAGCTCATGGCCCGGGACTAAATCTAGGATCCAGTCCTGTAGTTCGAAAAGTAATCTACAAAGTAACTAATTGCATTCAACCAGAAATTTCCATTGAGCTCCATGTTGCATTGTGTTTGGAATTGTTTCCTATTGCAACAAACTGTAACTATTGCATTCAAAAAGTCTATTGCCTATTTGAAAAGTATTTAACTAAAGTAACTCATCCTGAGAAAGTATATTTTGATACCTTGGTTCTAAAATAAAACTATATCTTTTGATACAATACCATTGGCCTAGAGTTCAGTTCTTGAGGGTGTGAGACCATTGGCGGACTGAGTGTGTACAATAAATGCTTTACACTGTCCTCTGATACTGCCTTACTGCTTGACCAAGCTACCACTTTAGAGAGTAAGATTATATCTCACTTTAGCCTCTGCCAAACCTCTGGGGGCTGGGGACTCTATACACACTGTACCTTACTTTGGTCCAGTATATATAGAGCCACTTTCCTACAGGGTCCTTTCGCAGACCCTCCTTCTCAGGGGGTATTGCTAGGGTATCTATTCTACATGAAGGAATCTGCGGCTAGTAGTCTATCAGATGTACGAGTTACTTACCTTCGATAATGATGTATCTGGTAAAGACTATTCTAGCTGCAGATTCCTTCACGGCCCGCCCTTCCTCCCCTATTCTGCGAGGACCCTTGGGTTGGTCTTCGGTACTCTCCTCCCTGTGGGGGGCTTTGTCTCCTGTGAGTGCCTTCTTTATTCTTGCCGGGTAGCTCCGACTGGGGGCGGTTCATTCCTCCTTTGGTTCTTTGGAATATGTTGTTCCGGTGCTCTGGTGCCCTGCTGCTCTGACTATTCCAGGTTTGGGGAGGATTGCTTTCTATCCCTGTCCTCTCTCCCTCCCCACCCTAACTTCTATTGCTATCCTCTGCTTAGGGTAATCTGGCTATGTCTTGTCCTTGTCCCTTGTGGGTGGTTGCCCTCTATGTTGGGGTGGCTTGGAGGTTTGTTGTCCCTGTCTGTCTTGGGGCTGGTCCCCTTCCTTGCTCACGATGGGGGTAGTAGGTTTACTATATGTGCCATGATTTTTACGCTTGTTCCTTGCCTCCGGGGCACAGGGTTGGGAGGCTGTTTATGTGCTGGCAGGGTCCTGCGCAGGGCTCTGCTTGTTGTTTCTTCTTTCCCTGTCTTTCGGTTCTGCAGTGTTGACACTACTCGGGATGGTGGTGTTAGTCACCGTTTCTTTCCAATTTTTCTGCTCTTCATACACAGTTCCCATGCTTCCACAGTTTTTTATCTGGTGGTTCCGCGTTGTGGTGCGGAAAAGTACTCAGAAGAAAACTGACGTAGGCGCGCCGGGTCTTATGTAACCTCGCTGAGGTGGCGTACGCGGAAGACGCCTGGGAGGAGTCTCATTGTCGCCCCGGCGCGCAGGTATGCTGTGGCAAAAAAGTTTCCTGACAGGAATTTAGGAACATGGATTTCAAATGGACACAAACTGACAACAGGAAATACTGACTATGGATTAATAATACACATTATAGCATATGGTTAAAAAGATGCTTTATTTAATAATATTATTGAGGATCTAACTTTTTAACATTCATTGATTTAGATCCAGCAATGAATCTCATGCTGTGCACTTTGTAATTTTTATGCGTCACAATACATTTCAATATAAATATACAATTCATAAATAGATCCAAAAGGTACAAGAATACTTAATATTAATCAGAAAACATGGCTAGAAATAAATTATAATTGCTACGTGCGTTTCGGCTATTAGCCTTCATCAGGAAGCCATGATGTATGTTCCAAATGTACCAATGTTGTATTGCAGCCACAATACGAGGGGGTGGACTCTAGATGCACATTTAGAGTTGCACTAAGGCCAAGGATATGACAGTCAGGGGTGCAGAGGTTAACTCTTCGCTGCTAGTAAGGTATTGGTCGTGTAGAATTTGATACAATGCTACCCTGTGGTCTTCTATATTTTTGAAAACTTGGCAATATCGCAGCATAGAGTAACGCAGGATAGTCCGGGAGATATCAAGGGAGCGGGACATCTTGGTTGAAACTTGTTTTGTATCGGCTCAAGGTTTGTAATTCCTCGCTCCGGGTGATAGATGGAAACAATGCGTCTGAGGAGATGGAGTCGGTAGCATCCTCCAATGGTGGGGTCTTGCTCTCCGGAGTCTCGACTGGATGCCATATTGCCAAGTTTTCAAGAATATAGAAGACCACAGGGTAGCATCGTATCAAATTCTACACGACCAATACCTTACCAGCAGCGAGGAGTTAACCTCTGCACCCCAGACTGTGTCATATCCTTGGCCTTAGTGCAACTCTAAATGTGCATCTAGAGTCCACCCCCTCGTATTGCGGCTGCAATACAACATTGGTACATTTGGAACATACATCATTTCTTCCTGATGAAGGCTAATAGCCCAAACGCGCGTAGCAATTATTTATTTCTAGCCATGTTTTCTGATTTATATTAGGTATTTTTGTACCTTTTGGATCTATTTATGAATTGTATATTTATATTGAAATGTATTGTGACGCATACAAATTACAAAGTGCACAGCATGAGATTCATTGCTGGATCTAAATCAATGAATGTTAAAAAGTTAGATCCTCAATAATATTATTAAATAAAGCATCTTTTTAACCATATGCTATAATGTGTATTGTTAATCCATAGGCAGTTTTTCCTGTTGTCAGTTTGTGTCTATTTGAAATCCATGTTCCTAAATTCCTGTCCGGAAACTTTTTTTCCACAGCATACCTGCACATATATATTTTCTGGGGCCCCCGCGCATAAGCGGGAATGTAATTATGACTATTGATGAGGATACCCCTGGAAGAGAACTAGGAGAACAGGTAAGTAAATTACCCTTACCTTCGTTAACAATATATCTGTAAGGGACATATATTAATTATAGATTACTTACCGCCCCACCCATCCTCCCCGTTCTCTAAACTGACTTCTAGAGTAAGGGACCCTAGTTTTGTGCTCCAGTGGTCAGTGTCTTGCCTGGCTCTGCGCTTCTGGCATGGAATGTCATGTCAAGAACTGACGTTCCCTCGCAGGAGCGGTGTGTAAGAAGATACCACAACGCCGAATGCGGACTCGACTGATGCCACCTACTGATGCACAAGGGTACTGCTACGAAAAAATGTTTCTGAATCCAGTCTGATGCCTGTGGGTAATTCTAAGGTAAGGAATCTATAACTTAAATGTCTTACAGATATATCGTTACTGAAGGTAAGTAACTTGTTCATCTGTTATTTTTCTTCAAATTTAACTGGTTTCTTCTAGAGTGTGTCTTATTTATTGACTGTTCAAAAGCTTAAACTGCTCTACCACACTACACAAAAGAGAGCAATTGAGATCCTTAATTTGAGCCCAGTGAGCCAATAAGTGTCATCTGTACCTTCTACATAGTATCTCGTTTTGGTACACTACATAAAAAGCCAGCTTCTTACACACTAGAATTTTGCTGCTGACCTTTCCATCTTTTCGCCAGGAATTAAGCTAGATGTTCTGCCCCTCTTTCAGAATTATAGTTTTGTTTCTTTCTTATTCGCTTGCTCCTATTCTTACTCTTTTGAGAACCAACCCAAACACTTGTTTCCCCCCCACCCCCTCCAAATAGACTCGCCAACAGCAGGAGCTGCTCCTTAAGTTACTTCAACACAGCCAGCAGCAGAGTTCTCCACCCCTCTGGAACAGCCACTCCAAGAGTATATCCATGAAGGCAGTCCTTGAGTTTCAGCAGCAGGAGAACGAACGCCTTCTGCAGAAGCAACAGCGGGCGCAGCAACGAGTGGTGAGTTTTAAACTCTGGCACAACTACACATGCAGAATTAACCATCTGGGCATCTTGGTTCAGTTACCAACTGCATCCACACCACAACGAATACCGTAACTTGATGAATGCTAGCAGATGTGAGTTTTAGAGCACTTTGATATGCGCCTTGTAATTGTCCCACATACATTCATTAGTCTTTCACTGCTGTAACATTGCTGCAGATCAATTCTGTTATAATGCAGGATATGAATACCAGCATTCTGTCCACCACACCATTGTTTCTCATAGATCTACCTGTGGATTTCCTCACCTTTTGAATATCCTGATGGGCCAGCATTCCACTGAAACCTTTCTGTTAAAGGCATATGAGCTGCAGATCGTACACTTAGCATTAGATCTCCACCTGGTGTTGGCTCGGATGATTGCAGGTTGTTGTCTTCTTGGAGAAGTCTTTGTAGTCACGATATAGGTGACTCCTCCCTTGGACAATACTGCGCATGGGCAGGCTCCATCCTTAGATTGTTTTTTTCCGCCACTGGGTTCGGATGAAAGTTTCTCCGCTCCGGCTAGAAACACTTTTCCAGCAACTTCGAAGCGAAAAACTTCCACAACCTTCCAAAAACTACCTTCGACACCGAAGACAAGGCTTTTCGACGACATAACCTCCATTCCAGTCATCGAAGTGGGTCGTTAGGCCTATCGACGCTGTGCGGCCTACACCACATGGAAAGAACTCCGTTCAAGAAAATGCCAGAAATGCCAGGCAAAATTCCCGCATAGCGATCATCACGAGGTTTGCAACCTGTCTATCGCCAGACCACAACGAGTCAACCTGCACAGCTTGTGTGTCCTTCCGATCGAAGAAGACCATCCGGGATCAGAAGGCCCGTTGACACAAAATGAGATCAGCCCCAGCGCCAGACAATATCTAAGACGAGGTTCCGCTCGTTCCAAAAGAAGATGACTCGCCAGATCATATCAGAGGCAAAGGACTCGGACGACTCGATTCCATCACGTCAACCCGTGAGTACCTCTGCCCCTGCACCTCATACACTGCCCGAGGCAAAGGTCAGCACTCGGCCCAGGGGGCCCAGTCGAGACCAAGCGCTCCCTCTTGAAGCCCAGACTTCGAGCTTGGCTCCGAGGAAGACAACTACGCCTTAAGGTGCTTCGGCACCGAGCAAACCACACGTGCCGATTCCACCACTTCCAACGGCACCGAGGCCAAAAGACTCTTTGGCACCGAAACCAAAAGACTCTTTGGCACCGAAACCAAAAGACTCTTTGGCACCGAAACCAAAAGACTCTTTGGCACCGAAGCCAAAAGACTCTTTGGCACCGAAGCCAAAAGACTCTTTGGCACCGAAGCCAAAAGACTCTTTGGCACCGAAGCCAAAAGACTCTTTGGCACCGAAGCCAAAAGACTCTTTGGCACCGAAGCCAAAAGACTCTTCGGCACCGAAACCAAAAGACTCTTCGGCACCGAAACCAAAAGACTCTTCGGCACCGAAACCAAAAGACTCTTCGGCACCGAAACCAAAAGACTCTTCGGCACCGAAACCAAAAGACTCTTCGGCACCGAAACCAAAAGACTCTTCGGCACCGAAACCAAAAGACTCTTCGGCACCGAAACCAAAAGACTCTTCGGCACCGAAACCAAAAGACTCTTCGGCACCGAAACCAAAAGACTCTTCGGCACCGAAACCAAAAGACTCTTCGGCACCGAAACCAAAAGACTCTTCGGCACCGAAACCAAAAGACTCTTCGGCACCGAAACCAAAAGACTCTTCGGCACCGAAACCAAAAGACTCTTCGGCACCGAAACCAAAAGTCTCTTCGGCACCGAAACCAAAAGACCCTTCGGTACCAAAATCAAAAGAAGCTTTGGCTCCAAAGCCGTCGACTTCTAAAGATAAAGATGGAAAGTCAGCTTCCTCTCCGAAGACTGCTGTTCCTGTGAAAACACCTGCAAGGCCGGTTCCCGAGGTCCCGAAGCCCTCTGACACGCCTGTCAAACCGAAAGCAACACCGTCGGCACCAAGAACTTTGCCACAGGACACTAACACCTCCCAAGGCAAAACGACAAAAAAACTCTGTCTGAACCGAAAAAATCGACGCCAAAAAGGTTGTAGAGGAGGAAGAATTGTTTAGACCAGACCCCAAACAGAACAAAATCTACATAAATCCAAAGACTGGACATGTTGGTGCTATACCTCTTAAGAAGAGACCAACAGAAACGCCACCTACACCTGTGGTTCCTGCCAAAAAGGACTGTGCAACTTCCCCCTTTGCACCCTCCCTCTCCTGTATCTCCTTCCTCTCCTATCCCTCCTTACATTTCACCTCAAATCTCTCCTGTAGCCTCTCCTGCATACTCACATTCACCACAAAATGATGAGGAGTATGGCCTAGGTGGTGGGGAGGATCTGAATACAGTCCCAAATACATATCCTTTAGATGAGAATGTCTATACCTTTCCACCTCATAATGTGCCTGATATCCTGGATCCGCATTTATACCCATCAAAGCCCTCTCCTCCAGAGGACAGCATTGGCTTTAATCACCTCTTACACAGGGCTGCTATCTACCACAATGTTACAATGCATTCTGATGACATTGAAGAGGATTTTCTGTTGGATACTTTTGAGCCATCACATAGATCCACTCACATTCTTCCCATGATCAAAGGAGTCATTAAGCACGCTCCAGAAATATTCAGAGATCCTGTGCGTGCTAGGGTATTAAATCCAAGGATAGAAAAGAAATAAAGGCCTGCACCCTCTGACCCAACCTATATTAAGGGACAGTTATTGATGCGTTCGGTAAAAGGATTGCTGCACAAGCTACAAATATATGGCGCATTGCCAATACACCAGCCCTTCCCTCACGTTATGACAGGGCTCATTACGACCAATTAGAAACACTAATGCAGCACCTCCCAGATCAGTATAAGGATCAGGCAACTGAGCTTATTCAAGAAGGCAAATTAATGTCCAATGCTTCAATAAAATGTGCACTAGATGTCGCAGATACAGCTGCTAGAGCTGTAAATACTAGTGTGATACTCAGGAGACCTGCATGGCTGCGTATTTCCGGGTTCAAACAAGAGGTGCAAACCACAATTTTGAACCAGCCCTTTAACCAGAACCAGTTATTCGGTCCAGAAGTAGACATTTACCTGGAGAAAATGAAGGACACGGACACGGCAGAGTCAATGGGAGCCCTACAGTCCACACAAACTAGAGGTTCCTTTCGTCGCTCCTTTTATAGAGGAGGCTCCAAGCAGACTGAAGCAGATACAGCAACATCTTTCAAAACACAAACCTCCTCTAATAAAGGATATTTTAGAGGAGGATACAGGGGCAATAATAACAAGGGAAGAGGACGCGGTAACAGCAATCGCTCCTCCTCCTCAACTAAACAGTGACTTCCCTCTGCTCCCCCAACAGCATTCCACTCCTGTGGGGGGCAGATTAACAGTTCCTGCCTGTCTGGAACACCATAACAACGGACAGGTGGGTGAGACCGATTATCCAACATGGCTAGTGCCTAGAACTTACAGCAACCCCCCCCAAACATACCACCCAGGCAGCGTCCCATTACTACAGATCACATGACTCTGCTTTAACAAAAAGTCCTAGCACTTCTACAAAAAGATGCTATTCAACTAGTTCCATTAGAGGAACAGGGGACGGGGGTTTACTCGCTGTATTTTTCTAATTCCCAAAAAGGACGGCACACTGAGACCAATTCTCGACCTCAGGCCCCTCAACCATTACATACATTCAGATCAATTTCATATGATCACTCTGCAACAAGTGCTCCCACTGCTGCAACAAGGCGATTTCCTTTCAACACTAGACTTTCAACACTAGACTTAAAGGACGCCCACTTTCACATCCCAATACATCCTGCTCACACAAAGTACCTACGGTTTGTAAAACAAGGACAGCACTATCAGTTCAAAGTCCTTCCATTTGGTGTCACAACAGCTCCAAGAGTGTTCACGAAGTGCTTAGCAGTAGCAGCAGCACATCTCAGAAGACCACAAATACACGTCTTCCCTTACCTGGATTATTGGCTCATAAAAGCCAAATCATTCCACCAATGTGTACAACACACTCAGCTGACAATTCAACAAGTCACAACAGATTCACAAATGGGAACTGCATCCTCAAGTTCTTCAACCATTCTTCCAACAAACATATTCGCATTGATCCACTGGATGCTTCCATCCAAAATATCATTTGTTACCTGTTACATCTACAAAGGTCTAATTTGGCATACTCTTCCATATGCCTACATCTTGCAGCAATTGCAGCCTATTTACAAAACAGACAACACTTGTCTCTTTTTAAGATACCTGCAATCAAAGCATTTATGGAAGGATTAAAGAGAATAATCCCTCCCAGGCTGCCACCTTCTCCTGTATGGAACCTAAATTTGGTCCTTACGAGACTCATGGGACTCCCCTTTGAGCCTCAGCATAAATGTGAACTGCAATTTCTCACATGGAAAACTGCTTTCCTAGTTGCCATCACCTCTCTCAGAAGAGTAGGTGAAATACAATTGTTCACCATACAAGAACCATTTTTTCAAATACATACTAATAAAGTGGTTCTCAGATCTAATCCAAAATTTCTTCCAAAGGTTATCACACTTTTTCCTTTAAACAAATCTGTAGAGTTGCCTGTGTTTTTCCAAAACCCAGACTCGGTAGCAGAAAGGACTTTACACACGTTAGATGTTTAAAGAGCTCTGCTATACTACATAGAACCAAATCCTTTAGAAAGTCAAAACAATTGTTTGTATCTTTCTCTCCTCCACACAAAGGCAACCCTATCTCTAAGGGTGGGATTGCCAGGTGGATTGTTAAGTGCATACAGATATGCTATCAAAAAGCTAAACGCACACTAACAGTTCCTTCTAGAGCACACTCCACTATCAAGCTAGGAGCCTCTATGGCTTTCTTAGGAAATATACCATTAGAGGGCATATGCAAGGCAGCAACATGGTCTACACCACACACCTTCACTAAACACTATTGTGTTGATGTGCAAGCCAAGCAGCAAGCTGCAGTAGGCCAGGCTGTCCTTAGAACATTATTTCAGACTACTGCAATTTATACAGGCGACCACCGCTGGGGGAGACACTGCTGTACAATTGATGCTAAGTGTACGATCTGCAGCTCATATGCCTCGAACGGAAAATGCTACTTACCAGTATGCATCTGTTCTTGGCATGTAGAGCTGCAGAGTTGTACACGCCCTCCCTCCTCCCCGGACCTGTATCCATTCCAGTTCTCATCTTACTTAGATGCACATGCATGGACATCCTTTTTTTCTTACTGTATTTTTACTAACTCCATCATTTCCCATAATGGCGAAAAACAATATAAGGATGGAGCCGATGCCCATGCGCAGTATTGTCCAAGGGAGGAGTCACCTATATCGTGACTACAAAGACTTCTCCAAGAAGACAACAACCTGCAATCATCCGAGCCCAACACCAGGTGCTGATCTAATGCTAAGTGTACAACTCTGCAGCTCTACATGCCAGGAACAGATGCACACTGGTAAGTATAATTTTCCTTTCAGCGCTCCCACATCGACGAGGTCGAATAATGCCCATGCCTCTGCACACTGTTCCCTTGAACGTGCGCACGCGCACATATGTAATCAGAGCGTGCAGTGACTTTTTTGAAGCACACACTATTACAGTAAAGTACTCATGTTAATCGCAAAGCCCTGTAGAAGCATGATGGGCGCTACAATTAAAATGAATACTTGAAGAAAAGCACACAATCTGCCCCCCTCCGCGCTCTATCAAGAAAAGTAATGCAGCAAGCATAAAAGCACAGGTGTTCTTTCACAATCGTTAACCTATATTAGTGATTGTGAAAGCACACGTTGTGCTGTTGGACTTGCTGTCTGCTTTTTCTTAACAGAGCGCATCAGTTTTTGCCTTTTTGAAAGTTTACATGTTAAATGCAGCCCCGTGTGCAAGCATGTCTGGCCCTCCATTTAACATGAAAACTTTCAAAGAGGCTCACAATTTGCTGCACTCTATTAACAAAAGGCATGCATCAAGACTAGCAGCACCTATCTGATAGATTTCTAGCTGCAGAGTCCTTATCTTTGAATTTCCCATGCGTCCTGCTGGAACTGGAAACTTTTGCTGAGCAATACCCCTTGTGGGCTACTTTGGGTGGCTCCATTTGGCTCTGCATGATGTCGATGGCATCTGTAGCGTTGGTTATGACGTCACAGTGCCTACATAGGCCCCACCCAGTCGCACGGACATCAGTTCATTTCTTTCTGCTCCGGTTAAGTGCCAATCCAGGAAGAGCTACCCCTCTGCCGCTTTTTAGCAGACTTTTTTTCTGTGCTTTCGTTGATATTTTTGACGACTTCGTGTGCGACGGATATCCGTTAGGAAGACAGGTTTTAAACCGTGCTGGACGTGAGTTACTGATCCCCACTGCGTATGTCAGTGGTGTCTTGAACGCGACCATGATTCAAAGTCGTGTTCAGACTGCCTGGTGATGGCTCCGAAGACCTTGAGGGAGCGGGCGTTGAAGTTGCTCGTGGTCTGGCAGTCGACACTGTTGAGCGATACTCTGAGGATGTCACGATCCTGTTTAAAGAAGAGGTTGCGGGATCGCTCACGGAGCCCTAAGTACTCTTCCTCCCATTCGAAGTCATCTGGACACTCAGGGAAGAGGCACAAGAAGAAGTCCGAGCGGACTTCGACTTCACCTCAACTGGCGTCTGTCGTCGAAAGAGGCAAGGAGCACCAACACTCTAGGCACAGGTCTGCGGAGCCAGAGTTGACTTCTCGCCTCACTCCATTTCAGGGAGCCGGAGCGATTCCTGCTCAAATTAAGGATTTTTATAAGGCCATGCACCACATATTTGAGCGGTACAACCCCATTGGTGAACCCTGGGTCCTACGGGGTCAGATGGGGCCCCATCTGGTCTGACGCAGTCTGCCTCGGCCACGGTGCCGGTGGGGCCTCAGGGATCCGATCTCGAATCCGGTTCGACACTGGTCATACCAACACAGCCTTCCCCATTGTCGAACCCGAAGTCTGATGCCATCGGCGTCGGCTGTCTGCGCAAGTCCCATCCTCACCCTCAATGACACAGAGCCGGAACGGTGTTGTACGACGCCGATTCCTACGTCGACAGAACCCAGGGGCTCTATGTTGTTGCCAGAGCACTTTGTGGATGTGCTAGGCTCAGGAGAGGAATTGGAGTCTGGAGACCCTCTAGAAAACCATTGTCTCTGAGGAGACAATGGACTGGTATGGGGAACTTGGGGAAGCCAGTGGTCTGGATACTTCTCCAGACAATGGCATGCGCTCCACCTACAGTGGCTACGGCAGAGGGTGCTTCCTATGCTAAGGTGGTTAAGAGGGCAGCTGAAGTCCTTGGACTGTAACTGCCCTCAGTGCAGGTCAAGACTAATCTCCTGACCAAAGTGCTTCAACCTGGGACTTCAACCTCTGAACCCCTGTTGCCCTTTAATGAGGCACTTACGGACATCCTGCTAGGACCTTGGTCTAAGGCTAGCACAGGGGCTCCTGTGAACAGGACGATTGCTCGCCACCATCGCCCAGCACCTGGCGACCCACAGTTCCTCAGCCAACACCCCACCTCTGAAAGTTTGGTGATGCTTGCCTCTACTTGCCAGGGCGCATTTCCTTCCGCCCCTCTGGATAGGTAATTCAAGAGACTGGACTCCTTTGGGAAGAAGATGTTTTCTTCCTCCAGTTTGGCATTGCTGTCGGTGAATACCGCATGCTTATTGGGCCGTTTCTCCCACTCTTTGGGACACGGTTGCGCAGGTGCTGCCACAAGTCCTGGAGGAGGCCTGGGCTGTGCTCACCCAGACTGTCAAGGACTGGAGAGAAGCGGCAAAATTCACCATACGGTGTGGTTTAGATTCGACAGATTTGCTGGGCAGGTCTTTTTCAATGACAGTGGCCTTGAGGCGCCATGCCTGGCTTCGTACAAATGGCTTTTCAGGAAATGTCCAAGCCAATTTGATGGACATGCTCTTTGATGGAACGCGTCTTTTTGGGGAAAATGCAGACTTGGCCCTGGTCAGGCTCAAGGACTCTCAAGCTGCAGCCAGATCCTTGGGCCACTCCTTTACTCCTCGTGGCCAGTCTTCCTTTCGCCCCTTTTGTGGCAACGGAAGGGGTTTCCAGCACAGTCAACCCTATCCTAGCCACTGTCCCGCTCAGACTGTCCAAGCCGTACGTGGACAAAGTACATTACGTCCTTGGAATGGAGGCCGGAAGTGGTCTACCACTCTGCCCCCGGCAGCGGCAGCCTCTAATCACTCCTAGGCTGATTCTGCAGGACCGCACTACTCCAGTGGTAGGGGAGAATTTGTCATCATCTCCCATGCTGGAGATTTATTACAGCAGACAATTGGATCTTGCAGATCGTCCAAGAGGGCTATTCTCTTCCTTTCCTTTCCTCCTAGTATTCTGCCGAGTCAGGAAAGCTGCCCAAAGAGGAAGTTACAGCTCCTTTGGCCAAAGGAGCTATGGTAAGGGTTCCAGTTTCAGAAGTAGGCAGTGGCTGTTATTCCTGCTACTTTCTGATTCCGAAGAACAAGGGGCTTAGGCCCATATAGATCTTCGGACCTTCAATCTCTTCCTCAAAAAGAAGAAATTCAGAATGCTCACATTAGCTCAGGTCTGGTCTGCCTTAGACCAAGGAGACTGAATGGTGGTGTTGGAGGTGCAGGATGCGTGTTTTCACATTCCCTTCCTACTGGGCCACAGGCATTACCTGCGGTTCAAGGTAGGCCACAAGCATTTTCAATTTACTGTGCTCCCCTTCGGCCTTACCAGTGCCCCTTGGGTGTTCATCAAGATGGCGGTGGTTGTAGCTCATCTGCACAGGTTAGGGGTTTCAGTCTTCCCCCTACCTCGACGACTGACGATCACTTATGGTGATTGGTTGTAAGTCAACCTTATAGACCAGCTATCCTAATGGTAGCATGGACAAAGCAGTCTTAGGCTAAACTCTTTTGGCATGTGAAGCCAGCTGTTTTACCACATATAACCCCTTTAATACCAAATGAAAGGACACCACACAGGTAGTTATGAAAATAAACAAGATATGTTCGAGGCATGTGGGCTGCTGAATTCATATCTGTGCATAGATCACCGCCTAGTGTTGGGTCCGAATGATTGCACATTGTTGTCCTGGAAGAGTCTTCGAAGTATCACGAGATAGGTGGCTCCTCCCCTGGACTACAGTGTGCATGGGCATCCTCTCCATCCTCGGATTGTTTTTTTCCGCCATTGGGTTCGGATGTACTTTCTTAACTCAAGTTCGGAATCAATATAAAACACTTTTTCACAAGGCCAAAAGGCCTTCGGGGCGTCGGTATTGTCTTCGTTCGGTGCCGCCTTCTTGTTCCAGTTCTTCGAGCTGGACGTCGAAGGCCGCTTGCCTTTTTCGACACCAAAGG
Organism: Lissotriton vulgaris; assembly: GCF_964263255.1. NCBI lineage: Eukaryota > Metazoa > Chordata > Amphibia > Caudata > Salamandridae > Lissotriton > Lissotriton vulgaris. The sequence goes on along the minus strand of NC_141700.1, from coordinate 771,760,056 downwards.
CCCCGTCACCGATCGACGATGGAACGGAGCCCGTTCAAACGATGCCCAGTTTGCAACTCAAAATACCCTCACATCGATGTGCACCCGGTATGCAATAAATGCCTATCTCCTTACCACGACGAGGCCAGCTGCATGGCCTGTTATCGGTTCAGGTCAAAGAAAACAGTTCGGCTTCGACGCGCCGCGAGACAGTCGGCGCAGAAAACAGCGCCCGACCGGGAGACGAGGGCGTCGATGAGGAGGATCCTGAACAACAGTCGGATCCTGCGTCGGAGCAGAACTCTAACTATGATGAAGACGAAGAAGACTACGTCCATGATGAAGACGTCGTCGAGGTAGGAGACGACGCACAGGCCATCTGAGCCGTCGATGACGACTCGAGCGATGAGCAAGGCCCGACCGCAGTTGCGGGGGCCGATAATGACACTGTACTTTTAAAGTCTCAGGTCGAGGCATCGCCGGAAGGCCTTAGCCAAGATCTTCAACTACATTCTATAGCCCCGCGTCAAGGCCCGGCTAAGAATATATCTAAGGAGCCATCGGTCGATCAACCACAGTCAGCGGTGAAATCGAAGCCAAAACCAACAGACGCAAAATCGAAACCGAAACTGCTAAAGACAGTCCTCGGATCGACGACTTCAAATTCATCGGATCCAATCAAATTGAAGAGTGTCATTGACCCTTCGGGGTCACAAGGGGGTGTCGGCCCGAAGATCGGGGCGCCGAAGCCTGTAACTAAGGTCAAGCACGTCGCACTGACGCCATTGACGTCAAAAGATGGCGACACTAACAAGGGACTCAAGGCTCAGAAGACTCTCGATCCGAAGCTTCCAGCCTCCAAACCACTGGTGGTCAAGGCCTTTGAGTCGAAGGCCAAAATCGGCCCGAAAGAGCATGTCAAGTCGAAGCAAAAGAGCGTGCCTGCTGCGCACCAAGAGCTCGAGTCGACGCAAGGCCAAAATGAAACTGGTGATAAGACTAAGTCGGTCGGATCGAAGACGGCGCCACCCTCGAAGAAGGTCAGTCCGTCTCCAATGCTTACGCCACCGATAAAGTGCAGACTGCCCCCGACCGCACGACCTAAGGCGTTCGAGCCACAACAAAGCATCGAAACAGCCAAAAAGGTGTCAGTAGTATCAAGGAATCAGCCCATAGAAGAGGACATTGTGTTCCAAGCGCCCTCCTATGATAACCAGTCGAAACTGTTATCGACTCGGATTCTGGCAGACTCACTATTTATAAAAGAAAGATCATTCCAGAAAATCCTATGGAGTCATACAAGATCCCACTCAAAAAGAAAAGGGACTCTGCCACCTCACCTGTTCTTTTTGAGCCTGTAGAGTCCTATGGACAGGAATATACCTATTCTCCCACACGTACTAATGAGGATGTGGGGGAAGGCTACAATGAGGAAGAATTTAATTATCCTATTGACACAGATCAAGAGGAGTCTCAACCCTGGACTGACCCGGGCGAGCCACACACCACGCCTGACACTCAGTCCTATACGGTCAAAACCTCGCCTACTGAAGATACAGCTGCGTTTAACGCGTTAATTAAAAGGGCAGCAAATAATCATGATGTAGAAATGCACGCTGATCCGGTGGAGGAAGACTTTTTGTTTGACACTTTCTCAACTTCAGAAAGATCAGTAAAGACATTGCCTATGCTGAAGGGTGTCCTTAAACACGCTGGTGACATTTTCAAAGAAACTGCAAGGGTTGTGAACCCAAGAATTGAAAGTAAATACCGGCCTGCGCCTGTAGACCCTTCGTATATCAAGGGCCAGCTACCATTGGACTCCTTAGTAGTGGCTAATGCTCGTAAGAGAGCGAACTCTCAAACAAGTAGTGATGCTCCTCCTCCGGACAAAGAATCCAAAATCTTGGAAGCTTCTGGCAAAGAGTAGCAGCTCAAGCGGCGAATATTTGGAGAATCTCAAATACACAGGCCCTATTAGCCAGATATGATGGGGCTTATTACGACACGTTAGAGCAGCTACTACAACACTTGCCTGATGCTTATAAGAAGGGAGCAGAAATGCTGATACAGGAGGGGAAGCTGATCTCAAATGCATCCATTAAATGTGTGCTAGATTCAGCAGACACAGCAGCTAGGGCCATCAACACAAGTGTGATGCTCAGAAGGCATGCCTGGCTACGCATCTCTGGTTTCAAGCCAGAGATTCAAACCACATTACTCAATCAGCCTGTTAACCCTGACTTTTTATTTGGTCCTGATGTGGACAAAACCCTAGAAAAAATTAAGAAAGACACTGACAGCCAAATCCATGGGAGCTCTGCAGTCACAACAGTTCAGGGGAGGTTTCTTTCGTCACTCCGGTAACAGGGGAGCCTCTAGAGGTCAAGTATCACAGCAAGCCCAATACAACAAAGGAGGCACACAGACCACCTATAACAAAAACAATAGGGGTGGATACCGTGACAACAGCACCAAAGGCAGAGGACGAGGAAATAATAATGCCAGATCCTCCGCCACCAATAAACAGTGACGTCTTGTCACTGCCCCCAGACCATATAACACCGGTCGGGGGAAGATTTCAGCAGTTCCTGCCAGTCTGGGAAGGCATTACCACAGACAGGTGGGCGAGACAACTTTTGCAGCGTGAATCTTTCTGGATTCACTATGCTGTGCATATTCCGCCATCTTGTGGTTGTAGTCGGAAAGTGCTTTGTATTTTTGTATTTTTTTTTATTTTTATTTTTTTTGCTGTGGGAGGTTGCGAAACCTGATCCCTCTGGTGAGGCTACCACCCCCATCGTGTGTGTGCAGGCTCTCAGATTATTTTTTCCGCCATGGAGATCGGAGGTGCCCCGAAGATTTCGGTGAAAAGACAGCAACAGACGCAGCAGGCAGAAGAGGCCCACCAGAAACTCCAAGGAGATAGGTGGTAATGACAGAGTTGCATGAGGGAGAAATTTTGAGCAAAGCAGCTTGTTTGGCGCTGCTCACATTATTCCTCATGCAGCAAGGCAAGTACACTTGGTTGCCTTTACAAAACTGTCCCCAGACGGTATGGGGATTTTCTGCACCGAGCAAATACTTCATCCACAAAGGAGGTAAGATTTGCATCTTGAATGTATGATAGCATCATGACGGATGAAATGCTCCACGCACAAGCGCAGGGCTTTAAAATGTAACTCTGATTTATTTAAACAAATTCGGAATATATACTAGTCCGCCGGATTTTGGCACTGCCGTTCAAAAGCACAAATATTCAAAGGGCGTCCTGGGAAGGGATTATATCCCAGCCTTTATTTCATTTTCAGACACATAGGGTAAGGGGGTTAAGTTCTGCATTAAAAGACAGTTTAACCTCTTCACAGTGGCCAGCAAGCAGGGTGCTTAATTCCCGACTATCTACCTAGTGGGCATAACAAATATTTATAAAAAGCACCCAGGGCCCCAGTTTAATAACTAGCGGCAAAGCCAAACCTTTTGGTTTGCACGGAGCCCAATTCTCGACTCAGCCCCTGCCCCCTCCCTGATACACATAGCATCAAGGAGGCTCCCAGCATTCCACTGTAAGGGCCATAAAACTCGCTCGTTCCTGGAGACGGCATGAGGCCTTCATCGACCTCCAAGGCCTCATAAATCAGGGCCTTATCTCTGGAAAAGCGCATTCCTGAATAGCCTGGCTGAACTGGGCCTCGAAGGGGGTTTTTAGGTTCTCAGTAAGAGTCTAAAGGAATTAAAGCGCTTCATTTCCTTCCAAAAGGGGAAATTGGCAGTAAAGGTGTTTTTCTCTGCAAAGCCCAAGAGCATGCTATATCTCATACCATAGGGCAACATTTAGCAGTTACTAAAGCACTTGGCTATAATAATGCACTGCAAAGCTTTCACAGGAAATACACGACAAAGCATTTTGTGCAGGAAGTACAAAGCAAGGGTTCACAGCCATGCTGTGCACAAGCCTCAAAGATTGCACTGCCAAACAGTCGCTGATAACATAACACAGCGACCAGGAAACAATTATTTACGATAAAGCATAGGGCATACATTAAATGGAAGCCTCATTCTTGCGCAAACAGGCAGGCGCTGGCAAAATAGCACTAAGTACTAATATGCCCGCAATGGCCAAGTTCACTACTGGGCCACTACATTAACAAAGCTAAATTAGTAGGGGACTTGTACTTTAAGCCTCATATACATAGACAAAGGGCCCAATAAGCCAAAGCAATATGTGTTCACAAATACAGGAAACGATCTTGCGGCACGTTTGCAACATAGAAGTGCAATACTTAGGTGTTCACAAATGCAGAAAACTATCTTTGCGGCGCAATGTGCGCAACATATAAGTACAATATGTATGCACAGGTTTTAAAATTAGATCGCAAAATAGTGATTGATAGCTAATGCTCTATTACGCGATCATATACGGTATGGCCCCTCCATTGCTGGTAATTTAAACTTTTACTTGTTACCTAAACTTTTACTGGTTACTGCAGTACCTTCACAAGGTTTATACACTACATGTATAACAGGGAAAGAGGCAGGATCTCAGATCATGCTTCGTCAGTTACTGCGCCAAATCCAAACAATGTTTATCAGCTGGCTACATAGCATTGTAACAGGTGATGCAAGGGAGGGACCCCTTTCTATGAGATATACACGCAGTTGGGTAACTTGGCCTACTAGGCCTCCTAAGACTCTTAGGTGGCAAATAGGAGGCTGAAAGGAGATAAATTCTTCCTATACCAACATGACCAGGTACATTATATCAAAGCAGATACAAATGGGTGCATACTGCTATATTGGTAGGTATGGGTGTATGCATATGCGTGCATATGATACGCTGCTACATGTTATATTGTGGGGTGCATACATGTAGATATAAAGCCAATCAAGAGGAAGATACACCAAGTACTAAGGTACAGGTGAAGATCTATGTATGCAATTTTCAGGCATGTGTATATATAGATATTTATATGTCTGTGTGTGTATATATATATATATTGATGTAAAGCTGTATATAGCCAACGGCAGAATAGAGAGTACATTGTTTAGAAAGCCCACGGCTGGCAATGTCACACTCCATGCCACAAGTGCCCATCCCAGGCACTTGATAGCCAGTATCCCCTACGGGGAACTGCTACGCTTGAAACGGATATGCAGCACGGAAGCTGAATTTAACATCTGTGCAGCAGAATCCATGCGTCGCATGAAGGCTAGAGGCTATTCGGATAAAATTGTAACATCTGCCTTAGCTAAGACCACGACTAGATCCAGAGCTAGCCTGCTACCTGATCCCGTCGATAAAGAATCTGCCGCACAAGATCTGGCTATTCTTTCTACAACTTCGGGGGCGGTTGAAAAGGTCCAATGTCCAAGACTCATCACAGCCTTTAGTGAGAACGAGCGTAAAATTAGATCAATCATTAACAAGAACTGGAGAATAGTTCTCACTGATCCAGTTCTGAAAACCAGCTTGCCCTCCAGCCCCACCATTACATTCAGTAGAGGAAGAAACATGGGAGCTGAACTAGATCTTACCAGTCCCGAGATTAGAACTAGCTCCAACTGGTTAAAGCCGAGAGATGGCTTTTTCAAATGTTCCTCGTGCCGGGCGTGCAAGTTTGGGATTAGCACTACAGAATACAACATCCCATTCAGCCCCATACCTCAAAAGATAACAGGTAACTACAACTGCAAAACTGAGTTTGCAGTATATGTTCTTACCTGTACCTGTGGGCTTAATTACATCGGGAGCACGAAGCTACAGGTACGTGAGAGAATACTCCAACATCTCCGTGCCATCCTACATAGTGATCCTAATTATCCGGTGGCACGCCACTTCAAGCAAGTCCATAATAACAACTTAACTTGTTTGAAATATTTTGTGGTATCAGCAGTCCCCAAACCACGGAGAGGGGGTAACCGAGAAGCCTTGCTGAGGAGATTAGAAACTAAGTTTATTCTAAACTTCGATAGCAAGTGCCCTAACGGTCTGAACAACACCGAAGACATGTACACGTGCTTGTAACTCAATATTCTGTATGCAGCCCCATATGAAATAAGATACATATTGTACATCTTTGAATTTGAATTTGAAATTATGTGTTTGTGTAAATCGTGTCAACATCATCCGATTTATTGTTTGTGTTCAGATAGTCATATTCATAACCAAACTAGAGACATCAATTGTCCATGGATATATGAATTTTAATGACTAGGTATTAACATTTTTTCACCTCACTTTTTGTCGCTATGGTAGAGACACTGTATCTTGTCTCGCATTAGTCGAGGTTTTGGCTAAAGATACTAATGTATCTTTCCATTAGGTTTAACACATTTAACACGCAATTTATTATTTTCACTGGGTACTTGTGTTTTGTAGAGTAATCTAGAAAGCAGCTACTTCATGCACTTATCCTTGTATATATTCCCCCCCCTGTTTCACGGAAGTCACAACTCTGAGTATAATATATGCATTTAAGCAGTTGAAACTGTATTATTACACTTTTCTAGTGTATGCGGATTTAACCAGGAATGTGGGCATATTGCCGTAAATGCAGTATGTGTTTTTGAATTTATTCAAAGTATAATTCCATTCGGGACTGTTATTATGCTTTAACATTGCAAATAATTTTTTCGATGTATATATTTGGAATTACAGTGTCAAGGTATCACAGAAATGAATTACGCCTTGATGGGACAGCTTAATTATATTGATGAATTTTAAATCTTTCAGTATTTTTGCTATGTCCATTTGTTCTCTGACCATGTGACCTCGGTGGGAAGGGCATTTTATTTAAAAATGGTTCCAATCACACACAGCCTTTATGTGAACAAGGGCGCCTGAGCCCGAAACGCGTCATCTGTCGATTGCTGTTTGGCTAAAATAAACATCTTGCCTGAATCCAGAAGTGGTCCGTGACTCTTTCTTCGCCGCCGGGGTTCTCTGGTGGAAGTGGAAGGAGTAACCCGCTCGAAATATATATATGTATGTATATGTATATATATATATATATATATATATATATATATATATATGTGTGTGTGTGTGTATAGATATATAAATACACGTATTAAGAGAAACACAGTATTACATATGCAAACAGTCCATGTATGTGTTATATACATATATGCCTCCCTTTTTTACCGATAACATGCACCGCATGGCACCGGTGAAAAATATAAATACATAAATACAAATACGCTGGAAAATAGAAACACTTTTTTCTATGGGGAGCCCATACAATGTCTTTTGAACACTGTCACACAAGACATTTGAAACACATACCTACTCCCTCCTCGATTCACCACTACGGGACGGTACAACCATGTTTTAAAACTGGCGGGTGTCGCATAAACACTATGCACAGTCTCTAAGCACAACATGCATAGTTATAATGGGGAATTGAGTCTCACACAACAGGACTACAAACCCCAGAAGGCAAGTACATAGTTTTTCAAACGCTAGACAGCATTACCCCACCACAACATGTACTTGCAACACAACATTAAGTTGGCTACAATATCAATGGCGAATCACCTTCACTAAGGGGACTGATCGCCTCGAGATGCTGGGGCATACCACAACTACAATCCTCTCATACACATTATGGTTGGTTCACTGAGGCCGGTGTAAAATGTACAACATACATAAGGCCTATAACAGACGGTGCTGCAGATATGACACTATGCATACTCTAAACGCACTGTCATTTCTAATCCTCTCATACACATTATGGTTGGTTCACTGAGGCCGGTGTAAATATACAACATACATAAGGCCTATAACAGACAGTGCTGCAGATATGATACTATGCATACTCTAAACGCACTGTCACTTCTAAGGGGCAATTGAGTCTCACTCAGCAAGACTACAAACCCCAACATACAAGTACATATCTACGCACGCTACACAGCATTCATTTCACCAAGGCAATATGTACTTGCAGCACAACATGGTTTTGCTTCTATAACAAAGACCGATTCAGCTTCACTAAATGGGCTGATCACCATGAGAGGGGTGGGCTTACCACAACCGCACTCACCTCACACACACTATGGGTGTGGCGAGCCCTAAAAAGGTGGAAGTCTTTTCCTACCACAGAGACTGATCTTCACACCATAAGGATGCCGGCAGCTCTTCAAGGGGAGTTAGCCACCGATTCCAATCAGAAAGCCGGCAACTGAGGTTCACTGCGGCCTTTCTGAACACCATAAAGAAGCCGGGGGCTCTTCAATGGAGTTCACCGAGACTTCCAAAGGTATCCCATATGGTCTGCCAACTGCGGTTCGCCGCGACCATAAAATTCGCCAACTACAGTGGGGGGTGAACACCCTTCCACCACGTGCTGCACATACACACAGTAACACAAACACATTCAAAGCAATACCTCGAACATTGCATATGCCTACCCTATAGCAAAGTAGTTTGACTGGGATTATGTAGGAACACGTACCCCAAATGTGGCCTACTGGAGGGGACCTCCTACTCATCACAAGGTATAAGGGCAAACGCAACACACACCTACCACGGTGTGTTCCCGTTACAACTACCATTGCCATCCATAAGGGCAGAATGAACACAAGCAGGGTGCAGTTCTTCAGGCTTCCTGCCTACATGATAGAAACTACACATGGTCTGCACACAGCACAGTGAAGGGTTATGGTGTTCTCCCTTGCACGGAATTACAAGGCAGCTCAATATCAAATAACACCAGGCAATAGCCTAATTAAAATTACGAGACCATTCGCAAGTAGTTAGCCAAAAGGCCCACTGTGCACGATACACTCAAAGGGCCGTCACCTTCCTTGAACCCAGTGGCCAAACTAAGTCCAGGACAACTTCTCCTGTACAAGTCAATATTTGGATAGACCACATGGGTGGAGTATACTTCGTAAGGAAAGGATAAGAGCACACATATGTGGGCCTCTGCATCAAATACGTATATTAGATATATAGCTGATATAGCATCAGGTACGTTTATATGTACAAGCGAAGGCAGATAATAGGGTAAGGCCTTTCCTTCATCTACCCTCTTTTCTCTCCTAAGAACATTAACAGGACGCATAAGAAGGTATTAGCGCCCATGTTCTAAAATACCATAACCATGGAAGGGTGGTAACAAATTTCAACAGGGCATCAGCATACCCCTGCAGTGCTCAGGGCTACCAAGGTGAGCATCAGACAAGAAATACGTACTCCCGTAGATCAGCCAGGCACCCCAAAAAACCATTAGGCCTTATCTACTTATGGTAGTAAAACCGGCCCATTGCATCAAAAAAAAAAAAAAGAAAAGCTTGTGGTTAGTAAGGACCATTTTAAAAATAGCACGCACAGAATATAACAAGGGAATCGGGTGTTAGACTTCACAAGGATGAATGGGCCTGGGACGTTTAACCATTTGAATAAAACATTCAAGGGGGTTGTTCCTGGTCACATGTAACATTATTAAAACAAATACAGATTAAGACGATAAGTAGTACGTATATGGGTACTTTTCCTCAAAGGAAAGCCGTATGGATACCTACTAGGTAAACCGGTAGGCCAATAACTAGCAGGAGGGGCACAGGCCCACTCTACCAGGAAGAAGGGTGCAACAATAGCCTTCCTGGCTAACACACCCTTTCAAGACATATGCCTGGCGGCAACATTGGCTTCAGTGCACACGTTCACGAAGCACTACGGTGTGGATATACAAATAAACAAGGAAGCACAAGTCGAACAGAAGGTGCTTCAACATATATTCAACAACCAACGCTCATCTTCCACCCAGCCGCCACAAACGTAACTAAACCGCTACAAAGTCTATGCACAGCATAGTGAATCCAGAAAGATTCACGCTGCAAAATGAATAGTTTCTTACCTGTCGGTGTAGTTTTGCAGCTTGAAGATCTTTCTGGATTCACTAGCGAACCCACCCACCTCCGCCAGAAAGATGAGGCTGGAGAAGCAGGTGGTAATACAAGGATATATATCTATATAAATGTTTGCATACGTAGGCAGACACATACATGCAAAAAAAAAAAAAACCAGATGTGTACATGTCAATATCTATATAATATTTATTTAAAAAGTCACCCTTTTAAAATCTACAAGTGTCCCTGCACTCTCAGCCCCTTAGGCAATATATATAGTAGACTTACTAAGCAATAAGACAAAATCGCAAGGCAGAAGGGGAAAAAATAATCTGAGAGCCTGCACACACACGATGGGGGTGGTAGCCTCACCAGAGGGATCAGGTTTCGCAACCTCCCACAGCAAAAAAAAATACAAAGCACTTTCCGACTCCAACCACAAGATGGCGGAATATGCACAGCATAGTGAATCCAGAAAGATCTTCAAGCTGCAAAACTACACCGACAGGTAAGAAACTATTTGTTATCCAATACGGCTATTGTCTAGAACTAACCTACACTCCACCCAACATACCCCCAAGGCACCGTCCTGTCGGCAGAGCACATGCACTTATTGCAGCAAGAGGTCATCTGCATGCTGCAAAAAGGGGCCATAGAACTTGTGCCTTTAGAACAACAGGGTACAGGGGTGTACTCGCTGTACTTCTTAATCCCAAAAAAGGACGGGTCTCTTAGGCCCATACTAGATCTCAGACCCCTGAACCAATACATCTTGTCAGAACGTTTTCACATGCTAACTTTGCAGCAAATTCTACCATTGCTCAGTCAGGGAGATTTCCTAGCAACACTAGACCTGAAGGACGCATATTTCCACATTCCGATTAACCCGGGACACAGGAAATATCTCGGGTTCACCAAAAACAACCAGCATTACCAGTTCAAGGTCCTGCCTTTCGGGGTCACAACAGCCCCCCGAGTGTTTACCAAGTGCTTGGCGACAGTAGCTGCGCACCTTCGGAGACAACACATCCATGTCTATCCTTATCTGGACGACTGGCTTATTCAAGCAAAGTCAGCCCAGCAATGTGCCAGCCACATGTCCCGCACAATTCACCTCCTACACAGTCTAGGATTTTCACTGAATTACAAAAAACAAGAGAGGTACTGAGAGTCTGTGAAATGAAGAGATGACAGGACCAGGTTGTGTCCAGTATAAGTGTTCAGATCAAACCATTGATCTTGAGCACATGACACTATTATGTCATAGAGGTGAGGATAGGAAGATACAGGGTTTAGAAAGTAAGAACATAGTACCCATCCGCCCACTCATCAGTGGAATTTCGTCATCTGGGTTGGTGAAAAGAAAGGTGTCCTATGGGCTTCTCCTCAGGGAGAGTCTGAGGTAGCCAGATGTTGGACCCTTAAGAACCACATCCAACCAGCAGAGGATAGTGTGTGAGTGGAAGGGGCAAATATATTTGCAGTGCTCAGAAAAGAAAAAGGAAACTAATCCTAGTGATTAAAAATACCTACTTTGATGACATAAGAAGACTTTTATTCGGTGTGACCATCAAAGTGGTATCGTTAAAAACAGTAAGCTGATAGCAATTCCTTACATGCTATCTATCACGTGTATTAATTGGTCGACATGTTTCAGCCTATACCGGCTTTCTTCAGGACCTATGATAAGCTACTGCAACATATACTTATCGTGAGTTGGAGCTTGAACATGAACAATCTCCAACAATTGAAGGTGTATCTCCTCCCCAATTGTAGGGAGAAAAAACCTCACCTCGCCTGGCAACAGCTCAGGTTGGAAGGAGGCCACGCACTCTCCGTCGTTACCTCGGGTAGAATCCTGAGCCGAGGGGGAGGTCACAGTAGCTTATCATAGGTCCAGCTTACTGTTTTTAACGATACCACTTTGATGGTCACACAGAATAAAAGTCTTCTTATGTCATCAAAGTAGGTATTTTTAATCACTAGGATTAGTTTCCTTTTTCTTTTCTGAGCACTGCAAATTTATTTGCCCCTTCCACTCACACACTATCCTCTGCTGGTTGGATGTGGTTCTTAAGGGTCCAACATCTGGCTACCTCAGACTCTCCCTGAGGAGAAGCCCATAGGACACCTTTCTTTTCACCAACCCAGATGACGAAATTCCACTGATGAGTGGGCGGATGGGTACTATGTTCTTACTTTCTAAACCCTGTATCTTCCTATCCTCACCTCTATGACATAATAGTGTCATGTGCTCAAGATCAATGGTTTGATCTGAACACTTATACTGGACACAACCTGGTCCTGTCATTTCTTCATTTCACAGACTCTCAGTACCTCTCTTGTTTTTTGTAGTAGTAGTTGGGGGACAAGGTACTCCATTGTCTATAAACTAACTCCCCTAGGACCCCCCAATACTCTGTTGTATTTTTGTTTTTTTCACTGAATTACCCAAAGTCTCATCTTCAACCCGCACATGTACAACAGTACCTAGGAGCGACAATAGACACTCTGGCAGGAAAAGCAGAGCCAAACTCAGCAAGAATCAACAGCATGCAATTGCTGATTCAGAGATTCAGACCGCAACACTCACTCCCAGCGCAAATATTTATGCAGCTGATAGGTATGATGGCCTCCTGCATCTTCATAGTCCCTCACGCGAGGCTAAACATGCGTCCGCTTCAGGAGTGCTTAGCACGACACTGGAACCAGGCTCAAGGACAGCTAAAAGACCTAGTGTTGGTGGCCGGTCGTGCATACAACTCTCTGCATTAGTGGAACACACAAAACCTTTGCAGGGGACGACCGTTCCAGGAGCCTGTACCACAGATAGTGCTGACGATGGACGCATCTCTCCAGGGCTCGGGAGCACATGTCCTCCATTACACAGTGCAGGGACTATGGACGACGCAGCAAAAGAAGATGCACATCAACCTGCTGGAACTGATGGCAATCTTCATGGCGATGAAGGCGTTCAAATTGCATTTGTGCAACAAGGTCGTGCTGAACCGGACGGACAACATGACTGCCATGTACTACATCCAAAAGCAGGGAGGGACACACTCTCCACAGTTGTCACACCTGGCCAAGAGCATGTGGAAGTGGGCCATTCAAAGAAACATGTTCCTCATGGCGGAACACATCCCAGGCAAGGACAACCAGATGGCGGACCTGCTCAGCAGGCACAGCCATCAGATGCACGAGTGGGAGATGCATCCCTCGGTGCTACAACCGTATTTCCAGCAGTGGGGTCATCCAGAGATAGACCTGTTCGCCACAAAGGAAAACGCAAAATGCCAAACCTTCGCCGCCAGGTTCCCACACTCGCAGTCTCAGGGCAATGCGATATGGATGAACTGGTCAGGCAGATTTGCGTACGCTTTTCCTCCAGCACCGCTCATACCGCTGGTGGCGCGCAAACTGCGGCAGCACTCATTGACACTCATCCTAGTTGCTCCAACATGGGCAAGTCAGGCATGGTACACCATGTTCCTAGAACTTACCGTGGTGCCTCACCAACGACTGCGACTCGCACCTAGTCTCCTCACTCAGAGCCATGGAGACATTCAGCACCCAGATCCGCAACAGTTGAGCCTTGCAATATGGCTCCTGAGGTCATAGACTTCGGCTACCTGAACCTGCCCCCTGACTGTATGAATATTATCAAGGAGGCAAGAAGACCTACGACCAGGGCATGCTATGCGGCAAAATGGAAGCGATTTATCATTTATTGTTCCAATAATGACATAAATCCGCTAGATGCATCAACTCAAAACATTATATGTTATTTGTTACATCTACACAGATGCAATCTGGCATATAGTTCCATCCGGATACATTTAGCTGCAATGGCAGCTCATCTTCAAAACAGGCAGCACCTTTCCCGTTTCAGAGTGCCAGCCATTAAAGCTTTTATGGAGGGACTCAAAAGAGTAATTCCTCCCAGACACCCGCCTTCACCTGTCTGGAATCTAAACCTAGTTCTCACCAGACTGATGGGACCACCTTTTGAACCTCTTCACTCTTGTGAGATACAATTTCTTACATGGAAAGTGGCCTTTCTAGTAGTTATCACATCGCTAAGGAGAGTTAGTGAGCTTCAAGCCCTAACTATTCAAGATCCTTTCATACAGATTCATGCTAATAGGGTAGTGCTACGTACCAACCCTAAATGTATGCCAAAGGTAGTATCACAGTTCCACATTAACCAAACAATAGAACTGCCAGTATTCTTCCCAAATCCAGATTCAGTGGCAGACCGAGCACTGCACACACTAGATGTTAAAAGAGCTCTCCTGTATTACATAGACAGGACAAAAGATTTCAGAACAACTAAGCAACTGTTTGTTGCCTTTTCTCCACAGCGCAAAGGCAACCCCATTTCCAAATCCGGTATAAACAGATGGATTAAGTGCATACAGATCTGTTATAAAAAAGCTAAACGCACATTAACAGTTCCCCCAAGAGCGCATTCCACACGCAAGTTAGGGGCATCCATGGCTTTCCTAGGTAACATTCCTCTAGAGGATATATGTAGAGCAGCCACATGGTCCACCATACATACATTTACAAAACACTAGTGCGGGGATGTACCTCCAAACAGCAAGCTGCTGTAGGACAGGCTGTTCTCCGGACTCTTTTTCAGACTGCTGCAGCTGGCACGGGCAACCACCGCTAAGGAGGAAACTGCTATTTATTCTATGCACAGATATGAATTCAGCAGCCCACATGCCTCTAACGGAATATGCTACTTACTAGTATGCATCTGTTCTTGGCATGTAGTGCTGCTGACATTCATATTGCCCGCCCTCCTCCCTGGTGCCTGTCGCAGCTGTAGCACTCAGAACTAATCTCAAGCATGGTCATCACTTACTGTATCATACTCCATCTCTGCCACAATGGCGAAAAACAATCTGAGGATGGGGAGGATGCCCATGCGCACTGTAGTCCAGGGGAGGAGCCACCTATCTCGTGATACTTTGAAGACTCTTCCAGGACAACAATGTGCAATCATCCGGACCCAACACAAGGCGGCGATCTATGCACAGGTATGAATGTCAGCAGCCCTACATGCCAAGAACAGATGCATACTGGTAAGTAGCATATTACTTATTAACTAACATACACCTCTGAACTCTTTATGAGATCAGAGGGCTAAGCACATGACAAGACTCTTTAGAAAAATACGTTAGGTTGCACGAGGTACAATGTTGCCCTAGGGGCGCAACAAACCATATACTAAACAAGTGGTATAAGGAAGTCGATAAAAGGAATAGAGCTGTCCGGAGCCTGTAGGATCGCTGGGACTACACTATCCTACCTTTAGGTAAGTACTAGGAGGCCCATGGAACGCGTGTGCAGAGTGTGAACTCACACGCGAGATGCGTAACAACGTCTATGGACATTACAGTTCAAGAAAAAGGTGAGTAGGGACAATCCTGACTAGTTAGGACTAAAACGACGGTGAATCTGGACACTAGGAGAGTCAATCTACCCTTGAGCACCGGAATGCTCTTGTTACCTCACCCGCGGGCTGCGGGTGCATAGATGCAAAGTCGTGTCGGTTTCTGCGTACAAGTCTATGGAGCCTGAAAGAAAAGATGCTGCAGGCGGCCAGGAGGAAGATGTCCGGTGTGATCCAAGGGTGGATCAGTGAAGCTGAAGACCTGAAAGCAGAGGGGACAATGTTCAAAGTCACTAGCCAGTGACGGGAGTGGAACCAGGAAGGAACCAGAGGCTGTTGTCTCGATCAGGTGAAGAGTGGACGCTTGACTCTGCAGCCACGTGGACCAGGCGGTGTCTTCGACGATGGAGGCACGAGCTGTCCCACGCAGGCTCTCTCTGTCTGCGGTGTCGGATCCGGATTTGGAGTCTACAGGCCTTGGCAAAGGCAACCCACGAGGTGAGTGGAGAAGACGTCTGGTTTAGACCAGGAGGGTCCGGGGTGCCTCTCTTTTGGAAGGAAGCAAGGGCCAGTCTGGAGCAACCAGACCAGCGGTGTTGATGTCGTGTATCGTCGTCTAGGAGGTCACTAGCCAGCCGGCAAGTGACCAGACAACGCGTCAAGCAGCAAACAGGCAGAAGGGCCCCACGCAGATCTCGTGGATGCTGGAGGGCTGGTCTTCGGTGCAGGAGCTGCTCAGGGCTGGGGCTTCTCAATCCCCAAAGCACTTCGTCGAGGTTACCTCAGAAGTTGTGCTGGAAGCGAAGTGCAGTTTCTCCAAGATGGCCGGTCCCACGTGTCTCGTCGCACCCACGGATCTCAGCTGTGCTGCAGATGTAGGTAGAGGCCTGAGAGGTCTGGGAATCCGGGTATCGTCTGGCTCTGAAGTCTGGATCCTCAAAGGAAGACGACAAAGTGAAGCCGCTGGACGCTTGATGGTGCCTGCTTGTGCAGGGTGGACACTCCTTGCCCACAAGGGAGATTTCTTCAGTCTTCTGTGTAGAAAGTCGAAGTCCAGAGTTTCTTCTTGCAGAATTTCAGTTCAGGATTAATCTGATTTGGAATGGGACCAGCTCCTACCTTTATCCTGCTAAAGGGGGCTGTACTATCACTAGGTCCCTCCTATGGGTGGGACCAAGGAGGGGGTGGTTACACCCCCTATCCTTTGTCCAGTTTTGCGCCAGAGATGGGGCTGGAGTGCCCCAGCAACTGGTTTGAACTTGTGTATGCGCAGAGGAACCTTGTGTGCCCCAGGCATGTCTCATTCCTTTCAGGCCTGTCCTACCTAATATACAAAGTCCTGTCTGGGGTGGTGCTAGCACCTCCCAAGGCAGGAAACCCTTTGTCCAAGCCTCCCTCGCTGAAAGGACTCCCAGCAGCAGGAGGTCAGACTTGTCTGGTGGCAGCATCCATTTTGTGATGCTGAGGCTCGAGGTTAACTTTAACTGGGGTTCACAGTTAGGTACACGTCGTGTCCCTCTAGAAGGGTGGACTGCTACCCCCGTCGCCAGAATTGGCGAGGGGGTAGTATTCCAATTCGTATGACACCTTACTTGACATGTTTTGACAATGCTATGCCAAAGTTAGCAATAACCGCGATGTTACAATGCACTTAAGAGTATATAGTATAGCGTTATCATGGAAACAGCTAAAGGACTTCGTTCCGAAAGCTGCAGACAGGCTCAGCTCATGCTAGAGCACCATCTCACATAATTCCAAGCACTCTGCCTCCAAGATTGTTAAGGCCTGCCATAGGAGTGACTTATAGGAGGATATGTGTCCATTTTAGGTTTAGATGTAGGTATACTATATCTAAAGCAAAGGGTGATTTCACCACCTTGCCCCAGCTGATTGATCAGCCAGTTGTGTCAGATTTGGGTGGCCAGCAAGGGCTGGCATAATACATGCTGCAGCCCCTGGTACGCCTTGGGTGCACTTATGCCCTGGGTACCTATGGTACACTGTACAAGGACTTACAAGAGTGACCCAATACCAATTGGTGAATGCACCTAAAGTACATGGAGTCCATTTTAATAGAGAGAGCAGGAGGCCTGGGGTCCTGAATAGCAGGATCCCAGGCCAACTAAGTCGAAAACCAGCAAAACACTAGGCAAAAAGTTGGGGGCAACCATAGTCCGATATCCACCTTCCTACATCTAGAACTAATATCCACCCCCCAAACATACCACCCAAGCAGCGTCCAATGTCACAAGAACATTTAACACTGCTCAGACAGGAAGTAATATCCCTCCTGCAGAAAAATGCAATAGAAATAGTCTCAAAGCATCAGCAAAACAAAGGAGTATACTCCCTATATTTTCTAATCCCAACGAAGGACGGATCTCGAAGACTTATCCTAGACCTCAAACCTCTAAACATTTGCATACAGTCGGATCATTTTCATATGGTCACACCAACACGTCCTTCCACTTCTGGTACTAAACGACTTCCTTGTCACTCTAGATCTCAAGGACGCCTACTTCCATATTCCCATCCACACGGCGCACAGAAAATATCTCAGATTTGTGCTAGACAGGCAGCACTACCAGTTCAAAGTGCTCCCATTTGGAGTCACAACAGCGCCAAGGGTGTTTACAAAATGCCTAGCAGTAGTAGCAGCACACTTAAGAAGACAACATAATCTGAAAGAAACACGTTAGTATTAGATTCCTTACCTTAGAATATCCCCAGGCGTCAGTCTGGATCCGGAAACTTTTGCGTAGCAGTACCCCTGCGCGTCGGTAGGCGTCGTCTGCAGGCGTCCCCTGCGGCTCCGCGTCCGTCGTCGGCGTCGTGATGACGTCGCTGGAGTATATAGACGCCGCCTCCGCGCGCTGACGTCAGTTCTTCTTTTTTCCGCGCCAGTAAGCGCAGATCCGAAGAGCAGTACTCCGGTCTTTTGACCAAGTTTTGTTAACTTCTTTATAACTTTTTGGTGCAGGTAGGATGCCCGGTTTCAAGAATTGTGGCGGTTGTGACCGCACAATGTCGGTCACGGACCATCACCGACTCTGCCTCCGGTGCCTGGGCCCGACCACGAAGTGGACGCCTGCGTCGATTGCCGGGCCTTGACAAATAAGGCTAGACGGGAGCAGTCCCGCACGCTACTCGAGCTCCGGGTGTCGGCCCCGCGTCGAGAGCGGTCCCGGTCCGGCCGAAGGTCCAGGGAGCTTTCGAGGGAGCGGTCGCGGAGCCGTGCCGAGCGCTCCGGAAGTCGTCACCATTCGTCTGGTTCCTCAGGTAGGAAACACAAGAAGTCGGGGCGTCGTCATCGTACCTCCGACTCCCCCCCCCCCCCCCCCCCCCGACGCTCGTGCGACGCGGCCGTGGGTTCGGGTGACCCCACCCCCGCGGCTCCGCGAGAGTCGCCGGCGCGGCCTGCTCCATACCCTCCGGTCCCTGGGCTAGGCGCGACGCCTGAGGAGATTAAGCCGTTCCTCATGGCCATGAGGGCGCTCACTCCTCCGACGGGGCCTACGGCGCCTTTGGGCCCAGTGCTACCGTCCGGGGTCCCTAGTGGTTCGGGTGTCCCTGCGTCGACGCCATCGGGTGCTCCGGCCCCGGCGCCGCAGGGGCCTTCGGGGTCGACGCCGGCTGGTCTACCGGCCTCTCCGGCGCAGATTCCATCGGGGTTGCCCCCGACGCCGTCCCCGCGCGGCGCCGGTTCTCCTGTGCCGGCTCCGGGCGGCGTCGTCCCCATGCCCTCCCCGAATCCGGAAGCGGAGTCGGACCGGCGTCGCTCGACGCCGGGCTCGACGCCGATGGGGCCTGTGAACCCCGAGGAGCCGGTCTACATTGTTGACTCCGAATATGGAGATGATGTAGAGTACGGAGAGGGTTGGGAGGGGTCTGAGGACCCTCTGTCACGTGAGTGTCAGTACGACGTGGACTGGACAGGTGATTTGGGTGATGCCAGTGGTCTGGATGACTCTCCTAACCCTGGCTTTGTCTCACCTCCTACCGTGGCATCGGAGGAGGGGGCTGCCTATTCAGTGGTGTTGATGAGGGCTGCCAAGGCCTTACACCTTGAGCTCCCCGTCGCGGCCGTGAGGCCTAACATCCTCACTGAGGTCTTCAAACCGCAGTCATGCCCACAGGAGCCACTGCTGCCGTTTAACGAAGCCTTGTCGGACATTCTTTTGGGCACGTGGTCCAGGCCCTCTTCAGGGTTCGCCTGTTGATAGGAACGTGGCCAGACGCCACCGTCCGTGTCCGGACGACCCCAAGTTCCTGTCCACCCATCCCACCCCTGAGAGTCTGGTGATCCAGGCCTCGACTTCCCAGACCGCATTCCCGTCGGCCCCGCCCGACCGGGAATCTAAGAGGTACGACCAGCATGGCAAGAAGGTCTTCTCGTCCCTGAGTTTGGGACTGCGGTCTTGCAACACCGCTTGCCTCTTGGGCCGCTACACCCACTCTGTGTGGGATACGGTCGCGGAACTGCTGCCAGAATGCCCCATGGAGGTGCGGGCGAAGCTCGGCAAGGCTGTGGCTGAGGGCCGAGACGCAGCAAAATATTCCATACGGTGTGGTCTTGATACGACCGCCTTGCTGGGCAGAGCGATGTCCACGACGGTGGCGATTCGTCGCCACGCCTGGCTGAGATCCGCCAACTTTTCGGCAGATGTCCAGAATGCCTTGATGGACATGATGCCATTTGATGGCTGTCGCCTGTTTGGTGACCAGGCGGACCACGCGCTGGAGCGCTTCAAGGACTCCAGGGTCACGGCCAAGTCCTTGGGTCTCTCGACCCAGCGCCAGCAAACGGGTTCGTTTCGCTCCTTTCGTGGCCAAGGAAGGGGCGTCCCCACACGTGCTGCCAGCCACGCGCCGCAACAATCTTTTCAACGCGGTGGCGGCCGTGGAAACCGCCGTGGAGGCGGTCGGGGTCAACGGCGGGGTCAGACCACACCTCCCCCCGCAGCATCAGCCTCCAAATCCTCCTAGTCCGTGCTTTCAGGCCCATGTGACGCCAGTGGATGGCAGGGTTCGCCATCACCTCGCCCGCTGGCGCGCAATCACATCGGACAGGTGGGTGCTGCAACTCGTCCGAAGCGGCTACTCCCTCCCCTTCGAGACCACTCTTCCAGCCATGCCACCGCAGAACCACCGTGTGTCGGGGGACCACTTGACACTTCTGCAGGGGGAAGTTACGGCCCTCTTGGCCAAGGGGGCCATCGAGCGCCTTCCTGGGCCAGAAGTAGGGCGTGGTTGCTATTCCCACTACTTTCTGGTGCCCAAGAAGGACAAAGGGGGCCTACGTCCTATCTTGGATCTACGGAACGTCAACGGCTTCCTCCGGAAGGAGAAGTTCAAGATGTTGACATTAGCTCAGGTCTTGGCTGCTCTAGACCCGCAAGACTGGATGGTAGCGTTGGACTTGCAGGATGTGTATTTTCACATCACCGTCCTGCCGGCCCACCGGCGTTACCTGCGGTTCACGGGTGTTCACAAATGTGATGGCGGTGGTCGCAGCCCATCTGCGCAGGTTGGGGGTTTCAGTCTTCCCCTACCTAGACGACTGGTTGTTGAAGGCGGGCTCGCCCCAGACAGTCGTCCACCACCTTCAGATGACGGCAGACCTCTTGCACGAGCTGGGGTTCTCCATCAATGTGCCGAAATCACACCTGTGTCCCTCTCAAAAGCTCCTTTTCATCGGAGCGCTTCTGGACTCTGCGCAGTTTCGGGTTTATCCTCGAACGGCGGGTCTGGGATATACAGGCTTTGATTCCCATCTTTCAGCCGCTATCCCGGGTTTCGGTCAGGTTGACGCTGCTGGGGCTGATGGCTTCCTGCATCCTTCTGGTGCATCACGCCCGGTGGCGGATGTGGGCTCTGCAGTGGGACCTGAAGTTTCAGTGGGCCCAGCATCAGGGCAACTTGTCCGACCACATCTTGATCTCAGAGGGCACTGCGAGACAACTGCAGTGGTGGCTTACGGACCGCGTTTGGGTCAGAGGCAGATCCCTCTCCCTTCCCCAACCGGAGCACGTTGTCGTGACGGACGCGTCCCTCCAGGGCTGGGGGGGCCACTTGGGAGAGGCGGAGATCAGAGGCATCTGGTCTCCGGCGGAGTCCCGGCTCCATATAAACCTGTTGGAGTTACGGGTGATTCGTCTAGCACTGAAGGCATTCCTCCCCTTTGTCAACGGGAGTGTAGTGCAGGTGTTCACAGACAACACCACCGCCATGTGGTACTGCAACAAGCAGGGCGGGGTGGGGTCGTGGACCCTTTGCCAGGAGGCTCTGCGTCTCTGGCAATGGCTGGAACGTCAGGGCGTGACTCTGACGGTTCAACACCTGGCAGGTTCTCTGAACGCCAGGGCGGACGAACTCAGCCGTCGGTGCTCGATGGATCACAAATGGCGTCTGAACTCGGACGTGGCGCAAGGCCTCTTTCTGCAATGGGGAGAGCCTTGGTTAGATCTATTCGCCACAGAAGAGAACGCGCAATGTCATTAGTTCTGCGCGTTGGAGTTTCCAAGACGGCACTCGCACGCCGACGCCTTTCGGCGCGAGTGGAGTTGCGGTCTGTTATACGCCTTTCCGCCTATACCACTTCTGCCCAGAGTGCTGAAGATCAGGCGCGACCGGGCCCCAGTTATCCTTGTGGCTCCGGACTGGGCTCAAAGGTACTGGTATCCTGAGCTACTCAGCATGTCAGTCGGTCCCCCGATCCGCCTGCCCCTTCAGGAGGACCTTCTGTCGCAGCAGCAGGGGACGGTCCTCCACCCGAACCAGTCCAGTCTCCACCTCTATGCTTGGAGATTGAGCGGCGGCAGTTGAGGCAATTTGACTTGCCTCCTGAAGTCTGTGATGTGATTCTGGCAGCCAGGCGTCCCTCCACAAAGTCGGTATACGCCTGTCGGTGGAACAGATTTGTGGCATGGTGCACAGCAAAGGCTGTGGACCCTCTTTCTGCCCCTCTTTCCGAGGTTCTTCTTTTTCTTCTCTCTCTTGCCCAGCAGGGCTCTGCTCTGGGCACTATCAAGGGCTACCTTTCGGCCCTTTCGGCCTTTCTGAGGCTGCCTGATCAACCTTCTTTGTTCAAGTCCCCTGTTGTAACGAGATTCTTGAAGGGCATCACACACATGTATCCTCCTGTTCCGTTTGTGATACCTCAGTGGGACTTGAACCTGGTTCTAACATTCTTGATGTGTGCTCCCTTTGAGCCACTTCATTCCTGTCCTCTCCGTCTCCTGACTTTAAAGACGGCCTTCCTGGTTGCCATCACCTCTGCCAGGAGAGTGAGTGAGCTCCAGGCTCTTTCTATCAAACCTCCTTTCTTGTCCATTCATCCAGACAAGGTGGTTCTGAGGACTAGACCTTCTTTCCTGCCCAAAGTAGTTTCTGCTTTTCACATCGGGCAGTCCATCACCCTCCCCTCCTTCTTCCCGCCTCCGCATCCTTCAAAGGATGAAGAGCGGCTCCATCGTCTGGACCCAAAACGTGCGCTTTCATTTTATATGGATCGCACACGCCAGTTCCGGGTGGATGACCAACTGTTTGTTGGCTACGTGGGTGCGAAGAAGGGACGGGCGGTACATAAACGGACCATCTCTCGGTGGGTCGTTCTGTGCATCAAAACGTGCTACTCTTTGGCTCGGAAGGAGCCTCCTGTTGGGCTGAGGGCCCATTCCACTCGGGCCACGGCGGCTACTACTGCCCTGGGCCGGGGAGTCCCCTTGCAGGACATTTGCCAGGCGGCTACGTGGGCCTCGCTGCACACCTTTGCGAGGCACTACTGCCTGGACAGTCAAGTCCGGAGGGATGGCTTCTTTGGCCGTTCTGTCCGCCAGGACTTTCTGGTGTAGGAATGTATTGGTTCGCAGACCCACCACCGGGGTTGGTATTGCTGGGGTATCTATTCTAAGGTAAGGAATCTAATACTAACGTGTTTCTTTCAGATGAACAAGTTACTTACCTTCGGTAACGATATATCTGTAAGAAACATTAGTTAGTATTAGATTCCTTACCGACCCACCCATCCTCCCCGTTCTGCGAACTGATACCTAGGGTTAAGGACATCCCTTTCAGGGCCCTAGTTTCAAATGGCACCAGTGTTGGTTCTCACGCCTACCGACGCGCAGGGGTACTGCTACGCAAAAGTTTCCAGATCCAGACTGACGCCTGGGGATTTTCTAAGGTAAGGAATCTAATACTAACTAATGTTTCTTACAGATATATCGTTACCGAAGGTAAGTAACTTGTTCTTCATGTCTTCCCATATCTAGACGACTGGCTCATAAAAGCCAACACACTCATGCTACTATTCAACTGCTTCACGACTTGGGATTCAGAGTAAATCACACCAAGTCACATCTGCAACCTTCACACATACAACAATATCTCGCCACTACAATAAACACCCAACTAACACTAGCCTATCCCTCTCCAACCAGGATAACAAGTGTACAAACTCTCCTAACAAGATTCAAGCTGCAACACTCTTCCAGCTCAAGTGTTCATGCAGCTCATAGGAATGATGGCATCTTGCATATTTATAGTACCTCACGCAAGACTGCAAATGTGTCCACTTCAAGAGTGCCTAGCACGCCAATGGAACCCGGCTCGTGGTCAATTAACAGACCTAGTGTTGGTTGACAGTTGGACTCATCGCTCTCTGCAATGGTGGAGCACCAAAAACCTTTTAAAGGGCCAACCGTTCCTAGAGCCAGTTCCTCAGGTAATCTTGACAGGGGACGCATCGCTCTCCGGCTGGGGAGCTCACCTACTGCATCACACCATGCACGGCAGGTAGACACCGCAACAAAAGGTTCGAGGCATGTGGGCTTCTGAATTCATATCTGTGCATAGATTGCCGCCTAGTGTTGGGTCCGGATGATTGCACATTGTTGTCCTGGAAGAGTCTTTAAAGTATCACGAAATAGGTGGCTCCTCCCCTGGACTACAGTACGCATGGTCATCCTCTCCATCTTCAGATTGTTTTTTTCCACCATTGGGTTCGGATGTACTTTAGAAAGTTTCAATCGATTCAGAACTCCGACTTACTAAAGGCCAAAAGGCCTTCGGGGGCGTCGTTATTGTTATTCGATCGGTGCCGACAACTTTATTCCTGTTGTTACTCAGGACGTCGAATCGGGCAGCGTGGCCTTTTCGACACCAAGGGACCGATCGTCGATGGAACGAAGTCCATTCAAAAGATGCCCCAAGTGTAACTCTAAATACCCACACATAGATAAACACCCGGTGTGTAACAAGTGCTTATCTCCAGAACACAATGAAGCCGACTGCTTAGCTTGTGCTCAATTTCGATCGAAAAAGACAGACGATGCAGAAGTCGGCGCCTGAGCCGTAAAATATCTTTGAAGACTACGAAGAGGTCGTCGAAGCTGAAGACTCAGATCAGCAGTCGGAGCAGGGGTCGGAACATGACTCCAACTACTACATCGACAAAGAAGACCTCGTCGAGGTAGGGGATGACGATCCAAGCATCGGAGCCGTCGAGGACAACTCCGGCGAGGACACTGGGCCGACCGTGAGTACGGAGCCCAATATATTTACAGATACCAATCCAGAGGCTCAGGTCGAGGCATCGCCGGAAGGCCTTAGCCAAGATCAAGACATCGATTCTATTGCCCCGCAATTAAGCCCGGCTAAGAATAGAATACAAGAGCCATCGGTGCGACATTACCAAATCTTGGGAAAATCGTAACCGAAAGTGATGGAACCAAAACAGAAACCGAAACTGATAACTTCAGTCTTCGGACCAAGAAGTGTAGATCCGTCAAAGCCGACCAAGCAAAAAAAGGTCTTTGACCCATCGGGGTCGCATGCAAGGTTTGTCAAGCCGAGAGCCAGTACACCCATGTCCGCGTTTAAGCTAAAGGCCGACTAGATTGATGTCGACGCCAAGCAACACAATCAAAGGACTCGAGCGGAAAACAGTTGTCAAACCGAAACAAAAAGTCGACAAACCAAGGCCAAGGCAAGTGCACACAAAGACACTCTAGCCAAAGACCAGGATCGAACCGAAGGGGTCCGTCGAGCCGAAGCAACAAAACATCGCTCCGAAGCAGCAAGCTCCAAAGACGACACCAGGCCAAAGAATGGTTATCGAACAAACGAGAACAGTCTGATCGATAACAACAACAGCTCCGAAAAAGTTCATACAGTCTACTAAAACTGTCAAAACTCCAAAGTCTCTCGGACCAATTAAATTCAGACTTCCTCCACACGTGAAGCCGAGGGCGGTCGATCAAACTACCGGATTCGAACCGACACAAACAAAAGTCGATATCGGGGGAAAGAGCTAAAACACCTGAGGAACAGGAACCCTCAACAGAGGAACAGTCGAAATTATATGTTGACCCCGATACTGGCAAAGTTACCCTATTGAAAAGGAAAATCAGACCAGACACTTACGCTGAGTCCTATAAAATACCACTCAAGAGGAAAAGAGACACTTCAACATCTCCAGTTCTCTTTGAGTCTATCACACCATATGTGCAAGAAACTTATACGTATTCTCCCACACGCACAGATGACTATGGGGAGTATGAGGACAATGAACAGTACAATTATCCAGTGGACAATGACCAGGGCATACAAAATCAACCATGGTCTGACCCTGTAGATCCTGGAGACTCTCAGCCAATTCCAGACAATACTGCATACCCTGTTGAGACTTCGCCTACAGAGGAGACAGCTGCCTTCAATGCATTAATAGAGCAGCATACAATCACCATGTGGAGATGCATGCAGATCCCATTGATGAAGACTTCCTCTTTCACACTTTCAACACCTCAGAATAAACTGTCAAAACATTACCAATGTTAAAAGGGGTGCTTAAACATGCAGGGGACATATTTAAAGAAACAACCAGGGCACGGGTCATTAACTCTAGAATAGAGAGAAAATATAGGCCAGCACCTGTGGACCCTACATACATTAAGGGACAACTGCCTTTAGACTCTTTGGTCGTATCCAATGCACGTAAACGTGCTAATTTACAAACCTCTGGCGAAGCTCCACCTCCAGACAAGGAGTCTAAAATTCTGGAGGCTTTGGGCAAAAGGGTAGCTGTTCAAGCATCTAACATATGGAGAATTGCAAACACACTAGCCCTGTTGGCCAGGTATGAGAGGGCGCACTATGACACACTAGAGCACGTTTTCCAGCATCTACCTGACCTTTATAAGGAACAGGCAGAATTCCTAATACAAGAGGGGAAGCTCATATCTAACGCCTCCATCAAATGTGCCTTAGATGCAGCAGACACAGCAGCCAGGGCTATCAATACCAGTGTCATGCTCAGAAGACATGCGTGGCTACGCATCTCTTGGTTTAACCCCTTCCATGCTCATGACGAGCTGGGCTCGTCATGCAGTAGCCTCCTCCCAGGCTGATG
Organism: Lissotriton vulgaris; assembly: GCF_964263255.1. Taxonomy (NCBI): domain Eukaryota; kingdom Metazoa; phylum Chordata; class Amphibia; order Caudata; family Salamandridae; genus Lissotriton; species Lissotriton vulgaris. Next base: position 771,733,411 of record NC_141700.1, on the reverse strand, counting down.
ACGAGCCCAGCTCGTCATGAATTCATTGAATTGCCCATACCCCCAGCACAGCAGGGAAATACACTCAGCAGCAATGGTGTTAAGAATGAGGTCTTAAGCACTTTACTCAATCAACCTGTAAACCCTGATTTTTTTTTTTATTTGATCCTGATGTGGACACAATATTAGACATAATGAAAAAGGATACCGAGACAGCCAAGTCTATTGGGAGCTTTGCAGTCACAACAATACAGAGGCGACTCCTTTCGTCGCTCCAGCAACAGAGGAGCTGCAAGAGGAGGCTCAACACAGCAAACCTCTTCCAACAAAGGCAACACGCAAAACACCTACAACAAAAACAGTAGAGGTGGATACCGTGGCAATAACACCAAGGGTAGAGGACGAGGGAATAACAACACCAGATCCTCTACCAATACCAAACAGTGACTTCTTGTCACTACCCCCAGACCATGTAACACCAGTCGGGGGAAGATTACAGCAGTTCCTGCCAGTCTGGGAAAACATAACTACAGACAGGTGGGTGAGGCAAATTATACAGCGCGGCTATTGCCTAGAATTAATCTCCACACCACCCAACATACCCCCAAGACACCGTCCTATGTCTGCAGAACACCTACACTTATTGCAGCAAGAAGATATCAGCATGCCACAAAAAGGGCCATAGAACTAGTACCCTTAGAACACCAGGGTACAGGGGTGTACTCTCTGTACTTCCTAATCCCCAAGAAGGACGGGTCTCTCAGACCTGTTCGAGGCATGTGGGCTGCTGAATTCATATCTGTGCATAGATCGCCACCTAGTGTTGGGTCTGGATGATCGCACATTGTTGTCCTGGAAGAGTCTTCGAAGTATCACGAGATAGGTGGCTGCTCCCTTGGACTACAGTGCGCATGGGCATCGACTCCATCCCCAGATAGTTTTTTTTCCGCCATTGGGTTCGGATGCATATTGGTTCACTCAAGTTCGGAATCGATAAAAAACTTTCTTTTTGGCCAAAAGGCATTTAGTTTATCGTCGGTAATGTCTTGCGATCGGTGCCCAGTTCTGTTACAGCTCAGTTCCCGAGCCGGACATCCAGAGGAGCCGCCTGGCTTTTCAGCACTGAAGGCCCGGTCGACGCCAGAGGCCTTATCGACGAACCATCATGGAATGGAGCCTGTTCAAAAGATGTCCCGTGTGCAACTCGAAATGTCCTCACACAGACGTCCACCCGGTGTGCAATAAGTGCCTGTTGCCGGATCACAATGAAGCCAGCTGTATGACTTGTTCTCGTTTCCGCTCCAAGAAGACGATTCGACTTCGACGCGCAGCGCGGAAGGAAGTCCATAAGACGGCACCTGACCCGGTGAACATCTTCGATGCCGAGGACGATGAGGGAGCAGAGCGGGAGGTTCAAGAGAACCTGTCTGATCCCGCATCGGAGATCGACTCCAGCTACGACGCTGATATTGAGATGGTCGATACCGAAGACGTCGTCGACGAGGTAGGAGTCGACGATGGGGCCTTTGCGGCCATGGAAGATAGCTCCAGCGAGGAGCTAGGCCCAAACACTGATACTGGGGCTGAGACCCTTCATAAGGCTCAGGTCGAGGGATCGCCACATGGCCTTACCCAAGATCTTCCACTGGGTTCTACAGCCCCGCCTTCGGGCCCGGCTTCGGACACTTCTAAAGAGCCGCTGGTTGCCAAATCGAAACCGAAAGAGAAAGCTTCGGTGTCTACGCAACCAAAAGCGCTAGAGGCGAAATCGAAACCGAAAGTGCGTATTGCTTTGGTCGGCTCGAAGTCCTCTGAACTATCGGCACCGACGAAGCATAAAGGTGTTATCGACCCGGTGCGGTCGCTAAAGGGCGTCGAGCCAAAGACTGGAACGCCGAAAGCACTGGTCAAAGACGTCGACCCAAAAATATCGGCGCTGAAGACAGTCGACACCGATAAAGGACTCGGAGCTCAAAAGGTTCTCGATCCTACTCGTCCACCAGACAAGGCTAAGAGCGGTACGAACCTCGAGTCCACGCCTGGCGGCGGCTCGAAGGAACCAGTCGAGTCGACGCAACCGTCCGCCTCCTTCTCGAAGCAGGTGTCGGAATCGCTGAAGCGAATTAAGGAAAAGGCTTCGGCTGTCGGACCAAAGGATACTCCACCTCCAAAGCCTGCCAGTAAACCTCAAAAGACGTCGGCGCCCATCCAGTTCACGCTGCCGCCGAAAGTGGTACCGAAGGCCTTTGCCCCTAAGATGGCCGTCGAAGCGTCCAAGAAGGTGTCCACGGGGCCGAAGCACACAACTGTGGTACTGGCCACAAAGCAATGACAACCCTCGCTTCAAGAGCAACAGGAACAATTCATCGATGCCGACACAGGCAGACTTTCTATTTACAAACGAAAGATCGCCCCGAAACAGCCTATGGAGTCATATAAAATCCCATTGAAAAAGAAGGATTCTACTACAACACCCGTTCTTGTAGAACCTATCTCTCCACGTGGCCAAGATGTCTCACCCACTTACTCGGCTGTGGAGACAGGTGAAGGTGACAATGAGGAATACAGCTATGCTGTGGACACTGATCCAGAAGATCATAATGAACCCTGGGCGGACGCTGCTGACCCAGGGGGATCCACACACTGCCCCGGACAGTCATGTGTATGCTGTAAAAACATCGCCTACTGAAGACTCAGCAGTGTTTAATACACTTATTGAAAGGGCAGCCAAAAATCCTGATGTTCAGCTCCATGCTGACCCTATTGAAGTGGATTTTCTGTTTGACACCTTTTCCACCTCAGAGAGGACTGTCAAGACTCTACCAATGCTGAAGGGTGTCTTGAAACATGCTGGAGAGATATTTAAGGAGCCAACAAGGGCCAGGGTGATAAACCCAAGAATCGGAAAAAAAGTACAAACCGGCGCCTGGGGACCCTACCTACATTAGGGGACAGTTGCCGTTGGACTCTCTGGTTGTTTCCAATGCCCGGAAGAGGGCTAACTCACAAACAACGGGTGATGCTCCTCCCCCTGATAAAGAATCTAAAGTGCTAGAAGCATCGGGGAAAAGGGTGGCAGCTCAAGCGGCCAATTTCTGATAGATACGTCTGCCGTGTGGATTCCTCACCTTGTGAATATCCCCTTGCGTCAGCAACATTCGGAAATTCTTTTTGTAGCTTCGCGCCGACATGGATCTGGACGTCACAGAGGCACGGTACCGCTCGCGACTCCGCTGACGTCACCGATGCCTATAACAGGCCCACGCCGGCGTGATGACATCAGTTCCCTTTTTTCCGCGTCGTCGACGCTAACGGTTTTCAGGGATCGTACTGTAGCTTTACAGTAACTTTGTTACTATTATTGTGTCTATCTTATATTCTTCGAAATGTCGTCGAAAAAAACTGGATTTAAGGCTTGCGGCGCATGTGGCAAGACTATGTCTATAACCGATCCTCATGAATGCTGTGTTTGGTGTTTAAGTTCCGACCATGACGTCGAGGACTGTCCTTGCTGCAAGATGACTCCGAAGGCATTAAGAGAAAGAGAGATGAAACTCCTTGTGGCAAAACTTAAAGATAAGAAAGTTAAAAAGTCTTCGAAGTCTCAAACTCGTCGGTCGAGGTCGACATCGAGGTCTGGGTCTCGTTTGAGGTCACGCTCGGAGTAGTCGTCGGCTCACGCTTCAAAGTCTTCGAGGAAGAAGCATAAGAAGAGGAGCCATGAGTCACGTCATCACTCCGGAAAGGACTCTAGTTCAAGACCGAAGTCCCAGGGCAAACTTCTGAGTAAGGAAGTGGAGGTTTCGGAGTTGGAACATAACTCTGTTGGTGAGGCTTCACATCCGGATTCACCCGAATCTCAGAAGCAGGTCCATTCTCCGGTTCCATCCAATCCTTCTGGTCAGGAGGATGAAGGTGAGGAGCAGGGGGCTGGTGAAGTCGAAGTTCCGGTGCCTGCGGGTTCGTCGACCCCGGTTCCTGGACTCGGTGAAGAGGTCGACGTTGTTTCGACTCCACCTCCTCAGGAACGACCCAGAGATCCATATCCTGAATTTCCAACTCCAGGTCAGGATCCTTCTCAGTTCCTGAACGCCATGTTTGGTGTATATTCCAGGGCAATGTTCCCGTCTGGTGCACCTGTTGGTCCCACGGGTCCAATGGCCTTCAACTTGGGTATTCCCCAGGCTTACGCCCCTGCGCCCTTCATGCCTTTTATGCCGGCTATACCACCGCATTGGCATTTTCCGGCACCACCGGTGTCGCCGAAGTGCACGACGCCGACTCCGTCGACGCCGGTCTCATCGACGCCTAAGACTCCGAGGCAGGATTCTGCCCGACCTCTTATTGAAAAACCTCGTCCGACTTCGGGTTCGACGCCGGCACCAACCCCGACGGAGTCGATTCCAAATCCTTTGACTTCTGCTATGAAGGAAAGATCTCAGAGAAAGGCCCAGAGACTTCTGGAAGAGGAAAGATATATCAATATTCAGATACTGAAGAAGGGGAGTTACAGGATTCTGAGGATCCTTTTGAAGACTTGTGTGAGGCCAGTGGGCTTGAACTGTCGCCTGAGTGGGAATTGGCTTCAGTGTCAAATGTACCATCGAAGGATGTGGTGCCTTATCACACCGTTATTAAAAAAGCAGCGAGTTTGTTGAATATTACTCTGCCCACTGCTGATTATAAACCTAATATTTTAACTGAGGTTCTTCATTCACCGTCGTCAGTAATTGAACCTGTTACCCTACAACGAGGCCTTATCTGAGCCCATCTATGAGGTTTGGAAGAAACCTTTATCTGCTCCTGCAGTTTCTAGAACAGTGGCGAGGAGATACAGAGTTGCACCTGAGGACCCTGCGTTTTTATCAATTCATCCCTTACCTGAGAGTTTGGTGGTGCAGGCTGCCTGCTCAAAGAAATCTGCTGGTGCTTTTCCACAGGTTCCTGGGGATAAAGAATCCAGAAAGCAAGATCAGAGTGCCAGGAAGGTTTTCTCATCAGCCAGTATGGCGTTAAAGTCAACCAACGCAACGTGTCTGATGGGAAGGTATATCCATGCCTTGATGGATTCTGTCAAGCAGCTGATTCCAAAAATTCCTGAGGATGACAGGAAGGATTTTCAGGAAGTGATATCAGACACTGAAGCAGCTGCGAGACAGGTGATTCAGAGTGGTCTGGACACTGCGGATTCGGTGGCAAGGGTCATGGGCTCCTCCGTGGCCACCAGGAGGGCTGCCTGGCTTAAATCATCGGAGTTCTCTGCGGACGTCCAGTCTGCTTTGTTGGACTTGCCTTTTGATGGCTCAGGATTGTTTGGCAAGAAGGCTGATGCTGCTTTGGAACGTTTTAAGGACAGTAGGGCCACTGCAAAATCTTTGGGTCTTCAGTCCAGAGGCACTACTGGTAGACGCTACAGGGGGTTTGGAACATCTTCCTTTCGTTCTTGCAGACCATCCCAGCAGCAGCCTCAACAGCAGCAGAATACGCTGTACAAGTCATACAGGGGCAGGCAAAGATCCCGCCCTAGAGGTCGTCAATCCTCCTCCTCTCCTTCCCGAACCCCCGGCCAACGCAGCAAAGCAGCCCTAGATCCGCCATTCCGGATCATGTGGGCCCAGTGAGGGGTCGGCTTACTCATTTTCTACAAGATTGGGAATTAATAACATCGGATCTTTGGGTTCTGTAGTAGGGGATCTCTGTGTATAGTCATAATCTAGTGAATAGTCCCGCCCATGTGCGTGGACCCCGGCAATCAAAAATAATCTCTTAAGTTGTCAAAATCATGCAGAAACTGCAAAGACACTTAAGAGAGAATTTAAAGACAAATAATGCAGCCTATATCCACAGGCTACACTGTCCAGTACTTCAACTAGAAATTCCACCAAAAATCACCACACACAGCCCAGCCTGCCAGTTTCTACCATAGAGAAACCTGCCTCCCCCAGTCCAAGACTCAGGAATGATAGAGAGGAAGGTAGGGACAGACAAGCCCCATAGGCTGCCATTATGTGGCTTAAATAGGATACTGTGCCTTTAAGAGAACTTTCCAGACTTCTCCCAGTATCCCAGAATGCATAGCAGGTCCAACTTACTTTCAGTTCTTTTTGAAGGCGTATAAAACGCCAGACCTGCAGCATTGTTCACATGAAGAATTCTCCACCGGGGAGGAGGGAGGGCGCTTATGACTATAACAGAGATACCCCTACTACAGAACTGGAGTTACAGGACAGAAACTACTCCTTCTGTAGTAGGGGATCTCTGTGTATAGTCATAATCTAGTGAATAGAATGGCAAGCCCATCCCCACAACGAAGCGGCGGTGGAGAAAAATACATAATGCCACTATTGCGCGAACAAATTCCGCAGCGAAGCCTGTCCAACCTGAGCGTCTGCCCTGGCGTCAGTGTCCAGGCAGTAATGCTTAGCAAAGGTATGAACCGACTTCCAAGTGGCTGCCTTGCAGATCTCAGCAATTGGCACGTTACGGAGCAGAGCCGTCGTGGCAGCTTTGCCCCTGGTGGAATGAGCCTTAGGCTTACCTCCTAAGGTCTTATTAGCTTTCTGATAACACAATTGTATGCAGGACACAATCCACCTAGAGATGGACTGTTTAGAGGTCGCAAGACCTGTCCTGACCGATCCATAATTGATAAACAACTGGTCAGACCTACGGATATCTTTGGTTTTATCCAGATAAAATTTCAACACCCTCCTAACATCCAGAGAATGGAGAGACCTCTCCGCTGGGGATGAAGGGTTCTGAAAGAACGTAGGTAAAGTTATAGTCTGGTTGACATGAAAGTCAGAAATAACCTTGGGAAGAAATTTAGGGTGAGTACGCATAACAACCTTAGCAGCATGAAATACAGTATAAGGTTCATTACAACACAACGCCTGAATTTCACTCACCCTGCGGGCCGATGTAATGGCCACGAGGAACGCCGCCTTCCAGGACAGGTGCTGCAACGAAGCCTTATGAATAGGTTCAAAAGGTTCCTTCATCAATCTGGACAGCACCACATTCAATTCCCATGAAGGCGAGGGAAGCCTGACAGGAGGGAATACTTTCTTCAATCCTTCCAGAAAATCTTTGATCACGGGGATCTGGAAAAAGGAAGTCTGTGAAGGGCATTTCCTGTAGGCAGTCAATGCAGCCAGATGAACCTTAATGGAATGCACATTAAGGCCAGTGCCAGTTCAAAGGTCTTTGGTCTCCAGAGGAAAGGTTGCTTCATATCAACCTTCTAGAGTTGCGGGCGATACGTCTGGCGCTCAAGGCCTTCCTCCCTTCCCTTCGCGGGCGGTCAGTTCAGGTCCTGACGGACAACACGACCGCGATGTGGTACATCAACAAGCAGGGAAGAGTAGGGTCGCAGTGTCTCTGCAGAGAGGCTCTGCGTCTCTGGTCCTGGGTTCAGGACCATCAGATTTGTCTGATGGCAAATCATCTGGCCGGGGTTCAGAACGTTCGTGCAGACAGTCTCAGTCGGCAGTTCTCTGCCGATCACGAGTGGAGGCTCCATCCAGAGGTAGTTCTCGACATCTTTCGGATGTGGGGGACTCCTCGGGTGGACCTGTTCGCCACTCAAGAGAATGCTCACCTCCTGTCATTCTGCAGTCTCCAGTATCCGATGCAAGGAGCCTTGGGGGACGCGTTTCAGTTGAGTTGGAGCTCGCAACTCCTTTACGCGTTTCCTCCCATACCTTTGATTCCTCGGGTTCTGAGGAAGATTCGCCAAGACCGGGCCAGAGTCATATTGGTCGCCCCGGATTGGCCAAGAAGGGTGTGGTACTCGGACCTTCTCCACCTCTCCTCTCACCCGCCGCTCCGTCTCCCTCTCAGGGCAGATCTCCTCTCTCAGATGGAGGGGCAGGTTCTACACCCCCACCTCCAGACATTACACCTTCATGCCTGGAGATTGAATGGGGCAACCTGATTTCTTTTTCTCTCCCTCATGATGTGGTGGATGTCATTTTATCAGCCAGGCGTGACTCCACTAAGTCCATCTATTCTTATAGGTGGTCTAAGTTTGTTGTTTGGTGCAGGGAGAAGTCCATAGACCCTTTGAGGGCCCATTTATCTGATGTTCTCCAGTTTGCCCTTTCTCTGGCACAGCAGGGGCTTGCTGTTGCCACGGTGAAGGGTTATCTGTCAGCGCTGTCGGCGTTTATCTGTTTGCCTGACCAGCCTTTTCTGTTTAAATCTCCTATAGTTTTAAGGTTTTTGAAGGGCCTCATTAATAAGTTTCCTCCTATCCCTTTTATTGTGCCACAGTGGTATTTGAATCTAGTTTTGACATTTTTAATGGGTCCTCCTTTTGAGCCTCTTCACAAATGTCCTATGAGGCTCCTGACTTTCAAAACCGTTTTCCTCGTTGCAATAACCTCGGCAAGGAGGGTTAGTGAGCTTCAAGCTCTTAGTTCCAAGCCCCCTTTCTTGTCCATTCATGCTGATCGAATGGTTCTTAGGACCAGGGCTGCTTTTCTGCCTAAGGTGGTAACTCCTTTCCACCTTGGTCAATCTGTTACCCTCCCTACCTTTTATCCTCCCCCACACCCTTCCACGGAGGAGGAGAGATTACACCGTCTTGACCCCAAGAGGGCAGTCAAGTCAAGTCATAGTCAAGTCATAAAATTTGTATAGCGCACTACATACCCAGAGGGTTTCAAGGCGCTTAGGAAGGGGAGGAGGATTATTTGTCAAATATCCACGTTTTAAGCTGCTTTCTGAACGCTAGGTGGTTCTGGGTGAGGCGAAGGTAAGCGGGGAGTGAGTTCCATGTTTTAGCAGCCAGGTATGAAAAGGATCTGCCTCCCATGGTGGTCTTGTTGATGCGAGGTACAGTGGCGAAGGCTTGGCTGGAAGAGCGAAGTTGGCGGGAGGGGGTGTAGAAGTACAGTCGAGAGTTGAGGCAATCTGGTCCGATGTCGTAGAGTGATTTGTGTGCGTGGGTAAGCAGTCGGAAAGTGATCCTCTTATTGACGGGTAGCCAGTGGAGGTCTTTAAGGTGACCAGAGATGTGATCGTTGCGTGGGATGTCTAATATGAGCCTGGCTGAGGCGTTTTGGATTCGTTGTAGTTTCTTCTGGAGTTTAGCGGTAGTACCTGCGTAGAGGGTGTTTCCGTAGTCCAGTCGGCTCGTGACTAGAGCGTGGGTGACTGTTTTCCTTGTTTCGGAGGGGATCCAGCGAAATGTTTTTCTGAGCATGCGAAGAATGTTAAAGCAGGAAGAGGATACGGCGCTGACTTGTCTGTTCATTGAGAGTGAAGAATCCAGGATGACGCCAAGGTTCCGTGCGTGGTCTGTCGGGATGGGTGCTTTTCCGAGGGCTTCCGGCCACCAGGAGTCATCCCATGCAGAGGGGGATGTACCTAAGATGAGGACTTCTGTTTTGTCTGAGTTCAGTTTCAGACGGCTTTGTTTCATCCATTCGGCGACTTCTTTCATTCCTTCGTGTAAGTTAGTTTTGGCGGTGCTGGGGTCCTTGGTGAGAGAAAGGATCAGTTGAGTGTCATCCGCGTAAGAGATGATGTTGAGGTTGTGTTGGCGGGCGATGGCCGCGAGGGGGCTCATGTATACGTTGAAGAGGGTGGGACTGAGTGAGGATCCTTGAGGTACGCCGCAGATGACTTCAGAGGCCTCGGATTTGAATGGTGGGAGGCGGACTCTCTGGGTTCTTCCGGTGAGGAACGAGGTGATCCAATCAAGTGCTTTTCCTTGGATTCCGATGTTATTGAGGCGTTGTAGAAGGGTGCTGTGGCAGACTGTGTCGAATGCTGCAGAGAGGTCGAGGAGGATGAGGGCGACTGTGTCACCATTGTCCAGTAGAGTTCGAATGTCGTCTGTTGCTGCGATGAGGGCGGTCTCAGTGCTGTGTTTGGCTCGGAAGCCAGATTGTGAGGGGTCGAGGGATTTGTTGGCTTCGAGGAAGGCGGCGAGCTGGTTGTTGACGGCTTTCTCGATGACTTTGGCCGGGAATGGAAGAAGCGAGATGGGGCGGTAGTTTTTGAGTTCGGTGGGGTCTGCTGTTGGTTTTTTCAGAAGGGCGGTGAGTTCAGCGTGTTTCCAGTCTTCTGGGAAGGTAGCGGAGTTGAAGGAGCAGTTGATGACGTCTCGGAGGTGCGGTGCTATGACGGAGTCTGCTTTGTTGAAGATGTGGTGAGGGCATGGGTCTGTGGGGGATCCAGAGTGGATGGAATTCATCAGGCGGATGGTGTCCTCAGTGGAGATTGGGTTCCAGGCGTTAAGGGTGTTTACGGGGGGAAGATGGTCAGCAGATGGTAGGGTGGGTTGGCTTCCGGGTTGGTTGTCAAAGCTGTTGTGGATGTCAGCAATCTTGTTGTGGAAAAAAGAGGCTAGGGAGTCGCAGAGGGTTTGAGAGGGGGTGATGTCGTTGGAGTTGGCCGAGGGGTTGGAAAATTCCTTGACGATGTTGAAAAGTTCCTTGCTGTTGTGGGCGTTGTTGTCAAGTCGATCCTTGAATGCTGTTTTCTTGGCTTTTCGGATCAGTTGGTGGTGAGTGCGGGTGGCGCTTTTGAAGGCGTCCTTGTTGCTGGTGGATGGGTCTTTTTTCCAGGCCTTTTCAAGGGAGCGGCATAGTTTCTTGGACTTCTTGAGATCATCGTTGAACCATGAGGCCTTCTTGTTGCCAAGTTTGTGTTGACGTTTTTTCAGTGGTGCTAAGGAGTCGGCGGTGTTGGATAACCAAAGGGTGAGGTTGGAGGCGGCTTCGTTGGCGTTAGAAGAGAGGGCTGGGGAGGTTCGAAGGAGCGATGCGGAGATCTGATCCGTGGTGATTTTGTTCCAGTTTCTTTGTAGAGTTGGTTGGAGGTGGATGATGGGTTTCGGCTTGTTGTAGGTGAAGTGAACGCAGCTGTGGTCAGTCCAGAGGAGATCCGTAGTGTGGCTGAAGGAGACATGGTTGCTGGAGGTGAAGATGGGGTCGAGTGTGTGACCTGCGATGTGGGTGGGGGAAGTGACCAGTTGTTTAAGTTCGAGGTTGTCTAAGAGGGTGGCGGTGTTGCGGTCGTTGATCTTTTCGAAGTGAAAGTTGAGGTCTCCCAGAAGGATGTAGTCTTTGGAGGGGAGCGCGTGTGGGGTGATGAAGTCCGTGATGTCTTCACTGAATTTTGCGCGGGGTCCTGGTGGTCTGTAGAGGAGGGTGCCTCTAAGAGTTGTCTTGGGGTCGATGTGGATCTGGAAGTGAAGGTGTTCGGAGTTAGCGAGGTTGGCGTCAGAGCTGGTAGAGATGCGGATGGATTTCTTATGGACGATAGCGATTCCTCCTCCTGTATGGTCGGTGCGGTCCTTGCGTGTGATCTTATAGTCATCAGGGATAGCGATGGTGATGTCTGGGGCGGAGGAAGCGTTCATCCATGTTTCCGTTAGGAAGGCGACGTCTGGAGAGATGGTGTCTAGTAGATTCCATAGGTCAATGGCGTGTCTGTGGATCGAGCGGGTGTTGAGAAGGATGCATTGTAGGAGATTGGGGTCGGGAATCTGTGGTGTGGTCGTAGCGGAGATGTTGTCGGTGCCGCTAAATTTGCAGGAGAAGCAGGTGAAAGGTCCATGGGTGCGTCCAGGAGCGGCTTGGACGCAGTTGGGGGCGCGACCGGGGTTGAGGGCTAGGAGGGTGGCGGCATCGTAGGTAACGCGGGGGGGCTGGGCAGCGCGAGGGGCAGGGGGTATGGCGCTGGGCGCGGTCCAGGCGCGGACGGGCGTAGACGGGCTTACCTTTGGCGCACCTTCGGCGCGAATTGGGCGCGATCGCAGCGCGTGAACGCTGCGCGCAAAAATACCTGTTGTATATGGATGGAGGAAGGGGAGGGGCGAGGGCGTCTCAGCTGGGAGGCGGGGCGGGCCAAAGACGAGCACAACAATAAACAAAATGGAGGCGGGGGGGGGGAGCACTGCAAACGCGCAAACCGAGTGGAATTACACTTTTAAAATACAAGCAAAATGCAGGCAAGCTCAGCGGCGACCAGGTAGGCAGCAGGCACAGACAACAATGCAGCCGTGGGAGCAGAGCGGCACAGCGCGCAGACAGGCTCGAGTTAGCCGAGTAAATAAACAATTACAGTGCAAGTTTGCTCAATGGCGATCATCAGGCACAGGCACTAAAAACAGTTCCAGTTAGTCAGGGCAAAGCGCTAAATACGATACCAGCGACCTTGGAGGGACCCTGGGGAGCGACCACTCAGCTCTGGGAAGAGGAGCGAGTCACGACGACTTCAGGAGGAGAAGCGCAGATCAACTTAGTGGGAGGGCGTCTCAGCTGGGAGGCGGGGCGGGCCAAAGACGAGCACAACAATAAACAAAATGGAGGCGGGGGGGAGCACTGCAAACGCGCAAACCGAGTGGAATTACACTTTTAAAATACAAGCAAAATGCAGGCAAGCTCAGCGGCGACCAGGTAGGCAGCAGGCACAGACAACAATGCAGCCGTGGGAGCAGAGCGGCACAGCGCGCAGACAGGCTCGAGTTAGCCGAGTAAATAAACAATTACAGTGCAAGTTTGCTCAATGGCGATCATCAGGCACAGGCACTAAAAACAGTTCCAGTTAGTCAGGGCAAAGCGCTAAATACGATACCAGCGACCTTGGAGGGACCCTGGGGAGTGACCACTCAGCTCTGGGAAGAGGAGCGAGGGCGGTGTCTTTTTATTTGGACAGGACTAAAGACTGTCGCTTGGATGACCAGCTCTTTATTGGCTTGGCTGGCTGCAAGAAAGGAAGAGCGGTCCATAAGAGGTCCATAAGAGGACTTTGTCGAGATGGATCGTCCTCTGCATTAAGATCTGCTACTCTTTGGCCGGTAAGGAACCACCAGAGGGTATAAGGGCTCATTCTACTAGAGCTAAGTCTGCGACCTCTGCATTGGCTAGAGGTGTGCCTGTAGAGGATATTTGTAGAGCGGCAACTTGGTCTTCCCTCCACACTTTCGCGAAGCATTACTGCTTGGATTCCGAAGTGAGGAGGGACGGTCATTTTGCGCGTTCTGTTCTTCAGGATTTCTTGGTCTAGAAGAGTGGACACCCTCCTCCGGGAGTGGGGACTGCTGTGGGACTCTATTCACAAGGTGAGGAATCCACACGGCAGATGTATCTATCAGAAGAACAAGTTACTTACCTTCGGTAACGCTTTTTCTGGTAGATACAATATCTGCCTGTGGATTCCTCATTGACCCACCCGCCTCCCCGTTGTCCACTCTTCTATGCCACAGTTTCTTTAATGTATTATTTTATTGTCAAGGAATTGTTTATTTCAAATGTTTTATTGCATTTGCTTCACACTGTGTGTGTTACCTTGATTTCTATACTGCGTATACCGTGTTTGTCTACTGTCATCGGTCCGTCCGTGTGCCTCGAAGGCACGGAAAAAAGGGCGGAACTGATGTCATCACGCCGGCGTTGGCCTGTTATAGGCGTCGGTGACGTCAGCGGAGTCGCGAGCAGTGCCGTGCCTCTGTGACGTCCGGATCCACGTCGGCGCGAAGCTACAAAAAGAATTTCCGAATGTTGCTGACGCAAGGGGATATTCACAAGGTGAGGAATCCACAGGCACATATTGTATCTACCAGAAAAAGCGTTACCGAAGGTAAGTAACTTGTTCTTTCGTGCCCCTCTGGCATTTGTGTAAATTGTGCGACTTAAAGTATTTTCTTAAGAGTTTTGTTGTGTGCTTAGCCCCCTGACCCATAAAGAGATCAGGGTAGACTTGTTATAAATAAATATCCTTTTATTTTCATAACAACTTGTGTGGTGTCCTTTCACTTGGTGTGATGGTATAACAGCTGGCTTAACACGCCCTCTAGAGTTTAGCCTAAAGACTGCTCTTGTCCATGCTACTAGGATAGCTGGTCTATAAGGTTGACTTACAACCAATCATCAATAAGGGTCGTTTGGAATGCTACACAGTGATCACTAGAATAGTGAGCACTACATATCAGGCCAACTTCTCACAGTGATTACACCACCTTGCCCAAGCTGAGTGTTCAGCCTGTGGTGTCAGTTTGGATGGCCAGCCAGGGGTGGCATAATACATGCTGCAGCCCCTGGTAGGCCTTGGATGTACCTATGCCCTGGGTACCTATGGTACATTATACAGGGACTCACAAAGGTGACCCAATACCCAATTAGGTATGTACCTAAATTGCATGGTATGAATTTAGTGAGAGAACAGCTGGGCTGTGGGTCTGATTAGCAGGTCCACAGCCACACTAAAGTCGAAAAACCAGAGTATCAAAGCAAAAAGTGGGGGTGACCATAGGAATCAGACCCTACTATCCTACACAAACAAACAGACCCCCTTGAATCCACTGACGGTATTTGGTGCCGGCTTGCTTGAGTCCAGAGTCAAGGGAGTAAGAGGGCTGGCCCAGCCCAGCCTCTGCAGGCCTCAGACAGGTCTGTCTTGGCCCGTCTTGGCCCACTCGGCGTGCGCGTCCCCGCGCAGCGTGTTCTCCCGCCTCAGAAGTAGCGCTTGTGACTCCTCCCGTGTGCTGGCTTGCAGGGACCAGGTTAAAAGTGCAGGGAATGTCCAGACCAGCTAGAGCTCCCGCTCCGCCGATTCTCCAGCCTCAGAAATAGGCTCCTTCTCTCGTGACTCCTCTCCTGTGCCGGCTTGCAGGACCTGGTCAAAAGTGCAAGCAATGTCTAGACCAGATAGGGCTCCCCACTATATAACGCTGACCGTGTGACGAGCCAAGTCAATTACTCAATTTTGGGTCCGTGCTGGAGTTAGTGCTAGAGTTAATGGAGTTAGTGGGATCACTGGTATGCTGGTGGTAGGTGGGGATTGCCGCAAAGTTGATTAAACCCAGATGCTCTCCCCCACCGTTCACTACTCCCCTCTGCTCCCTGTTGCTCGTTGCTCTATTTACTTTGGGGTCTCGGCTGGTGAGTAACTCGGCTCTCATGACTCTCTCCCTCAACTGGTATCACGAGTTACTGCCCCCACCGCCGCCTGTTTCAGCCGCTGATCCACCGCTGCTTCGCTCCGAGGCCAAGCTCCAGGCTCCGAGGCCGCTGAGCCGTGTCACCACCTTCTCTTTCCTCTCCTCTGTCCTCCCGCTTGTGAAGAGGGACGGTGCCCCCCGCTTTGGTTCTCCCGGCCCGTCGGCCTATGATGACTTTTTGGGGCTTTTTGCACCGGGCTCCACTACCACTGCCTCCTTCTCCGTCAAACTGCCACGAACCGCTGCGAAAACCCTATGTCATGATTCACAAAGACCCTCCAGAAGGTATTAGAGCTTGTTCCACAAGAGCAAATTCTTCTACATATGCTTTAGCTAGAGGTGCCACTGCAGTGGACATTTGTAAAGCGGCAACTTGGGCCTCCCTCCTCACTTTTATTGCTTATACTCCAACGTGAGGAGGGGCAGTCACTTTGCCCATTGTCAATATTTTTTGTTATAGGCAGACAGGCAGCCATCTCCAAGTGTGGGACTGCTGGGGATTCTACTCAAAAGCTGAGGAATCCACAGGTAGATGCATCCATCAGTTGAACAAGTTACTTACCTTCGGTAACACTTTTTCTGGTGTATGCGGTATCTACATGTGGATTCCTCACTGACCTACCTGCCTCCCTGTTGCTTGTCTGCATATGCCAAAAACAAGGCTATTTTTATATTGTTTATTTAATTTACTTAAGAAACAGCATGAAAAAAATGAGTGGAAACTGATGTCTCTCAGCCAGTTTTCTCATCACTTTCACCTCAGTGGGTTCCTTTGTGCTCTCAATCTGATGTTATTTCAAGTATGAACTCTTGTAGAAACTCCTTCTATAATTGTACTTTCTCACCTTTTCTTCCAGCATGGAGGACTAACCATGAGCAGCTCAGGCATGGCTAGCATGTCTGCCCAATGGGGGGAGTCCAGCCCCTTGTGGGGTGGTCATGAGAAGAACAGTAGCCTTGGTCCCTGGGAAGAGGGATTGAAGAATGCTGGCGCAAGCATGAGAAGCATGGGGCTAAAGAATAGCCGGAGCAGCCCATCCCTGAGGTATGTCATTGGTGTTTTTCAAGAGGGTTAAAGATAAGGTTTTGAGAAGAAAATAATTAGATGCTTGAAGGTCTTCTGATGTTCATACCTTATTCAATTTAGTTTGCATTCCCAGAAAAAGGAAAGGGAAATAGTTGAATGATGAGAACAAATCATTTTTGTAATGTTCAAGATTTGCCCATGTTTTGTGTCCACTAAAAAGGAAATTAGTTGAAGCATGTGAGCAGCTTTTTGTTTGATTCCTTTTGATTCAGTCCTTCAGGAAGAGTCAGAAAATCAATCATTGTCTTTGGGCCATACATACCCATCCTATTTGATGCTTAAAAGGGTTAGGTCATTAGAAATTCCTGATAATTTCATTGCTCCTAAATATTTGTAGGAAAGTGCCACCTTTTGACTTTGCCACCCACACTTTTTGCTCACTGGTACTGATGTTAGTGAGTGGTAGTACACTGGGTTCCTGCTAACCAGGCCCCAGTGCTCTTGCCCTACAAACAAGACACAAGTTTAATTTTAACCCAATTGGCTAGGACTTTAGCACACATGCAAGTCCTTAGTAAATGGTACTCCTGGTACCCAGGGCATGGGTACTAAAGAGGGTCCGTAAGGGCTGCAGTATGGATTATGCCACCCTAAGGAACCCACTCAACTGCCACCACAGGCAAGTTTCTGATCCCCTGCAGGTAAGGACCCGCATTCTCTGAGGCCAGGAACAATGCCTATCTGGCAGAAGGTGATAACACCTCCTTTAGCAGGATGGCTAGCAGATTAGCATCTCAAAGCCAGAGTCTTCAAAGTGTCTGCCACCTTTGAAATTTGACCACAGCTCCACCTCAGACCTGGGAAATATCATTCCCTGCCTTGAGGCCCATTTGGCACCAGAGCAGCTGGGAAATTAGATCCAAGGCGTGTCACACTTGAAGGCTAGACACAAATATGTAACGCTCCCCTCTGATAAGCCTAAGCTGCTCTACCACTGTAAGAAGCTGTCGTTTTTTATGTAGTGAACCAATGTAAGGGCACACCATGCAAAAAGTTCAGACGACTCTTATTGGTTTACTGGTCTTACTTTAACAATCAAAAGTGCTCTATTTGTGGCAGTGTGGTCCAGCAGCTCAAGCATATCCAAGGGGAGTGTTAAGCATTTGTCGCATGCAGTCAATAAATTGTATGCACACTTAAGAAGAAATCAGAGACCAATTGTAGGAAAGTGAGTTTCTGTTGCTGTAACCCCCATTTTTTCTGCCAGATTTCGGATGCACTTTGACTTGATGTGCCCTGGGTCCCTGCCAATCGGTTTCCCATGACCTGTATTTTTTCACAAAACTTTACCTTTGTACCCCCGATTGGCACCTCTCTGGCCACATGTAAGTCACTTGTAAAAGGTACCATGGGCAACAAAGGCACTGTGACCAGGGAAGGCCTCTAAGGGCTACAGCACATATTGTGCCACCCTTAGAGGTCCTGTACCTTTACTAACAAATTCACACACACACAATGCCATCCCATGCAGCGTGTTTTGGTGCAGAGAAAAGTGATAAGTTGCCATGCCTGCAACCCACTGCCTGTGGTATAGGTGAGATACCCCTCTAGCTGGGTGCATTATACCACTGGCGAGAGTACAGTTGCATGCCTCTACATTGTCTAAGTCCATTCTTAGGCATTGTAAGTGCAGTAAAGCCATAAAGAGTATATGGTCTGGGAGTTTGTCATTACGAACTCCACAGCACCATAGTTGATTTACTGAATTCTGGGAAGTTTGGTAGCAATTTTCTCAGCATAATAAACCCACACTGATGCCGGTGTGGGATTTATTATACAATGCACTCAGAGGGCATCCTGGAGAGGCCCATTGAAAAACGACCAGCTTCTGGTGGGTTACCTGACTGGTAAACACAAGCCTTCCACCACGAGACATGTTTCTGGACCCCTGGGGTGGGAGCCTTCGCTTCCTGGGCCCAGAAACCAAGCCTTTCCTCGGTGGAGGTGGTCACACCTCCCCCAGGTCAGTAAGAGCCATCTGTGGCAGGGGAGCTTCAAAGGCCTTGCCGCCTTTGTAAAATGGCCCCCAGCCTCTCCTGCTATTGGTGCCGCACCCCTTCCTGTCTCACGCCCTTTTCGGCAGAAGGACTGGCAGGGAAAATTAGAACAGCCCAGAAGGTGTGTCCACCTCTGCTAATCCTACCCCTCAGGTGGGTGAAGCGAAGCCCACTCTTCAGTGCTGCCAAATAATGCAGTGTGAAAACTTTGAAAATTTGAACACATTGATGCTTTAATAATACTGTTAGTTCAAATGTGTATGAATGTAGAGCATGGCTGGCCTGCACTACTCGCTTTATATGCACAATTTTAATTCACTTAAGTCACCCCTCACACCTTAAGATAAATGGCAAAACAATTCACAGCCCCGTTCACGAAATTAACACCACTTTATTAAAGTGCCCAACTTACAACCCATAATGGTTATATGTTTACGTAACTCCCGGAACTACAGGCCAAAGTATTGCCCCTAAGACAGTAATGACCGCTACTCGGCCAATTCACCATTACAAGATGTCTGCCGAAATATGAGTTACTTGGAACTAGTCCTTCCTTTTCATTATTTTGCCCCATAAGCTTAGCCCACGAGCACTCAGCACAGCGGGCCTGCGCTGCCAGTGAAGGGGGTAGAAGTCGATCGAGCTTCCCCCGCCGCTTCAATCAAGAACCAAGGTTAGCCCACGTTGAAAACGCTGCTAACCTGAGCACTCCGTCAATTACTGAGTCCGTCCCCTGACTTCCTTAATTTGCATTCCCCAGCTACCTCGTGGACGAAATTGATTTTCATCCAAAACGAAGGAAACCAACTCTTCCCTCCCCGTTCGGCTACATCAAGCGTAGCCAGGTAAGCCTCTCTTTACATCCTGGAAACGCGGTTAACTAGAGAACTCTTTCACATATAGAGTTCTTCCGCTAATTTTTACCCTGTAATCCCCAGCAACCACTTGGACCCATTAGGAAGGACACTACCCTCGCCTCCAAAACGGAATAATTGGTGGCTGAAAAACTAAGGATAACAGACTCCCCTCCTAAACGGCTACACTATGCGTAGCCAGGTAAGCTCCTCTCCTCCCTGTAGTAACTTATAGCGACTCACTCGGCGACTGCATCCAGTAGCGCCAGATAAGCTCTGACCCCTCAGTGCAATTCCGAAATGCACACCCGTGGCTGCACTACTAATGGTAATCCCTTTTACCTAGCAGCATCAAGCTTCCTGCACCGGGATCAATATCTTGAGCCACCATACCCTCAATTCTGGGTCCTGAAAGGTAAACTCCTGCCTCCATGGACCGGTTACTGCCCATAGACACGGTCTCACTCATCAAAACCACTTCACTCGCTGAATCACTTCATCACTGAGCACGCACGACGCAACAAAGGTTTTCCCAATTCATTACGGACACAGCAATTGTTTCGCACTATTGTCAATGAATGACACCTATGTCACTGCGCCGTTTTTTCACTTGCAAATACGGTTCAAATATCACGGTCACACCAATCAAAAAACGGCGAGTTCAAATGATAGAATGGCCTTTTTTAACTTGTGCTTGTGCCTTGTTGAGCGTTGATTTTCCTTGAAAAACTCCTTTGGTCTAGGCTTATGCCTTTAAAATTGTTTTTATTCTTTTTCCCCCCTTTTTTTACAGGCTTTCGCAATTTAATGCAGGCATTAATTGTAAAACTGTCCTGATGATGATCCCAGTGTATTATGAGCCCTTAGGGATCGAAACGTCGACGCAATATGCAGTGTAGCATATGATTTAATATGTATACTTGAAATTGTTGACACTGCAGGGTGAATTTGTTGAAACCATTTACTGTAATTGCAAGTCACCTTCTGGCTCAAAAACTTTTCGCTTGCCTGAAAAACTTCTTCCTTCTTCCATCTCCTTGTTCTTGATTTGTTTTTTCTAACCTTTTGGGATAGGTACAGGATTGTACCCTATCTTGCCACTAACCTTGGCCCCTCTCTGGGCCAACACGATTCTACATTATTCCCTAAATAAACTCACGTCCGACTGGACGTTAAAAAAATAGCACTGATTGTAGTCTATATTGTTATTCTCCTGACATATTTTAAATCCTTAGGACCCCTGTTCTTTAAAATAAGTTAAGTAACCCACGGTCTGAAGGCCCCGTATTGGGTTCCCTTGTGTTCCAAAACGATCTTGGACATGGCAGGCATGCTCCAATCAGTGTTAGGGATTGGGACCACTCCCCCACGTGGGTGAGCACACCCTGGGTGTAGTCACCCTAATGTCAGTAGCCCATTGGCTACTGACCACACCCCCTCTAAATACTGCATTTAGGGGGCAGCCATGAACCCAGACGGCAGATTCCCACAACCGTCGAAGGACTAAAGAAGACGCCCAGCAGAGGAGACTGCAGAGAACTGACTCGGCCCTGTCCCTACCTGCCTGTCTGCAGTTTCCAGAGATCCAGTGTCAAAAGGTGCCTTGTCTTGCAGCCAGCGACCTCCAGAACTTCTGGGATGACTGACTGTCTTCAACAAAAACCGGATTTCCTGTGAACAGCATCTCTGGTCAAAAGAATCTCCAAAACAAGACGTAGACAAAGAAACCTGATGCCTGGAACCACTGCACCCGTCTCCACGGCCCGATTCAGAGTGGCCCACCAGTCCCAGCGAGGTCCCCCAGCGCTCCAGAGTATGAGTCCACCGTGGGTTGACCCCTCCAGGGCTCCCCGGCTGTGCCTGCAGCCTCTAAGATGCCCTCTGGGTGCATGTCCTAATAAATCAGATACTGGCATCAGTACTCAGTGCCTTTTTTTGCATGGTTACCCCTCACGTTTTGGTTGATATCTGATGCACTTTAAAGTGTGCACTGGGTCCCTTCCAGTCTGGTTCCCAGTGCCTGTGTTCCTTGCCAAAACTGCACCCTTGTTTCCACAATTGGCACACCTCTGGCCCACATGAAAGTCCCTATTGACCAGTGAGGGTCTCCAAGGGCTGCAACATGTATTGTCACCCTCACAGACCCCTCACCACAGACATACACACTTCCATTGCAGACTGTGTGTTTTGGTGCAGACAAAGCCTAAGGGTCGACATAGCACACATCCCTGTGTGCCATGACCACAACCACTGCCTGTGGCATAGGTAAGTCACCCCTCTAGCAGGACTCGCAGCCCTAAGGCAGGGTGCACTATAACACAGGTGAGGGCTTAGGTGCATGAGCGATATGCCCCTACAGTGTCGAAGTCAGTTCTTAGACCTTGTAAGTGTAGTGAAGCCTAATTGAGTACATGGGCTGGGAGTTTATCATGAACTCCACAGCTCCAGGATGGCTTTACTGAATACTGAGAAGTATGATACAAACGTTTCAGCACAATCAACTCACACTGATGCCAGTCTTGGATTTATTGCAAAATGCACTCCAATGGCATCTTAGAGATGCCCCCTGAAAAACGACCAACTCCTGCATGTTCAGCTTACTGGTCTGCACCAGCCTGTCCACTCCTGCATGTTCAGCTTACTGGTCAGCACCAGCCTGTCACACTCGGACTTGTCTGACCCCCCTGAGGTTTGAGCCCTTCTACGCTCGTGGGTCAGGAAGAAAGCCTGCTATGGGTGGATGTGCTTCTTACCAACCCCGAAGCAGGAACAGTATGCAGGGCGGTGAGCCTCAACGGCTTCCTGCACTTTATGCTGACCAGGGCCTCTCCAGCTAGTGGAGATGCCCGCCCACCTCTTCTGCCCAAGCCCCACTTTTGGCGGCAAGGTTGGCAGAAACATTAGTAATCCAGAGAGGTGTTCCCCGAAATGCCCACACCCCCATGCCAGAACCGCCCCTAAGGTGCCTGGGACTGAGGTGAACCCCCTCCTTAGAAAACCCAAGCCAAGTAGGTTGGGGGATGCTTCCTCCCCAAGGGGACATACAAAGTGTGTAGTCACTCTAAAGGCAAGTAGCCAATTGGCTACAATCTGCCAGCACCTGTAACACCTCTAAATTCAGTAATCTGAAAGAAACAAGTTAGTGTTAGATTCCTTACCTAAGAATATCCCCAGGCGTCGGACTGGATCCGGAAAGTTTTGCGTAGCAGTACCCCTGCGCGTCGGTAGGTGTTGTCTGCGGCTCCGCGTCAGTTGTTAGCATCGTGATCGCCGGGATGACGTCGTCGGAGCACTTAGACGCCACCCTCGCGCGCTGACGTTCTTCTTTTTTTTTTTATGCGCCAGCAAGCGCAGATCCGGGAAGAGCAGTACTCTTAGTCTTTTTTGACTAACTTTTTGATCTATTTTGGATCCCTTCTCGAGTCGATCTTCGACTCGCAGTGCTGGTAGGGATGCCTGGGTTTAAACCTTGCGAGGATTGTCACGCTTGATGTCGGTGACCGACCCCCACCGTCTGTGCCTTTACTGTCTCGGGACGACCATGATGACGAGTAGTGCCCCGACTGCCGGGCCTTGACCTCGAAGGCTAGGCGGGAGTGGTCCCGTAAGCGACTCGAGCTCCGGCAGTCGGCTCCGTGCCACTCGAGGTCCTGGTCCAGGAGGAGGTTGAGGACCGGTCGCGGGGCTGCAGTCATCGCCGCTCGACGAGTAACCACCTCTCGTCGGGCTCAAAGTACTCGGGTAAATCGCGATATTTGAAAAAAGTCGAAGAAGCGTCATCGCTCTTCCGACCCCCTCCCTCTCCCTTACCGGCCGCTCGCAGGACGCGGCCGGGGGGTTCGGGCGACACTGCCCACGAGGCTACGCCGGAGCCGCAGGCACCACGTCCAGCTCCACACCTGCCGGTCTCTGGGCTGCACGCGACTCTGGAGGAGGTTCGGACTTCCTTGTGTCCATGAGGATTCACTTCTCTCCGTCTGGCCCTGTTGAGGCGCCTTCGGGCCCCGCAGGTCTGTCTGGGAGCCCTAGCAAGCCGGCATCTCCGGCCCCGGCACCGTTGGGTGCTCCGGCCCCAGCACAGTCGCGTGCTCCGGCGGGTGCTCCGACACCGCAGGGCTCCACAGGATCCAGGCCTGGATCTGGGACGTCGCCAGTCGAAATTACAACCCCTCCGCTGGCGCCGTCCCCTAGGGTGTCACCCACTACGCAGTCCCTGGGCGGCGACGTTCCCGGTTCAAGCCCCGGTCCGGGTCCGGCGTCTGACCCGCACCACCCGGCGCCGTCTTCGCCGATTGGTGAGCCATTCCCGGACGACCTGGCTCGTTAATGTTTCCCTGATGATCAGGAGATAGATAACGAGGAGGACTGGCATGGGGCTGAGGACCCTCTAGCAGTGCAGTGCAAGTTGAGCCAGGACTGGGCAGATGAGCTGGGGGAGACCAGTGGTTTGGACACTTCTCCCAACACTGGATTTGTCTCCCCTCCTACTGTGGCTACGGAGGAGGGGGCTGCTTACAGCGTGGTGTTGACTAGGGCATCCAAGGCCTTGGCTCTTGAGCTCCCTGTCGCGGCCGTGAGGACTAAACTCCTCACTGAGGTTCTCAAACTGCAGGCAAGCTCCTCTGAGCCTCTCCTGCCGTTTAACGAAGCCCTGACTGACGTTCTTGTGGGCACCTGGTCCAAGCCCTCTACGGGCCTTCCGGTAGATCGGAACGTGGTCCGACGCCACCGCCCGGCTCCGGGCGACCCAAGTTTCCTGTCCTTTCACCCCACCCCCGAGAGCCTGGTGATCCAGGCCTCTACATCCCAGGCTGCATTCCCGACCGCTCCTCCGGATCGGGAATCCAAAAGATACGATAAGTTTGGGAAGAAACTGTTCTCCCTGAATTTGGGGTTGCGGTCTGTCACCACTGCCTGTCTTTTGGGCCGTTACACCCAATCTCTGTGGGATATGGTTGCGGATGTGCTGCCGCCGAGCCCGGTGGAGGTCCAGGCAAAGCTTGCCCTAGCGGAAGGGCGGGATACAGTACGCTATTCGATACAGTGTGGACTTGATACCACAGACTCGCTGGGTAGGGCGAATGCAACAACGGTGGCAGTTCGCCGCCACGCCTGGCTGAGGTCCGCCAACTTTTCGGGGGGTGTCCAGGCCACCCTTATGGACATACCTTTTGAGGGCCGTCGCCTCTTTGGCGACAAGGCGGACAGTGCGCTGGAGCGTTTCAAGGACTCCAGGGCTACGGCCAAGTCCTTGGGCCTCGGCCAACGCCAGCAAACTTCTGCTTTTCGCCCCTTTCGTGGCCAAGGAAGGGGCGCCCCCACACGTCCAGCTACCCACAGGCCGCAGAACCAACCTCAACGCGGACGTTGTAACCGCCGTGGTAGTGCCGGGGCACAAAGGCAAGGTCAGTCCACATCCGCCCCCGCAGCATCTGCCTCAAAGCCCTCCTAGTCCGAGCTTTCAGGCCCATTAGACGCCAGTGAGGGGCAGGGTTCGCCATCACCTCCTCCACTGACATACCATCACATCGGACAGGTGGGTGCTGCAAATCATCCGAAGGGGCTAGTCCCTCCCCTACGAGGCGACCCCTCCAGCCATCCCACCATAGTCCCACCGCATGTCGGGGGATTTGCAACTTCTGCAGGAGGAAGTTATGGCCCTCTTGGCCAAGGGGGCCATCGAGCACATTCCTGGGCCAGAAGTAGGACGTGGTTGCTACTCCCACTACCTTCTGGTTCCCAAAAAGGGCAAAGGAGGCCTACGCCCTATTTTGGACCTCCGGAGCATCAACGGCTTCCCACGGAAGGAGAAGTTCAAGATGCTGACTTTAGCTCAGGTCCTAGCTGCCCTGGAGACTGGATGGTAGCGTTGGACTTGCAGCACGCATATTTCCATATCCCCGTCCTGCCGGCCCACCGTTGTTACCTGCGGTTCGCGGTAGGCCACAAGCACTTTCAGTTTACTGTGCTCCCCTTTGGCCTTACCAGTGCCCCTTGGGTGTTCACGAAAGTGATGGCGGTGGTCGCTGCTCATCTGCGCAGATCAGGGGTCTTAGTCTTCCCCTAACTCGATGACTGGTTGTTGAAGGAGTGCTCGCCCCAGACAGTCGTCAGCCACCTCCAGACTATGGCCGACCTGCACCTGCTGGGGTTCTCCATCAATGTGCTGAAGTCACACCTGTACCCCTCTCAGAAGCTCCTCTTCATTGGAGCGGTTCTGGACTCGGAACAGTTTCGGGTTTGTCCTCCCGAACAGCGGGTTCGGGATATTCAGGCTCTGATTCCGATCTTTCAGCCTTTATCCTGAGTCTGTCTGGTTGATGCTGCGGCTTCTGGGGCTGATGGCCTCCTGCAACCTTCTGGTGCATCACCCCAGGTGGCGGATGCGGGCTCTGCAGTGGGACCTGAAGTTTCAGTGGGCCCAGCATCATGATCTCCGAGGGCACTGCGAAACAGTTGCAGTGGTGACTCACGGACCTAGATTGGGTCAGTGGCAGATCCCTCTCCCTACCCCAACCGGAGCACGTAGGTGTGACGGATGCGTCCCTCCGGGGCTGGGGGGGCCACATGGGAGAGGCGGAGAACAGAGGCCTCTGGTCTCCGGCGGAGGTTCAGCTCCACATCAACCTTCTGGAGCTGCGGGCGATCCGGCTTGCACTGAAAGCAATCCTTCCCTCTGTCCAGGATAGTGTAGTGCAGGTGTTCACGGACAACACCACTGCCATGTGATACTGCAACAAACGGGGCAGGGTGGGGTCGGGGACCCTTTGTCAGGAGGCTCTGCGCCTCTGGCAATGGCTGGAACACCAGGGTGTCACCCTGGTGGTTCAACACCTGGCAGGTTCCCTGAATGCCAGGGCGGACAAACTCCGCCGCCGGTGCATGATGGATCACGAATGGTGTCTGAACTCTGACGTGGCGCAACGCCTCTTTCAGCAGTGGGGAGAGCCTTGGTTAGATCTATGCGCCTCAGAAGAGAACGCGCGACGTCATCAGTCTGCGCATTGGAATTTCCAAGGCGGCACTCGCTCAGACGCTTTTCGTCGCGAGTGGAGTTGTGGTCTGTTGTACGCCTTTCCGCCTATACCACTTCTGCCCAGAGTGCTGAAGATCCAGCGCGACCGGGCCCAAGTCATCCTTGTGGCTCCAGACTGGGCACGAAGATACTGGTATCCCGAGCTACTGAGCATGTCAGTCGATCCCCCGATTCGTCTGCCTCTTCAGGAGGACCTTCTGCCGCAGCAGCAGGGGACGGTCCTCCACCCGAACCTGTCCAGTCTCCACCTACATGCGTGGAGATTGAGCTGCAGCAGTTGAGGCCATTTGACTTGCCTCCTGAAGTGTTTGATATGATTCTGGCAGCCAGGCGTCCCTCCACAAAATCGGTTTACGCCTGCAGGTAGAACAAATTTGTTGCATGGTGCACAGCAAAGGCTGTGGATCCGCTTTTTGCCCCCTTTCAGAGGTTCTCCTCTTTCTTCTTTTTCTTGCCCAGCAGGGCTCGGCTCTGGGCACTATCAAAGGCTACCTCTCTGCCATTTCAGCCTGCTTGAGGCTTCGTGATCAGCCTTCTCTTTTCAAGTCCCCTGTTGTCAATAGATTCTTGAAAGGCATCACGCACATGTTTCCTCCTGTTCCTTTCGTGATGCCTCAGTGAGACCTGAACCTTGTCCTAACCTATTTGATGTGTACTCCTTTCTAGCCACTTCACAATTGCCCTCTTCGTCTTCTGACTCTTAAGACTGCATTCCTTGCTGCCATCACCTCTGCCAGGAGAGTGAGTGAGCTCCAGGCTCTATTTGCTAAACCTCCTTTCCTCTCTGTCCATCCGGACAAGGTTGTCTTTCTTTCCTGCCCAAGGTGGTTACATCCTTTCATATCGGGCAGTCCATCACCTTGCCCACCTTCTTTCCGCATCCCTCGAAAGAGGAAGAGAGGCTCCACCGTCTGGACCCAAAATGCGCTCTTCTTTTATCTATACCGTACACGCCAGTCCCAGGTGGACGACCAGCTCTTTATTGGTTACGTGGGCCCTAAGAAGCGACTGGCTGCGCACAAGCGGACCATCTCTCTGTGGGTCGTTTCGTGCATCACGGTCTGTTACTCTTTGGCCAAGAAGAAGCCTCCTGTGGGGCTGCGCGCCCATTCCACTCGGGCGACGGCGTATACTACTGCCCTGGGTCGTGGAGTCCCCTTGCAGGACATCGGTCAGGCAGCTACGTGGGCCTCGCTGCACACGTTTGCCAAGCACTACTGCCTGGACAGCCAAGTCCAGAGAGATTGTTTTTTCGGCCCTTCCGTTCTCCAGGACTTCCTGGTGTGATCTTGGTTCACAGACCCACCACCGGGGTTGGTATTGCTGGGGTATCTATTCTAAGGTAAGGAATCTAACACTGACATGTTTCTTTCAGATGCACAAGTTACTTACCTTCGGTAACGATATATCTGTAAGAAATAGTAGTTAGTTTTAGATTCCTTGCCACCCCATCCATCCATCCTTCCTGTTCTGCGATCCGATAACTAGGGTTAAGGTGTCTACCTTTGAGGGCCTTAGTTTCATGGCACCAGTTTCGGTCTCTGGCATGGCTCTGCAATCCTGGTGCGGAAAGCTATGTACAAGAACTGACGTCAGCGTGCGAGGGCGGCGTCTAAGTGCTCCGATAAAGTCATTCCAGCGATCACGGCGACTGACTCTGAGCTGCAGACGACGCCTACCGACGCGCAGGGGTACTGCTACGCAAAACTTTCCGGATCCAGTCTGACACCTGGGAATATTCTAAGGTAAGGAATCTAACACTAACTAATGTTTCTTACAGATATATCGTTACCGAAGGAAAGTAACTTGTGCTTTAGGGGTACCCCTGAACCTTGATCCTCCGATTGTTGTGACATAAGAAGAAAAGGACGAAGAAAACTCTGTGCCGCTGACTACTGATTTGGCCCCTGCCCTACCGGCCTGTCTCCTGCTCAAAGACCCTGCTAAGAAGACTATGGCTGTCTGGTGGCCAACGACTTCCCGAACCAGAGGAAGACTGCACATGCTTCAACAAAGACCAGATCACCCGAGGACAGCAGTCTTGTCCAGAAGAATCCAACTATAAAGACTCTGGATCTAGCTGGAACCGCGACCCCTGCTCACTCTGCACCTTACGCTCACCTGTCCAGTGAAGTCTCCTCACCAATCCTGGCTTCGAATCCAGTGGTGGCTGACCTCTCCTTGACTCCAAGAAGATGCCTGCAGCCTCATCTTGAACAGGTCCTCCTGACCGTGACCGGCTTGGTAGTGTCTGACACCAAAGGGCACCCCTACATCCTCAGCCCCCAACTTTGGGGAGCCCAGCTGATGGTGGCCAGCCCTCCTTCGATATATCAACTTGCCTGCCCAGCCAGTGGTCCCCTTCTTCCAGCCTCCTGGTCCGAGTCTGCAGCCTCTTCGGGTGACGTAGATTCCCCTTTTAAATGCATTTGGCACCTGATGCAGATTTGCACCTGGCCTCCCCTTGCCGCTGGTAGTGTAAGGTTGTTGCTGCCTTGTGGCATCCCCCTTCCCCCCTGCTTGCTTTAACCCCTGGGCCTGTGCCCTGAAACCGCAGGTAACTACCTACAAACCGCACCTTTTGTGGGTGCCCCCAGTCTCCATTGACTAATATTGGGCCCAGAGACCTCTGCACCTGGCTGCCACAGTGCAGCTGGTGGTGCAGTTCCTACCTCTATCTGACCTTGCCTATTGTTCGTCCAAACTCCGAACACTGGACGTGCAAGTCAAGTTTTTACCTGTGACTGAATATAACTGTTTTCCTTCCAAAGGATAGCATGGCTTTTTTTGCCAATTGCAATAAATATCTTATCTTTTGCATTTGCTAAGTTTTCTACTGTTTGACCTTACCAACTTATTTTTATAGTACTGTAAAGTATTTGACTGCCTTTACAAATCCATACCTACTGCAGTTGAAAAGTATTGCCATTCCTAAAACGGTTACTTACCTGCAACTGAGTACCTCTTGGTTCTAAAATAAAGTGATAACTTTATGTTCCAGGCATATGGGCTGCAGACCACGCACTGTTGCATAGATCGCCATCTGGTGGTGGGCCCGGATGATTACACTTTGTTTTTGTCTTGGAAGAGTCTGTCTGTTGGATGACTCCTCCTATAGATCGTAGTGGGCATGGTCATCGATTCCATCGTCGGATTGTTTTTTGCCCATCGGGCTTGGATGTGTTTATCGTTCGGTCCCGTTACTGATCTCTTTTCGACTTCTACATCATACCATCGGTATCGTCCTCGACAGTAATTCCAGTTACCCGCGTCAAAGAAAGGCTTGCGCTTCTCGATTCCGGCGGCCCAACTGCTCCATTGCGCCTTTGGCTCATTGAAAGAACACCCTTCAAGAAGTGCCCTCAGTGTGGACACAAATTTCCCCACACTGATCTTCATAAGGTTTGCATTCTGTGCTTGTTTCCAGAGCACGAGAGTCGAGATCACAAGGCCTGCACTTCGTTCCGGTCCAAGAAAACCATCGGGGACCGTCAAGCTCAAAGAGCCATGGCGCAGTCATCTTCATCGACACCAGACCTCATCATAGACAATGCTCCGATCGAGGTAGAGTCCGAAGAACAGCAGCAGGATGACATTGTTTCCGATGCAGAGGATACAGCTTCCCGAGCCAAGGAACAATCAGAAGAAGACTATCTTCATCCAGCTGGTCAACAGGTCGTGAGTACAAGTGTCGACCTGGTTCACCCCCCTATACCGGGACAGGCTTTGGTTCCACCTCCGGGTCCGGGTGCACACTGACCAAAACCTCCCGACGCCCCGCCTACTGGCTCGGCAACGAGGAATCCAAAAAAGCCTCCAGTCAACTCGAGCTCGAGTCAGTCTGTCAGTCCCGACAAGCAGAATGTCCTCAAACCAAAAATAACTCTGGCACCGAAGCAGCCCTTGGTACTGAAACCGGTCGAGCCAAAAACAAGCTCAGCACCGAAAGAGGTTCCCAAGTCTATCGAACCGAAGATAACTCTGATTCCGAAAAAAGTCGACCCGAAGCCTGCTTCGAAACCGAAACACACTTCGGCTCCGAGGGTCGATGATTCTAAACGTGCTTCGGGACCAGTAATTCCGGATCCAAAAAGCTCCGTTCCGAGAAAGAAACAGAACATCAAGTCTTCGGAACCGAAGCCAAAATCTGCTCCAAAGACAATAGACACTGTAAAACCCAAGCATTTTGGTCCCAAGCAGGATAAATTGGCTCCGAAAAAGGATATATCCGCAGAAGAGCTTTTTCCACCCAGATCCAACGCAAAAGACTCTTCGTATTAATCCAAAGACTGGACATGTAATTACAGTGCCTGAGAAGAGGAAAATGGCCTCTCCCAAACCACCTCCAGTTCCTCAAGAAGCATGATCTAACTTCCCCCATAAGAATTCCTTCACCATTGTTAGAAATACCAATAGATATTTCTCCTGCACACTCACCATCCATCACACATAGGATGATGATTAAGACAATTATTCACATGGGGTAGAAAGTGAGCAACACACAGATGATACAGATGACCCAGACAATATTCCTGGGCCATCAGATGATCCCTGGGAAGATTATTATGCGCCAGATGCACCAGATCTGCCACAAGTTGACGCATATCCTTATAGACCATCTCCCCCAGATGACCGTATTGGGTTTACACAGCTCATTCATAGAGCAGCCACTCTTCATGGAGTGGACTTACATACAGATCCAGTAGAAGAGGACTTCCTTATTGATACACTACTGTCGTCACATAAAACCACAACCGCATTACCAATACTTAGTGGAGTGGTAAAACATGCACCAGAGTTATTTAAAGACCCCGTCAGAGCCAAGGTAATTAACCCCAGACTAGAAAAGAAGTATAAAACAGCTCCAACTGACCCAGCATACATCAAGGGTCAGCTGCCATTGGACTCAGTAGTCTGAAATGCGAGGAAAAGAGCGAACTCGCAGACTACAGGGGATGCTTCACCCCCTGATAGAGTCCAAGCTTTTAGATGCTTCAGGAAAAGGCACCATCTCACAAGCAGCCAATATCTGGAGGATTGCTAACACTTAAGCTTTGTTAGTGTGGGAAGTTGGCCTGATATATGATGCTCACTAGTTCTAGTGATCACCTTGTATCAGTCCAAACAACCCTTATGGTGATTGGTTATAAGTCAACCTTATAGACCAGCTATCCTAGTAGCGTGGGCAAAAGCAGTCTGTAGGCTAAACTCTGAATGGCATGTGAAGCCAGCTGTTTTACCACATATAACCCCTTGAATACCAAGTGAAAGGACACCACACAGGTTATTATGAAAATAAACAGATATTTATTAAACAGATATTTATTAACATACACCTCTGAACTCTTTGAGATCAGAGGGCTAAGCACATGACAATACTCAATAGGAAATACGGGTTCGCACAATATTTACAAGTGCGCCTTAGGGGCACGACAAACCATATACTCAAAACAATGGAATGCGAGGAAGGAAAGTACTGTAAGGAGATCCAGAGGCTGGAGGACCGCTGGGACTACGCTACAAACTAGGTAAGTAAGGAGCAGGAGGCCCACGGGAAACTCACGCGGGATGCGTATCAACGTCTATGGATCTTAAAGTTTAGAAAGTTACGGATTCCGGACGAACCCGGCTGGATGGAGGGAAAACAACAGTGGACTTGAACACGAGGATAGTGTACACAGACTTCAGCACCTAGAAGCTTTAGTTACCTAACCCACAGGCTGCGGGTGCATAGGGCTGAAGTAGCGTCGGGTTTGCTGCGTTGATCCCGGTGATGCCTGAAACAAGGAGTTGCTGGCAGGCAGCCAGATGGAGGAGTCCGGTGGTTCCAAGGGTGGAACTTAGAAGAAGGAGTCCTGAAAGGGAAGGGGACAGAGTCTCGGTCACTAGCCAGTGACGGTGCTGGAACCAGGAGGGAACCAGATGCTGTCGCCGCAGTCAGGTGAAGGAAGGGTCGCTTCTCTCTGTAGCTGCGCGGACCAGGAGCTGCTCTTCACGACCAGGCTGGAGGCACGAGCTGTCCCACGTAGTCTGCTGCTGTTGGCGGTGTTGGATCGTCTATCTGGACAACAGGCCTTGGCTAATGCGAGCCACGCGGTGGAACAAAGATGGCGTCTGGTGCGGACCAGCAGGGTCCGGGGTGCTTCTCCTTTACAAGGAAGCAAGGGCCAGTCTGGGGGACCAGACCAGCGGTGTTGGATTCTTCAGGTCGTCTTCTCAGAGGTCACGAGCCAGCCGGCAAGTGACCAGACAAACGGACAAGCAGCAACCAGGCAAAAGGGCCCCACGCAGATCTCGTGGATGCTGGGGGGCTGGTCTTTGGTGCAGAAGCTGCGTCGGTGTGGGGCTTCTCAGACCCCAAAGCACTCACTCGAGGATCCCTCGGCGGTGTGCTGGAAGCGCTGTGCAGGTTTCTCAAGATGGCCGTCTCCACGTTGCTCGTCGCACCCACGGGTCCCAGCTGTGCTGTGGATTTGGGTAGAGGTCAGAGAGGTCTGGAGGTCTGGGTTTTGTCGAGCTGGGTCGTCGGATTCCGTGACGGAAGGACTCTGTGTGAGAAGTTGGCCTGATATGCAGTGCTCACTATTCTAGTGATCACTATGTATCAGTCCAAACAACCCTTATTGATGATTGGTTGTAAGTCAACCTTATAGACCAGCTATCCTAGTAGCATGGATACGAGCAGTCTTCGGGCTAAACTCTAGAGGGCGTGTTAAGCCAGCTGATATACCATCACATATACCCCTTGAACACCAAGTGAAAGGACACCACGCAAGTGTTATGAAAATAAACAGTGTATTTATTTAGATCACAACAGCCCTGTGCTCTTTGAGGACAGGGTACTAAGCACACAACAAAACTCTTACGAAAATACTTTAAGTTGCACAATTTATACAAATGCCCGAGGGGCACGGAAAACCATATACTACAAAAGTGGAATGCGTAATTACTAGCAGGTAAGTACTGGACTAATAGGCTTTGGAGTCGCCAGGACTACGTTACTGAACCTTCAGATTACTAGTAGGAGGCCTAGGGGACTCGGGTGCAGAGTGTGCACTCTCACGCGGGATGCGGGACAAAGTCTATGGAGGCTAGTAAAAGCAAAGTTAGTGTTCTCGGGCGAACCCGACTAGGTAGGTCAAAAACGAAAGTGGATCTGGACCCTTGGATAGTGAGGCTATGCTGGGGCACCGAAATGCCGAAGTTACCTAGCCCAGGGGCTGCGGCTGCATAGGTCTGGAAAAACGTCGGGAATCCTCGTTGCAGTCTATGGAGCCTGAAAGAAGGAGATGCTGGCAGGCAACCAGTGAAGATTGTTCGGTGGATCCAAGCCTGGATCGAAGATGGAAGACACCTGTAAGCAGAGGGGACCAAGTTCTGAATCACTAGCCAGTGATAAGATGGGCACCAGGATGGCACCGGATGGAGTCACCTCGACCAGGTGAGTGGGCGACGCTGGGCTATGCAGTCTCACGGACCAGGAGGCGTTGTCGGCGACCAGGATGGAGGTGCGAGCTGTCCCACGATGGTTGCTGCTGTCGACGTCGCTGGACCCAGGATTGGGGCAACAAGTCTTGGCAAATTCAAGCCCACGCGGTGGACCTAAAATGGCGTCTGGAGTGGACCAGGAGGGTCCGGGGTGCTCCTTTTTTGGAAGGGAGCAAGGGCCAGTCTGGAGCAACCAGACTAGCAGTGGTGATGTCGTCGGTCGTCGTCGGGAAGGCCACAAGCCAGCTTGCTAGTAGCCAGACAACGCGGTGAGCAGCCAAAAAGCAGAAGGGCCCCACGCAGATCTCGTGGATGCTGGGGGGGCTGGTCTTCGGTGCTGGAGCTGCTCAGGGTCGGGGCTTCTCGGACCCCAAAGCACTCACCAGAGGATCCCTCGGCGGTCGTGCTGGATAGAAGTCGTGCAGTTCTGATGATGGCCGGTCCCTCGAGGTCTCGTCGCACCTACGGTTCTCAGCTTAGCTGTAGAGGTAGGTAGAGGTCAGAGGTGCCAGGGAAGCCGGATCTCGTCGTGCTGGTCGGTCGGATTCCTGAGGAAGGACGTGCAGCAAACCGCAGAGTTCTTAGATGGTGCCTGCGGATGCAGGGTGACTACTCCTTAGTCACAAGGGAGAAATCTTGAGAAGAAGTCTTGAGTTCCTTTCGTAGAAAGTAGTTTCAGGATTCAAAGATGATCTAATCTGGAAGGGTCCCCGCTCCTGCCTTTATCCTAAAGAAAGGGGTGGGTACGCGACTAGGTCCTGCCCTGGGGGTGGGACCAGGAAGGGGGGTGGTTACACCCCTCTCCCATGCCGGACTTTCCCCAGGCCAGGGGCTGGTGTGCCCCTGGAACTGGTTCTAGCCGGCAGATGCGTTGTGAGCACCGGGGTGCCACTCTGCAGTCACCTTCCTGTAAAGCCCTGCCTACCCAGGATACACAAAACCCTGTCTGGGATGGTGCTAGCACCGCCCCTGACAGGAAACCCTTTGTCCAAGCTCTCCTCGCTGGAAGGACTTCCAGCAGCAGGAGGTCAGACTTGTGTCTGTGGTGGCAGCATCCATTTTGTGATGCTGAGGCTTTAGTTAACTTTAACCGGGGTTCACAGTTACATACATGTCGTGTCCCTCTAGAAGGGTGGAATGCTAGCCCCGTCGCCAGAATTAACGAGGGGTTAGTATTCCAATTCGTATGACACCTTACTTGACATGTTTTGATAAAGCGATACCAAAGATAGCATTTAACCGCGAGGATTATAATGCACGTAAGAGTATATGGTATGCGTTATCATGGAACAGCTGTTAGGACTTGGTTCCGCAAGCTGCAAACGGTCTCAGCTCATGCCAGAGCACCACCTCACACGATTCCAAGCACTCTGCCTTCAGGATTGTCAAGGCCTGCCATAGGAGTGACTGATAGGAATCTGTGTGTCCATTTATAGGGTTAGATATAGGTATACTATATCTAAAGCAAAGGGTGATTACACCACCTTGCCCCAGCTGTCGTGCAGCCAGTTGTGTCAGATTTAGATGGCCAGCCAGGGGTGGCATAATACATGCTGCAGCCCCTGGTAGGTCCTGGGTACACCTATGCCCTGAGTTACAGGGTCTGATAAGGTGGCCCAGTACCAATTAGATATGTACCTAAGGTACATGGAATCCATTTTAGAGAGAGAGCAGTGGGCCTCGGGCCCTGAATAGCAGGGTCCCAGATCAACTAAGTCCTAAAACCAGCAAAACACCAGGCAAAAAGTTGGGGGCAACCATAGTCAGGTATCCACCTTCCTACACTCTGCAGCAAACCGCACAGGAGCTTGATTGTGCCTGCGAAGCAGGATGGTCACTCCCTGACCATAGGGGAGATTCTTCAGTCTTCTGGAATCAGGAGGTCGAAGGTCAAGAGTTTCTTCATGGAAGTTGTCAAGATTAATCTGATCTGGAGTGGGACCAGCTCCTACCTTTATTCAGCTAAAGGGGGCTGCACTATGACTAGGTCCCTCCTCTGGGTGGGACCAGGAAGGGGGGTGGTTACACCCCCTTTCCTTTGTCCGGTGTTGCGCCAGCTCTGGGGCTGGAGTGCCCCAGGAACTGGTTCTGACCGGTGTATGCACAGGGACACCTTGTGTGCCCCAGGCATGTCTCATTCCTTTGAGCCCTGTCCTACCTAATACACAAAATCCTGTCTGGGGTGGTGCTAGCACCTCCCAAGGCAGGAAACCCTTTGTCCAAGCCTCCCTCGCTGGAAGGACTCCCAGCAGCAGGAGGTCAGACTTGTGTCTGTGGTGGCAGCATCCATTTTGTGATGCTGAGGCTCGAGTTAACTTTAACCGGGGTTCACAGTTACATACATGTCGTGTCCCTCTAGAAGGGTGGAATTTATTTATTTATTGACATTTGTAGAGCGCGGCGAATACCCGTGGGCGTCTCGGCGCTAATTAAGGGATGGATCAGCAACTGGGGTAAAGAAGATATACATGGCTATTGGTCAAATAACCACGTCTTTAGCTGTTTGCGGAATGTGAACAGGGAGGGACTTGCTCGGATATGTGCAGGAAGGGTGTTCCAGAGTCTAGGGGCGGCAACCAGGAAACGCCTGTCGCCCCAGGTAACTGTTCTGGTGCGAGGCACAGCCAAGAAGTTCTGAATAGAGGAACGAAGAGATCGGGTTGGGACATGATGGAGAAGATTCTGTTTGAGAAAGTGGGGACCTTGATTATTGAGTGACTTGTAAACAATACACAGCGATTTGAATTTGATACGGCTGCGTATCGGGAGCCAATGGAGATCCCTAATGATGTTTGTAACTGGTGCGAACTTGGGGATCCCAGCCAGCATTCGTGCGGCTGCATTTTGGATTGACTGCATCTTATTTGTCACTCGGACTTGGGCATTTAAGAATAGAGCGTTACAATAGTCCAAGGAGGACAGGACTAGTGAGCTGACCAGTGTTTTCCCGGCCGTGTTCGGTAGGAAAGGTAGTATTTTCCTAATCATTCTCAATTTCATATGAGCTGAAGCCGCAGTTTTATTCGCATGTGCCATAAAATTGAGGCCAGCATCGAAGATGACGCCTAGATTTCTCACTTTGCTAGCTGGACTCGGCGGGGGACCGAAAGATGGTGGCCACCAGACAGGTGACCAGCCCGGGGAGAGGTGACCGAAGATGACCACTTCAGTTTTTTCTGAATTGAGTTTCAGACAATTCGTGGCCATCCAGTCACCTATTGCCATCATTCCTCTCGTGAATCGATTGGCCACTTCCTCCCCGTCCCCTTTGATAGCCAGTACCAGTTGGGTGTCATCAGCGTAGGTCAGGCTCATCCCAAATGCTTTGATGACATTTGCAAGGTCCGGCACGTAGATATTAAATAGTGTCGGACTCAGGGATGAGCCTTGAGGGACCCCACACGGCAGAGACACCTTCGATGATTGGTAGGGTCCTAGAGATACTGCTTGTGATCTATTGGCCAGAAACGATACAAGCAGGTCCAGAGCAGTTTTCTGGACCCCCAGTCGTTCGACACGGTCGACTAAGATCTTGTGGTCGACCGTGTCGAAGGCCGCCGAAAGATCCAGCAGTACCAGGAGTGCTGTCCCCCCCTGGTCTCGTATGGCTCTGATGTCATCCGCAGCCTTTAGAAGGGCAGTTTCCGTGCCATGACATTTGCGGAATCCGAACTGGGTGTTGTCGAGCAACTGGTGCTGCTCCACAAATTCCGACAGTTGCTGATTCATGGCTTTTTCTATTACCTTAGCCAGGAAAGGAATACTGGCTATCGGACGATAGTTTTTCAGGTCATCTTTATTCAAATTAGCTTTCTTTAAGAGGGGTTTGACCAACGTATGTTTCAGAGAAGCCGGGAAAATTCCAGAGCTAAACATAGTGTTGCAAACATGAGTTATAACCGGTATCAACGTGTCCATAACTGGCATAAGAACTTTGAGCGGACACGGGTCTAATGCAGAACCTGATTTGATTCTTGAAATAATACTCCTTGTCTGATCCATAGTGAGCTCGACAAAGCGGGTCAGTGTGTTATCCCGTGAGGTGGAGGACAAGGATAGTGGTGTAGAGTCCGTGTTTAGAGAAAAAGCCTGATAGATGTTGTAGGAGAGTAGGGTCTGCAATCCTATGATCACCCAGATTTTTTGCTTTTGTTTCACTGGTTTACGACTTTCTCTGGCTGTGGGCCTGCCAATCAGACCCACAGCCTGGCTGTTCTCTTTCTAAATTACGAGATGTACCCTAGGTGCATTTACCAATTGGTACTGGGCCACCTTATCAGACCCCGTAACGCAGGGCATAGGTGTACCCAGGGCCGCCAGGGGCTGCAGCATGTATTATGCCACCCCTGGCTGGCCTCCTAAATTTGACACAACTGGCTGCATGACAGCTGGGGCGAAGACGTGTAATCACCCTTTGCTTTAGATATAGTAGCTCTATATCTAACCATACAATGGACACCCGAGTTCCTATCAGTCACTCCTATGGCAGGCCTTGACAATCCTGAAGGCAGAGTGCGTGGGCTCGTGTGAACTGTGTTCTGGCCCGAGCCGAGCCCGGTTGCAGCTTGCGGAATCAAGACCCAATGGCTGTTCCATGATAACGCGTACCATATCGGTAACTCCGGTATCGCGTTATCAAGGCATGTCGAGTAAGGTGTCATACGAATCGGGATGCTGCCCTCTCACCAACCTTGGCGACGAGGTTAGCATTCCGCCCTTCTAGAGGGACACGACATGTACGTAACTGTGAACCCCGGTTAAAGTTAACTAAAGCCTCAGCTCCACAAAATGGATGCTGCCACCACAGACACGAGTCTGACCTCCTGCTGCTGAGAGTCCTTCCAGCGAGGAGCGCTTAGACAAAGGGTTTCCTGTCGAGGGCGGTGTTCGCACCGTCCCAGACAGGGTTTGTGTATTCTGGGTAGGTAGGGCTTTTTGCGAGAAGGTGACTGCGGAGTGGCACCCCGGTGCTCACTACGCATCTGCCGGTTAGAACCAGTTCCAGGGGCACCAGCCCTGGCCTGGGGAAAGTCCGGCAGGGGAGAGGGGTGTAACTACCCCCCTTCCTGGTCCCACCCTTAGGGCAGGACCTAGTCATGTACCCACCCCTTTCTTTAGAATAAAGGCCGGAGCGGGGACCCTTCCAAATTAGATCATCTTTGAATCAAGAACTACTTTCTACGAAAGGACATTCAAGACTCTTCTCAAGATTTCTCCCTTGTGACTAAGGAGTAGTCACCCTGCATCAGCAGGCACCATCTAAGAACTCTGCGGTTTGCTGTAAGTCCTTCCTCAAGGAATCCGACGGCCCAGCTCGACGAGAACCGGCTTCCCTGGCACCTCTGACCTCTACCCACGTCATCAGCTCAGCTGTGATCTGTGGGTGCGACGAGACCTCGAGGGACCGGCCATCATCAGAACCTGCACGCTCTTAAACCAGCACGACCATCGAAGCAATTCTCTGGTGAGTGCTCTGGGGTCCGAGAAGCCCCGACCCTGAGCCGCTCCAGCACCGAAGTGCAGTCTCCCAGCATCTCCACGATCGGCGTGGGGCCCTTCTGCTCGCTGCTCAGCATGTTGTCTGGTCACTAGCCGCTGGCTTGTGCCCTTCTGTGACGACATCCGACAATCAACACTGCTGGTCTGGTTGCTCCAGACCGGCCCTTGCTTCCATCTTTGCGAGAAGCACCCCGGACCCTCCTGGTCCACTCAAGACGCCATCTTAGGCCCACCACGTGGCCCTGAGATCTGCCAAGGCTTGTTGCCCCGTCCTGGGCCCAGCGACGCCGACAGCATCATCCTTCGTGGGACAGCTCGCACCTCCGCCGTGGTCGCCGACAACGCCTCCTGGTCCGTGAGACTGCAGAGCCTAGCGTCGCCCACTCACCTGGTCGAGGTGACGGCCAACCGGTGCCTTCCTGGTACCCTCTGACTACTGGCTAGTAGTACGAACTTGGTCCCCTCTGCTTTCAGGTATCATCAATCTCTGATCCAGGCTTGGATCTCTACGAACTATTCATCCCTGGTCGCCGGCCAGCAACTCCTTTTCTTCCGGCTCCTGGCTCGTCAGCGAAGACCCCGACGCCTGTAAGACTTGTGCAGCCGCAGCCCTCGTGGCTAGGTAACTCGGCATTTCGGTGCCTGCATAGCCTCTTTACTCTAGGGTCCCGAGTCCCTCGCTTCCGACTTGCCTTATCGGGTCCGCCCGAGACCTTTAAACTTTCCGTGTCCTCGGACACTTGTGTTAATTGTGCACTTGAAGTATTTTTCTAAGAGATTTGGTTTGTGCTTAGTACCCTGTCCTCATAAAGAGTACAGGGCTGTTGTGATTCTTAATAAATATCCTGTTTATTTTCATAACACTTGTGTGGTGTCCTTTCACTTGGTGTTCAAGGGGTACATGTGTGGTAAACAGCTGGCTTAACACGCCCTCTCGAGTCTTTAGCCTTAGACTGCTCGTATCCACGCTACTAGGATAGCTGGTCTATAGGTTGACTTACAACCAAACACCATAAGGGTCGTTGGAACGATACATAGCGGTCGCTAGAATAGCGAACGTTGCATATCGGGCCAACTTCTCACAGATGTCGTTAACTTTTTTGAAGAAAAAATCAGATAAGGCGTCGCAAAGATGTTGTGAGGGAGGTGGTGTGAGGTCGTGCGTGCCACCCGACAAGCGTTTAGTGATGTCGAATAACTCTTTGCACGAGTTTTTGGCAGTCTCAATTTGTGCGGCATAATAGGCTCTTTTCGCCTCTGCGATCATCTGTTTGTACCGGGCAAGTGAGTCTTTATATAATGATTTACTTTCTGGATCATAGCGCTTCCGCCAAAGTCTTTCTCTTTGTTTATTTAATTGTTTCTGTTTTTTGAGTTCATCCGAGAACCAGGGAGCACTGGGGGAGGCTCGATTCTGGGAGATAGATTTTACGGGCGCTAGCTCAAGTATGGCCTGATTGATCCAGGTATTGAACTGATTTATGGCAACGTTGGGGTCATCTGACAGCAATGGCGATGTTCTAGCCAGGAATGTGTTCAATGTCCCCGCCTTTATGTCCTTCCATGCTCTCACCTGTTTGGGTCTATTGTTAACAGCCCTCCTCTTAGAGGCATCGGGGATAGCTAAATGACTTAAAATGGCGTGGTGATCGGTCCATGCCAGGGGGAGGACATCTGCAATATGTAGCGACTCAATATTAGTAAAAATGCCGTCAAGAGTGTGACCAGCGTCATGGGTAGGGGCAGAAATACGTTGATACAGACCTAGTGTTTCCATGTCCGCTAAGAGGCATGCAGTGTCTGTGTCACTACTTGATTCAAGGTGGAAATTAAAATCGCCTAACACTGCAAAGTGATGTTCAAGGGCTATGGATTCCAATATAGACCCTAGGCTGAATAAAAATGGGGCACGTGCTCCAGGTGGGCGGTATACCAGTACGCCTTTAAAATTGAAGAGGGGTGTGAGCTTAATACTAAATAGTAGGGCTTCGCAACATGTGGATGGTATCGGTGTGGTCCTGATTGGGAGGTAGTCCCTGACAATATTGCTATTAAATGCAATAATCGCCAGAATTGGCGAGGGGTTAGTATTCCAATTCGTATGACACCTTACTCGACATGTTTTGATAATGCTATGCCAAAGTTAGCATTTGACCACGAGGTTCATAATGCACCTAAGAGTATATGGTATAGCGTTATCATGGAACAGCTATTAGGACTTGGTTCCGCCAGCTGCAAACGGGCTCAGCTCATGCTAGAGCACCATCTCACATAATTCCAAGCACTCTGCCTTCAGGATTGATAAGGCCTGCATAGGAGTGACGGATAGGAATATATGTGTCCTTTTTAGGGTTAGATATAGGGATACTCTATCTAAAGCAAAGGGTGATTACACCACCTTGCCCCAGCTGTCGTGCAGCCAGTTGTGTCTGTTTAGATGGCCAGCCAGGGGTGGCATAATACATGCTTCAGCCCCTGGTAGGCCCTGGGTACCTATAGTACACTGTACAGGGACTGATAAGGTGGCCCAGTACCAATTGGTAAATGCACCTAAGGTACATGCTTGTCAATTTAGAGAGAGAACAGCTAGGCTGTGGGTCTGATTAGCAGGCCCACAGCCAGGGAAAGTCGTAAACCAGTGAAGCAAAAAGCAAACATCGGAGGTGACCATAGGATTGCAGACCCTACTCTCCTACAGTTAGCAAGATATGATAGAGCTCATTATGATGAGCTAGAAACATTCATGCAACATTTGCCAGAACAATATAAGACCAGGGCTTCTGACTTAATACAAGGAGGCAAGGTTATTACCAATACCTCAATCCGCTGTGCATTAGATGCTGCCGGCACAGCCCCTAGAGCAATAAATAGAGGAGTACTGTTGCATAGA
Source organism: Lissotriton vulgaris (assembly GCF_964263255.1). Lineage (NCBI taxonomy): Eukaryota > Metazoa > Chordata > Amphibia > Caudata > Salamandridae > Lissotriton > Lissotriton vulgaris. The sequence continues at coordinate 771,691,625 of NC_141700.1, read as the reverse complement.
CATGCCTGGTTATGCATCTCTGGGTTCAGGCCAGAAGTACAAGCCAGTATTCTAAATCAGCCCTTTGACCAGCAACATCTCTTTGGTCCAACAGTTGATAATGCACTAGAGAAAATGAAAAAAGATACGGATACAGAAAAATCCATGGGAGCCTTACAAACTCAGACCCATAGAGGGTCCTTTCGTCGCTTCTCTTACAGGGGCGCCTCTATAGGTTTTCAAACTGACAACACCTCTTCTTCTTATAAAGCACCCACCCAAACCTCGCCCCGTAGAGGGTATTACAGAGGAGGATATAGGCGTAACAACAATAAGCGTAGAGGCAGAGGCAAGAACTGCAATGCCTCTGCTCTCAAACAGTGACTTCCCTCTCATCCCCCCAGACCATTCCACTCCTGTCGGGGGGGAGATTACAACAGTTCCTACCTGTCCGGAACTCCATCACCACAGACAGGTGGGTAAGACAAATAGTTCAGTCAGGTTATTTCCCGGATCTCACTTTCATTCCTCCAACAATACCACCCAGACAACGTCCCATGTCACAGGAGCATCTCACACTCCTAAAACAAGAGGTTGCATCTCTCCTGCAAAAGAATGCAATAGAACCAGTCCCAAAACACCATCAAAACACAGGAGTTTACTCCCTATACTTTCTCATACCCAAAAAGGACAGTTCCCTCAGACCTATGCTAGATCTAAGGCCTTTCAACCTTTACATACAATCCGACCACTTCCATATGGTCAAACTACAGCAGCTTCTGCCGCTGTTAAAACAATGCGACTTCCTTGCCACATTAGATCTCAAGGACGCTTACTTCGACATTCCTAACCATCAATCTCACAGAAAGTACCTACGATTTGTACTAGAAGCTCAACATTACCAATTCAAAGTACTCCCTTTCGGTCTAGCAGTAGGAGCAGCACACTTAAGAAGGGACAACATACATGTCCTCCCATACCTAGATGACTGGTTAATACATTCCAAGTCATACAACCAATGTGTACAGCACACGCATCAGACCATATACCTGTTACTCAAGCTAGGATTCACAGTGTTGGAAAGTGGGTTATTGGTAGGGGCAAATGTAGGTCTGCCACTGGCAATAAGGCCACTAACACATGATAGGACTCATCACAGGTCTTAGAAAAGTATTCCTTTGCTCAACCCTTGCAGACAGGCTTAACTTCAAAGACAGGTATGTAAAGCATTTAAAAACACAATTTCAGTAAATAATTAAGACACAACACAAAATAAAAATCCAACACCAATTTATAAAGATAGGTAATATTTTTATCTTTTAAATGACACCAAAACGAAAATAATCCACTGTAGGGAACCAGAGATATGCATTTTTAAAGATTAGTCACTTTCTAGTGCTTAGAAACCTACAGCGCCCCTTTAAGTCATTTCGTTTTCTCTGTCAGGGACACACCTTTATAAATTGTTCTGAAGAATTCTCACCACTGTAGTGGGCCGCCTTCTTCAGCAAGCGGGGTCCAGTTAGAACAACTTCCTGGTGTTCTGCTTGCGGGTCCCAAAGTATCCCACACACAATACAAGGTTCTGGAATCTCCAAGAGGGTCCTTGAAAGTGTGAAACTTCAGTTCCGCAATCCACTTGAACAAAACCCTTACAAATCCACTGGTACTCCAGGCTTTGAATTCTTTGTGGGGCTGTCCAGGTGAGCTCTGTTAACCTGTATCTTGCAGGGAGTTTCCACTCTTGAGTCTTTTGGCAGCAAGGTAATCCACAGGGCTGTAGTTTCAGATGGTGCAGTCTTCATAGGTCAAGCCTTAGAGTTCCTTGCACAGCAAACTTCAGCAAGGCATTTCTTGCTTCATTCAGTTTTAAGCAGCAGATCTGGAGGGCTCTCCCCCTCTCAGATACTTATTCAAAATTCTCTGGGTCAAGCACAAGGTCACTGCTGACGTATGAGAGCAGGGCAACTCCTCATAGTTATGACCACATCCTGTGGAGTGTGGCATTAGTTTGTCCCAGAGTGCATCATTCTTCCAAATCCATAATGGCTGGGTGTCCAGCAAGGAGGTAAGAGCTGGCTAAACACACCCCCTACCATCTGCACATACCTTTCTTAAGCCTAGCCCTGACTCTGGGTCAGACTGTCATAGTGGACTGAAACCCAGCCCTCCCCTCTTGCCTTTGAAGAGCGTAGTTTACAACGCCATCTCCTGGCCTGGCATTCCCATAGAACAGCACACTGGGAAGTCTTTGAATGGTCCGGCTAGTCCTCTCCTATCAATATTTATTAATCAATCACTTCCTACCATGTTAACCTATGGGCCATGGGGTTTGCAATAGGGAAGTATTTCCCTAATTTCTACAGGACCCCCACCCCCTGTGCAACTAGGGGCGACTTCAGGGGGTTCTGAATCTGCAGAAATATTGCAGATCATCCATACCCAATCCTTCTAGCATCAAAGTCGAATTTGAGCAGCTCTTTAATACAATGTGGGGAGTGAAATGTACAATTTCACTTTACCCAGGCATATAAAAACTCATTTTATAAGGGTGCTCCTTATAGATAACTGACCCCCCACCCCTGGGATACCTATGGGTGACCCTGGGGGTCCCTAATATGCAAAAACATGGTAGGTTTTTAATTTTTAAGGGCCCCTACCCCCAAAGTCGAGTTTGGGCACAATGTTTGGTTTAAAAGCTGTCCTGGCCTCCAGTGCAGCTTTTAAACTGACCTCCGGCATCAGCACTGCACACATGCTGGTGCAGAGAATCTGCTGGCCTCTAAACTGCCATACCCCAAGATACTGGAGACTTTTAGGTAGTTTCAATCCCCTGCCCTATTACATACTAGGGGCTTAGGTGGTAGGTCATGCCAATTACAGGGGTATCCCACCATACCACAGTGTACTCTAGAGTATGTTGGGTGTCTTAACTGTATTCTAATGTGTTCCTTTTAGCTTGGCCTGGTTAAACAGAGCCCAGGATCAGTCAGTCAGTCAGTTACCACCAGTTCGAGTCGGCAAAAATTGGGGGGTGCCCAGGGCACAGGATGACTTTGCAACACACAGTAAATCAAAAGAAGTCACACCTCCAACCATCCCTGTCTCAACAGTATCTAGGTACCAAAATAGATAGCTCCAAAGAAATTGCATACCCCAATCCAACAAAGATACAAACTATGCAAGCTTTGATACAAAAATTCCAGCCGCAACACTCACTACCAGCTCGAGTGTTCATGCAATTAATCGGAATGATGGCATCTTGCATTTTCAAAGTACCATACGCAAGACTACAAATGCGCCCCCATTCAAGAGTGCTTAGCAAGTCAGTGGAATCAGGCTCCGCAACAAATAACAGATCTTCTGGTGTTAGACGACCGAACATATCGCTCTCTGCAGTGGTGGAACACCAAAAACCTTTCCAAGCGCCGGCCTTTCAGCGAGCCTATTCCACAAGTGGTGCTAACCACAGACGCATCTCTCATAGGATTGGGAGTGCATTTAGAAAAACACACAGTACAGGGTACGTGGACACAGCAACAAAAGCTACTCCACATAAATCTGGAGTTGTTAGCAATTTTCTAGCTCTAAAATCGTTTCAACATTACCTATCAAGCAAGGCTGTACTAGTCCGTACAGACAATATTACAGCCATGTATTACATCCAAAAAACAAGGAGGAACACACTCCTTACAGCTCTCCCGGCTGGCGCAGAGCATATGGAGGTGGGCCATTCCTCAAATCTTTATCAAAACATCTACCAGGAGTTCACAATCAAGTTGCAGATCTGTTAAGTTGTCAAATGTAGGAGAGATGGGTCTGCAATCCTTTGGTCAACCCAGATTTTTGCTTTTTGCTTCACTGGTTTACGACTTTCCCTGGCTGTGGGCCTGCTAATCAGACCCACAGCCTAGCTGTCCTCTCTCTAAATTGACATCCATGTACTTTAGGTGCATTTACCAATTGGTATTGGGTCACTCTTGTAAGTCCTTGTACAGTGTACCATAGGTACCCAGGGCATAAGTGCACCCAAGGCCTACCAGGGGCTGCAGCATGTATTGTGCCACCCCTGGCTGGTAACACAGCTGGGGCAAGGTGATGTAATCACCCTTTGCTTTAGATATAGTATACCTATATCTAACCCTAAAATGGACACACATCCTCCTATAAGTCACTCCTATGGCAGGCCTTAACAATCCTGGAGGCAGAGTGCTTGGAATTGTGTGAGATGGTGCTCTAGCAGGAGCTGAGCCTGTCAGCAGCTTTCGGATCCAAATCCTTTAGCTGTTTCCATGATAACGCTATACCATATACTCTTAAGTGCATTAGAATCCTCGCAGTTATTGCTAACTTTGGCATACCATTATCAAAACATGTCGAGTAAGGTGTCATACAAATTGGAATACTACCCCCTCGCCAGTTCTTGCGACAGTGGTAGCATTCCACCCTATTAGAGGGACACGACATGTATGTAACTGTGAACCCTGGTTAAAGTCAACTCGAGCCTCAGCATCACAAAATGGATGCTGCCACCACAGACACAAGTCTGACCTCCTGCTGCTGGGAGTCCTTCCACCGAGGGAGGCCTGGACAAAGGGTTTCCTGCCTTGGGAGGTGCTAGCACCACCCTAAACAGGATTTTGTGTATTGGGTAGGACAGGCCTGAAAGGAATGAGACATGCCTGGGGCACACAAGGTGTCCCTGTGCATACCCCGGTTCAAACCAGTTGTTGGGGCACTCCAGCCCCAGCTCCGGCACGAAACCGGACAAAGGATAGGGGGTGTAACCACCCCCCTTACTCCAGTATTGGAACTTTCATAGATGCCCTCAGGCGGCTTAGTGTATCCGCCTTCGTGTTGCATACTCCTGGAAGGTGTTCTGCCACGAGCGTGATGTTCTGCGAGATCGCCCATTCCCACAGCATCTGGGCTTCCTGAGAAAGCAGTGGCGATCTTGTGCCTCCCTGCTTGTTGAAGTAATGCATTTCGGTGGTGTTGTCCGTCCGCACTAGGATTGCCGAATTTGAAATCCTTGGAAGGAAAGCCAACATCGCCAATCGAATAGCCCTTAGCTCCAGAACGTTGATATGTAAACGACGCTCTCCCGGAGTCCAGTGACCACTGACTTGGAGGTCTTGCATGACACCTCCCCAACCCTGAAGGGAAGCGTCCGTGGTAATGACGCGAGGAGCCGGTGCAGCCCTGAAACTGAGACCCACTGTCAGGTGAGATCTTTTCATCCACCATGAAACCGACCGTTTCATCTGCTGGGTAACCGTCACTCTGTCGTCGAACGACCCTTCCACTTGTCTCCACTGAAGGTCCAGTTCCTCCTGCAAGGGGCGCATTCGCAGCCTGCAGTGCGGAATCAATTGAATACAGGATAAAATCGACCCTAGAAGAGATTTGTACATCCTGACTGTTATCCAACTTTTCTTCTGCAATCGAGCGGCTGAAGACATGAGTTTCATCTGTCTCTCTTCCGATGGGAAGGCTTTGCACACCTGAGTATCGAGTATCGCTCCCAAGAACTTTACCGTACCTGCCGGCTGAAGAACCGATTTTTCCTTGTTGAGTTGCAAACCCAGATGAATAAAGAGGTTTAAGCACGTGTTCACTGCTTCTGATGCCTCTTGTAAGCTTGGAGCCTTCAGCAGCCAGTCTAAGTACGGGAATACTTCCAGCGACTGTCTTCTCAGAAATGCTGCTACCGGGGCCAGCACCTTTGTGAATATCCACGGAGCGGATTTTAATCCAAATGGGAGCACCATGAACTGGAAGTGGCTCTTGCCTACTGTAAAGCGAAGGAAACGTCTGTGAGCTGGATGGATCGGGATATGAAAATAGGCATCTTCCAGGTCTAATGTAGCCATGAAGTCGCCTGGGTTCAAGAGGCGCAATATGTCCTGGAGTGAAATCATCCGAAACGACAGCTTCACGAGATAGGTGTTGAGCTCCCTTAAGTCAAGGATCGGACGCCACTTTTGTTACGTTTTTCGGATCAGAAAAAATCTTGAATAGAAACCTTCTCCTCTTTGTGATAGGGGAACACGTTGGATCGCCCCCTTCTGAAGTATTTGTTGAACTTCCTTTTGCAGAAGGTTTAGATGTTTTGCAGTAGTGGCGTGGGGAGCTCTTGTAGGTGGAAATTCCTGGAATTCTAGCGTATGCCCATTTCGGATGATGTTCAATACCCACTGATCCGATGTTATTTCTTTCCAGCTGCTCAGATGTTGTGATATCCTGCTGCCCACTGGAGATCCCAGAAGCAGAGGAACAGTTGGCAGAGTCAGGAGGCCGCTATTGACGCTTGCCAGCGTCCTTGCCCGGACGCCCTTGTCGTCCACGAGCGTTCTGACGAGAGAAAGATTGAGATTGTGACTGTCGCTGATAATACTGATTGCTGTACTGAGGTCTGTACGACTGCGACTGCTGCGAGTACCGTTGCTGCTGATAGCCTCCTCTTGGTGAAGTGAAGCCTCTTCCTCTTGCTCCACGGAACAGTGTTTTTCTATATTGCAGGTTTCCCAGAGCCCTTGCTGTCTTCTGTGTCCTTCTTTATTCCCTGTAGGGTCTCATCGACATGTTTCCCAAATAACATGTCCCCATCAAAGGGCAAGTCCAAAATCCTATTCTGGACCTCTGGTCGGAAGTAAGTCGCTCGTAACCATCCCTGTCGCCGAAGAACTGCCGCGCTGCCCAGAGCACGGAAAGAAATGGTGGCGATGTCCATCGCGCAGTCAATCATTTCCGAAGAAGAACGTTGTCCTTCTTCTAGAAGTTTCTGTGCTTCAGCTTTAGGGTCATCCTCTAGTAGGTCCACATAGTGTTCCAGATCACTCCACATCTGGCGGTCGTATCTTGCTAGGATCGCCAAGGCATTCGCCGCTCTGACCAACAAGCTAGCCATAGATGAAAAACGCTTCCCTGCGTTGTCTAACCTTCTACCCTCCTTTTCTGGTGGAGTTGTGAGGGTGGCCGAAGGATTCCGTGATTTCTTCTGCGCCGCCTGCGATATGACCGAGTCTGGTCTAGGTTGTCCAATCAAGCAGGCGGGACTGTCATCAGGAGCTTTATATTTTTTCTCCAAGCGCGGAAGAGTTGGAATGACCGTCGCTGGGGACTGCATCACCTTTTTTCCTTCCTCCCATATGTGCTCCACAATGGGAATCGAACGCACCGCCTTACGGTATGCTTCTTTAAAATCATACAAGAAACAATCCGTAGATGTTGCAGGCATGGTTAGCTTAAAGCGTGCCGTGGCTCTTTCCATCAAATTGAAGAAACCTCCCACATCAGCCGGAGGTGAATCAACCGGGTCTGGCACTGGCGAAGCCGGATCCGGAGCTATATACTGGTTCCATTCGTTATCAGGGTCCTGTCCCTGATTGTCCCCTGTTTCATTCTCATCCGAGGTATCTACTTGGACTTGCGTTTGCCGAGGATATTCTCTCTCCACCTCCCCCTGTAAAGGAGGTACCGATTGAGCTGCCACCACCTGCGGTTGAACTTGCGCTTGACCTTCCACTGGTCGAGCCCCTTGTCTGCTCCTATACTCCTCCAGCATTGCCCTTAAGTCTGTCAAAAGACTCATAGGCATCGTTACCATACCCTGCTGTGCCTGGGTTTCTTGGTATGCGACCTGTTTTTGTGGACGCTGCTCCTGCCGATAATAATACTCTTCATCTAGGTCAGAATCATGGTATTTTAGATTCAACTGAGATGGACTGTATGCATTCCCGTACATCTCATTCTCCTCCTCCGAGTAATCCTCTTCGTCCAACAACAGGGCTGGAGGTAAAGATGGCACCTTTCTAGGTGAAGTCATATCCGGAGTTATCCTCCTCTTCCTGGTGCCTTCTGTAGCACCTGCCGTCGACGGCGTCAAAAACGAATCCACCATCTCCTTATTTTGAATCGTCGTCGACGGGACCGTCGACGAGAGTACCTTCACCGTCGACGGGATCGTCATCGTCGACGGGATCGTCATCGTCGATGGGATCGTCATCGTCGACGGGATCGTCGACGGAACCGTCATCGTCGACGGGCTCGTCGTCGTCGTCGTCGACGCGATCATCGCCGTCGAGATTGCCACCGTCGACGGAATAGTCATCGTCGACGGAATGGTCTTCGTCGACGAGGTGGTAACAGTCGACGTAGTTATCGTCGTCGACGCTGTCGTCGACCCAGTCTTCATCGACGTCGTCGTCCTCGTCGTCGTTGGATGGCTCGTCGACGACTGAGGAGACAAATTCACCACAGAGGTTTTAGTGCCTTTTTTGACCACTGTAGAGGCCTCTACAGTTGGTTTCTCCTGATGTGAAGGCCCAGCCAAGCTCTCATCCAGTTTAGCCTTTTGCACCTGAGGTGCTTGCCTTTCCCTCTCCTTTACACTCTCGTGAGGAGATTCGTTAGGCCCGGGCTTGCCAGACCTATCAGAGGTCCCACGCATAGCCTTTGAGGGGGGTTCAGATGAAACCTCCACAGATGATCCACCCCTCTTCAAAGATGTCTTAGAAGATGATGATCTGGCATCTTCCTCATCACTAGATACCACTACCTCCTTCCTTTCCAATTTCCTGAGCCAAAGAAGTAGCCTTCCTTCACGATCACGGAGGGTTTCACTGGCATCATCCTGCATATTCTACAACCCTCTGCCTTATGGTCGGGGTATAAACAGTAAATAGTCATTATGTTTATCCTCAGTATAAAGTCGTTTTTTGCCACAAGTGGCACAAGACCTGAAAAGGCTCTTCTTTTCCTTATCAGCCATAGTAAAGCTGAAAGAAATCCTGTCAGAAAACTGTTTAAATAGTACCTCAAGTTGAAGTTAGAGCAGAGCTCTAAGGAGACTCCCTGTCACCAACGATGCAGTAGAAAATCTGAGGCTCTGAGCTTTCTCAGGAAGGTTCCACAGGGTGAGGCTGATCTGATTGGTTGCTAAGGTGACTTTTGGGTCTTTACATAATGACACCAATAGGCTACAAAATATAATGAGGCCTAGGACTAATTTTTTTACACCTTTTAGGGTGTATTTACCTAGGTGTGTGTGTGTATATATATATATATAATTACAGAGGCTCCCATTCCGACGACTGGGAATGATACAAGCAATGGGAATCTATGAAAGTTGCCAATACTGGAGAACTAAAGTTACAGGTAAGTAACTTGTTTCTTTCTGGTTCCTACCATAGGAGGGACCTAGTCATAGTACAGCCCCCTTTAGGAGAATAAAGGTAAGAGCTGGTCCCATTCCAAATTACATTAATCCCGATTTGAAACGCTGCAAGAAGAAACTGTGGACTTTGACGTTCTGCTCCACAGAAGACTGAAGAAATCACCCTTGTGGACAAGGAGTGACGACCCTGCACAAGCAGACACCATCAAGCATTCCAGCGGTTCACTTTGTCGTCTCCCCTGGTGGATCCAGACTTCAGAGCCCGACGAGACCCGGACTTGCAGACCTCTCCGACCTCAACTCACATCTGCAGCACAGCTGAGATCCGTGGGTGCGACGAGACACGTGGGACCGGCCATCTTGGAGAAACTGCACTTCGCTTCCAGCACGACTTCAGAGGCATCCTCGACGAAGTGCTTTGGGGATTGAGAAGCCCCAGCCCCGAGCAGCTCCTGCACAGAAGACCAGCCCTCCAGCATCCACGAGATCTGCGTGGGGCCCTTTTGCTTGATTGCTGCTCGACGCGTTGTCTGGTCACTTGCCGGCTCTCTAGTGGCCTCCTAGACGACGATCCACGACATCAACACCGCTGGTCTGGTTGCTCCAGACTGGCCCTTGCTTCCCTGCAAAGGAGAAGCACCCCGGACCCTCCTGGTCCGCACCAGACGCTTTTTTCACTCACCGCGTAGGTTGCCTTTGCCAAGGCCTGTTGACGCCGAATCCGGAACCGACACCGCCCACAGCGAGAGCCTGCGTGGGACAGCTCGTGCCTCCATCCTGGTAGTCGAAGACACCTCCTGGTCCACGTGGTTGCAGAGTCAAGCGTTCACTCTTCACCTGATCGCGACGACAGCACCTGGTTCCTTCCTGGTTCCACTCCTGTCACTGGCTAGTGTCTTTGAACACTGTCCCCTCTGCTTTCAGGTCCTCATCTTCCTCGATCCACCCTTGGATCGCACCGGACATCTTCCTCCTGGTCGCCTGCAGCATCTTTCTTCAAGGCTCCATTGACTTCAACGCGGAAACCCGACACACGTTCACACCTAAGCACCTGCAGCCCGTGGGTGAGGTAACGAGAGCATTTCAGTGCTCAAGGGTAGATTGACTCTCCTAGTGTCCAGGTATCCAGCCGTTTTAGTCCTAACTAGTCGGAACTGTCTAATACTTACCTTTTCGTAATTTGTACTGTCCATTGACTTTGTTACGCATCTCGCGTGTGAGTTCACACTCTGCACACGCGTCCCGTGGGCCTCCTGCCCCTTACCTAAGGTTAGGGTAGTGTAGTCCCAGCGATCCTACAGCCTCTGGACAGCTCCATTCCTTCTATCGATTTCCTTATACCGCTTGTTTAGTATATGGTTTCTCGTGCCCCTAGGGCAGCATTGTAATTCATGCAACTTAAACTTATTTTTCTTAAGAGTCTTGTCATGTGCTTAGCCCTCTGATCTCATGAAGAGCTCAGAGGTGTTTGTTATTAATAAATATGTTCTTTATTTTTATAACAACCTGTGTGGTGTCCTTTCACTTGGTATTCAAGGGGTTATGTGTGGTAAAACAGCTGGCTTCACATGCCAAAAGAGTTTAGCCTAAGACTGCTTCATCCATGCTACCATCAGGATAGCTGGTCTATAAGGTTGACTTACAACCAATCACCATAAGGGTTGTTTGGACTGATACAGGGTGATCACTAGAACTAGTGAGCATCATATATCAGGCCAACTTCTCACATCGAAGAGACGACATAGCTCTTCCGACGCTCGCACGATGCGCGGTTCAGGCGACACCGCCCACGCGGCTCCGCAGGCGCAGCTGCCAGCTCCATACCCGCCGATCCCTGGGCTGAACGCGATGCCGGAGGAGATCGATGCCTTCCTCATGGCCATGAGGTCGCTCTCTCCACCGTCTGGTCCCGCTGTGGCGCCTTCGGGCCCAGCGGCCCCTACTGGGAGCCCAAGCGGGTTCCCAGTCGGTGCTTCGGCCCCGGTGCCGTCGACTACTTCGGTCCAGACGCCGCCTGAGCCCACCGGATCCGGGTTGCCGCTGGTCGACCTTACGACCCCTCCGCCGGCTCTGACCCCCCCAGGGTGTCACACCCAACGCCATCGTCCCTGGTCCCTCCCTCAGTCCAGATCCGACGCCGCATTCGACGCTGAGAGAAGAGCAATTCTTCTATGATCTGGCCTCATCCTTTGCACTTGACTATCAGGAGATGGGAGACGAGGAGGATTGGGAGGGGTCTGAGGACCCTCTGGCACGAGAGTGCAAGTCGTATCAGGACTGGGCAGTATTTCTAGGTGAGGCCAGTGGTTTGGACACTTCGCCCGACACTGGCTTTGTCTACCCTCCTACCGTGGCTACAGAGGAAGGGGCTCTTTACAGCATAGGGCGGCCAAGGCCTTGGGTCTTGAGCTCCCTGTCGCGGCCGTGAGGACTAACCTCCTCACCGAGGTCCTTAAACCGCAGGCAAGCTCTTCAGAGCCTCTACTGCTGTTTAATAAGGCCCTTACTGACGTTCTGTTGGGCATTTCGTCTGCTACAGGTCCTCCTGTAGATCGGAACGTGGCCAGGCGCCACCGGGCGACCCTAGCTTCCTGTCCACCCACCCCACCCCGAGAGCCTGGTTATCCAGGCCTCTAACTCCCAGACCGCATTACCGACTACTTCACCTGATCGGGAATCCAAAAGGTATGAGCAGTTTGGTAAGAAGCTGTTCTCCTCAATTAGTTTGGGCTTGCGGTCGGTCAACACCGTGGGCCGTTATACCCACTCTCTGTGGGACACGGTCGCGGACGTGCTGCCAGCTTGCCCGGAGGAGGCCCGGGTCAAACTCGCTTAAGCCTTTGCGGAAGGGCGGGATGCAGCACAGTACTCTATCCGATCAGGGCTGGATACCACGGGCTCGATGGGCAGGGCGATTTTCCTGACGGTGGTGGTTCGCCGCCACGCCTGGCTGAGGTCCGCCAACTTTTCAGCTGATGGCCAGAATTCCCTCATGGACGTGCCGTTTGATAGCCCTCGCCTCTTTGGTGACAAGGCAGACAGTGCGCTTGAGCGTTTCAAGGACTCCAGGGCTACGGCCAAGTCCTTGGGCCTGTCGGGCAAGCCCAACAAACTTCTGCCTTTCGCTTCTTTCGTGGCCAAGGAAGGGCGCCCCCTCACGTCCTGCCAGCCACGGCCCGCAGACTAACATCCAGCGCGGCGGAGGACGTGGTAACCACTGTGGCAGTGCAAGGGGACAGCGGCGAGGCCAGTCCACATTCACCCCTGCAGCATCCGCCTCAAAGCCTTCCTAGTCCGAGCTTTCAGGCCCATTCGACGCCAGTGGTCGGCAGGTTAACGCCATCACCTCCTCCACTGGCGCTCCATCTCATCAGACAGGTGGGTGCTGCAAATCGTCTGAAGGGGCTACTCCCTCCCCTTCGAGGCGACCCCTCCAGCAATGCCACCGCAGTACCACCGCATGTCGGGGGATCACTTGCAACTTCTGGAAGAGCAAGTAACCGCCCTCTTCGAGCGCATTCCTGGACCAGAAGTAGGGTGTGGTTGTTACTCCTACCACCTACCACACTGCTGCAAGCGCGCTGGACTAGCGCTGTGTAATTCTGTGTGTTTTAACCTTTCCTTCGTTTTCTATTTGGGTTAGCTTTTTCTTTGACTTACCCCTGCTTTTACTTGGCTGCCTGCAGCTCGCACCCCGGTCCCTTTACTGCATTTAAAAAGCGCACCTCTGTGCCTACAAAGCACCACCACTTTGGTGGGTCCGGGTCCTGGGTTTCCTTTTTGGGCGCCATCTTTGTTTGGGGCTTGGTATTCGGCGGCGGCCGCCATCTTTGAGCGGACTTGCGCGCCAAGGGCTCACTGGAGAGCCTATTTAAGGCGGTCTTCAGCGTGGCGGTGGTTCCTACCACCTACCACACTGCTGCAAGCACGCTGGACTAGCGCTGTGTAATTCTGTGCGTTTTAACCTTTCCTTCGTTTTCTATTTGGGTTAGCTTTTTCTTTGACTTACCCCTGTTTTTACTTGGCTGCCTGCAGCTCGCACCCCAGTCCCTTTACTGCATTTAAAAAGCGTACCTCTGTGCCTACAAAGCACCACCACTTTGGTGGGTCCGGGTCCTGGGTTTCCTTTTTGGGCGCCATCTTTGTTTGGGGCTTGGTATTCGGCGGCGGCCGCCATCTTTGAGCGGACTTGCGCGCCAAGGGCTCACTGGAGAGCCTATTTAAGGCGGTCTTCAGCGTGGCGGTGGTTCCTACCACCTACCACACTGCTGCAAGCACGCTGGACTAGCGCTGTGTAATTCTGTGCGTTTTAACCTTTCCTTCGTTTTCTATTTGGGTTAGCTTTTTCTTTGACTTACCCCTGTTTTTACTTGGCTGCCTGCAGCTCGCACCCCAGTCCCTTTACTGCATTTAAAAAGCGCACCTCTGTGCCTACAAAGCACCACCACTTTGGTGGGTCCGGGTCCTGGGTTTCCTTTTTGGGCGCCATCTTTGTTTGGGGCTTGGTATTCGGAGGCGGCGGCCGCCATCTTTGAGCGGACTCGCGTGCCAAGGGCTCACTGGAGAGCCTATTTAAAGTCGGTAATTTAACAACTTGACAAGAGGGGCTTTTTGCGCTTATAGTGCTCCTATAAGATGAAAGGTCTATCTAGCTTAGTACTGCTCAAAGGTTGAGATACAGTCCCTTGTCATAAACTGTAAAAATAGGCAAAAGAATTTTGTCTATATAATGAATTTTAAAGAATTCTCCTCCTGAGCAATTACTCAAGCAATATCTTGAGATCAATTCACAAAGAGCAACCAATAAATATCAAAACAAGTCGGAAGAAATCAATCCAATGTATTTCAAAAACTTCTTCTTTATTTTTCTTCTTTTCCAGACACTCAGTACTTTTTCTTTTCTTTTCCTTTGCCTAGAAAAGAAAAGAAAAAGTACTGAGTGTCTGGAAAAGAAGAAAAATAAAGAAGTTTTTGAAATACATTGGATTGATTTCTTCCGACTTGTTTTGATATTTATTGGTTGCTCTTTGTGAATTGATCTCAAGATATTGCCTATTTAAAGTCGCTCCCTACGCGCAGCGGGACGCGCAGGTGGACGCCTTCGCTTAGCCTGAGTCGTGCCAGAGTCCTGCCCGTCTGCGCCCGTCAGCGTCCCGGAGGCGGCAGGGCGGCGTAGGACTCTGGTCAGGCGTGGGCGAGGATGATCCATTATACCTCGGCGACGCTCCGCGCCTTGCGTACTACATCTTGCCAGTGTCGCTGAGTTTTCCCTGGTCGATACAAGGGTAAACGACGCTGTCCGGCCTGCGGTTGGTCGCCCACGGGGGCGCAGTGTAGCGCCCTTAGGACTACCGAGGTGCATGCGAAGCATCTGTCTGCTGCTTAATACAAGGTCGGTAGGAAGACATGCTCTGCACATCTATGATCTATTGGTCAGGGATAATCCTCTTTGTCTACTCCTGACCGAAACTTGGTTGGGAGAGGCGTCCAATCCGGATATCTTCACTGCGATCCCTCCAACCTATAACATCTTTCGCCAAGACAGAGCTAAGGGCAGGGGATGCGGAGTCGCTGTGGTGGTGAGGAAGAACATTTCTTGTTCAGTTCTTCCCGTGAACTCCATTGAGGGCTCTGAATCCCTTGCTTTTACGCTAAGACTGTCTCCAGGCCAAGCGCTTAAGGGTCTGTTGGTCTACAGGCCTCCTGGTCCGGTGGGCTCCTTTTGGGAGGACCTACAGACAGCCATTTCGGAGCTGGCGCTGTCTGCACAGCATTGTTTGCTGGCAGGCGATTTCAATTTTCATCTTGATGTCACGGACGACCCGGATGGGGCTAAATTGCTGGATATCACATCTCCGCTTGGCCTGGCACCGTTTGTGTCGGGGCCTACACATGAGAAAGGGCACACCCTTGATCAAGTGTTTTCCTCTGTCCCAATTGTTGACATTGAAACGCGGCCTGTGCTCTGGTCGGATCATAGGCTCTGTGTTGGAGAATGGGCGGTCTGACACCTGCGCCCCCTACGGTGCCCAGATCGGCCTCGAGAGCGTTACACAGAGTGACGCCTGCTATGTTAGAGCAGGCGCTCACGGAACATCCTTGTCCTCTCTCGGGGGATCCGGAAAGAGACACGGAGGCCCTGCAGCGATGGCTGACTGAGAGGTTAGATGATCTTGCCCCCAGGGCAACCCCCCCGTCCACGGCGAAACGGCAATCTGCGCCTTGGTTTACAGAGGCGCTACGCATGGCTCGCAGCCAATGTAAGGTCGCTGAGCGGGCCTGGCGCCATCAATACAATGGGGAGGCCAAACTCGTCTATAAGTCGGCAGTGAAGGCCTATCACCGTGATATTCTTGGTGCCAAGCGGGAATACCTTGCCAGGAGGATTGAGGCGTCGGCGAACTCCTGTAAGGAGATCTTCACGATTGTGAAGGAGTTCACGTCTCCCACCTCTTATTCACCTCCGCCTGTATCACCTGATGCGTGGGCGCGTGATCTTGCCACCTTTTTCACCGACAAGATTAAGGCCATTCAGGCCTCCTTCTCGGAGAGCACGGTGGAGGGTTGCTGTGATCTTGGGGCAGGACTTGGAACATCGGCCATGCCTATGGCTATCCTGGAGGACTTCCCACCTGTCTCCAGTGACATGTCCCGGACTCTGTTAGCCAGTCTTAAATCTGGCTCCCCACTTGACCCCTGCCCCGCCAAATTTTTGGCTGGGATGGCGGCAGTGGTGAATCCCCTGGTCAACCCGATCCTCAATGCCTCCTGGAGGGAGGGGAGTGTCCCACGCACCTGGAAAAGGGCGATGGTGATCCCCCTCCTGATAAAGCCTGGTCTTGATGCCGAGGTCTTGGCCAATTATAGGCCAATTTCACTTCTCCCGGCTCTGGCCAAGATCACTGAGAAACATGTACATGGCGTCTTGTCGAACTTCCTAGAGTCTAACAATCTGCTCCATCCATCCCAATCCGGTTTCCGTCCGAATTTCAGTACGGAAACAGCGTTGGTGGAGGTCTCTGAGATCATCAGGGAGACCTTGGATGGGGGTGGCAAGGCCATGCTAGTCATGTTGGACCTGTCGGCGGCTTTCGACACCGTCCCCCATGAGGCGCTTCTCGCCAGGCTCTACGACATCGGCCTAAGGGGGACGGTGCTCAGATGGTTTACATCTTTCCTGGAGGGCCGCCGCCAGACGGTCTGGGTTTCCCAGAGCTCCGCCGAGATGCCGCCATTGGGTGTTGGGGTTCCACAGGGTTCTGTGTTGAGCCCGACATTATTCAACATCTTTATGTCCCCCCTGGCGGCTGCGGTTGAGGCTTACGGAGCCCAGATCGTGTCCTACGCCGATGACACGCAACTCCTCTTCACATGTGAAAAAGATCAGACATTTGATGGGGAGAGAATCCTGGACTGCTTGGACAGGGTCTTCAGCTGGTTCCAGCGAAATAGTCTGAAGGCCAACTCCAGCAAGTCGGAGGTTCTATTCTTCGGCTGTGCCTTCGATCCCGAGTGGCGGCAGTGGTGGCCGGCCGCCATGTGTCCTCCGGCACAATCCTCCTTGGTTGCCAAGAACCTGGGTGTTAAGCTTGATAACAAACTCTCTCTGAGAGCGCACGTCCTTGGCCTGTCCGGCACCTGTTTTGGCATCCTCAGAATGCTCCGCAAGTTTCTGCCCTTATTGTCTGCGGAGCACAGACGGATTACGGTGCAGGCGCTCATCGGATCTAGGCTAGACTATGCCAATGCCCTTTTCTTAGGCCTTCCGGATTACTTGGTTCAGCGTTTGCAGGTGGCACAGAACTCTGCAGCCCGGGCAATCTTTGGTCTGCATAGACGAGCACGGGCCTCTGGGTTGCTGCGGACGCTCCATTGGCTGCCAATCCGGAAGCGGATTGTTTTCAAATCCCTGGCGCTGGTGCACAAGGCTTTGTTTGGCTCAGGCGCAGGATATCTGAAGAAAAGATTAGCTTTCTATCGCCCTGCTCGCTCACTGCGTTCGGAATCCCTTTTCACTGCTGTGGTTCCACGCGTGAGGAAGGCCCGCATTGGGGGGGCGCTCTTTCAGCCTTAAGGCCTCCCAGCTGTGGAATCGCTTCCACTGGTACTCCGTAGCACTCCCAACTTGCTTCAATTCAGGAAGAATTTGAAGACTTGGCTTTTTAATCATTCTGTTTAGGTGGGTTTCTTTTTCCTTCTCTTTTGGGTTCTGTTTTACTTCTTATGTTGATTATACACTAAGTTGCCTGTGGAAAGCACAGGGACACTCTTTTAGAGTAGCCGAGCGCTATAAAAATGCACTTTAACATAACATAACATAACTCCCACTTCTTTCTGGTTCCCAAGAAGGGCAAAGGGGGCTCTGTGTGCGGGGGGGTGCTCTGTGTGTGGGGGGGGGGGGCTCCGTGTGTGGGGGGGGCTCTGTGTGTGGGGGGGGGCTGTGTGTGGGGGGGGGGCTGTGTGTGGGGGGAGGGCTCTGTGTGTGGGGGGGCTCTGTGTGTGGGGGGGGCTCTGTGTGTGGGGGGGGCTCTGTGTGTGGGGGGGGCTCTGTGTGTTGGGGGGGGCTCTGTGTTGGGGGGGGCTCTGTGTTGGGGGGGGCTCTGTGTGTTGGGGGGGGGCTCTGTGTGTGGGGGGGGCTCTGTGTGTTGGGGGGGCTCTGTGTGTGGGGGGGGGGGCTCAGTGTGTGGGGGGGGCTCTGTGTGTGTGGGGGGGGCTCTGTGTGTGGCTTTGTGTGTGTGGCTCTGTGGGTGTAAATGTAATAGGTCCTGCATTTGCGAGCGATTACGCTATTGGCATTGTAAATGCCATTATTTAACGATTAAGCTATTGGCAATGTAAATGACAATGTCATTTATTTATGATTTTAAAAAAAGTAATGAGCAATGCCAATAGCTCTCCCTTTAATAATGCAGAGACAATTACATTGTAAATGCTTGTTGGTCTTTTTGACTATCTCTTTTCGAGTAGACTTCGATTCCTGGTGCCGGTAGGGATGCCCAGTTTCAAGCCGTGTGACGCCTGTCACAGACTGATGTCGGTTACCGACCCCCATCGCTGGTGTGTCTACTGCCTAGGGGCCGACCACGATGACAACTTGTGCCCTGACTGCCGGGCCTTGACGTCGAAGGCTAGACGGAATCTGTCCTGCAAGCTCCTCAAGATCCGACAGTCTGCTCCGCGCTGATCGAGGTTCCGGTCGAGGAGGAAGTCGAGGGGCCGGTCGCAGAGCCGCCACCGTTCGTCGGGCTCCAAGTCCTCACACTCAGGTAAGTCGAGGCACTCCAAGTAGAAGTCGAAGAAGCGGCGTCGCTCTTCTGACTCCCCTCTCCGGTCGCGCGACTCGGCCGAGGGTTCAGGTGGCACCACCTGCGCGGCTCCGCTGGAGCCGCAGGCATCGCATCCGGTCCTATACCCTCCAGTCCCTGGACTGCATGCGACGCCAGGGGAGGTTCGTGATATTCGAGGCATATGGGCTGCTGAATTCATATCTTGTGCATAGATCGCCGCCTTGTGTTGGGTCCGGATGATTCCACTTTGTTGTCTTGGAAGAGTCTTCGAAGTATCACGAGATAGGTGACTCCTCCCTTGGACTACAGTGCGCATGGGCATCTTCTCCATCTTCTCCATCTTCAGATTGGTTTTTTTTCCGCCATTGGGTTCGGATGCAAACTCCTATACTCCAACTTTGGAATCAAAAACAAAACTTTTCTAAAGGACAAAAGGCCTTCGATTTGACGGTATTGTTCTCGCTCGGTAACTCTCTACTCGATCCAGCCTTCCATCTCGAATTGGTCGTTGACGCGGGCCGTTGGGCCTTTTCAACGCCATGTGAGCCGACTGTCGATGGAAAGAAGCCCGTTTAAAAGATGCCCTCCATGCCAATCCAAGTTCCCACATACTGATACGCACTCAGTATGCAACAAGTGCCTTTCCCCAGACCATAAGGAGGAAAGCTGTCCAGCCTGCTTACAGTTTTGATCGAAAAAAACTATTCGAAACCGACGTGCCGCTAGGCAAGAAATGCAGCAACAGGGGATGAGCCACAGCCTCAATATGATTTCCCACAGGATCCTGAACCACAAGAGGAACCATGGGAAGAGCCAACAGACCCTTACAACACCCATCCCTGATATATACTCGTATCCTACTAAGCAGTCACCTACTGATGACACCGTAGTCTTTAACCAGCTCATAGACAATGCAGCACAGTTCCACAACGTAGATATGCATAACGACCCTGCTGAGGAAGACTTCTTATTTGACACCTTCCCTACATCAGAAAAATGTGTCAAAACACTTCCCATGTTAAAGGGAGTTCTAAAACATGCACCTGACATATTTAAGGATACAGCCAGGGCGCGAGTAATCATCCATAATAGGAAAAAAGTATAGGGCAGCTCCTACAGACCCTACTTACATCAGAGGGCAGTTACCCCTTGATTCCCTGGTAGTGGCCAACGCATGGAAAAGAGCCAACTCCCAAACCACTGGGGAAGCACCTCCCCCAGACAAGGAGTCAAAAATACTAGAGGCATCTGGCAAAAGGGTAGCAGCACAAGCCTCAAACTCATTGAGGATCGCTAATACACAAGTCCTACTGGCTCGTTATGACGGGGCTCATTACGATCAGCTAGAAACACTAATGCAACACCTACCTGAGCCTTTCAAAGCACAAGCCCAGGATCTTATACAGGAGGGAAAATTCATAACAAACGCCTCCATCAAAAGCGCGCTTGACGCAGCAGATACTGCAGCTAGGTCAATCAACACTAGCGTCCTACTACGCAGACATGCATGGCTGCGTATTTCTGCTTTTAAAAATTAGGTGCAGTCCACCATTCTTAACCAGCCTGTTAATCAGGATTTTCTGTTTGGCCCTGCTGTTGACACCATTTTGGATAAAATGAAAAAGGACACAGACGGCAAAATCAATGGGGGCATTGCAATTTCAGCAACATAGAGGCTCCTTTCGTCGCTCCTCATACAGAGCAACTACACGAGGAAATACCTCACAAACTGCCTCATACATAAGTAACACACAAGGTTCCTATAACAAGAACACAAACAGAGGAGGTTACAGAGGTAATAATAATAAGGGAAGAGGGCGTGGAGGCAATAACACCAGAGCCTCCACTGCCTCAAAACAGTGACTCCATTACGCTACCTCCATACCACTTATAACCGGTCGGAGGCAGACTCCAACAGTTCCTGCCTGTCTGGAACACAATTACCACAGACAGGTGGGTGAGAGAAATTATCCAGTCTGGCTACTGCCTAGAACTGACTTCTACACCACCAAACATACCACCCAGACATCTCCCAGGGAACATATCACCCTGCTACAACAAGAGGTGAACTGCATGCTAGAAAAGGGGGCCATAGAGCAAGTCCCTTTCCAACAGCAAGGGACAAGAGTGTACTCCCTATATTTCCTTATTCCCAAAAAGGACGACTCCCTCAGACCAATATTGGACCTGAGACCCCTAAATCAATACATACTGTCGGAGCACTTTCATATGATAACACTACAACAAGTGCTCCCGTTGCTACAACAAGGAGATTTCCTAGCAACACTGGACCTCAAAGATGCGTATTTCCACATACTCATTCATCCAGCCCACAGAAAAGACCTCAGGTTCACAATAGAAGGGCAACACTACCAATTCAAGGTTTTGCCCTTTGGGGTTACCACGGTTCCAAGAGTGTTTATAAAATGCTTGGCGACAGTGGCAGCACATCTCAGGAGGCAACACGTCCATGTGTACCCTTACCTGGACGAATGGCTAATACAAGCAAAATCGTACCAACAATGTGCAGCACACACGTCTCAAACAATCCAGTTGCTACACAGCTTAGGCTTTTCAATCAACTACACAAAATCACATCTGCAACCGTCCCACATACAGCAGTACTTGACACCTCAGTGGCAAAGGCCTATCCAAATTCAGCAAGGATAGCCAGTATGCAGACACTCATTTGCAAATTCCTGCCAAAACGCTCTCTGCCAGCTCAAGTCTTCATGCAGCTCATAGGCATGATGGCCTCCTGCATATTCATTGTCCCCCATGCCAGACTTTAAATGCGCCCATTACAGGAATGCCTAGCACGGCAATGGAACCAGGCTCAAGGACAACTAAAGGACCTAGTGTTGGTAGACAGTCGCACTCACAACTCTCTACAGTGGAGGAACACACAAAACCTTTCAAAGCGGTGACTGTTCCAAGAGCCGGTTCCACAACTAGTACGAACAGTGGACGCATCACTGACAGGCTGGGGAGCCCATCTCCTTCAATACACAGTACAAGGGCTCTGGACAAACAAACAGAAAAAGCTACAAATCGACCAACTGGAACTGCTAGCAATATTCCTAGCCCTAAAAGCATTTCAGAAATACTTGTACAGCAAGACGGTGTTGATCCGGACGGACAACATGACCGCAATGTACTATATCCAGAAACAGGGAGGAACGCACTCTTCACAGCTGTCCCATCCGGCACAAAGCATATGGAAGTGGGCAGTTCCCAAAAACATTTTTCTCCTAGCAGAACACCTTCCAGTGAAGGACAATCAGGTTGCCGACCTGCTCAGCAGGCACATCCAACAACTACACAAATGGGAAATTCACCCCCAGGTTCTGCAGCCATTCTTCGAGGATGGGGGTCACCCAGAAATAGACCTGTTCGCCACAAAAGAAAACTCGAAATGCCAATACTTTGCCATCAGGTTCCCACATCCCTTGTCACAGGGCAATGCAATATGGATGAACTGGTGAGGCAGATTTGCGTACGCTTTTCCCCCAGCACCACTGATCCCGCTGGTGGCACGCAAACTGCGGCAACACTCCCTCACACTAATCCTAGTTGCTCCCACATGGGCGAGACAACCGTGGTACACACCGTTCCTGGAACTCTCAGTAGTTCCCCCTCAAAGACTGTGCCTTGCACCTCATCTTCTAACACAGAACCATGGAGAAATCAGACACCCAGATCCAAATCAAATGAATCTAGTGATCTGGCTTCTGAGGTCTTAGAGTTTGGATATCTTAACTTGCCCCCAGATTGCATAAACATCATTAGGGAAGCAAGAAGACCAACCACACTAGCGTGCTATGCAGGTAAATGGAAGAGATTTGTTATTTACTGCAACAATTATCAAATCAACCCCTTGGACGCTTCAATACAAAACATATGTTACCTGCTGCATCTACAAAGATGTAACTTAGCATGAAAAAGTATAGGCCAGCACCAGCTGATCCAGTATACTTTAAAGGTCATCTGCCACTAGACTCCTTGGCAGTGTCTAATGCGCGCAAAAGGGCCAATTCTCAAACTTCTGGGGACACACCCCCGCCTGACAGAGTCCAAGATCATTGATGCATCAGGGAAACGAATTGCTGCACAAGCAACAA
This sequence comes from Lissotriton vulgaris, assembly GCF_964263255.1. Classification (NCBI taxonomy): domain Eukaryota; kingdom Metazoa; phylum Chordata; class Amphibia; order Caudata; family Salamandridae; genus Lissotriton; species Lissotriton vulgaris. The sequence goes on along the minus strand of NC_141700.1, from coordinate 771,669,060 downwards.
ACATATGGCGCATAGCAAACATACAGGCTTTACTCTCATGCTACAACAGGGCCCATTACAATCAACTAGAAAAGTTAATGGAACACCTACCAGATCAACACAAGGATCTAGCAGCGGAGCTTTTACAAGAAGGCAAATTAATTTCAAATGCCTCCATTAAATGTGCACTAGATGTAGCTGACACAGCATCCAGAGCAGTAAACACTAGTGTTATTCTCAGGCGTCACGCGTGGTTACGCATCTCTGGTTTTAAACCAGAGGTACAAACTACCATTCTAAACCAGCCCTTTTCATCAGAACCAATTGTTCGGGCCGGAGGTAGATAACACATTAGAAAAGATGAAGAAGGACACAGATACCGCCAAGTTTATGGGGGCGTTACAATACACCCAAGCTAGAGGTTCCTTTCGCCGCTCCTCTTATAGAGGAGGCTCCAAGCAGACCGGCGCAGACACAACATCATCTTTTAAGACACACACGCAGACCTCCTCTAATAGAGGATTTTTTAGAGGAGGATACAGAGGCAATAACAACAAAGGTAGAGGTAGTAACACCAACCGCTCCTCTTCCGCTCCTAAACAATGACTTCCCTCTGCCTCCCCTGCAGCACTCCACTCCTGTGGGGGCAGACTCTCACAGTTTCTACCTGTCTGGAACTCCATCACAACAGACAGGTGGGTAAGACAAATTATCCAACCTGGCTACTGCCTAGAACTCACAGCAACCCCCCCAAACATACCACCCAGGCAGCGTCCAATGTCTGCAGAACACATAACTCTGCTTCAACAGGAGGTTCAAGCACTCCTAGAAAATGATACTATTCAAGTAGTTCCATTATAAGAACAAGGAACAGGAGTCTACTCCCTGTACTTCCTAATTCCAACGAAAGACGGGACTTTTAAACCAATTCTCGACCTCGGGCCACTTAATCACTACATTCAATCTAATCATTTTCACATGATCACTTTACAACAGGTACTCCCATTACTACAACAGGGAGATTTTCTGTCCACACTAGACCTAAAGGACGCCTATTTTCACATTCCAATACATCCTGCACACAGGAAGTATTTAAGGTTTGTCATACAAGGACAACACTATTAGTTCAAAGTGCTTCCATTCGGGGTTACAACAGCACCACGAGTGTTTACAAAGTGCTTAGCAGTAGTGGCAGCACATCTCAGAAGACAACAAATACATGTCTTCCCCTACCTAGACGACTGGCTCATAAAGGCAAGATCGTACAACCAGTGTGGACAACACACAAAGCAAACAATTAAACACTGCACAACTTAGGGTTTACGATAAACTACACAAAGTCGCACCTAGAGCCTTCGCACGTTCATCAATATCTAGGAGCTACTATAAACACATCAGTAGCTCAAGCCTATCCCAGTCAAGCCAGGATTTAAAGTATTCAGAACTTAGTCTCCCGTTTTCAATGCCAGCATTCTCTACAAGCCAGAGTGTTCATGAAATTAATAGAGATGATGGCGTCTTGCATCTTCATAGTTCCCCACGCAAGACTGCAAATGCGTCCACTACAGGAATGTCTAGCACAACAGTGGAATCAGGCTCAAGGTCAGCTCACAGACCTGGTGTTAGTGGACAGCTGTACATATCGCTCTCTACAATGGTGGAATACCAAAAATTTGACAAAGGGACAGCCGTTCCTAGAACCTGTTCCACAAGTAGTGCTCACGACAGACGCATCCCTTACAGGATCGGGAGCCCATCTACTGCATTATACCACACAAGGTCAGTGGAACAATCAACAGAAACAGTTCCACATCAACCACCTAGAGCTGCTAGCAATTTTCCTGGCACTCAAAACTTTTCAAGAACAAATACAGAACAAAGCTGTCTTAGTCCGAACGGACAATATGACAGCCATGCACTACATACAAAAACAGGGGGGACACACACTCTCTGCAACTGTCCCAACTTGCACAGTCAATTTGGAGATGGGCCATTCCTCAAAACATACATCTGACAGTAGAACACCTTCCAGGGATTCACAACCAGATAGCAGATCTGTTAAGTTGTCAATCTCAACCGATTCACGAATGGGAGTTGCACCCACAAGTACTTCAACCATTCTTTCAAATGTGGGGGCATCCACAAATAGGCCTGTTTGCCACCCACAAGAACTCAAAATGCCCAACCTTCGCCGCCAGGTTTCCACACCCACGGTCGGAGGGGAATGCAATATGGATGAATTGGTCAGGCAGATGATGTACGCTTTTCCGCCTCTCCCACTCATTCCACTAGTAGTACGCAAGCTCAGATAACAGTCCCTCAAACTGATACTAGTGGCCCCCACATGGGCACGCCAGCCGTGGTTCACCACACTACTAGATCTCTCAATGGTTCCACATCAGAAATTACTGCTCACGCCATCCCTGTTAACACAGAACCATGGAGAAATAAGACACCCAGAACCGAGCCAACTGAATTTGGCAATCTGGCTCCTGAAGTCCTAGAGTTTGGTTACTTAAACCTACCACCAGACTGTATGGATATAATTAAAGAAGCTAGAAGACCCACTACAAGAGCATGCTATGCTGCTAAGTGGAAACGATTTGCAATATACTGTAACAACAATCACATTGATCCTTTGGATGTTTCCATCCAAAATATAATTTTCTACCTTCTACTTTTACAAAGGTCCAATTTGGCTTACTCTTCCATACGCCTGCATTTAGCAGCTATTGCAGCATATTTACAAAATAGACAACATCTATCTCTATTTATAGTACCTGCAATAAAAGCATTTATGGAAGGATTAAAAAGAATAATCCCACCTAGGTTACCACCTGCTCCAGTATGGAACCTAAATGTAGTCCTTACAAGACTCATGGGACCCCCCTTTGAACCGTTACATAAATGTGAACTACAATTTCTAACATGGAAAACTGCTTATCTTGTTGCCATTACCTCTCTCAGAAGAGTTAGTGAAATCCAAGCATTCACAACAGAAGAACCATTTTTTCAAATACATCCTAACAAAGTGGTTCTTAGACCTAATCCAAAAATCCTACCAAAAGTGATTACTCCTTTTCACCTAAATCAATCAGTAGAGTTACCAGTGTTTTTTCAAAAACTGGACTCTGTTGCAGAAAGAGCTTTGCACACCCTTGACGTTAGAAGAGCTCTACTATATTACACAGACAGAACTAAATCATTCAGGAAAACAAAACCACTATTTGTATCCTTCTCTCCCCCACACAAAGGCAATCCTATCTCTAAAGGAGGTATTGCTAGATGGATTGTTAAGTGTATTCAAATCTGCTATCACAAGGCTAAACGTACACTAACAGTTCCTCCTAGAGCACACTCCACTCGCAAACTAGGAGCCTCTATGGCTTTCTTAGGAAACATATAATTAGAGGATATATGCAAGGCAGCAACATGGTCTACAATACACACCTTCACTAAACACTATTGTGTTGACGTGCAAACCAAGCAGCAAGCTGCAGTAGGCCAAGCTGTCCTTAAAACACTTTTTCAGTATGCTGCAACGGATACAAGCGACCACCGCTAGGGGAGACACTGCTGCACAATCGTTGCTAAATGTAGGATCTGCAGCTCGTATGCCTCGAACGGAAAATGCTACGTTCCAGGCATGTGGGCTGCTGAATTCATATCTGTGCATAGATTTCCGCCTAGTGTTGGGTCCGGCTGATTGCACATTGTTGTCCTGGAAGAGTCTTCGAAGTATCACGAGATAGGTGGCTCCTCCCCCAGACTACAGGGCGCATGGGCATCCTCTCCATCCTCAGATTGTTTTTTTCCGCCATTGGGTTCGGATGTCTTTTTCTTACTCAAGTTCGGAAACTTTTCTAAGGGCCAAAAGACCTTCGGGGTCGTCGGTATTGTTATTTCGATCGGTGCCGAGTACTTTGTTGCAGTTCTTTTCCATCAGGACGTCGAAGAGAGCCGCGTGGCCTTTTCGACACCAAAGGCGAGATCGACAATGGAACGGAGCCCTTCAAACGATGCCCCCTTTGCAATTCTAAGTACCCACACATCGATGTACACCCGGTGTGCAACAAGTGCTTATCTCCGGAGCACAACGAGGCCAACTGTCTAGCTTGTGCTCAATTCAGATCGAAGAAGACGCTTCAACTTCGATGCGCGGCGAGGCAAACGATGACGAAGCCAGCGCTCGACCCTGTGAATATCTTCGGTGAAGAAGACGATGAGGTCGTCGAGACTGAGGATCCAGAACAGCAGTCAGATCCCGGTTCGGAGCATGACTCCAACTATTATGAAGACTACGAAGAAAACGTCGAGGATGAAAACTTTGTCGAGGTAAGATACGACGCATCAGCCATCGGAGCAGTTGATGACTACTCGAGCGATGAACCAGGCCTAACTGTGAGTACAGGGCCCAAAACAGACACTGAAAGACTTCCTAGGGCTCAGGTCGAGGCATCGCCGGAAGGCCTTAGCCAAGATCATATCGAACATTCTATAACCCCGCGTCTCGGCCCGGCTAAGAATATATCACACGAGCCATCGGTTGAACATTACCAGTCACGAAGAGTTAGTGAGCTGCAAGCCCTAACTATTCAGGAGCCATTCATCCAAATTCTCGCAAATAGGGTAGTGCTGCGTACAAACCCTAAATTTATGCCAAAAGTGGTGTCCCAGTTTCACATCAATCAAACAATAGAACTGCCAGTGTTCTTCCCAAATCCCAATTCAGTGGCAGAAAGAGCTCTACATACACTAGACGTTAAGAGAGCTCTCCTGTACTATATAGACAGGGCAAAACATTTCAGGAAAACTAAGCAACTGTTTGTTGCCTTTTCACCACAGCACAAAGGCAACCCCATTTCCAAATCGGGTATAGCCAGATGGATTGTTAAGTGCATACAGATTTGTTATCAGAAAGCTAAACGCACATCAACAGTTCCCCCACGAGCGCGTTCAACACGCATGTTAGGGGCATCCATGGCTTTCCTTGGAAACATTCCTCTAGAAGACATATGCAGAGCTGCCACATGGACAACCATACATACATTTACCAAACACTACTGTGTAGATGTACACTCCAAACAGCAAGCTGCTGTAGGACAGGCTGTTCTAAAGACTCTTTTTCAGACTGCTGCAGCTGGCACAGGTAGCCACCGCTAAGGAAGAGACTGCTATACATTTTATGCACAGATATGAATTCAGCAGCCCACATGCCTCGAACGGAATATGCTACTTACAAGTATGCATCTGTTCTTGGCATGTAGGGCTGCTGACATTCATATCGCACGCCCTCCTCCCTGGTGCCTGTTGCAGCTGTAGCACTCAAAATGTATCTCTAGCATGGACATCACTTACTGTATCATACTCCATCTCTGCCACAATGGCGAAAAACAATCGAAGGATGGAGAGGATGCCCATGCGCACTGTAGTCCGAGGGAGGAGCCACCTATCTCGTGATACTTCGAAGACTCTTCCAGAACAAGAATATGCAATCATCCGGACCCAACATTAGGCGACCATCTATGCACAGATATGAATGTCAGCAGCCCTACATGCCAAGAACAGATGCATACTGGTAAGTAGCATATTCCTTACCAGTATGCATCTGTTCTTGGCATGTAGAGCTGCAGAATCCTACATGCCCTCCCGCCTCCCCGGGACTTGTATCCATTCCAGTACTTATCTTGCTTAGATGCACACGCATGGACATCCTTTTTATCTTTACCTCTACTAACTCCATCATTTCCCATCATGGCGAAAAAAAATCTGAAGATGGAGTCGATGACCATGCGCAGTATTGTAAGGGAGGAGTCACCTATCTCGTGACTACAAAAGACTTCTTCCAAGAAGACAACAACCTGCAATCATCCGAGCCCAACACCAGGTGGCGAAATATTGCTAAATGTAGGATTCTGCAGCTTTACATGCCAAGAACAGATGCATACTGGTAAGTAGCATTTTCCATGCACAAGATATGAATTCAGCAGCCCACATGCCTCGAACGGAATTTGCTACTTACCAGTATGCATCTGTTCTTGGCATGTAGGGCTGCTGACATTCATATCGCCCGCCCTCCTCCCCGGTGCCTGTAGCAGCTGCAGCATTATCTCGGGCACGGCCATCTCTTACTTTGCTATCTCCATCTTTGCCACAATGGCGAAAAACAATCTGAAGATGGAGAGGATGCCCATGCGCACTGTAGTCCAAGGGAGGAGTCACCTATCTCGTGATACTTCGAATACTTTTCCAAGACAACAAAGTGCAATCATCCGGACCCAACACTAGGCGGCGATCTATACACAAGATATGAATGTCAGCAGCCCTACATGCCAAGAACAGATGCTTACTGGTAAGTATCCTATTCCTTCCTCGTGGCCATAAAGACTCACTTCCTTGCGTCGAGGCCTGCCGGCGTGCCTTCGGGCCCCGCAGACCCGACTAGGGGGCCAAGCGACCCAGCGACTTCGGACCCGACGTCGCAGGTCCCCGGGGATCCAGGCCTGGATCCTGATCGACGCCAGTTGACCTCACGACTCCTCTGCTGGCGCCGACCCCTATAGTGCCACTCCCGGCTCCGTCCTTGGACGCCGCCGCCTCCGATTTCAGCCCCGGTCCGTGTCCAGCGTCGGAGCGGCGAGGTTCAGCACCGTCTGGCGTCGGTGGGTGAGCAATTCATCTATGGCCCGGCTCCGTCGTTTCTGCCTGTTTATCAGGATTCGGATGAAGGGGAGGACTGGGAGAGGTCGGAGGACCCTCTGGCACAACACTGCCAGTTAAGTCAGGACTGGGCAGATTAGCTGGGGGAGGACAGTGGTCGTGACTCATCGCCTGACACTGGCTTTATCTCTCCTCCCTCTGTGGCTACGGAGGAGGGTGCTACATATGGTGTGTTGCGCAGGGCAGCCAAGGCCTTTGCTCTTGAGCTCCCTGCTGCGGCCGTGAGGACTAATCTCCTCACCGAGGTGCTTCAACCGCCAGTAAGGTCTTCGGAGCCTATGCTGCAGTTCAATGACGCCCTCACGGACGATCTGATGGGCACTTGGTCCAAGCCCTCCGCAGTGCCCCCTGTGGATCGGAACGTAGCCAGACGCCACCGCCCGGCTCCGGGCGACCCCTGCTTTCTGTCCGTACACCCTACCCCCGAGTGTGGTGATCCAGGCCTCTACGTCCCAGACTGCATTGCCGACTGCACCCCCAGACCGGGAATCCAAAAGGCTTAATTAGTTTGGAAAGAACCTGTTCTCCTCAGTTAGCCTGGGGTTGCGGTCCATCAACACAGCATGTCTTTTGGGCCGTTACACCCCCTCTTTGTGGGATACGGTAGTGGACGTGCTGCCCCAGTGTCCAGAGGAGGCCCAGGCATGTCTCGCCCAGGCTCTTGCTGAGGGGCGGGACGCGTGTTGTGTTAAGGACAACAAGGGACCCCAAGTAAATCAGCATAGGACCTCGGGGAGCATACTTTATAAAACAACAACGGTCCCATGCATAGGAAATGTATGTGAAACAATGAATATAGACGAAATCAATTCTATATTTGGAGCGACATGTCCAGCCGGACAGAGATCTTCAATTTTTTACTCAATTGAAAGTTTTATACAAAAGGAATACCTTCAACAAATCACCAGTGTGGGGCACAAGCCTGTACCCGAACACAGATCAGTACAGAAGGTTGACAGAAGACAAAACGGGGCTTGTTAAGGCAAGAGCAGCGATTTCTGTAAGAATTCGAGTGTACAGAAATATCAGGCAAGCACCATTACATATACATAACATATAAATCAAATTTTTGTATAAGGTGTACGTTATTCTATCAGATGTGGACTTCATACCACAGACTTGCTGGGCAGAGCGATTTTCACGATGGTGGCGATCCGTCGCCACGCCTTGCTGAGGTCTGCCAATTTTTCGGGGGATATCCAGAATACACTCATGGACATGCACTTTGATGGCCATCGCCTGTTTGGCGACAAAGCAGACAGTGCACTTGAGCGTTTCAAGGACTCCAGGGCTACGGCCAAGTCCTTGGGCCTGTCGGGCCAACGCCAGCAGACATCTGCTTTTCGTCCCTTTCATGGCCAAGGAAGGGGCACCCCCACACGTTCATTCAGCCACAGGCCGCAGAACCAACCTCAACGCAGACGTGGTAACCGCTGTGGTGGTGCAGAGGGACAACGGCAAGGTCAGTCCACATCCACTCTCGCAGCATCCGCCTCAAAGCCTTTGTAGTCCGAGATTTCAGGCCCATTCCACGCCAGTTAGAGGCAGGGTTCACCATCACCTACTCCACTGGTGCACCATCACTTCGGACAGGTGGGTGCTGCAAATCGTCCGAAGGGGCTACTCCCTCCCCTTCGAGGCCATGCCACAGCAGTACCACCGCATCTCGAGGATCACGTGCAACTTCTGCAGGAGGAAGTTACTGCCCTCTTGGCAAAGGGGGCCATTGAGCGCGTTCCTGGCCCACAAGTAGGACGTGATTGCTATTCCCACTTCTTTCTAGTTCCCAAGAAGGGCAAAGGGGGCCTGCGCCCTATCTCGGACCTCCGGAGCGTCAACAGCTTCCTCCGCAAGGAGAAGTTCAAGATGCTGACTTTAGCTCAGGTCCTGACTGCCCTGGAGACTGGATGGTAGCTTTGGACTTGGAGGAAGCATATTTTCACATCCCCGTCCCACCGGCGCTACCTGCGGTTCACGGTAGGCCACGAGCACTTTTAGTTTACCATACTCCCCTTCGGCCTCACTAGTGCCCCTCGGGTGTTCACGAAAGTGATGGTGGTTGCAGCTCATCTGCGCAGATCAGGGGTTCCTGTCTTCCCCTATCTCGATGACTGGTTGCTGAAGGCGCGCTCGCCCCAGACAGTCGTCTCCAGACTACGGCCGATCTCCTGCACTTGCTGGGGTTCTCCATCAACATGCCAAAGTCACACCTGTCCCCCTCTCAGAAGCTCCTCTTCAATGGACCGGTTCTGGACTCTGCGCAGTTTCGGGTTTATCCTCCTGAGCAGCGGGTTTGGGATATTCAGGCTCTGATTCCGATCTTTCGGCCTTTATCCCGAGTCTCGGTCAGGATGACGCTGGGGCTTATGGCCTCCTGCATCCTGCTGGTACATCACGCCGGGTGGCGGATGCAGGCTCTGCAGTGGGACCTGAAATTCCAGTGGGCACAGCATCAGGGCAACCTGTCCGACCATGTCCTGATCTCGGAGGACACTGCAAGACTGCTGCAGTGGTGGCTCACGGACCGCGATTGGGTCAGCGGCAGATCCCTCTCCCTACCCCAACGGGAGCACACAGTGGTGACTGATGCATTCCTTCTGGGATAGAGAGGCCACATTGGAGAGGCGGATATCAGAGGTCTCTGGTCTCCGGCGGAGTCCCGGCTCCATATCAACCTTCTGGAGCTGCGGGCAATCCGGCTTGCACTGAAGGCATTCCTTCCCTCTGTCCGGGGAAGTGTAGTGCAGGTGTTTACGGACAACACCACCGCCATGAATCCACAAACCCCAAAGGTATAACAGAGGTTAAAGTCAGGACTGACCTTACTCTCAAAAGTGGTAGCTTGGTCGAGCAGTAAGGCAGTACCAGAGGGCAGTGCAAAGCATTTGTTGTACACACTGTCAGCAAAGGATTTCACACACTCAAAGACTGAACTCCAGGCCAATGGTGTTTATATCCAGAGATATAGTGGTTTTATTTTTTAGAACCAACAGGCATAAAAATATACTTTGCTAGAGATGAGAACTCTCATGTAATTACTTTGCAAGGAAGCAATAAAGCTGTTAAACACAATAGGTATAAGAGTTGCTGAAGGCAGCTCAAGTCTAGACACACTTTAGCATTGAGCTCAATGGATTGTTACCATAAAAGTACAGTTTATTACAGTACAGATTACTTTAGTAGTTCCAGGACTAGATCCTAGATTCAGTCCTGGGGTGTAAGCTGAAACCAGATTAGCAAAAACGTTTTAGTTACTGAAGTGAATTTTCATGAATTTAAAGCGGTTTTAAAAGTTCACACTTAAAAACTTTTCAATGGCAATCAGGCAATGTTATTCAATGGGAGAAAATTCAGGTTGCAGGTAAAGTATGATTGTGTTACTTTTGTAATCCAGTACTGGGCTTCTAGGGCCAGCACTGGGGTCTGAACTTAAAATAGGTAGGTAATTGCGTTTCAGTACTTTGTCTGATTTTTAAAGAATATTTAACGTTTTCAAAAGTAGGCACTTAGAAGAAATTTCATAGAAAAGCATACAATGGCTTCCTATGGAGAAAATACAGATTACTAAAAAACCCGGTAAGGATTACTTTTGCGGTTCAGTACTGGGCTGCAAGGTACAGTACTGGCTTCTCGCCTGCTTGCAGGTGAGTACTTCCGAATTCGGACTTTGCTGGTGAAGTTAAGGTTCCGGGTATAGACTCAGGGGTCCCCCAGGGTCAGGTAAGTACAGTCAGTTCCGCTCCAGCAGTGCAGGGCCGGCCGGGTGCAGAGGTAGGTAGGCCCAATGATGTCCAATGAGGGAAAAGGGTTGTGGGGGCTGGGCTCCTGGTCACTTGCCATGGGCAGGAGGGGGGAGGGGGAGTAGGATAGGGCAAAGGTGGCACAGCCAGTGGCACTCGGGCGGCTGGGTGCAGGGTGCTCCTGAGCCGTCGGGCACTCAATGTTATCCAATGGGAAAGGTAAAAAAGGAACAAAGGCTGCAGGCTCGGGGACGGAGACTCTCCAGGGGCGACCAGCACTTCAAGGGGTAAGTTTAGATCTTGGAGCACAGGTAGGTACCCCAAAGGGAGGCACAGGGGTGTCTTTGGGTGCCGGAAGACCTTACCCTCGGCTGTTCGTGGCTGGGGTGGCCCCTGGTTCTGAGTCTGCAGGCGTCGGCTGGTTCGTTGAGGAGGGTCTTTGGGCACTGGACTTCGGATCCCAGTCGCCGGGGGGACATCCTCGTGGTCTTGGTTTGGTTGGGCACGGCCCTGTTTCGGCGGGTGCAGAGTGGGCTGGTCCGAGCTTCCTGGTTGGCACCAGGTGGGTTGTTGCAGCAGAGCCTCTGCTGAGGGGAGTCCCAGTCTTCAAGAGGGTCAAGGCAGGCAGGTCCTCCGGGTGTCCCAAGGTTGCTGTCCGCAGGAGTCGCCAGGATTAGGCAGGAGCAGGTTCCAGGATCGACAGTTGTTGTCGTCCTGTTAGCAGCTGCACGGCGGGTCTTCTTCTTGATCTCCTTTCCTCCTTCCGTATCGGGATCTGCCAAAGGAAGGTTCAGGGAGCCCCTAAATATTGAAATTAGAGGCGTTACAGGTAGGGCAAGGGCAGGGTCCAATGTGTCCCTGTCCTGGGGCAAGTACACCCCCTAGCCTGCTCCTCTCCTGTTGGAGGGGGGCAGGAGCCTAGCTGGGATTGGGCAGGGCTCCCCATCTACAAGATGGCCGAGCCTGGGGTCGTGCTTCATCTAGTCTCCCCTACCTGAGGGGTGGGGTTGCCACAGGCTGACACCCCCCCCTTCCTGGCATAGTTTTTTCTGCCATAGTGGGTTAGAACTGGTTGGGCCAGTTGCTGGGTACAGCAAATGGTCTGGAGAAGCTCACAGAGGCGGCATGCCTTTGAAGCTTCCCTCTGCCCATCCTGGGGGAGGAGACCTAGCACCTCGCCCAGGATGTGCATTGTTGCAGGCCCAGGAGAGCGGGGGGCTCGCCACCCAGGGGTCCATCAACATGTCTGCTGTGTGGCAGCCTCTGCAGCCACTCATCCCCTGCAGCCACTCAGCCCAGACGTGGATTGTAGGTTAGGATTTCAGAGGGTATCTCTAAGTTGCCCTCTGGTGCATTTTTACATTAAATCCCACACTGACATCAGTGCAGGTTTAATGTGCTGAGAATTTTGGTACCAAACTTGTCAGTCTTCAGCGTAGCCATTATGGTGCTGTGGAGTTCGTAATGACAACCTCCCCGCACCATATACTCTTAATGGCATCACTGCACTTACAGTGCCCAGGAATGGCCCTGGGTACTGTAGGTGCACAGGGCTCATGCACCTGTGCCCACATCTCTGGCATAGGGCACCCAGGTAGAGGGGTGACTGAAGTATGCCAGGGCAGTGGGTTCTGTTGGCATGGCACACAGGGATGTGTGCCATGTCGACTCTTGGTTTAGTTCTTTACTTAGGCACTCAGCCTGCAAAGCAGTGTGTGGGTGCCAGGGTACAGGCCCCCTGAGAGTTGCACAATAAGTGCTACAGCCCTCAGGGGTCTTCTCTGGTCACCATGCCCTGGGCACATAGGGTACCATTTACTAGGGGCTGACAGGTGACCAGAGATGCGAATTGGGTTTTTAGTTTCAGCACAGTGTTAGGGAAGGAACGCAGGCCCTGGGTACCTAGTTGGCAGGATCCCAGGGCACACTCAGTCAAAGCACATCAGCAGTTCAGAAAAAAGTGGGGGTATACCAAGGGAATAAAGATGGCACTTTCTCACAGTCGTGGAACCTTTGTCAGGAGGCTCTGCGCGTCTGGACATGGCTGGAACACCAGGGCGTCACCCTGGTGGTTCAACACCTGGCAGGTTCCCTGAACGGAAGGGCAGACAAACCCAGCTGCCGGTGCATGATGGATCAGGAATGGCGTCTGAACTCGGACGTGGCGTAAGGTCTTTCAGCAGTGGGGAGAGCCTTGATTAGATCTATTAGCCACCGAAGAGAACGCGCAATGTCATCAGTTCTGCACGTTGGAATTTCCAAGGCGGCACTCGCTTGGCGACGCTTTTAGTCGCGAGTGGAGCTTTGGTCTGTGGTACGCCTTTCCGGCTATACCACTTCTGCCCAGAGTGCTAAAGAAGATCCGACGCGACCGGGCCCAAGTCATCTTTGTGGCTCCGGACTGGGCACGAAGATACTAGTATCCCGAGCTAATCAGTATGTCAGTCGATCTCCCGATTAGTCTGCCTCTTCGAGAGGACCTTCTGTTGCAGCAACATGGGACGGTCCTCCACCCAAACCTGTCCAGTCTCCACCTACATGCTTGGAGATTGAGCTGCGACAGTTGAGGCCATTTGACTTGTCCCCTGAAGTCTGTGATGTGCTACTGGCAGCCAGGCGTCCCTCCACAAAATTGGTATACGCCTGCAGGTGGAACAAATTTGTGGCATGGTGCACAGCAAAGGCTGTGGATCCCCTTTCTATTCCCCTTTCAGAGGTTCTCCTCTTTCTTCTTTCTCTTGCCCAGCAGGGCTCTGCTCTGGACACTTTCAAAGGCGATCTCTGTCATTTCATCCTTCTTAAGGCTTCCTGATCAGCCTTCTCTTTTCAAGTCCCCTGTTGTAAATAGTTTCTTGAAAGGCATCACGCACATGTTCACTCCTGTTCCTTTCGTGATGCCTCAGTGGGACTTGAAGTTGGTGCTTACTTTTCTGATGTGCGCTACCTTTGAGCCACTTCATAATTGCTCCCTCTGTCTTCGGACTCTTAAAACTGCTTTCCTGGTTGCCATCACCTCTGCCAGAAGAGTGATTGAGTGAGCTCCAGGCTCTTTCTTCTAAGCCTCCTTTCCTCTCTGTCCATCCAAAGTCGTTCTGAGGACTCGTCCTTCTATTCTGCCCAAGGTGGTTATGGCCTTTCACATTGGGCAGTCCATCAGCTTGCCCACCTTCTTTCCGCATCCCTCGAAAGAGGAAGAGAGGCTCCACCGTCTGGACCCAAAACGTGCACTCTTTTTACCTAGACTGCACACTACAGTTCTGGGTGGACGACCAGCTCTTTGTTTATTTACGTGGGCTCTAAGAAGGGACGGGCGGTGCACAAGTGGACCATCTCTCGGTGGGTCGTTTTGTGCATCACGGTCTGTTATTCCTTGGCTAAAAGGGAACCTCCTGTGGGGCTGCGCGCCCATTCCACTTGGGCCACGGCGGCTACTACTGCCCTGGGTCGGGGAGTCCCCTTGCAGGACATCTGTCAGACAGCTATGTGGGCCTCGCTGCACAAGGTTGCTAAGCACTACAGCCTGGACAGTCCAGTCCGGAGAGATGGCTTTTTCGGACTTTCTGTTCTCCAGGACTTCCTGGTGTGATCTTGGTTCGCCGACTCACCACCAGGGTTGGTATTGCTGGGGTATCTATTCTAAGGTAAGGAATCTAACACTAAAATGTTTCTTTCAGATACACAAGTTACTTACCTTCTGTAACTATCTGTAAGAAACATTAGTGTTAGATTCCCTACCGCCCCACTCATCCTCCTCGTTCTGCAAACCAATATCTAGGGTTAAGGTATCTCGCTTTGAGGGCTCTAGTTTCATGGCACCAGTGTTGGATTCTTGCATGGCTCTGCGTTCCTGGCACAGAAAGCTATGTATAGAACTGACGTCCGCGCGCGAGGGCGGCGTCTAAGTACTCAAACTTCATCACGACGACTGACGCGGAGCTGCAAACCACGCCTACCGATGCACAGGGGTACTGCTGACAAACTTTCCGGAACCAGCCTGACTCCTGGGGATATTCTAAGGTAAGGAATCTAACACTAACTAATGTTTCTTACAGATATATCATTACCGAAGGCAAGTAACTTGTGCTTCATTCCCGTCAGACGCCAGTGGGGCGGCAGAATATGCCATCAACTCCCCCACTGGCACGACAACCCTTCGGACAAGTGGGTGCTACAGGTAGTCCGAAGGGGCTACTCCCTCCACTTCGAGACTACCCCTCCAGGCATGCCACCTCTGTACCACTTCATGTCGGGGAACCATCTTGCGCTCCTTCAGCAGGAAGTCACAGCCCTCTTGGCCAAAGGGGCCATCAAGCGCGTTCCTGGGCCAGAAGTAGGCGCAGGTTCGGATGTATCCTCCTGAGCAGCGAGTCCGGGATATTCAGGCTATGATTCTGTTCTTTCAACCTCTATCCCGGGTTTGGCAGGAAGACCCTTCGACTACTGGGCCTGATGTCCTCCTGCATCCTGCTGGTGGAACATGCCAGATGGCATTTGCGGGCTCTGCTGTGGGACCTGAAGTTTCAGTTGGCACAGCATCAGGGCAACCTGTCCGATCACGTCCAGATCTCGGAGGGCACTGCACAACAATTGCAGTGGTGGCTCACAAATCACAATTGGGTAAATGGCAGGTCCCTCTCCCTTCCCCAACCGGAGCACACTGTGGTGACAAACACGCCCCTCCTGGGATGGAGAGGCGGAGGTCAGAGGCCTCTGGTCTCCGGCAGAGTTCCAGCTCCATATCAACCTATTGGAGCTTCGGGCAATCCGACTTGCACTGAAGGCGTTCCTTCCCTATGTCATGGGGAGAGTAGTGCAGGTGTTCATGGACAACACCACCGCCATGTGGTACTGTAACAAACAGGGTGCGGTGGGGAAGGGTCGTGGACCCTATGTCAGGAGGCCCTGTGCCTCTGGACATGGCTGGAACATCAGGGCATTTCCTTGGTGGTTCAACACCGGGCAGGTTCTCTGAATGCCAGGGCGGACGAACTCAGCCGCCGGTGCATGATGGATCACGAATGGCCTCTGAACTGGTGCAAGTTCTCTTTCAGCAGTGGGGAGAGCCTTGGTTAGATATATTCGCTGCCAAATACAATGCGCAATGTCATCAGTACTGTGTATTGGAATTTTCAAGGCAGCACTCGCTAGGCAACACTTTTCGTCACAAGTCGAGTTGTCTACTATATGCCTTTCCTCCTATACTAATTATACCTGGAGTGCTGAAGATCTAGCACAACCGGGCTCAAGTCATTCTTGTTGCTCCGGACTGAGCTCGAAGAGTATGGTATCCCGAGTTACTCAGCATGGCGATCGATCCCCCGCTCCGTCTGCCTCTTCGGGAGGATCTTCTGTTGCAGCAGCAGTGGAGGGTCCTCTACCTGAACCTGTCCAGCCTCCACCTCCTTGCGTGGTGATTGAGTGGTGGCAGTTGACATCTTTTGACCTGCCTCCTGGCAAGTTTGTGATATTACCTTGGCAGCCAGGCGTCCCTCCACTAAGACTGGATACGCCTGCAGGTGGAACGAATATGTGGCATGGTACACAGCAAAGGCTTTGGATCCCCTTTCATCCCCTCTTTCAGAGGTCCTTCTATTCCTGCTTTCTCTGGCCCAGCAGGGCTCTGCTCTGGGCACTATCAAGGGCTATGTCTCGGCTGTTTCGGCCTTTTTACGGCTTCCAGATCAGCATTCCTTTTTCAAGTCCCCGGTTGTAAATCGATTCTTAAAAGACATTACTCATCTTTTCCCTCCTGTTCCCTTCATAATGCCTCAGTGGGACTTGAACCTGGTTCTAACATATTTGATGTGTGCTCCCTTTGAGCCATTTCACAACTGTCCTCTTTGTCTTCTTACTTTAAAAACTGCATTCCTGGTGGCCATCACCTCTGCCAGAAGAGTGAGTGAGCTCCAGGCCCTTTCTTCTAAACCTCCTTTTCTCTGTCCATCCGGACAAGGTTGTTCTAAGGACTCGTCCTTTTCTGCCAAAGGTTGTTACTGCTTTTCACATCGGGCAGAACATCACTTTGCCCATGTTCTTTCCTCCTCTGCATCCCTCTAAAGAGGAAGAGAAGCTCCACCTTCTGGATACATAACGTGCACTTGCTTTCTATCTGAATCGCACACAACAGTTCTGAGTGGATGACCAGCTCTTTGTTTGCTTTGTGGGTGCCAAGAAAGGTCGGGCCGTGCACAAGCGAACCATCTCTCGTTGGGTCGTTCTGTGCATTAAGGCTTGTTATTCTTTGGCTAAAAATGAGCCTCCGGTAGGGCTGCAGCACATTTTACCAGGGTGACTGCAGCCACTACTGCTTAGGGAGGGGGAGTTTGCTTGCATGACATCTGTCAGGCAGCTACGTGGGCCTCGCTACACACGTGTACCAAGGATTACTGCCTGGACATCCAAATCCGGAGAGACTGTTTCTTTGGCTGTTCTGTTCTCCAGGACTTTCTAGTGTGATCTTTGTTCGCAGACCCACCACCGGGGGTTGGTATTGCTGGGGTATCTATTCTAAGGTAAAGAATCTTATCACTACGTGTTTCTTTCAGATGCACAAATTACTTACCTTTGGTAACGATATATCTATAAGAAACATTAGTAGTGATAGATTCCTTACCGTCCCATCCATCCTCCCCGTTCTGCGAACTGATTTCCAGGGTTTTTATTTATTTATTTTATTTATTTATTTTTAAAGTTTTATATAGCGCGAACAAGATCTTTGCAGATATCAGAGCGCTTTACAGAAACAGTAGGTAGAATAGACAAGACTCTTAAATCAATATGAGATTCCGTAGACAGTAAGGTCATCCCTTTCAGGGCTCTAGTTTCATGGCACATTGGTCAGTTTCTTGCATGGTTCTGCGTTCCTGGCACGGAAGGTCGTGTACAGAACTGATGTCCGCACCCGTGGGCGCGTTTAAGTAGCTCCAGCGACGCCATCCCGGCGTCAACAACGCACGCGGAGCCGCACGACAACGCCCACCGACACCCAGGGGTACTGCGGACGAAAAACTTTCCGGATCCAGTCTGACGCCTGGGGTGATTCTAAGGTAAGGAATGTATCACTACTAATGTTTCTTACTGCTATATCATTTAACAAAGTAATTTAGGCTTGTCTTCTCTGCGGTAGGCAACTTCTGTTGTAGTCCTTCTTTTCTGTCAAACAAAAAATTACATTTCACGCACCCGTTAACACAGATGCACAACAAACACAGCTCCGCCCGAGAAAGCATCTGCAATTTAGGCTGGTCTTCTGTGGGGTAGGCAACAGAGTATGAGTTAGTATTGAAATTAACTTCGCCACATTTATTTTTGTTTGTAACTTTACCTCCTAATTTTAGTCCCTCCTTGTTGCCGCCTTGTCTCTTTTTAGACCCTCCCACTGGGATTGGATCTCACTCGCGGCCTCACACGCTTCTTCATTAGCTTGGACGCAGTATGTTTCAATTTGGTGCCGCCGCACAGTGCGAAGCTTTGTCCACTCTCGCTTCACTCGGCTGCAACAGACTCATACACTATTTTTCAATCAGGTGCCACTGCACAATGCGATGCTTTGTCCACTCTCGCTACGTTCTGCTGGAACAGACTCATACATATTTATTAACGAGCTGCCGGGTAATGTGAATAATGGAACAACTTCCGTCACTTTTACTCAGCCCTCAAGACAATGAAGCCTGAAATAGTGAGCTCTATGCAATCTGGTGCCTCACAATACAACTGTACCCAAGAATGCAAAGCTAAGGAAGCAGACTTCGGAAAACAAGATTAGAAAAGCAATGCATTGGCAAAAGAAAAAAATATGTTTGTGCAATATTGGTTCGGATTGCCTAACTGCCATTGCTTACCACGAAAATGTAGGTTGCTGAACTCAAATAGGATGCCGATTTACCATGGTGAAGATATGACACAAGTACTGTTACATTTGTACAAAATTAGCTGGAATTCATTTACCGGTCAAGAGTTTTAAGTTTCTTTGCTACTTTACCCCCTATTTGTTGCTGAACAACCCAAGCACGGCACTCTAGCCGGAATAAAATTCTACAAATGAGTTTAAAACGACTATGAGGCGTAGTAATAACAAAAATACTAAGTATTTGTTTTCATGGCGCTTTACTGCCATTCTTTGGTTTCTATGCACTATAAATATATTTTTTTTACTATTCCCGGTTTCATAGTAACCCATAAGGTGCCATGGAGATCACTAACATAGGATATTGTGTGTGAAAAAACTCTGAAATTGCCTTTCCATGGACGAGCGAGGCCTGCTGCAGCTCCGGGGGAAGAGTGGGGAGCCACTGGCATCTTTCACCCGGATCATTGTGCACTCTCCCCGCCAAGCCGTGGAGCACCAAGGGGCCACAGGCTTCTGCTAGAGGGCCTTGAGAGGTTAAGAAACACCCATCGGCCAGCCAAGCATTTCGGTAGCACCGCCTTCACTAATTCATTGGTCTCTTGGCGCTAGCGGGGCAGATTGTTGCGTTCAGTTTCAGGGTGATTTCCCATAGAAGGATATCTGATATGCGGGTGTCGTAGAGGGGAGCACAGTAGTAACACAAATACTAAGAATTTGTTTTCATGGCGCTCTACTGCCTTTCTTTAGTTTCTAATCACTATTGTTGCGTTCATTTTCAGGGTGAATTCCGATAGGTTATCGGAGAGGGGGGCGGGGGGGGAGCTACTTTGTGTTTTTTTTTGCTATGGGTGTATCATAGTGGAGGAACAGTTCTAGACCACCTATTTCCGGTATAATGCAACAGTGTGGCAGTTGCGGGAATTCTAGCAGGCCTTTGTGTGGGTGAGAGGTATTGTTATTTCCTACCCTGAAATATCACATCACATCCAGTACTCCATAGGGGAGAGTTTATTTTATTATTTTTTTATTTTTATTTTTTATTTTTTGCGATTTGTACAGCGCGCAACTACCCGGAAGTGTCTCGGCGCTTTAAGATTAAACACTACACGAACAAGGGCATCTATTATGCAAACAGCCACGTCTTAAGTTGTTTCCTGAAGCTGAGTAGCTTGGGGCAAGTCTTAATGCCCAGGGGGGGGTGAGTTCCACAGTCTGGCTGTGGCCACTGTAGGAGAGTAGGGTCTGCAATCCTATGGTCACCCCGATTTTCGCTTTTTGCTTCACTGGTTTACGACTTTCCCTGGCTGTGGGCCTGCTAATCAGACCCACAGCCTAGCTGTTCTCTCTAAATTGACAAGCATGTACCTTAGGTGCATTTACAAATTGGTACTGGGCCACCTTATCAGTCCCTGTACAGTGTACCATAGGTACCCAGGGCATAGGTGTACCCAGGGCCTACCAGGGGCTGCAGCATGTATTATGCCACCCCTGGCTGGCCATCTAAATCTGACACAACTGGCTGCACGACAGCTGGGGCAAGGTGGTGTAATCACCCTTTGATTTAGATATAGTATATCTATATCTAACCCTAAAAATGGACACACCGATTCCTATCAGTCACTCCTATGGCAGGCCTTGACAATCCTGACGGCAGAGTGCTTGGAATCGTGTGAGATGGTGCTCTGGCATGAGCTGAGCCCGTTTGCAGCTTGCGGAACCAAGTCCTAATAGCTGTTCCATGATAACGCATACCATATACTCTCAAGTGCATTATAATCCTTGCGGTTAAATGCTATCTCTGGTATCGCTTTATCAAAACATGTTGAGTAAGGTGTCATACGAATTGGAATACTAACCCCTCGCCAATTCTGGCGACGGGATTAGCATTCCACCCTTCTAGAGGGACACGACATGTAGCTGTTTGAACTTGGCCTCCACCGACAAGGTGGCCCAAGTATACATCCTGTGTCTGCCCTATCTGGCACTTGGTAGCCTTGATAGTGAGGCCTGCTGCTTGCAGAGCCTCTAACACTTTCCGCAGGTGGACCAGGTGATCATCCCAGGTGGAGCTAAAGACAGCAATGTCGTCAAGATACGCCGCACAGAAGTCATCCAGCCCAGTGAGAACGTGATTCACCAACCGTTGGAAGGTGGTAGGTGCATTTTTCAAACCAAAGCGCATCACCACGAACTGATAATGCCCACCAGGGGTAGAAAATGCGGTCTTAGGCTTGGCGTCCTCAGCTAACCTGATTTGCCAATACCCAGCTGTTAGGTCAAACGTACTTAAGTAGTTGGCCGAGGCCAATCTATCGATAAGCTCGTCTGCCCTTGGTATTGGGTGGGCATCAGTCTTAGTGACTGCATTGAGACCCCTGTAGTCTACGCAGAACCTCATCTCTTTCTTACCGCCCGGGGTGTGAGGTTTCGGCACTAGAACTACGGGACTAGCCCAGGGGCTGTCCGAGGGTTCAATGACGCCCAGCTCCAACATTTTCTGCACTTCACTTCTGATGCAGTCTCTAACGTGATCGGGCTGCCTGTAGATTTTACTCTTGACGGGCAAGCTGTCACCAGTGTCGACCTCATGGGTACACCAATTGGTCTGACTGGGTGTTAGAGAGAACATATGCCGGAAGGATTGAAAAACCTGTTTACAATCCTCCTGTTGATGTTCGGAGAGGCTGCCACAAAAGACAACACCGTCTACCGATCCATCGTCAGGATTCTGAGTGAGCAGGTCGGGGAGACGGTCACTCTCCTCCTCCTGTCCCTCATCTATGGCCATGAGCAAACTCATGCCCTTCTTGTCGACATATGCTTTGAGCCTGTTGACATGGAGCACCCTGTGGGGGCACCGGGGAGTTCCAAGGTCTACCAGGTAGGTGACCTCTCCCTTTTTCTCCAGGATGGTGTAGGGCCCGGACCATTTGTCCTTGAGTGCTGCTGGGGCCACTGGCTCCAACACCCACACCTTCTGTCCGGGCTGATAAACAGTCAAGACAGCCTTTTGGTCATGCCAAGCTTTCTGGAGTTCTTGGCTGGCCTTAAGGTTTTCAGATGCCTTCTCCATGTACTCAGCCATCCGCGAGCGGAGACCAAGCACATAGTCCACTATGCTGGTTGCAGGCTTTTTGAGAGGTCTCTCCCATCCTTCCTTCACCAAACACAGGGGTCCTCTTACAGGATGCCCGTACAAAAGTTCAAAAGGGCTGTAGCCAACCCCCTTCTGTGGGACCTCTCTGTAAGCGAATAGAAGGCAGGGAACCAGGACATCCCATCTACGCCTGAGCTTTTCAGGTAGTCCATGAATCATCCCTTTTAGAGTCCTGTTGAATCTCTCAACAAGCCCATTGCATTGTGGATGATAGGGTGTAGTGAACTTGTAGTTGACACCACATTCCTTCCACATAGCAGTTAAGAAGCTCGACATGAAGTTTGCACCTCTGTCGGAGACGACCTCCTTAGGGAAGCCCACTCTGGAGAATACTCCAACCAGGGCTCTTGCCACCACAGGGGCTGTAGTGGTCCTAAGGGGAATAGCTTCAGGATACCTGGTGGCATGATCCACTACCACCAGTATAAACTTGTGCCCTGATGCTGTTGGTGGTTCCATGGGACCGACGATGTCGATCCCCACCCGTTCAAAGGGCACCCCCACCACAGGCATTGGTATAAGGGGGGCCTTTGTCGTGCCACCTGACTTACCACTGGCTTGGCAAGTGACACAGGAGCGACAAAACTCCTTGGTATCTTCGTTCATGTGAGGCCAGTGAAAGTGCGAGACAAGCCTGTCCCACGTCTTCGTCTGGCCTAAGTGTCCTGCTAAGGGAATCTTGTGGGCCAAGGTAAGGAGGAAACCACGCTGAGACAAGGGGATAACCAGCCTCCTGGTCATGCCAGGCTTGGGGTCTCTTGCCTCAGTGTACAGGAGTCCATCTTCCCAGTACACCTTGTGGGTACCTGTGGCGTTCCCAGCAGCCTCAGCAGCAGCCTGCTGTCTGAGGGGTTCAAGGGAAGGGCAGTCTAACTGATCCTTCCCCAGGTCCTCTCGTGTGGGTCCCCCTGAGCCCAGAAACTCAACTTGATCAAGTTTGAGTTCTTTAGGTTCATTTTCCCGCAATTCCTGGAGGTCAGCCTCCTCTGAGACTTGATCCTCGACCTGGGGCAAGGGGGAAGGCGAGGCCTTAACCCGACTGCTCTTCTTCTTGGGTGGTGTCTGGTCCGTTGTTCCAGGGTCCAGCACCTGTTCAGTGGGGCATCGTCTGACCTGTGACCTGGTCACAGCAAACACGTGTGCTGGCAAGCCTAACATCTCCATGTGAGTCCGTTGCTCCACTTCTGACCATTGTGATGACTCCAAATCATTGCCCAACAAACAATCCACTGGGAGGTCTGAACTAACAACAACCTTTTTCTGGCCATTTACCCCTCCCCAGGAGAAAGCAACAATCGCCATACTATGACTGGTAGTGACGTTGCTGGCATTGGTCACCAGGAAATCTGTACCTGGCATGATCTGTCCAGGGTCCACAAAGTGAGGTGTCACCATCGTGACACTGGCACAAGTGTCCCTATAGGCCTGAGCCATTCTTCCATTTATTAAAGGCGTCTGTCGGTATTTGCCCAAAGTATTGGGACTGACATCAGGGGATATATCCACATCCCCCGTACAGACAAGGACAGCCTGAGTGAGCGTACCAACTAAGTTGTCACACCCCTCAGAACCCAAGGTTAACCCAACTAGTCCCTTGGGAGGCGGCACTACTACTGCTGGCTGTACTAGGGGGCACAGGTGCCTTAGGGGCTGCAGTAGCAGGAGTCTGCCCTCCTTTCTTGGTGCACTCACTAAACCAGTGAGTTTTACTTTTACAGTATTGGCACCACCTTTTCGATTGACCTTCTTGATTCTTCTTTTTCTGGGAAGCCTGACCCCCGCCCCCCCCCCCCTCTTTGGGTTGTTGGGGACCTGTCGAAGACTTCTGGTCAGTTTGTTCCCCTTTCGAATCTTTACCCTTCTGGTCTGCTTTCTTCTGACCACCCTGGTTCTGGCCCTGGTTTTGCTTAACCCTTGTTCTGACCCATCTGTCTGCCTTCTTTCCCAATTCTTGGGGAGAGGTCAGATCCGAGTCAACAAGGTGCTGATGCAACAACTGGTTCTGACAATTGTTTAAAATCTGTTCTCGCATGATCAAATTATACAATCATGTGTAATCAGTAACCTTACTGCCCAGCAACCAGCCCTCCAAAGCCTTAGTGGCACAATCAACGAAATCAGACCAGTCCTGAGACTGAGTTTTCTGGGTATCCCTGAACAGCAACCTGTACTGCTCAGTGGTTAGGCCGAACCCATCAATCAGTGTGTTCTTCAGGACCTGGTAATTGTTAGCATCCTCGGCTCTAGTAGTGAGGAGCTTATCTCTACCTTTACCTTCAAAAGAGAGCCACAAGATAGCTGCCCACTGACTCTGGGGAACGCACTGTACAGTGCAGGCCCGCTCCAAAGCAGTAATCCATTTGTGGATGTCGTCCCCTTGCTTAAAGGGGGGCACTATCTTATTCAGGTGCTTAGTGTCTAAACTCCTGGGTTCCCGTGGGGGAATGCTGCCACCAGTGGGAATTGTCCCACTCAATTCTTGCTCTCTAGCAAAGGCGAGTCTTTCTTTGGCTAGGGCAAGTTCTTCCCTTTCGATCCGCAGATTGACTTCCCGCTCCTTCGCTTCGTACACTCTCCTCTGAGGGGACGTCATCCCTCTTCGAGCAGAGCCTCGAGAGCCATTGGTTCGAACAGATCTGTTAGAGCCTCTCGACAGAGATCTAACTCGTCCGTTCCCAATGTTAAGCTGGCCCGAGAGAGGGCCCAGGGGTCTCCTAGTACCAATCTTGTGCCGGCTTAAGTTGTCCTGGGTTAGCTGGCTAACTACTACTGGACCTTTGTCTGCCTCGTCCCCAGATGTCTCTGGCTCCTCGTCCTCCTCTTCGCCCTCTGCGGAGAGATGGATAAGGTCAGGGTCACCTCGGGTTCCCTCGAGGGGAGGCATATCCACTTCCGGATGAGAAGGGTCGGTGTTACCCGCCCTCCTGGCATCATAAGTCTCCAAGAGACCAATCAGAAACGGAATTGTAGGGTTGGCACCCTGTTTTAGCTTTCGAGATGTACAGATCTGTCGCATCTCGTGAAAGCTAAGCGCAGCATATCTGAAGGTGACCTGTGGAAGGTCGACTGACACAAGGGGAGACTCAGAGTTTCCGCCTTTGTCTGACATGCTGCTTCTAGTGTGGTGTAAGTGATGCACCTACCTACACTATGGGTTTACCTACTGATCCCTTGCTAAGAGTTGTAGCCAAGGTGTGCTAAGCCTTGAGGAGCTACAACAGCTGGTTCAGTAGAACTCAGAGTATTCTAAGCTAAGTTATATGTACCTGGAGTACTTATGTGATCTTTCACAAGATATTCTTAGGATACGCGTGGTAAAACAGCAAGCTCAAATCCCAACCACTGCTCACCAATGTGAGAAGTTGGCCCGATATGCAGCGTTCGCTATTCTAGCGACCACTATGCATCGGTCCAAACGACCCTTATGGTGATTGGTTGTAAGTCAACCTTAGACCAGCTATCCTAGTAGCGTGGATACGAGCAGTCTTCGGGCTAAACTCTAGAGGGCGTGTTAAGCCAGCTGTTATACCATCACATACCCCTTGAACACCAAGTGAAAGGACACCACACAAGTGTTATGAAAATAAACAGTGTATTTATTAGAATCACAACAGCCCTGTACTCTTTAACCACATCGATGCTAGTGTTATTTTCCTCCTGTGCTGGCTTTGCTTTTTTCCCATTGTTCATGACGAGCTCAGCTCGTCATGAGTGTATGGAGGTGTACATCATGACGAGCTGAGCTCGTCATGAGCGTCCAAGGAGTTATGAGGACAGGGTACTAAGCACAGAACAAAACTCTTATGAAAATACTTCAAGTGCACAATTAAAACAAATGCCCGAGGGCACGGAAAGTTCTAGTGGTCTCGGGCGGACCCGATAAGGCAAGTCGGAAGCGAGGGACTCAGGACCCTTAAGTAAGGAGGCTATGCAGGCACCGAAATGTCGAAGTTACCTAGCCACGAGGGCTGCGGCTGCACAAGTCTTACAGGCGTCGGGGGTCTTCGCTGACGAGCCAGGAGTTGCTGGCCGGCGACCAGTGATGAATAGTTCGTAGAGATCCAAGCCTGGATCATTGATCGTTGATACCTGAAAGCAGAGGGGACCAAGTTCGTACTACTAGCCAGTAGTCAGAGGGTACCAGGAAGGCACCGGATGGCCGTCACCTCGACTAGGTGAGTGGGCGACGCTAGGCTCTGCAGTCTCACGGACCAGGAGGCGTTGTCGGCGACCAGGATGAAGGTGCGAGCTGTCCCACGAAGGTTGATGCTGTCGGCGTCGCTGGGCCCAGGATTGGGGCAACAAGCCTTGGCAGATTTCAGGGCCACGTCGTGGGCCTAAAATGGCGTCTTGAGTGGACCAGGAGGGTCCGGGGTGCTCCTCTCAAAGAAGGGAGCAAATGCTAGTCTGGAGCAACCAGACCAGCAGCGTTGGTTGTCGGATGTCGTCAAGGAAGGGCACAAGCCAGCGGCTAGTGACCAGACAACGTGCTGAGCAGCGAGCGGGAGGGCCCCACGCAGATCGTGGAGATGCTGGGAGACTGCACTTTGGTGCTGGAGCTGCTCAGGGTCGGGGCTTCTCGGACCCCAGAGAACTCACCAGAGAATTCCTTCGGTGGTCGTGCTGGTTAAGAAAGCGTGCAGGTTTTGATGATGGCCGGTCCCTCGAGGTCTCGTCGCACCCACAGATCTCAGCTGAGCTGACGACGTGGGTAGAGGTCGGAGGTGCCAGGGAAGCCGGTTCTCGTCGAGCTGGGCCGTCGGATTCCTGAGGAAGGACTTGCAGCAAACCGCAGAGTTCTTAGATGGTGCCCGCTGGTGCAGGGTGACTACTCCTTAGCCACAAGGGAGAAATCTTGAGAAGAGTCTCGAATGTCCTTTCGTAGAAAGTAGTTCTTGATTCAAAGATGATCTAATTTGGAAGGGTCCCCGCTCCGGCCTTTATCCTAAAGAAAGGGGTGGGTACATGACTAAGTCCTGCCCTAGGGGTGGGACCAGGAAGGGGGGTAGTTAAACCCCTCTCCCCTGCCGGACTTTCCCCAGGTCAGGGGCTGCGCGCCCCTGGAACTGGTTCTACCCGGCAGATGCGTAGTGAGCACCGGGGTGCCACTCCGCAGTCACCTTCTCGCAAAGCCCTACCTACCCAGAATACACAAACCCTGTCTGGGACGGTGCGAACACCGCCCTGGACAGGAAACCCTTTGTCCAAGCTCTCCTCGCTGGAAGGACTCCCAGCAGCAGGAGGTCAGACTCGTGTCTGTGGTGGCAGCATCCATTTTGTGGAGCTGAGGCTTTAGTTAACTTTAACCGGGGTTCACAGTTACGTACATGTCGTGTCCCTCTAGAAGGGTGGAATGCTAACCTCGTCGCCAGAATTGGTGAGGGGGCAGCATCCCGATTCGTATGACACCTTACTAGACATGTCTTGATAACGCTATACCGAAGTTACCGATATGATACGCGTTATCATGGAACAGCCATTGGGTCTTGGTTCCGCAAGCTGCAACCGGGCTCGGCTCGTGCCAGAGCCCAATTCACACGGGTCCATGCACTCTGCCTTCAGGATTGTCAAGGCCTGCCATAGGAGTGACTGATAGGAACCCGGGTGTCCATTGTGAGGTTAGATATAGGGATACTATACCTAAAGCAACGAGCGAGTACGCTGCGTTGCCCCAGCTGTCGTGCAGCCAGTTGTGTCAGATTTAGATGGCCATCCAGGGGTGGCATAATACATGCTTCGGCCCCTGGTAGGCCCTGGGTACACCGATGCCCTGAGTTACAGGGTCGGACAAGGTGGCCCAGTTCCAATTGGGTAATGCACCTAAGTTACATGCATCAATTTAGTGAGAGAACAGCTAGGCTGTGGGTCTGATTAGCAGGCCCACAGCCCGAGAAAGTCGTAAACCAGTGAAACAAAAGCAAAAAGTCCGGGTGATCATAGGATTGCAGACCCTACTCTCCTACAATTAGTCCAGTACTTACCTGCTAGTAATTTCGCATTCCACTTTCATAGTATATGGTTTTTCGTGCCCCTCGGGCATTTGTATAAATTGTGCAACTTAAAAGTATTTTCGTAAGAGTTTTGTTGTGTGCTTAGTACCCTGTCCTCATAAAGAGTACAGGGCTGTTGTGATCTAAATAAATACACTGTTTATTTTCATAACACTTGTGTGGTGTCCTTTCACTTGGTGTTCAAGGGGTATATGTGATGGTATAACAGCTGGCTTAACACGCCCTCTAGAGTTTAGCCCGAAGACTGCTCTTGTCCATGCTACTAGGATAGCTGGTCTATAAGGTTGACTTACAACCAATCATCAATAAGGGTTGTTTGGACTGATACATAGTGATCACTAGAATAGTGAGCACTGCATATCAGGCCAACTTCTCACAACGACATGTATGTAACTGTGAACCCCGGTTAAAGTTAACTCGAGCCTCAGCATCACAAAATGGATGCTGCCACCACAGACACAAGTTTGACCTCCTGCTGCTAGGAGTCCTTCCAGCGAGGGAGGCTCGGACAAGGGTTTCCTGCCTTGGGAGGTGCTAGCACCACCCCAGACAGGATTTTGTGTATTAGGTAGGACAGGGCTGAAAGGAATGAGACATGCCTGGGGCACACAAGGTGTCCCTGTGCGTACACCGGTCAGAACCAGTTCCTGGGGCACTCCAGCTCCAAAGCTGGCGCAAGACCGGACAAAGGAAAGGGGTTGTAACCACCCCCCTTCCTGGTCCCACCCAGAGGAGGGACATAGTCGTAGTGCAGCCCCCTTTAGCTGAATAAAGGTAGGAGCTGGTCCCATTCCAGATTAGATTACTCTTGACAACTTCTACGAAGAACTCTTGACCTTCTCCCTCCTGAACCGTCAGAAGACTGAATAATCTCCCCTATGGTCAGGGAGTGACCATCCTGCTTCGCAGGCACCATCAAGTTCCTGTGCGGTTTGCTGCAAAGTCCTTCCATCCCGGAATCCGACGACCCAGCTCGACAAGACCCGGACCTCTAGACCTCTCTGACCTCTACCCACATCCACAGCACAGCTGGGACCCGTGGTTGCGATGAGCAACGTGGAGACTGCCATCTTGAGAAACCTGCACAGCGCTTCCAGCACGACCGCCAAGGGATCCTCGAGTGAGTTCATTGGGGTCCGAGAAGCCCCACACCGACGCAGCTCCTGCACCAAAGACCAGCCCCCCAGCACCCACGAGATCTGCGTGGGGCCCTTTTGCCTGGTTGCTGCTTGTCCTGTTGTCTGGTCACTTGCCGGCTGGACGACCCGAAGAATCCAACACTGCTGGTCTGGTCCCCCAGACTGGCCCTTGCTTCCCTGTGAACGAGAAGCACCCCGGACCCTCCTGGTCCGCACCAGACGCCATCTTTGTTCCACTGCATGGCTTGCATTAGCCAAGGCTTGTTGTCCAGATCGACGATCCGACACCACCATCAGCAGCAGACTACGTGGGACAGCTCGTGCCCCCAGCCTGGTCGTGAAGAGCAGCTCCTGGTCCGCGCAGTTAAAGAGAGAAGCGACCCTTCCTTCACCTGACTGCGGCGACAGCATCTGGTTCCCTCCTGGTTCCAGCACCGTCACTGGCTAGTGACCGAGACTCTGTCCCCTTCCCTTTCAGGACTCCTAAGTTCCACTCTTGGAACCACCGGACTCCTCCATCTGGCTGCCTGCCAGCCAGCATCTCCTTGTTTCAGGCATCGCCGGGATCAACGCAGCAAACCCGACGCAACTTCAGCCCTATGCACCCACAGCCTGTGGGTTAGGTAACTAAAGCTTCTAGGTGCTGAAGTCTGTGTACACTATCCTAGTGTTCAGGTCCACTGTTGTTTTCCCTCCATCCAGCCGGGTTCGTCCGGAATCCGTAACTTTCTAAACTGTAAGATCCATAGACGTTGGTACGCATCCCGCGTGAGAGTTTCCACTCTGCACGTGAGTCCCGTGGGCCTCCTGCTCCTTACTTACCTAGTTTGTAGCGTAGTCCCAGCGATCCTCCAGCCTCTGGATCTCCTTACAGTATTTTCTTTCCTCGCATTCCATTGTTTTGAGTATATGGTTTGTTGTGCCCCTAAGGCGCACTTGTAAATATTGTGCGAACTCGTATTTCCTTTTTAGTATTGTCATGTGCTTAGCCCTCTGACCTCATAAAGAGTTCGGAGGTGTATGTTAATAAATATCTGTTTATTTTCATAACAACCTGTGTGGTGTCCTTTCATTTGGTATTCAAGGGGTTATATGTGGTAAAACAGCTGGCTTCACATGCCATTCAGAGTTTAGCCTAGAGACTGCTTTTGTCCACGCTACTAGGATAGCTGGTCTATAAGGTTGACTTGCAACCAATCACCATAAGGGTTGTTTGGACTGATACAAGATGATCACTGGAACTAGTGAGCATCATATATCAGGCCAACTTCTCACAGCCACTACGAAGTGTCTGTCACCCCAGTTGACCTTTTTTTGTACGCGGGACGTTCAGAAGGTGGGCTGAGGATGAGCGGAGAGTTCTTGGTACCTCTAAAGGTCTGAAAGCTAGTTTGAGGAACTGAGGACCAGTATTGTTAATGGCCTTATATGCTATGCATAGAGCCTTAAACTTTGTGCGGCTTCTCACAGGAAGCCAGTGCAGTTTACGAATGAAGGGGGAAATTGAGTTGTTTTGGAATGTTGGGCAGAACCCTGGCTGCAGCGTTCTGCACCAACTGGAGCTTATTAAGCACCTTTGCCTGAGCATTGAGGAGGAGGGAGTTGCAATAATCCGTTCGTGAAAGTACGAGGGAGGTGATCAGGGTCTTTGCAGCTGAGGTGGGAATGTAAGGTAGGATTTTTTTAATTTTCCTCAAGGTGAAAAAGGATGAGGAAACAACATTGGTTACATGATAATTAAAGAGAAGCCGATCATCGAAGATGACTCCTAGGTTTCTTACTTTTGTGACAGGTTTGGGCGGGGGGCCTAGTTCGCTTGGCCACCACTGAGGGGAGCAACAGGGCTCTAGTTTGCCAAAAAGCATAATCTCAGTCTTGTTGGAATTCAGTTTGAGACAGTTGGCCGCCATCCAGGAGCTGATGGCCAACATTCCCTCCTGGAAGTTGGCGGCCACCCTGTCTCCGTCCCGGTGTATTGAGAGGACTAACTGAGTGTCATCAGCATAGGTGGTGAGGCTGATGTCGTGTTCCTTTATCAAACACGGAGGGAGTAGGGTCCAGGGGAATGTTTAAAGACCAAATGCACAGTTATAACCCCTTAAAGCATCCTGTATCAACAAACAATAACTGTGGGTCTACGTGAAACTAAGGTTTCTGTATGCAAGCAGTGTCAGTCTTACTGTTGTATTGCATAGGGACTAATCACATTGTGATATATGTACCCATCATTTACCCACTCTGAACCGCCCTGTTGTCATCATTTGGGCGATCTCACAAGGTGGTATGTCCACACTGTACACACCACTAGTAAGCACACAGTGGTAACTGGAAGCAGTGCTCAAAAAAAATATATGTGTAAGTGAAAATGTGAAGATAAAACTTGATAGTGGAGTCACAAGTAAATTTAATGAGAAGTAACCACATCTCAACGCACGTTGCAGGACATTGTAGATACAGACTATTTGTTAGATACGTGGCGCTACCTACACCCAACAGTGCAGAAAGGGACTCACCATTCCACTGTACACAACGCCTGGGCCAGACTGGACTATTTATTTGTTTCCACTGGCATGGCACATTGGGTAGATAAGGTGATTCACCTAGCTAAAACATTCTCCGATCACTCCCCGGGGATGGTCACAGTGAAAACCCCGGTGGACCTGCCCCCCTATGTTAACTGGAGACTCAACCCTTCCCCAGGAATACGTGATCTGTAGCTAGTTTGACAACGGTGTGGAAGGCATTTAAAGTGACCATCCGGGGTGGTGTATCTCCCAGGGGGAGGCATTCTGAAGGACCTTAGGCAGACTCTGACCACAGTGGAGAAAGAGCTGAAGGGGCTGGAGGGGGAAATTGCAGGGAATGCAAATTCCGGGGGGAAGCATTGTACTGCCCGAATATATGGGGATGGAGAGAGACCCGGGACGTTGCTCTCGAGAGCAATTAGACCCCCCCCCCCCCCAGATTTAGAAACTTTATCACCGAGTTACGGAACGAGCAGAGGGTCATCTGTAGCAATCTCCCGGACCAAATGACTACCCTTACGGAGTATTACCAAAAGCTATACGCGTCGCAGAGACAGCATACGCTGAACCTTAGGGAATATTTCGAGGATGTTGCCCTAGCCTGGCTTGGGGACGTGCAACGTAAATTCCTGGCTCTCGACCTGGAAGTTGATGAGATCACAGAAGCTATAATGGGCATGAAGTCGGGGAAAACCCCGGGGTCTGACGGAATCCCCATTGACTTCTACAAGACATATGTCTCCGTTCTTGCGCCCATTCTTAAAGCGGTATACTATGAAGCACTGGAAGAGGGTGCCCTTTCTGACACCATGAGAGAAGCCCAGATCTTATCTCTGCTCAAACCTGGAAATCCCCCCGACCAATGTGACTCTTACCGTCCCCTATCCCTCCTCAACAGTGACACTAAAATATAAGCGAAAGTCCTAGCAACTAGATTGAACCTCCTCCTAGAGCGATTAGTGTTACCGTACCAGGCGGGCGTTGTGCCAAATCAAGCCACTACCCACAATCTACGTACTCTCCTGGCAGTCATCCAGGACATAGACCCGAATTGTGCTGCGGTGGCTGTCTTTCTTGACGCCACCAAGGTGTTTGATTCAGTTAAATGGGACTATGTGATGGGCACTCTGACGTACATGGGGATGCCGGAACCGTTCCTAAACTGGATTGGGCTGCTTGACACAGCACTGTGTGCCATGGTGCTGCTCAATGGGTCTCGCTCGAATGCCTTCCCTATAACTAGGGGGACGAGGCAGGGATGTCCCCTGTCGCCAGTCCTATTTGCAATAGCAGTTGAACCCCTGGCGGCTAAGTTAAGACAACACCAAAATCATAGGGGCCTAATCTATCCCTCCAGGCAAGTGATGGTGTCCCTTTACGCCGATGACATTACCTTATACATCCACAAACCGCAGGATGATCTAAACCCGGTCTTGAGGGAAATCACTTAGTTCAGAGCCATAGCCGGGGTACAAATAAACTGGGGCAAGTCTGCAATTTTTCCCCTTACTGACCACACTCCCCGGCATCCCCTGGACTACCCATTAGTGTGGGAAGAAGATGACGTTAAATATCTAGGCATTTATATTACCAGGGATAAAGACGCCTTGATGAAAACTAACTACGGACTGGCCATGACTAAAGTGACAGACAATATCACGAGCTGGCTGAAACTCCCCCTTTCAATGGCAGGAAGGGTTTCGCTTATAAAGATGGTCATCGTTCCAAAATTCTTATATTTGTTCATCAATATTCCCCATCACCTAGGGGCTCACTTCTTCAAAACTCTACGAACACATTTAATCCAGCTAATATGGGGGGATAACAAGCAAGACTGAAGCTAGACACCCTTACTCTGCCATATCGCTATGGGGGTTTCGATGTCCCGGACTTTGACCAGTACTATCAAAGTGCGCAGGGGCACTTCGCCGTGTACTGGTTTCATCTCCCCCCCCCTCCCCCTACATGCCCCACCTCGCAATGGAGGATGGACATATGGCTCCAGTCCCCCCCGCCCACGGGCTACCTGTTTGTACCATATAAGGAGAGGGACAGAGACCCTTCCACTGTTGACTGCACCGTCAAGGCGTGGCATTGATTGGCATTGATTGGGATTTGCCGAGGGAGTACCCCAGCTATATTCCCCCAGAATACCACTAGGTGGCTGCCCCCTGTTGCCGGTCACAACGGAAAAGATCAGCCAAATCTTATTAACTAAGCTACACTGAGACTTAGGGTGACCTATATCTCGAGGGGGAATTCTGGGCCAAAGACCAGTTTTTCAGGGAGATCCCGCACTCCATTATGGACCTCTTCCTTTACACTAGGCTTAGGCAGTGCGTCTGGGCCAAGACTCCGGATTTCCCGAAGGAGCCAGTAACCTTTACATCCCTCCACTTGCTGCTCCAGAAGGACGCCCCTGCGCATGTCACTTCCACATTGTATACGCGGGTCCGCACTGCCCTGCCGAACTCGGAGCTAGGCGTGGTCAGAGTTCTGCAGACTTCATACATCTAGCATGATACTGCCCCCAAGTTGCGGAATATTGGAGGGAGGTGTTTGCTGGAATCGCGGACATGTTGGGGACCCCAATAACACTACACCCCACCACAGCCCTACTGGGCCTAGTTGTGGACATCCAAACACCACATCGCAAATTCCTGCTTATGGGCATCCTTCTAGCCAGAAGACAGGTGGCATGCAGGTGGGGTAGGGGCAGAGGGCCTAAATTCAAGGGATGGATACAGGACATGACCACTTGGCAGGAATACTTACATGTATATGCAGAACAATTGCCGCTGAAATCTAGGCCGAGAGATATCTGGGGCCCCTTGATAACTTATCTCGCAGGTCAAAATGTTGGGGAGGATACTGCTGGCAATTTAACGGAGGCTGACTCATCGAATGCCGGAGATGCGAGATTGCTTGATGATCTGAGGGGGATACAGAGGCATGGGTGGGGGACGGTAGGGAGGGGGCTCTTAGAGCAACTTGGAGAACTCCACTGTTTATAATTGAGAGCGGCTTCTAACTGAAGGACTGTGCCTTGGATATAAGCGTTCTGTACTCATATTGGACTGCATTGATATGACTCTCGCATTATTTGACAATTTCCTTCAGAAAGGAATCGCGGGGGTGGGAGGGAGGGATGGGGGGACGGGGAAACTACGTGTAAGACTGTATGCATGTACTTTATTTTATTAATGTCACTCCCAATCTGTTGACCTGATGGTCTTGTGTTAGATCTTGGAAAATGTTAATAAACAAATATATGTTAACAAAAATGCGTATAACACTTTATTATAACTTTTCATCACGCTACACAGCAGCCACACTGCACTACAATATAGATTAAAGACATTAACAAAGCAAATACCTCTGGCTAAACTCTTTTAAGGTCCCGAAGGCGAGACCTATTTGCTATGCCAATGCTTGTTCTGACTTTTTGTCAACGTCTTTTGAGACTTTGACTCCCGGTGCACGAGGGATGTCCAACCGTCAGCCCAGTTTCAAGCCCTGTGACTCCTGTAATAAGTGGATGTTGGTCACTGATCCGTACCTCATGTGTCTTAAAGTGTCTGGAGTGCTACCACGACCGAAGTCGTGCTCCGACTGCCGGGACCATGAACCCGAAGTCTTTGTGGGAGCGGTCCCCAAAGCTTTTGGAGGCCCGGCAGTCTGCTCCGCGCCGCTCGAGTTCCCGGTCGGGAGGGAAGGTCGTGGAATCATCACTCATCATAGAAATCTTCGCACTCTTCGGGTAAGTCGAAGCACCAGAAGAAGTCGAAGAAGCCTCGTCGCTCTTTGCCTTCTACCCGGCCGACGCAACGCGGGAACCAGAGCATCTTCGCTGTCAGTGTCCTTCCTTGGAGTCTGCTCGGATGGCTCTGTGCTTCCCTCCCTTTCACGGAACCAGAGAGCCCCCTGCCCAGCTTAGTCAATTTTACAAACTGCTGCACGGCATTTTTGGGCAACTAGACTCTGCAGGTGTGCTTTCGGGCCCCACGGACTCAGCTGGGGGTCCTTGGTCTTTGATGCTGGAGTCTCCGGCCCGGCGCCGCAGGGTCCCCAAGGATCCAGATCTGGATCGGCGCCGGCCGACCTCATGCTACCTTTTCCGGCGCAGATTTCATTGAAGATACCCCCAACGCCGGTTGTGCCCCCAATCTGCGTTGATACCAGCCTCACCCCTGACGTGGACACTGTGCCAGACCGACGTTGGTACTGGTGCCGGAGGGTACTTTAGTACTGCTGTTCATCCCTGGCGTTACCTACCACCCTCCGTGGCAGCCAGAGGAGGGTGAGAAGGACTGGGAGGGGTCTATTGACCCTCTAGCAGACCAACTGGAGGAACCGGACTGGAGAGAGGAGTTGGTTGATGCCAGCGGTCTGGATACCTCCCCGGACTTTGGTATGCTTTCCCACCCTTCCGTGGCTACTGAGGAGGGAGCCTTCAACCCTGTGGTGTTGCCTAGGGCAGCTGAGGCACTGCTTCAAGCTTCCTACGGTGGCTGTCTGGACTAACCTCCTGACTGAGGTGCTACATCTGCCAGCAGCCTCTTCGGAGCCCCTACTGCCTTTTAATGAAGCCCTTACTGACATCCTTCTGGGCCCTTGGTACAAGCCCAGCACAGGGGCTCCTGTGGACAGGATGATTGCTCGATGCCACAGTCCGGCCCAGGGTGACCCACTTTTCCACTTTCAACACCCTACCCCAGAGAACTTGGTGGTTCAAGCCTCATCCTCAATAGGCGCATTCCCTACTGCTCCCCCAGATAGAGAATCCAAAAAGCTGGACCATCTGGGGGGAAAGAGGTTTTCTTCTGCCAGCTTATGACTGCGGTAGGTGAACATTGCATGTCTCTTGGGCCGTTACACACACACACACACACACACACACGAACACGAACACA
Organism: Lissotriton vulgaris; assembly: GCF_964263255.1. NCBI lineage: Eukaryota > Metazoa > Chordata > Amphibia > Caudata > Salamandridae > Lissotriton > Lissotriton vulgaris. The sequence continues at coordinate 771,633,027 of NC_141700.1, read as the reverse complement.
CACACACACACACACACACACACACACACACACACACACACACCTGGGCCATGCTCACCTGCGCTGCTTAGGGTCAAGACGCAGCAAAGTTCACCATCCGCTGGATATCGCCAACTTGCTGGGTAGCAGAAGAGACACAATTGATGGACGGAATGCAGCACAAATCAAAACATTCACCCCCAGTCAAGAGATCTGGGTTAAATCCATCATTCTTTTGCTGATCATGCCACCCCAGTTTCGACCCGGCCATATGCAAATCAGTCTTGACCCTTTGCCTCATGTGAACAGTCCAGCTTGAACTGCCAAGCCAGGTCCTCCATGGACCGGAAACAAGCATCCTAGGACCGTTTTTTGGGTTTCACTCCTCATGAGCCAGGATAGCTTGAATCCAGTGGCACAGTGAGCCCGGGTAGAGTGGTTTCCACATCAGTAGCCTTAAGGCACTACGCCTGGCAGAGAAAGTCTGGCTTCTCTGGGGATGTCTATCTACCCTTTTGGACATACCCTTTGATGGCTGTCGCCTGTTTGGTGACCAGGCGGATAACGCGCTTAAGCGTTTCAAGGACTCTAGGGCTACAGCCAGATCCTTGGGCCTCGCAGCAACTTCTCGCCCCATGCAGTCTGCCTTTCGCCCCTTTCATGGTTACAGAAGGGGTGCCCCACCATGTTCCACCCAGAGCCCAGATTTCGGTGAGAATGACCCCAAGGCTGCTGGACCTCATGCATCTGGCTGGTGGATCATGCCAGATGGCATATGGCCGCTCTGCAGTGGGTACCTGATGTTCCAGTGGGCGCAGCATTTGTGGAATCCTTCCGATGTCATCCAGATCGCGGAGGGGACTGCAAGACAGTTGGTGGTAACTCACAAGCCAGAATTGGGTCAACGGCAGGTCCCTCTCCCTACCAGAGTTCACAGTAGTGGCTGATGCGTCACTCCTGGGATGAGGCGGACACATGGGAGAGGTGGAGATCAGAGGCCTCTGGTCTCCTGCGGAGTCTGGGCTCCACATCAACCTTCTGGAGCTCCAAGCAATTTGTCTTGCGCTGAAGGCAATCCTTCTGCCAAAGGAAGAGTAGTGCAGGTGTTCACGGACAACACCACCGCCATGAGGTACTGCAACAAACCGGGTGGGGTCGTGGACCCTATGTAAAGAGGCTCTTTGCTTTGGATATGGTTGGAACATCAGGTCCTATCTCTGGTAGTTCAACACCTGGCAGGGTCCTTGAACGCCAGGGCAGACAAACTCAGCCGCCGGTGCATGGTGAACTATGAATGGAGTCTTCACTCTGAGGTGGTGTAAGATCTTTTTCTGCATTGGGGAGAGCCTTGGTTAGATCTATTCGCCACCGGGCCCAAGTCATTCTTGTGGCTCCGGATTGGTCATGAAGAGTCTGGTATCGCAAGCTGCTACACATGGCCATCGATCCTACGATCAGACTGCCTCTTCGGGAGGATATTCTGTCGCAGCAGGAGGGGCCGGTCCTCCACCCGAACCTGTCCAGCCTCCACCTCCTTGGGTGAAGATTGAGCAGCGGCAGTTGATGTAGTTTGACCTGCCTTCCAAAGTCTGTGATGTTATCTTGGCAGCCAGGCGTCCCTCAACTAAGACGGTATATGCCTGTAAATGGTAAACATTTGTTGCATGGTTCGCTGCAAAGACTGTGGATCTCATTTCTGCCCTTCTTTCTGAGGTTCTCTTGTTCCTTCTTTATTTGTCCCAGCAGGGCTCTGCTCTGTGTACTCTTAAGGGCTACCTCTTGGCCATTTCAGCCTTTCTTAGGCTTCCTGATCAGCCTTCTCTTTTCAAGTCCCCTGTTGTAAATCGTTTTCTTAAGGGCATTACTCATCTTTTTCCTCCTGTTCCATACGTAATACCTCAGTGGGACTTGAACTTGGTTCTTACTTACCTTATGGGCGCTCCCTTTGAGCCGCTACATAACTGTCCTCTCAGGCTTCTGACTCTGGAAACTGCCTTTCTGGTGCCATCACCTGTGTGCGCAGAGTGAGTGAGCTCCAGGCTTTCTTCTTAACCTCTTTTTCTGACTGTTCATCCGGACAAGGTTGTCCTTAGAACTTGTCCTTCCCAAAATGGTTACTCCTTCCCATATTGGACAGACCATCGCTTTGCCCACCTTCTTTCCGCCTCCTTGCAAAGAAGGAGAGGCTCCAACGTCTAGATAAAAAGCGTGCGCTTTCCTTTTACTTGGATCGCATAAAACTATTCCGGGTGGAGGACCAGCTCTTTTTTGGGTATGTCGGTGCCAAAGAAGGTTGGGCTGTGCACAAACGGACCATTTATAGATAGGTTGTTTTGTGCATCAAAGCATGTTATTCCGTGGCAAAGGAGCTGCCAGTGGAGTTGTGCGCCCATTCCACCAGGGCGTCAGCAGCTACCACTGCTTTGGGACGTGGAGCCCCTCTTAATGACATCTGTCAGGCCGCTACCTAGGCATTGCTGCTTATGTTCGCAAGACACTACTGCCCGGACAGCCAAGTCTGGAGAGACTGCTTTTTTGTCCGTTCTGTTCTCCAGGACTTTCTGGTGTGAACTTGGTTCACAGACCCACCTCCGGGGTTGCTATTGCTTGGGTATCTATTCTCTGGTAAGGAATCTATAACTGTTTCTTTCAGATGAACAAGTTACTTACCTTCGGTAACGATATATCTGTAAGAAACATAGGTTAGTTATAGATTCCTTACCGCCCCACCCATCCTCCCCGTTCTGTGAACTGACTTCTAGGGTTAAGGATTTCCTTTCAAGGCCCTAGTATTGTGCACCAGTGGTCAGTGTCTTGCATGGCTTTGCGCTTCTGGCGTGGAAAGTCATGTACAGAACCAAAGTCTGCACGCGAAGGCAGCGTCTTACTAGCTACCGTGACATCATCCCGGTGACCACATCGCCAATGACTAACGTGGAGCCAACCGATTCCACCTTTCGACCCGCAGGGGTAGTGCTGCCTAAAAAACTTTCTGGATCCAGTCTGATGCCTGTGGTAATTCTAAGGTAAGGAATTTATAACTAACCTATGTTTCCTACAGATATACAGTTACCAAAGGTAAGTAACTTGTTCTTTAGTACCCATACCCTGGGTGCCAGGGGTACCATTTTCTAGGTTATTGCAGGGCTTGCAAATTCCTTCCATTTGGGTTACAATTGAACATTTTTCTTGTTTTTAGGGAAAAATCACTGCCACTGGGGCCTGGTTAGCAGGGACCCAGTGCACTAACAATCAACATCTGTACTAGTGAGCAAAAAGTGAGGGTGACCATGTAAAAAAAAGTGGCACTTTCCTACACCCACACTACAACAAATTGAGCACTTGGGATTATTAAAGTAAGCCCTGTAAATCAATCCGGTTTGTCTGGACTTTTTGCATGGTGTGCCCCTACATTGGCACACTACATTAAAGGCCAGCTTCCTACAATCTTTACCCAAAAGTATTTGTGTAACAGGGACGAGAGGAAATTGCCATACATGCCTCCATTTTCAAAGAGAAGTGAGAGGATTTAAAATATATTATTAGGGGTGCGGTGTATTTTCACCAGTGACTTGTATATAAACAAAGGCAATTTTAGGTGGGAGACACCTAAAATAAAGCCATTTTTGTCTTTTAACAAATCAGGAGTTTCCACCTGAATCATATCTATTTCCAAGTATGAACTAGGTGTTACCTGTTTTCGTTGGCAGGAAGTGCTGCCAGAAGGCTTTTTGTTATTTGACAGCCTTCTTTCTTTCTCTTGCGAGTGCCATCTCCCTCTTTAGTTTGTTAAATATGTCAAATGTAACTTGTAAATCAATTTGTTTTGTGTCCATCTAGTTTGAATAGTAACCACTGTCCTCTACTTCCATAACACAGTGATTCTTATGGTATCCCCAGCCGTCAGAGCCGGAAGAAGACTGAAGAGGAAGAGAAACTTCTCAAGTTACTGCAAGGCATTCATAAGCCTCAGGATGGCTTTACGCAGTGGTGTGAGCAGATGTTGCATGCTCTTAACACCTCCAACAACCTGGACGGTATGACTGCTACAGGCTCTGAAGCTAGACAGAGAGCCATTCATTCCTCTTAAAATTCCATGAACATGTACTTGGGGCATAACCAGTTATACTAATTGTAAGGGCATTTTGGTTTCTATAAAGTGATCCTGTGGATGTAGAACCATGAAAGTTTATACTTGGTTACTATGACCTTTTTGTATTTCTGCATATATGTGTTTGGGTAACATTTACATGAAGTTTGAAATGCTATTTTCCATCTTAGTCCTTTGCTGATGTTCATCCTAAATGTACTTTTAATTTTAAAATTGTTCAAGACACCCAACAGAAAAAGTGCTTGTGGCTACACATTTTGACAACTTAATGGTGGGCACATGTCATGGTTGGTCCACTTGTGAGGCAGTTGTACAGGTTATCAAGGATCATTTACGATGGTAGTCTCCAGAAAGGGTCTAGTTATGGCAGGTTGTAGCAGGAGTGGTCTTATCAAAGGATATTTCTTTTTGTTTAGACTGTGGATACATTGTTTGAGGTAAACCTACTTGAACGTGGAATTCGCAGTGTGTTTGGCTGTAGATACACATCTGAAAGAAACAGGTTAGTATTAGATTCCTTACCTTAAAATATCCCCAGGCGTCAGACTGGATCCGGAAAATTTTGCGTAGCAGTACCCCTTCACGTCAGTAGGCATAGTCTGCGGCTCCGTCGTTGGTGCCGGGATGACTTCGTCGGAGTACTTAGACACCGCCCTGAAGCGCTGACGTCAGTTCTTCTTTTTTCCGCGCCAGCAAGCGCAGGCCCCGAGAAATTGGCACCCTTTAGTCAATTTTTGACTAAACTTTTTGGATCTTTTTGATCTGTTTTTCGAGTTGAACGACTCCGGGGGTGCCGGTAGGGATGCCCGGGTTCAAACCCTGCGTCGACTGCAGCCGACTGATGTCTGTTACAGACCCCCATCGCCGGTGTCTGCATTTTCTGGGGCCTGACAATGATGACAAGTCTTCCCCGACTGCTGGGCCTTGACGTCGAAGGCTAGGCGGGAGCGGTCCCGCAAGCGCCTCGAGCTCCGGCAGTCTGCCCGCGCCATTCGAGGTCCCGGTCCGGAAGGATGTTGAGGGACCGGTCGCGGGGCCATAGTCATCATAGCTCCGGGAGTCTACACCTTGCCTCAGGCTCAAAGTCCTCAGGTAAGAGGCACAAGAAGACGAAGAGGCGTCATCGCTCTACTGACTCCCCCCGATGCTCGCGCGATGCGGCCGGAGCCGCAGGCATCGCAGCCTGCTCCATACCCACCGGTACCTGGGCAGAACGCGACGCCAGAGATCAAGTCCTTCCTCATGGCCATGACGTCGCTCACTCCTCCCTCTGGTTCAGCGGCACCTTTGGGCCAAGAGGCCCGACTGGGTCCCCAAGCGGGCTGGGTGCTTTGGCCCTGGCACCGTCTGGTGCTTCGGCGACTTAAATACCGACGCCGCAGGGACCCGCTGGATCCGGGTCGTCGCCTGTCCCCAGGGTGTCTCCCCCGAAGCAGTCCCCGGACGACGTCGTCCCTGGTCCTACCCTTGATTCAGGTCTGGCGCCGGAGCGGTGCCGCTTGGCGCCGTATTCAATGCTGCTAGGAGATTTTTCCTTCTATGACCCGGCCCCATCTTTTGACCCTAAGTATCATGAGATGGGTGGCGAGGAGGATTGGGAGGGGCCCGAGGACCCTCTGGCACGTGGATGCCAGCCTTAGCAGGACTGCGCAGGTGAGCTAGGGGATGCCAGTGGTCTGGACACTTGGCCAGACACTGGATTTGTCTCCCCTCCTACCGTGACTATGGAGGAGGGGGCTGCCTATAGTGTGGTGTTGATACGGGTGGCCAAGGCCTTATCCCTTGAACTCCCCATCGCGGCCGTGAGGACTAACCTCCTCACTGAGGTCCTTAAACCGCAGGCAAGCTCCTCGGAGCCTCTGCTGCCATTAAATGAGGCCTTATCTGACGTTCTTCTGGGCACCTGGTCTAGGCCCGCTAGAGGTCCCCCTGTAGATCGGAACGTGGCCAGGCGCCACCGCCTGGCTCCGGGTTACCCTTGCTTCCTGTCCACCCAATCCCACCCCACCCCGAGAGCCTGGTCATACAGGCCTTTAACTCCCAGACCGCATTCCCGACTGCTCACCCCGATCGGGAATCCAAGAGGTGCGAACAGTATGGCAAGAATATGTTCTCTTCACTGAGTTTGGGTTTACAGTCCATTAGCACAGCGTTCGAGGCATGTGGGCTGCTGAATTCATATCTGTGCATAGATCGCCGCCTAGTGTTGGGTCCAGATGATTGCACATTGTTGTCCTGGAAGAGTCTTCGAAGTATCACGAGATAGGTGGCTCCTCCCCTGGACTACAGTGCGCATGGGCATCCTCTCCATCCTCAGATTGTTTTTTTCCGCCATTGGGTTCGGATGTACTTTCTCGACTCCAGTTCGGAAACTTTGTATTAACTCTTTCCTAAGGCCAAAAGGCCTTCAAAGCGTCGGTATTGTCTCGTTCGGTGCCTGTTTCTTCTCCAGTTCTTCGAACCGGACGTCGGAAGCGGTTTTTCGCTTTTGACACCAAAGGCCCAAACTACGACGACGATGGATCGGAGCCCGTTTAAACGATGCCCCGTCTGCAATTCGAAAGACCCCCACATCGATGTGCACCCAGTCCCGAGCACGACGAGGCCAGCTGTATGGCCTGCTCCAAGTTCCGCTCCAAGAAGACGCTTCGAGTTACACGCGCAGCAAGACAGTCAGCGCAAAAGTCTGCGCCCGAGCCGGTCAATATCTTCGAGGTGGGTGACGAAGAAGGCGACGAAGAAGTAGAAGAAGATCCTGACCAGCGGTCGGAACCAGCGTCGGAGCATGACTCCAACTTGGAGGTGGACGAACAAGATGAGGAATACGTCCACGACGAAGACGTCGTCGAGGTAGGGGACGACGACGGGGCCATCGGAGCCGTCGATGACTACTCCAGTGACGATCCAGGCCCACCCGCAGTAGCGGGGCCTACTAATGACAATAAACTCCCTACGGCTCAGGTCGAGGCATCGCCGAAAGGCCTTAGCCAAGATCTTCCTTTACGTTCTATAGCCCCGCGTCCAAGCCAGGCTAAGAATACTTCGAAAGAGCCATGGGTCGATTCTTCAAAATCGAAACCGAAACCTACAGAGGAGTAATCGAAACCGAAACTACCTGAGATGGTCTTTGGATCGACGCCAGTCAAGTCAAAGACTATCGACGACCCTTCGGCGTCGAAAGGGGCCGTCGCCTCGAAGACTGGTGCGTCGCAGCAGGGCTCTACCGTCAAGCACGTCACCTCGTCGACGCACAAACATGGCGACAAGGCCAAAGGCCTCCAGGCCAAGATGGCCGTCGAGCCGAAGATTTCAGCGCTCAAACCGCTACTAAGCAAACAACTCTAGTCGAAAACCAAAGCCGACGCGAAACAGCAAGTGGCATCGACGCCGAAGGATGTGCATACTACACACCATGAGCTCGAGTCGACGCAATCGAGCAAGCGCGCTACTGAGTCGCGGAAGCAGCTCGGTTCGACCACTACGGCGAGCTCAAACGGTCGGACACCCTCCGATTAAATTCGGTCTTCCGCCAACGGCTCGAGCCAAGCATCTCTAACACCACAACGGCACCGACCCTTCCAAAACGTTGTCTGCGCCTTCGAAGCCCACCCCTGAACAGGCTGTGTTCCAGGAACCCTCGTACGACAATCAGTCGAAACTCTTCATCGACTCAGAATCGGGCAGGCTTACCTTACATAAACGGAAGATTGCGCCTGAACATCCTTTGGAGGCTTATAAAATCCCTCTTAAACGGAAGAAAGACTCTGCCACCTCATCAGTTCTCATTGAACACGTTGAGCTCTATTCACAACAGATGGCATATTCTCCAGCACAAAGCGAGGAGGACATGGGTGATGAATATGGTCAGGCGGCCTTCGCTTATCACGCTGACACTGATCAGGAGGAACCTCTATAATGGTCTGTGGCTGTAGATCAAACTGTAGATCCTGATGATCCACAAGCTGCACCGGACTCTCAGTCCTACAATGTCAAAACCTCGCCTACTGAAGACACAGCAGCGTTTAACGCTTTGATTGAGAGGGCAGCCCTCAACCATCACGTGGAAATGCACGCAGAGCCAGTGGAAGATTTCTTATTTGACACTTTCTCCACCTCTGAAAGATCCACAAAGATGTTGCCTATGCTAAAGGGGGTCCTCAAGCATGCTGCGGACATTTTCAAAGAGCCCACAAAAGCAAGGGTTATAAACCCAAGGATTGAGAAAAAATATAGGCCTGCTCCAGTGGACCCCACCTACATCAAAGGCCAACTCCCATTGGACTCCCTCGTAGTGGCCAATGCTCGCAAGAGGGCAAACTCGTGGTGACGCTCCTCCTCCAGACAAAGAATCGAAGATCTTGGAGGCGTCAGGAAAGCGAGTGGCAGCACAGGCGGCTAATATTTGGAGGATTTCAAATACACAGGCCTATTGGCTAGATACGATAGGGCTCACTACGACACACTAGAACAGTTTTTGCAACACCTGCCTGATATTTACAAAGAGGGAGCAGAAATGATCATACAAGAGGGGAAGTTAATTTCTAATGCATCCATCAAAAGTGCACTGGATGCGGCAGACACGGCAGCTAGGGCCATTAACACTAGTGTAATGTTAAGATGTCACGCATGGCTCCGCATCTCTGGGTTCAAACCCGAGATTCAAACAACTCTGCTCAACCAGCCGGTTAACCCAGACTTCCTTTTTGGTCCTGAGGTGGACACAACCCTCGAAAAAATAAAGGACACTGAGACAGCAAAATCCATGGGGGCTCTGCAGTCACAGCAGTATCGGGGCAGTTCCTTTCGTCGCTCCGGTAATAGGGGAGCCTCTAGAGGACAGGCTTTACAGCAAGCCCAGTACACCAAAGGGAGCACGCAATTAACCTATACAAAAAATACCAGGGGTGGATACCGTGGGAACAGCACCAAGGGCAGAGGACGTGGCAATAACGGTTCCAGATCCTCTGCTCTCAACAAACAGTGACGCCTTGTCACTGCCCCCCGACCATCTAGCACCTGTCGGGGGACGACTCCAGCAGTTCCTGCCAGTCTGGGACGGCATTTCCACGGACAGGTGGGTGAGACAACTTATCCAATACGGCTATTGTCTAGAGCTAACCTCCACCCCCCTGTCCCCCGCCCCTCCCCAACACACCCCCAAGACACCGTCCTATGTCCGCAGAGCACATGCACTTATTGCAGCAAGAAGTCCTCTCCATGCTGCAAAAAGGGGCAATAGAGCTCGTGCCTGCAGAAGAACGAGGTACAGGAGTCTACTCTCTGTACTTCTTAATCCCAAAAAAAGACTGTTCTCTGCGGCCCATTCTAGACCTCAGACCCCTCAACCAATACATCCTGTCAGAACACTTTCATATGTTAACCTTACAGCAGGTCCTGCCGTTGCTCAGTCAGGGCGACTTCCTGGCGCCCCTGGACCTCAAGGATGCATATTTCCACATTCCCATTCACCCAAGTCACAAGAAATATCTCCGGTTCACCATCTACAATCAGCATTACCAATTCAAGGTCCTGCCTTTCGGGGTCACCACTGACCCCAGAGTGTTCACCAAGTGCTTGGCGACGGTGGCTGCGCACCTTCGAAGACAACACATTCATGTCTATCCCTACCTGGACGACTGGCTTGTTCAGGCAAAGTCGGCCCAGCAGTGTGCCAGCCACATGTCACGCACAATTCACCTCCTTCACAGTTTAGGGTTCTCACTCAACTACGCAAAGTCGCACCTGCAGCCCGCCCATGTGCAACAGTACCTAGGGGCAACATTGAACACTGACGGTGACAGCGCAGCCAAATTCTGCCAGAGTCAACAGCATGCAGCTGCTCATTCGGAGGTTCAGACCTCAACAATCGCTCCCAGCGCAGGTGTTGATGCAGCTGATCGGTATGATGGCCTCCTGCATATTCATAGTCCCGCACGCGAGGCTGCACATGCGTCCCCTTCAAGAATGCTTAGCGGGACAGTGGAACCAGGCTCATGGGCATCTAAAAGACCTAGTGTTGGTGACCGGTCGTGCATACAACTCTCTGCATTTGTGGAATCCACAAAACCTTTGCAGGGGACGATCGTTCCAAGAGCCTGTCCCACAGATAGTGCTAACAACGGACGCTTCTCTCCAGGGTTGGGGAGCGCATGTCCTCCATTACACTGTGCAGGGACTATGGACGGCACTGTAGGAAGGTACATCCTGACTATGGTTGCCCCCAACTTTTTGCCCTGTGTTTTAGCTGGTTTTTGACATAGTCGACCTGGGATCCTGCCAATCAGGACCCCAGGCCTACTGCTCTCTCTTTAAAATGGATTCCATGTACCCTAGGTACATTTCCAATTGGTACTGGGCCACCCTATCAGACCCTGTAACTCAGGGCATGGGTGTACCCAGGGCTGCCAGGGGCTGCAGCATGTATTATGCCACCCCTGGCTGGCCTCCTAAATTTGACACAACTGGCTGCATGACAGCTGGGGCAAAGTCGTGTAATCACCCTTTGCTGTAGGTGTAGTATACCTATACCTAACCCTAAAGTGGACACACAGATTCCTATCAGTCACTCCCATGGCAGGCCTTGACAATCCTGAAGGCAGAGTGCTTGGAATCGTGTGAGATGGTGCTCTGGCATGAGCTGAGCCTGTCTGCAGCTTGCGGAACCAAGTCCTAATAGCTGTTCCATGATATCGCATACCATATACTCTTAAGTGCATTATAATCCTCGCGGTTAAATGCTATCTTTGGTATTGCTTTATCAAAACATGTCGAGTAAGGTGTCATACGAATTGGAATACTAACCCCTCGCCAATTCTGGCGACGGGATTAGCATTCCACCCTTCTAGAGGGACACGACATGTATGTAACTGTGAACCCCGGTTAAAGTTAACTGAAGCCTCAGCTCCACAAAATGGATGCTGCCACCACAGACACGAGTCTGACCCCCTGCAGCTGGGAGTCCTCCCAGCAAGGGGAGCCTGGACAAAGGGTTTCCTGTCAGGGGCGGTGCTAGCACCGTCCCAGACATGGTTTTGTGTATCCTGGGTAGGCAGGGCTTTTCAGGAAGGTGACTGCTGAGTGGCACCCCGGTGCTCACTACGCATAGGCCAGTCAGAACCAGTTCCAGGGGCACACCAGCCCCTGGCCTGGGGAAGTCCGGCAGGGGAGAGGGGTGTAACCACCCCCCCCCTCCTAGTCCCACCCATAGGCAGGACCTAGTCACCGGGTCAGCCCCCTTTTTTAGTATAAAGATAGGAGCGGGCCCCCTGTTCAAATTAGATCATCTTTGGAATCAAGATACGACTTTCTTCGAAAGGACTTCACGATTTCTTCTTCAAGATTCTCCCTTGTGGCTAAGGAGTAGTCACCCTGCATCAAGCGGGCACCATCCTAAGAAACACTGCGGTCTGCTGCAAGTCCTTCTTCACGAATCCGACGACCCAGCTCGACGAGACCCGGCTTCCCTGGCACCTCTGACCTCTACTCACCTCTACAGCAAAGCTGAGAACCGTGAGTGCGACGAGACCTCGAGGGACCGACGATCGCCAAGACTGCACGACATCTTTACTGCAAGCCCACCGTGTCCTCCACTGGTGAGTGCTTTGGGGTCCGAGAAGCCCCGACCCTGCGCAGCTCCAGCACCCAAGGTCAGCCTCCCTGCATCTCCACGATCTGCGTGGGGCCCTTCTGCTGTTTGCTGTGCACCGCGTTGTTTGGCTACTAGCCGGCTGGCTTGTGGCCTTCTGAACGACGCCCAACGACTTCACGACTGCTGGTCTGGTTGCTCCAGACTGGCCCTTGCTTCCTTCTTGAAGAGAGGCACCCCGGACCCTCCTGGTCCACTCCAGACGCCATTTTGAGTCCACCGCGTGGGCTTGAATTTGCCAAGGCTTTGTTGCCCAATCCTGGGTCCAGCGACGCCGACAGCTTCAATCTTCGTGGGACAGCTCGATCCTCCATCCTGGTCGCCGACAACGCCTCCTGGTCCGTGAGATCTTCGAGCTCAAGCGTCACCCACTCACCTTGTCGAGGTGGCTACCATCCGGTGCCCTCCTGGTGCCCACTGACTACTGGCTAGTAGTCTCGAACTTGGTCCCCTCTGCTTTCAGGTGTCATCTATCTTCGAGATCCAGGCTTGGATCCAACTGAACTTTCTTCACTGGTCACCGGCCAGCATCTTTTCTTCCGGCTCCTGGTCCGTCTACGAGGATTCCCGACGTCTTTTCAGACCTATGCAGCTGCAGCCCCTGGGCTAGGTAACTTCGGCATTTCGGTGCCCCAGCATAGCCTCACTATCCAAGGGTCAGAATCTACTTTCGTTTTCTCCCTACCAGGTCGGGTTCGCCCGAGAACACTAACTTTCTACTTCCTAGCTACCATAGACTTTTGTCCGCATCTCGCGTGAGAGTGCACACACTGCACCCGAGTCCCCTAGGCCTCCTAGAAGTAATCTAACGATTCCCTAGTCAAGTCCTAGCGATTCCAAAAGCTATTAGTACTGTACTTACCTGCTAGGAATTTCGCATTCCACTTTCAGAGTATATGGTTTTCCGTGCCCCTCGGGCATTTGTATATACTGTGCTAACTTAAGTATTTTTGTAAGAGTTTTGGGTTGTGCTTAGTACCCTGTCCTCATAAAGAGTACAGGGCTGTTGTGATCTTTAATAAATATCTGTTTATTTTCATAACACTTGTGTGGTGTCCTTTCACTTGGTGTTCAAGGGGTATATGTGTGGTAAGCAGCTGGCTTAACACGCCCTCTCGAGTCTTTAGCCTTAGACTGCTCGTATCCATGCTACTAGGATAGCTGGTCTATAAGGTTGACTTACAACCAATCATCAATAAGGGTTGCTGGACTGATACATAGTGTTCACTAGAATAGTGAGCACTGCATATCAGGCCACCTTCTCACAGGCACAACAGCAGAAGATGCATATCAATCTTTTGGAGCTGCTGGCAATCTTCATGGCACTAAAAGCGTTCAAGTTCCACCTCTGCAACAAGGTCGTGTTGATCCGGACGGACAACATGACTGCCATGTATTACATCCAGAAACAGGGAGGCACACACTCCACGCAGCTATCTCACCTAGCCCAGAGCATGTGGAAGTGGGCCATTCAGAGGAACATCTACCTCATGGCGGAACATCTCCCGGGCATAGACAACCAAATGGCGGACCTGCTCAGCAGGCACAGTCCTCAGATGCATGAGTGGGAGATTCACCCATCGGTGCTCCAACCATACTTCCAGCAGTGGGGTCATCCAGAGATCGACCTCTTCGCCACAAAAGAAAACGCAAAATGCCAAAGCTTCGCCGCCAGGTTCCCACACCCGCAGTCTCAGGGCAATGCGATATGGATGAACTGGTCAGGCAGATTTGCGTACGCATTTCCCCCAGCCCCACTCATACCGCTGGTGGCGCGCAAACTGAGGCAGCACTGCATGACGCTCATCCTGGTTGCTCCAACATGGGCACGGCAAGCTTGGTACACCACGTTCCTGGCATTTTCAGTGGTGCCACACCAACGGCTGCGCCTCACTCCCAGCCTCCTCACTCAGAGCCGTGGAGACATTCAGCACCCAGATCCGCAACAGTTGAGCCTAGCGATTTGGCTCCTGAGGTCATAGTTTGGCTACCTCAACTTGCCCCCTGAGTGTATGAACATCATCAAAGAGGCAAGGCGACCTACAACTAGGGCGTGCTATGCAGCCAAATGGAAACGTTTTGTCATATACTGTTCCAACAATGACATTAATCCGCTAGATGCGTCCACGCAAAACATTATATGTTACTTGCTGCATCTGTATCAATGCAATCTAGCGTATAGTTCCATTAGGATACATTTGGCTGCTATGGCCGCTTATCTTCAAAACAGGCAGCATCTTTCCCTCTTCCGAGTGCCTGCCATTAAAGCCTTCTTGGAGGGCCTTAAGAGTCATCCCTCCCAGACACCCTCCTTCACTCGTCAAAAATCTAAACATCGTTCTCACCAGGCTCATGGGGCCCCCCTTTGAGCCTCTTCATTCTAGTGAGATGCAGTTTCTTACATGGAAAGTGGCTTTTCTGATCGCCATCACATCGCTACGAAGAGTCAGTGAGCTTCAAGCCCTGACAATTCAGGAGCCCTACCTACAAATTCATGCTAATAGGGTAGTGCTGCGCACCAACCCCAAGTTCATGCCAAAGGTAATCTCGCAGTTCCACATTAATCAAAACATAGAACTGCCAGTTTTTCTTTCCAAACCCAGATTCGGTGGCAGACAGAGCACTGCACACCTTAGATGTTAAAAGGGCTCTCCTCTATTACATCGACAGGACGAAAGACTTTAGAAAGACTAAACAACTGTTTGTTGCCTTCTCTCCACAACACAAATGCAACCCTATTTCCAAATCAGCTAGAGCCAGATGGATTGTTAAATGCATTCAAATCTGTTATGAAAAGGCTAAACGCACTTTCACAGTTCCCCCAAGAGCGCATTCCACACGCAAGCTAGGGGCATCCATGGCTTTCCTGGGTAACATTCCTCTAGAGGATATATGTAGAGCAGCCACATGGACCACCATACATCCATTTACCAATCACTACTGCGTAGATGTACACTCCAAACAGCAAGCTGCTGTAGGACAGGCTGTTCTCAGAACTCTCTTTCAGACTGCTGCTGCTGGCACGGGCAACCGCCGCTAAGGAGGTAACTGCTATTTATTCTATGCCCAGATATGAATTCAGCAGCCCACATGCCTCGAACGGAATATGCTACTTACCAGTATGCATCTGTTCTTGGCATGTAGAGCTGCTGACATTCATTTCGCCCACCCTCCTCCCCGGTGCCTGTCGCAGCTGTAGCACTCAGAATAATTTTCAGGCATGGTCATCACTTTCAGTACTACACACCATCTCTGCCACAATGGCGAAAAACAATCTGAGGATGGAGAGGATGCCCAAGCGCACTGTAGTCCAGGGGAGGAGCCACCTATCTTGTGATACTTCGAAGACTCTTCCAGGACAACAATGTGCAATCATCCGGACCCAACACTAGGCTGCGATCTATGCACAGATATGAATGTCAGCAGCCCTACATGCCAAGAACAGATGCATACTGGTAAGTAGCATATTCCGTGCCTCTTGGGCCGTTATACCCACTCTCTGTGGGACACGGTCGCGGCCGTGCTGCCAAAATGTCCAGAGGAGGCCCGACTAAACTCACCCAAGTCCTTGCGGAGGATCAAGATGCGGCACGGTATTCCATACGGTGTAGACTGGATACAACAGACTCGCTAGGTAGAGCGATGGCAACGACGGTGGCGATTTGTCGCCACGCCTGGCTGAGGTCCGCCAACTATTCGGCTGATGTCCAAAACACCATTTTGGACATGCCGTTTGATGGCCGTTGCCTCTTTGGCGACAAGGCAGACAGTGCGCTTGAGCGCTTGAAGGACTCCAGGGCTACGGCCAAATCCTTCGGCCTGTCGGCCCTGCGCCAGCAACCTGCTACCTTTAGCTCCTTTCGTGACCAAGGAAGGGACGCCCCCACACGTCCTGCCAGCCACAGGCCACAGACTAACATCCAGCATGGTGGCGCACGTGGTAACCGCTGTGACGGTGCCCGGGGACAACGGCGAGGCCAGTCAACTTCCACCCCTGCAGCATCCGCCTCAAAGCCTTCCTAGTCCGAGCTTTCAGGCCCACATGACGCCAGTGGGGGGCAGGGTTCGCCATTGTAGGAGAGTAGGGTCTGCAATCCTATGATCACCCGGACTTTTTGCTTTTGTTTCACTGGTTTACGACTTTCTCGGGCTGCGGGCCTGCTAATCAGACCCACCGCCTAGCTGTTCTCTCTCTAAATTGATACATGTACCTTAGGTGCATTACCCAATTGGAACTGGGCCACCCTGTCAGACCCTGTAACTCAGGGCATCGGTGTACCCAGGGCCTACCAGGGGCTGAAGCATGTATTATGCCATCCCTGGATGGCCGTCTAAATCTGACACAACTGGCTGCACAACAGCTGGGGCAACGTAGCGTACCCGCTCGTTGCTTTAGGTATAGTAGCCCTATATCTAACCACACAATGGACACCCGAGTTCCTACCAGACACTCCTATGGCAGGCCTTGACAATCCTGAAGGCAGAGTGCTTGGAATCGTGTGAATTGGGTTCTGGCCCGAGCCGAGCCCGGTTGCAGCTGGCGGAACCAAGACCCAATGGCTGTTCCATGATAACGCGTGCCATATCGGTAACTTCGGTATTGCGTTATCCAGACATGTCGAGTAAGGTGTCATACGAATCGGGATGCTACCCCCTCACCAATTCTGGCGACGAGGTTAGCATTCCGCCCTTCTAGAGGGACACGACATGTATGTAACTGTGAACCCCGGTTAAAGTTAACTGAAGCCTCAGCTCCACAAAATGGATGCTGCCACCACAGACACGAGTCTGACCTCCTGCTGCTGGGAGTCCTTCCAGCGCGGAGAGCTTGGACAAAGGGTTTCCTATCTGAAAGAGACACGTTAGTGATAGATTCCTTACCTTAGAATATCCCCAGGCGTCAGACTGGATCCGGAAACTTTTGCGTAGCAATACCCCTGCGTGCTGGTAGGCGTCGTCTGCGGCTCCGCGTCCGTCGTCGGCGTCGTGAGCGCCGGGATGACGTCATCGGAGTACTTAGACGGCGCCCATGCGCGCTGACGTCAGTTCTTCTTTTTTCCGCGCCAGCTAGCGCAGATCCGGAAGAAGCTCTACCCCCAGTCACTTTTTGACTGACTGTTTTTGATCCTTTTTGATCTTCTCTTAGTCGACTGTCTCGACTATCGGTGCCAGGGATGCCCGGGTTCAAGCCTTGCTCGAAGTGCGGCCGACTCATGTCGGTCACGGATCTCCATCGCCGGTGCCTGAAGTGCTTAGGCCTCGACCACGACGATCGAACCTGCGTCGACTGCCGGGCTCTGACGTCGAAGGCTAGGCGGGAGCGGTCCCGCAAGCGTCTCGAGCTGAGGCACTCGGCCCCGCGCCGCTCCAGGTCCCGGTCCCACGGGAGGTCGAGGGACAGGTCGCGAGGTCGGAGTCATCGACGTTCCGGGAGTGGACACCGATCGTCTGGTTCCAAGTCCTCAGGTAAGAGGCATGAGAGGTCGGAGCGACACCATCGATCCTCCGACCCGCCCCGACGCTCGCTCGATGCGGCCGGGGACTAGGGCGACACCGCCCACGCGGCTCCGCGGGAGTCGCAAGCGTCGCCGCCTGCCCCACACCTTCGGGTCCCTGGGCACGGCGCGTCGCAGGAGGAGGTCGAGAGGTACCTCATGGCCATGAGGGCCCTCCCTCCTCAGTCGGTTCCCGTGGCGCCTTCGGACCGATCGGCTCCGTCTGGAGGTCCTTCCGGGTCGGGCGCTTCGGCCCCGACGACGTCGGGTACTTCGGGCCCGGCGCCGCTGGCGACTTCGGTCCCGGCGCCGCGCGACCTCGCTGGATCCGGCTCCGGATCCGGGACCTCGCCGGTCGACCTTACGACCTCGCCGGCGCCGTCCCTTCAGGTGTCGTCCCCGGCAGCCGATGTGGTTGCCGACCCCAATGCTCCCTACGGTCCTACTCAGGTGTCGGAGGGGCGCCGCTGGGCGCCGATTCTGTCGGCCTTCGGAGACTTCTATCTCCACGAGGAGGCCCTGGCTGTTAATCCTGGTCTCCAGGAGCCAGGTGACGAGGAGCAATGGGAGGGGTCCGAGGACCCTCTGGCACGTGATTGCCAGTCGCATCAGGACTGGACATATGAGCTTGGGGAAGCCAGTGGTATTGACACCTCGCCAGACACTGGATTTACGTCGCCCCCGACTGTGGCTTCGGAGGCGGGTTCTGCTTACAGCGTAGTGTTGACGAAGGCAGCTAAGGCCTTAAACCTTCAGCTCCCCGTCGTGGCCGTGAGGACTAATCTCCTCACTGAGGTCCTCAAACAGCAGTCCGGCTCCACGGAGCCCCTTCTGCCGTTCAATGAGGCCTTGTGTGACGTTCTGCTGGGCACTTGGTCCAAGCCCGCCACAGGCCCCCCTGTGGACAGGAACGTGGCCAGACGCTACCGCCCGGCACCGGGCGACCCATGCTTTTTGTCCACCCATCCCACCCCCGAGAGCCTGGTCATCCAGGCCTCTAACTCCCAATCCGCATTCCCGTCGGCCCCGCCCGACAGGGAATCCAAGAGATATGAGCAGTTCGGGAAGAAGGTCTTCTCGTCTGTGAGCCTAGGGCTACGGTCTGTGAACACCAACTGTCTCTTGGGCCGCTACACCCACACCCTGTGGGACACGGTTGCGGAGGTGCTGCCACAATGCCCTGAGGAGGTCAGGGCTAAACTCAGCCAATCCCTTGCGGACGGCCGAGATGCGGCACGTTTTTCTATCCGGTGTGGGCTGGATACCACGGACTCACTGGGCAGGGCGATGGCAACGACGGTGGCGGTTCGACGCCACGCCTGGTTGAGGTCCGCCAACTTCTCGGCCGATGTCCAGGCCACCCTCCTGGACATGCCGTTTGATAGCCGTCGCCTCTTCGGCGACAAGGCAGACCATGCGCTGGAACGTTTCAAGGACTCCAGGGCCACGGCCAAGTCCTTGGGCCTTACGGCCCCACGCCAGCAATCGGGTGCCTTTCGCTCCTTTCGTGGCCACGGAAGGGGCGCCCCACCACGGACCGTCAGCCACGCGCCGCAGAATGTTCAGCAACACGGTGGCGGCCGTGGGAACCGCCGTGGCGGTGGTCAGGGCCAGCGGCGAGGCCAGTCCACACCTCCCTCAGCAGCCCCCGCCTCAAAACCTTCCGAGTTTTCAGGCCCATGTGACGCCTGTGGGAGGCAGGGTTCGCCATCACCTCTCCCACTGGCATACAGTCACTTCGGACAGGTGGGTGCTGCAAATTGTCCGAAGGGGTTTCTCCCTCCCCTTCGAGTCTTCCCCTCCATCCATGCCACCTCAATACCACCGTGTGTCGGGGGATCACTTGCAACTTCTGCAAGAGGAGGTTTCGGCCCTCTTGGCCAAGAGGGCCATCGAGCGCGTTCCTGGGCCAGAAGTAGGACGTGGTTGTTACTCCCACTACTTTCTGGTACCCAAGAAGGGCAAAGGGGGCCTACGCCCTATCTTGGATCTGCGGAACGTCAACGGCTTCCTCCGGACGGAGAAGTTCAAGATGCTCACTTTGGCTCAGGTCCTGGCTGCCCTGGACCCGGGAGACTGGATGGTAGCGTTGGACTTGCAGGACGCCTATTTCCACATCCCCGTCCTGCCGGCCCACCGGCGTTACTTGCGGTTCATGGTAGGCCAAGAGCACTTTCAGTTTACCGTGCTCCCCTTCGGCCTTGCCAGCGCCCCACGGGTGTTCACAAAGGTGATGGCGGTGGTCGCAGCCCATCTGCGCAGACAGGGGATATCAGTCTTCCCCTACCTCGACGACTGGTTGTTGAAGGCGGGCTCGCCCCAGTCAGTCGTCAGCCACCTCCAGACTACGGCCGACCTCCTGCACTTGCTGGGGTTCTCCATCAATGTGCCGAAGTCACACCTGTGTCCCTCTCAAAAGCTCCTCTTCATCGGAGCGGTTCTCGACTCGGCGCAGTTTCGGGTTTACCCACCCGAACAGCGGGTTCGGGATATTCAGGCTCTGATTCCGGTATTCAGGCCGTTATCCCGGGTCTCGGTCAGGTTGACGCTGCGGCTTCTGGGGCTGATGGCCTCCTGCATCCTTCTGGTGCGTCACGCCAGGTGGCGGATGCGGGCTCTGCAGTGGGACCTGAAGTTTCAGTGGGCCCAGCATCAGGGCAACCTGTCCGATCATGTCCTGATCTCGGAGGGCACTGCGAAGCAACTGCAGTGGTGGCTCACGGACCGCGACTGGGTCAGTGGCAGACCCCTCTTCCTACCCCAGCCGGAGCACGTAGTTGTGACGGACGCGTCCCTCCAGGGCTGGGGTGGCCACATGGGAGAGGCGGAGATCAGAGGCCTCTGGTCTCCGGCGGAGTCCCGGCTCCACATCAACCTTCTGGAGCTGCGGGCGATTCGTCTTGCACTGAAGGCATTCCTCCCCTCTGTCAGGGGGAGCGTAGTGCAAGTGTTCACCGACAACGCCACCGCCATGTGGTACTGCAACAAACAGGGCGGTGTGGGGTCGTGGACCCTATGCCAGGAGGCTCTGCGCCTCTGGCAGTGGCTGGAACATCAGGGCGTGACCCTGGTGGTTCAACACCTGGCAGGCTCTCTGAATGCCAGGGCGGACGAACTCAGCCGCCGGTGCATGATGGATCACGAATGGCGTCTGAACTCGGACGTGGCGCAAGGTCTCTTTCGACAGTGGGGAGAGCCTTGGTTAGATCTATTTGCCACAGAAGAGAACGCGCAATGTCAGCAGTTCTGCGCGTTGGAGTTTCCAAGGCGGCGCTCGCTCGGAGACGCTTTTCGTCGCGAGTGGAGCTGCGGTCTGTTGTACGCCTTTCCGCCTATACCACTTCTGCCCAGAGTGCTGAAGAAGATCAGGCGCGACCGGGCCCAGGTCGTCCTTGTGGCTCCGGACTGGGCATGAAGATACTGGTATCCCGAGCTACTCAGCATGTCAGTCGATCCCCCGATTCGTCTGCCTCTTCGGGAGGACCTTCTGTCGCAGCAGCAGGGGACGGTCCTGCACCCGAACCTGTCCAGTCTCCACCTACAAGCTTGGAGATTGAGCGGCGGCAGTTGAGGCCATTTGACTTGCCTCCCGAAGTCTGCGATATCATTCTGGCAGCCAGGCGTCCCTCCACAAAGTCGGTATACGCCTGCCGGTGGAACAGATTTGTGGCATGGTGCACAGCAAAGGCTGTGGATCCTCTCTCTGCACCCCTCTCGGAAGTGCTGCTCTTTCTTCTTTCCCTTGCCCAGCAGGGCTCTGCTCTGGGCACTCTTAAAGGGTACCTTTCTGCTCTATCAGCCTTCTTAAGGCTACCAGATCAGCCTTCTTTATTCAAGTCCCCTATTGTAAGGAGATTTCTGAAGGGCATCACGCACATGTTCCCCCCTGTTCCCTTCGTGATGCCCCAGTGGGACTTGAATCTGGTTCTCACCTATCTGATGTGTGCTCCCTTTGAGCCACTTCATAACTGCCCCCTTCGTCTCCTTACTCTAAAGACGGCATTCCTGGTTGCCATCACCTCTGCCAGGAGGGTGAGTGAGCTCCAGGCTCTTTCTTCTTCTCCACCTTTCCTGTCTGTTCATCCTGATAAGGTGGTGTTACGTACACGGCCTTCCTTTCTGCCCAAGGTTGTCACGGCCTTCCACATCGGGCAGTCCATCACTTTGCCCACCTTCTTTCCGCCTCCGCATCCCTCGAAAGAGGAGGAGAGGCTCCACCGTCTGGATCCAAAACGTGCGCTCTCCTACTACCTAGATCGCACACGCCAATTCCGGGTGGATGAACAACTCTTCGTTGGTTACGTGGGCGCGAAGAAGGGAAAGGCTGTGCACAAGAGGACCATCTCAAGATGGATCATCTTGTGTATTCAAGCATGCTACTCCATGGCGAGGAAGGAGCCCCCGGCTGGATTGCGGGCTCACTCCACTCGGGCCACGGCAACGACAACTGCCCTGGGCCGCGGTGTCCCCCTGCAGGACATCTGTTAGGCAGCCACGTGGGCCTCGCTGCACACGTTCGCAAGACACTACTGCCTGGACAGTCAAGTCTGGAGGGATGGCTTCTTTGGACGTTCCGTCCTCCAGGACTTTCTGGTGTGATATTGGTTCGCAGACCCACCACCGGGGTTGGTATTGCTGGGGTATCTATTCTAAGGTAAGGAATCTATCACTAACGTGTCTCTTTCAGATGCACAAGTTACTACTTGTGTAACGATATATCTGTAAGAGACATTAGTTAGTGATAGATTCCTTACCGCCCACCCATCCTCCCCGTTCTGCGAACCGATATCTAGGGTTAAGGTGTGAGAAGGTGGCCTGATATGCAGTGCTCACTATTCTAGTGAACACTATGTATCAGTCCAGCAACCCTTATTGATGATTGGTTGTAAGTCAACCTTATAGACCAGCTATCCTAGTAGCGTGGATACGAGCAGTCTAAGGCTAAAGACTCGAGAGGGCGCGTTAAGCCAGCTGTTTACCACACATATACCCCTTGAATACCAAGTGAAAGGACACCACACAAGTGTTATGAAAATAAACAGTTATTTATTTAAAGATCACAACAGCCCTGTACTCTTTATGAGGACAGGGTACTAAGCACAAACCAAAACTCTTACAAAAATACTTAAGTTAGCACAGTATATACAAATGCCCGAGGGGCACGGAAAACCATATACTCGGAAAGTGGAATGCGAAATTCCTAGCAGGTAAGTACAGTACTAATAGCTTTTGGAATCGCTAGGACTTGACTAGGGAATCGTTAGATTATGTCTAGGAGGCCTAGGGGACTCGGGTGCAGTGTGTGCACTCTCACGCGAGATGCGGGACAAAAGTCTATGGTAGCTAGGAATTAGAAAGTTAGTGTTCTCGGGCGAACCCGACCTGGTAGGGAGAAAACGAAAGTAGATTCTGACCCTTGGATAGTGAGGCTATGCTGGGGCACCGAAATGCCGAAGTTACCTAGCCCAGGGGCTGCAGCTGCATAGGTCTGAAAAGACGTCGGGAATCCTCGTAGACGGACCAGGAGCCGGAAGAAAAGATGCTGGCCGGTGACCAGTGAAGAAAGTTCAGTCGGATCCAAGCCTGGATCTTGAAGATAGATGACACCTGAAAGCAGAGGGGACCAAGTTCGAGACTACTAGCCAGTAGTCAGTGGGCACCAGGAGGGCACCGGATGGTAGCCACCTCGACTAGGTGAGTGGGTGACGCTTGACTCGAAGATCTCACGGACCAGGAGGCGTTGTCGGCGACCAGGATGGAGGATCGAGCTGTCCCACGAAGATAGAAGCTGTCGGCGTCGCTGGACCCAGGATTGGGCAACAAAGCCTTGGCAAATTCAAGCCCACGCGGTGGACCTAAAATGGCGTCTGGAGTGGACCAGGAGGGTCCGGGGTGCCTCTCTTGAAGAAGGAAGCAAAGGCCAGCCTGGAGCAACCAGACCAGCAGTCGTGAAGTCGTTGGGCGTCGTTCAGAGGGCCACAAGCCAGCCGGCTAGTAGCCAAACAACGCGGTGCACAGCAAACAGCAGAAGGGCCCCACGCAGATCGTGGAGATGCAGGGGGGCTGATCTTGGGTGCTGGAGCTGCGCAGGGTCGGGGCTTCTCGGACCCCAAAGCACTCACCAGTGGAGGACACGGTGGGCTTGCAGTAAAGATGTCGTGCAGTCTTGGCGATCGTCGGTCCCTTGAGGTCTCGTCGCACTCACGGTTCTCAGCTGGGCTGTAGAGGTGAGTAGAGGTCAGAGGGGCCAGGGAAGCCGGGTCTCGTCGAGCTGGGTCGTCGGATTCGTGATGAAGGACTTGCAGCAGACCGCAGTGTTCTTTAGGATGGTGCCTGCGGATGCAGGGTGACTACTCCTTAGCCACAAGGGAGAATCTTGAAGAAGAAATCGTGAAGTCCTTTCGAAGAAAGTGGTATCTTGATTCCAAAGATGATCTAATTTTAACAGGGGGCCCGCTCCCATCTTTATACTAAAAAAGGGGGCTGACCCGGTGACTAGGTCCTGCCTATGGGTGGGACTAGGTGGGGGGTGGTTACACCCCTCAGCCATGCCGGACTTCCCCAGGCCAGGGGCTGGTGTGCCCCTGGAACTGGTTCAGACCGGCCTATGCGTAGTGAGCACCGGGGTGCCACTCAGCAGTCACCTTCCTGTAAAGCCCTGCCTACCCAGGATACACAAAACCATGTCTGGGACGGTGCTAGCACCGCCCCTGACAGGAAACCCTTTGTCCAGGCTCCCCTCGCTGGAAGGACTCCCAGCTGCAGGGGGTCAGACTCGTGTCTGTGGTGGCAGCATCCATTTTGTGGAGCTGAGGCTTCAGTTAACTTTAACCGGGGTTCACAGTTACATACATGTCGTGTCCCTCTAGAAGGGTGGAATGCTAACCCCGTCGCCAGAATTGGCGAGGGGTTAGTATTCCAATTCGTATGACACCTTACTCGACATGTTTTGATAAAGCAATACCAAAGTTAGCATTTAACCGCGAGGATTATAATGCACTTAAGAGTATATGGTATGCGATATCATGGAACAGCTATTAGGACTTGGTTCCGCAAGCTGCAGACAGGCTCAGCTCATGCCAGAGCACCATCTCACACGATTCCAAGCACTCTGCCTTCAGGATTGTCAAGGCCTGCCATAGGAGTGACTGATAGGAATCTGTGTGTCCATTTTAGGGTTAGGTATAGGTATACTACACCTACAGCAAAGGGTGATTACACGACTTTGCCCCAGCTGTCATGCAGCCAGTTGTGTCAAATTTAGGAGGCCAGCCAGGGGTGGCATAATACATGCTGCAGCCCCTGGCAGCCCTGGGTACACCTATGCCCTGAGTTACAGGGTCTGATAAGGTGGCCCAGTACCAATTGGAAATGTACCTAGGGTACATGGAATCCATTTTAAAGAGAGAGCAGTAGGCCTGGGGTCCTGATTGGCAGGGTCCCAGGTCGACTATGTCCAAAACCAGCTAAAACACAGGGCAAAAAGTTGGGGGCAACCATAGTCAGGATGTACCTTCCTACACAACCCCCCCCCAAACGAAAGGAGATAAGGCTATCCTTGCCCAGGTAAGCCTCTATTACCTAAGTGGCCATATAAGGAAGGACCAGCTCTGGCTTGGTTTCCCCCTGTGTCATGGTCCACTAGGCAACCCCTCACCCTAACGGTATCTGAGGGTCTCCACCATAGGGAATCTCTGTCTCTGGTGTGTCTTGGGAAAGAAGAAGGCTGATGCTGGGATGGAGTACTGAAGTGAGGCTCCTCTACCTTTGGGCTCAACTTCCTCCAATCACCATCCATCATATGTGCCTTTCTTTCTTTAGCTGAGATGCACTGAGCTCTCATGGTCAGCCTCTGGCTACCTAAAGCTGGAGGCTGGGTCCCTCTGTTTGGCTTACTGGAGGGACAGGTCAGGTCTGGGGTTTTTAGGCCCCATGTTTGGCTGTGCCCAACAGTGTCCAGCTGTGGGAGTTCCCTAACTACTTTTAAGGGGGATCCCTCAGGAGTCTGACTTATTTTCACTTGGCTGGGTTTACCAGCTTCAGTGACCCTAATCTGCTGATTAAGTGGTTCTTTTGGACAGGGGGCCCTTTGGGGTCCACCACTGGCCTCCCTGGTCTCTTCAGCCCTGGGCTGACTGAGGCAGGGTAGAGAGGTGCAGGTTACCTGCTCCAGACTGGGTCCCACCTGGGAAGGGTCCACTGCCATCAGGGGCTCTGCCAGGCTAGGCCTGACTACCTCTGGGGCAGTCCCTTCAACAGGGGTAGAGTCAGTTCCCTGAGGAGGCTGGCTCTCACCTAGTGTCTGGGAGGGGGAAGACTCTTCTTCCTCCTCAATGCTCTCTGTTTGAGTGGAGTGATCCATTGTTTCAGGCTTCACAACCTCACTATCTGTCTGAGTAGAGGCTGAGACCATTTCAACCTTGCCAACCTTTTCAGGAGGGCACTCAGTTTGTGTTTGGGCTGTGACTGTCACAGCCCTCCTATCCTGTTCTGGAAAGTCTGTCTGAGCCTGGGCAGTGGCTACCACTGCCCTTCCAACCTTTTCAGGGAGGACTGGTGCTTGGACTGGGGCTGTAGCTATTACTGCCCCACTAACCTGTCTGGATAGGCCTATCATTCTGGAATGAGTTTCTTGTTCCACCTCAGCCCATGCTGAGAGTTCCAGGTCATTCCCCAGTAAGCAATCTACAGGTAGGTTATCTGTCACTGCCACTCTCATGGGCCCTGTGACATTACCCCAGCTGAGCTTGACTACTGCCATGGGATGCCTTCTCTTCATTCCATGAATGTCTGTCACCTGATAAGTAAAACCAGGGGTCAGTTGAGCAGAGGGGACCAGATGGTCACTCACCATGGTGAGGCTGGCCCCTGTGTCTCTGAATGCCTCAACTTTCTGACCATTCACTAAAACTTCTTGTCTATACTTGCCCAAAATGTGGGGTCCAGTAGTGAAGTTGGCAAACCCCATGCCAGTCTCACAGACAAGAGTGTGGTCAGGGAACCTGGCTAAGCCATAGTCCTCCTGATTGCCCAAAGTAATGCCCACCACATTCTTGGGGGTACTCCCACCACCTGGGGGATTACCACTAGTGGTAACAGGAGGTTTAGGAGTATTACCTGGGGGTACATTTCCCTTATTGCCATTTTTAGGGCAACTGGCATCACTTTTGTAATGGCCCACCTGTTTACAGGTATGACAATAAGGTTTCTTTTGCTCTGAAGGAGTGTTCTGGGACCCACCACCCTTGTTGGAGTTTTGGGGCCCTTGGGAAGTCTTCTCTGTGGATTTATCCCCACCCTTCTCTTGAGGCTTGGTTGATTCCTTTTTCTGGTCACCACCCTGGTTTTTAGGCCTAACCCTGGTTCTGACCCATTTGTCTGCCCTCTTACCCAATTCCTGTGGAGAGGTCAACTCAGAGTCTACCAGGTGCTGATGTAATAGCTGGTTCTGACAATTATTTAAGATTTGCTCCCTCATAATTAGATTATACAATCCTTTAAAATCAGTAACCTTACTACCCAGTAGCCAGCCTTCAAAAGCCTTAGTGGCACAATCAACAAAGTCAGTCCAATCTTGAGACTGAGTTTTCTGGGTGTCTCTGAACAGCATCCTGTATTGTTCAGTGGTTAAACCAAACCCATCAACCAGTACATTTTTCAAGACTTGGTAATTGTTAGCATCCTCCACCCTTGTGGTGAGGAGCTTATCTCTACCTTTACCATCAAAGGAGAGCCACAAGATAGCTGCCCACTGACTTTGGGGAACACCCTGCACAGTGCAGGCTCTCTCCAAAGCAGTAATCCATTTGTGGATGTCATCCCCTTCCCTAAAGGGGGGCACTATCTTATTCAGGTGCTTTTTATCAAAACTCCTTTCCCTATTGCTAGGTTTATTGCTGCCACCAGTGGGAACTAGCCCACATAATTCTTGCTCTCTAGCAAGGGCAAGTCTCTCTTTGGCCAGGGCAAGTTCTTCCCTTTCAATCCTCAGTTTGACTGCCCTTTCTTCAGCTTCATACACTCTCCTCTTAGGGGAAGACATTCCTCTGTGAGAAGAGTTGAGAGAGCCATTGGTTCGAAAGGATCTGCTAGAGCCTCTTGAGAGAGACCTAACTCGTCCATTCCCAATGTTAAGCTGACCTGAGAGTGGGCCCAGGGGTCCCCCAGTACCAAGCTCATGTCTGCTTAAGTTGGACCTGCTTAGTCTACTGACTTCTAGCTGTCCCTTATCTGCCTCATCCCCAGACAACTCATTCTCCTCCTCAGCATCATCTGCCTCAATGAGGGGATGGATATCAAAGGGACCCTGTAAGGAGGGCAAACTTCCATCTGGATTAGAAGGGTCTGGGTTACCAGCCCTACTGGCATCATAAGCCTCTAAGAGACCAATCAGAAAGGAAGTGGTGGGGTTAGACCCCTGTTTTAGTTTCCTGAGAGTACACACTTGTCTCATCTCATGGAAGCTAAGAGCAGTATATTTTGAAGGGATGACCTGTGGAGGGTCAACTGACACAAGGGGAGACTCAGTGTTTCCTCCTGTGACCGACATACTGCTTCTAGTGTGGTGTAAGTGATGCACCTACCTACACTATGTGTTACCTACTGGTCCCTTGCTAGAGTTGTAGCCAAGGTGTGCTAAGCCTTGAGGAGCTACAACAGCTGGTTCAGTAGAACTCAGAGTATTCTAAGCTTTAGTTATATGTACCTAACAGTACTTATGTGATCTTTCAACAAGATATTCTTAGGATACGTGTGGTAAAACAGCAAGCTCAAATCCCAACCGCTGCCCACCAATGTGAGAAGGTGGCCTGATATGCAGTGCTCACTATTCTAGTGAACACTATGTATCAGTCCAGCAACCCTTATTGATGATTGGTTGTAAGTCAACCTTATAGACCAGCTATCCTAGTAGCGTGGATACGAGCAGTCTAAGGCTAAAGACTCGAGAGGGCGCGTTAAGCCAGCTGTTTACCACACATATACCCCTTGAATACCAAGTGAAAGGACACCACACAAGTGTTATGAAAATAAACAGTTATTTATTTAAAGATCACAACAGCCCTGTACTCTTTATGAGGACAGGGTACTAAGCACAAACCAAAACTCTTACAAAAATACTTAAGTTAGCACAGTATATACAAATGCCCGAGGGGCACGGAAAACCATATACTCGGAAAGTGGAATGCGAAATTCCTAGCAGGTAAGTACAGTACTAATAGCTTTTGGAATCGCTAGGACTTGACTAGGGAATCGTTAGATTATGTCTAGGAGGCCTAGGGGACTCGGGTGCAGTGTGTGCACTCTCACGCGAGATGCGGGACAAAAGTCTATGGTAGCTAGGAATTAGAAAGTTAGTGTTCTCGGGCGAACCCGACCTGGTAGGGAGAAAACGAAAGTAGATTCTGACCCTTGGATAGTGAGGCTATGCTGGGGCACCGAAATGCCGAAGTTACCTAGCCCAGGGGCTGCAGCTGCATAGGTCTGAAAAGACGTCGGGAATCCTCGTAGACGGACCAGGAGCCGGAAGAAAAGATGCTGGCCGGTGACCAGTGAAGAAAGTTCAGTCGGATCCAAGCCTGGATCTTGAAGATAGATGACACCTGAAAGCAGAGGGGACCAAGTTCGAGACTACTAGCCAGTAGTCAGTGGGCACCAGGAGGGCACCGGATGGTAGCCACCTCGACTAGGTGAGTGGGTGACGCTTGACTCGAAGATCTCACGGACCAGGAGGCGTTGTCGGCGACCAGGATGGAGGATCGAGCTGTCCCACGAAGATAGAAGCTGTCGGCGTCGCTGGACCCAGGATTGGGCAACAAAGCCTTGGCAAATTCAAGCCCACGCGGTGGACCTAAAATGGCGTCTGGAGTGGACCAGGAGGGTCCGGGGTGCCTCTCTTGAAGAAGGAAGCAAAGGCCAGCCTGGAGCAACCAGACCAGCAGTCGTGAAGTCGTTGGGCGTCGTTCAGAGGGCCACAAGCCAGCCGGCTAGTAGCCAAACAACGCGGTGCACAGCAAACAGCAGAAGGGCCCCACGCAGATCGTGGAGATGCAGGGGGGCTGATCTTGGGTGCTGGAGCTGCGCAGGGTCGGGGCTTCTCGGACCCCAAAGCACTCACCAGTGGAGGACACGGTGGGCTTGCAGTAAAGATGTCGTGCAGTCTTGGCGATCGTCGGTCCCTTGAGGTCTCGTCGCACTCACGGTTCTCAGCTGGGCTGTAGAGGTGAGTAGAGGTCAGAGGGGCCAGGGAAGCCGGGTCTCGTCGAGCTGGGTCGTCGGATTCGTGATGAAGGACTTGCAGCAGACCGCAGTGTTCTTTAGGATGGTGCCTGCGGATGCAGGGTGACTACTCCTTAGCCACAAGGGAGAATCTTGAAGAAGAAATCGTGAAGTCCTTTCGAAGAAAGTGGTATCTTGATTCCAAAGATGATCTAATTTTAACAGGGGGCCCGCTCCCATCTTTATACTAAAAAAGGGGGCTGACCCGGTGACTAGGTCCTGCCTATGGGTGGGACTAGGTGGGGGGTGGTTACACCCCTCAGCCATGCCGGACTTCCCCAGGCCAGGGGCTGGTGTGCCCCTGGAACTGGTTCAGACCGGCCTATGCGTAGTGAGCACCGGGGTGCCACTCAGCAGTCACCTTCCTGTAAAGCCCTGCCTACCCAGGATACACAAAACCATGTCTGGGACGGTGCTAGCACCGCCCCTGACAGGAAACCCTTTGTCCAGGCTCCCCTCGCTGGAAGGACTCCCAGCTGCAGGGGGTCAGACTCGTGTCTGTGGTGGCAGCATCCATTTTGTGGAGCTGAGGCTTCAGTTAACTTTAACCGGGGTTCACAGTTACATACATGTCGTGTCCCTCTAGAAGGGTGGAATGCTAACCCCGTCGCCAGAATTGGCGAGGGGTTAGTATTCCAATTCGTATGACACCTTACTCGACATGTTTTGATAAAGCAATACCAAAGTTAGCATTTAACCGCGAGGATTATAATGCACTTAAGAGTATATGGTATGCGATATCATGGAACAGCTATTAGGACTTGGTTCCGCAAGCTGCAGACAGGCTCAGCTCATGCCAGAGCACCATCTCACACGATTCCAAGCACTCTGCCTTCAGGATTGTCAAGGCCTGCCATAGGAGTGACTGATAGGAATCTGTGTGTCCATTTTAGGGTTAGGTATAGGTATACTACACCTACAGCAAAGGGTGATTACACGACTTTGCCCCAGCTGTCATGCAGCCAGTTGTGTCAAATTTAGGAGGCCAGCCAGGGGTGGCATAATACATGCTGCAGCCCCTGGCAGCCCTGGGTACACCTATGCCCTGAGTTACAGGGTCTGATAAGGTGGCCCAGTACCAATTGGAAATGTACCTAGGGTACATGGAATCCATTTTAAAGAGAGAGCAGTAGGCCTGGGGTCCTGATTGGCAGGGTCCCAGGTCGACTATGTCCAAAACCAGCTAAAACACAGGGCAAAAAGTTGGGGGCAACCATAGTCAGGATGTACCTTCCTACATAAGGTCATCCCCTTTCAGGGCCCTAGTTTCATGGCACCAGTGTTAGTTCTATCATGGCTCTGCGTATCTGGCGCGGAAAAGCTGTGTTATCAGAACTGACGTCAGCGCGCATGGGCGCCGTCTAAGTACTCCGATGACGTCATCCCGGCGCTCACGACGCCGACGACGGACGCGGAGCCGCAGACGACGCCTACCAGCGCGCAGGGGTATTGCTACGCAAAAGTTTCCGGATCCAGTCTGACGCCTGGGGATATTCTAAGGTAAGGAATCTATCACTAACTAATGTCTCTTACAGATATATCGTTACACAAGTAGTAACTTGTGCGTCAAGGGCGGTGTTCGCACCGTCCCAGACAGGGTTTGTGTATTCTGGGTAGGTAGGGCTTTGCGAGAAGGTGACTGCGGAGTGGCACCCCGGTGCTCACTACGCATCTGCCGGTCAGAACCAGTTCCAGGGGCGCCAGCCCCTGACCTGGGGACAGTCCGGCAGGGGAGAGGGGTGTAACTACCCCCCTTCCTGGTCCCACCCTTAGGGCAGGACCTAGTCATGTACCCACCCCTTTCTTTAGGATAAAGGCCGGAGCGGGGACCCTTCCAAATTAGATCATCTTTGAATCAAGAATACTTTCTATGAAAGGACTTCGAGACTCTTCTCAAGATTTCTCCCTTGTGGCTAAGGAGTAGTCACCCTGCACCAGCGGGCACCATCTAGGAACTCTGCGGTTTGCTGCAAGTCCTTCCTCAAGGAATCCGACAGCCCAGCTCGACGAGAACCGGCTTCCCTGGCACCTCTGACCTCTACCCACGTCATCAGCTCAGCTGTGATCTGTGGGTGCGACGAGACCTCGAGGGACCGGCCCTCGACAAAACCTGCACGCTTTCTTAATCAGCACGACCATCGAAGCATTTCTCTGGTGAGTGCTCTGGGGTCCGAGAAACCCCGACCCTGAGCCGCTCCAGCACCGAAGTGCAGTCTCCCAGCATCTCCACGATCTGCGTGGGGCCCTTCTGCTCGCTGCTCAGTACGTTGTCTGGTCACTAGCCGCTGGCTTGTGCCCTTCTTTGACGACACCCGACAACCAACGCTGCTGGTCTGGTTGCTCCAGACTGGCCTTTGCTTCCATCTTTGAGAGGAGCACCCCGGACCCTCCCGGTCCACTCAAGACGCCATTTTAGGCCCACCACGTGGCCCTGAAATCTGCCAAGGCTTGTTGCCCCAATCCTGGGCCCAGCGACGCCGACAGCATCAACCTTCGTGGGACAGCTCGCACCTCCATCCTGGTCGCCGACAACGCCTCCTGGTCCGTGAGGCTGCAGAGCCTAGCGTCGCCCACTCACCTAGTCGAGGTGACGGCCAACCGGTGCCTTCCTGGTACCCTCTGACTACTGGCTAGTAGTACGAACTTGGTCCCCTCTGCTTTCAGGTATCATCAATCTCTGATCCAGGCTTGGATCTCTACGAACTGTTCAGCACTGGTCGTCGGCCAGCAACTCCTTTTCTTCCGGCTCCTGGCTCGTCAGCGAAGACCCCAACGCCTGTAAGACTTGTGCAGCCGCAGCCCTCGTGGCTAGGTAACTTCGGCATTTCGGTGCCTGCATAGCCTCCTTACTCTAGGGTCCCGAGTCCCTCGCTTCCGTCTTGCCTTATCGGGTCCGCCCGAGACCACTAAACTTCCCGTGTCCCCGGACACTTGTTTAAATTGTGCACTTGAAGTATTCTCCTAAGAGTTTTGGTTTGTGCTTAGTACCCTGTCCTCATAAAGAGTCCAGGGCTGTTGTGATTCTTAATAAATATTCTGTTTATTTTCATAAACACTTGTGTGGTGTCCTTTCACTTGGTGTTCAAGGGGTATGTGATGGTATAACAGCTGGCTTAACACGCCCTCTAGAGTTTAGCCCGAAGACTGCTCGTAGCCACGCTACTAGGATAGCTGGTCTAAGGTTGACTTACAACCAATCACCATAAGGGTCGTCGGAACGATACATAGCGGTCGCTAGAATAGCGAACGTTGCATATCGGTCCAACTTCTCACAGCCATCACCTCCTTCACTGGCGCAACATCACTTCGGACAGTTGGGTGCTGCAAATCGTCCGAAGGGGCTACTCTCTCCCCTTCGAGGCGACCCCTCCAGCCATGCCACCGCAGTACCACCGCGTGTCGGGGGATCACTTGAATCTTTTGCGAAAGGAAGTTACGGCCCTCTTCGCCAAGGGGGCCATCGAGCGTGTTCCTGGGCCAGAAGTAGGGTGTGGTTGTTACTCACACTACTTTCTGGTTCCCAAGAAGGGCAAAGGGGGCCTACGCCCTATTTTGGACCTGCGGATCGTCAACGGCTTCCTTCGGAAGGAGAAGTTCAAGATGCTGACTGGCTCAGGTCTTAGCTGCCCTGGACCCGGGAGACTGGATGCTAGTTTTGGACTTGTAGGACGCTTATTTTCACATCCCCGTCCTGCCGGCCCACCGGCGTTACCTTCGTTTCACGGTAGACCACGAGCACTTTCAGTTAAGGTGCTCCCCTTCGGTCTTACCAGCGCCCCACGGGTGTTCACGAAAGTGATGGTGGTGGTCGCAGCTCATCTGCGCAGGTTAGGGGTTTCAGTCTTCCCCCTACCTCTACGACTGGTTGTTTAAGGTGGGCTCGCCTCAGACAGTAGTCAGCCACCTCCAGACTACGGCCGACCTGCACCTGCTGGGGTTCTCCGTCAATTTGCCAAAGTCATACCTGTGTCCCTCTCAGAAGCTCCTCTTCATCGGAGCGTTCTAGACTCAGCGCAGTTTCGGGTTTATCCTCGCAAACAGATGGTTCAGGATATTCAGGCTCTGATTCCGATCTTTCAGCCGTTATCCCGAGTCTCGGTCAGGTTGACGCTGCGGCTTCTGGGGCTGATTGCCTCCTGCATCCTTCTGGTGCATCACGCCAGGTGGCGGATGCGGGCTCTGCAGTGGGACCTGAAGTTTCAGTGGGCCCAGCATCAGGGCAACTTGTCCGACCATGTCTTGATCTCAGAGGGCACTGCAAGACAGTTGCAGTGGTGGCTCACTGACCGCGATTGGGTCAGCGGCAGATCCCTCTCCCTACCCCAACCGGAGCACGTAGTTGTGACGGACGCGTCTCTCCAGGGCTGGGGGGCCACATGGGAGAGGCGGAGATCAGAGGCCTCAGGTCTCTGGCGGAGCCCCGGCTCCACATCAACCTTCTGGATCTGCGGGCGATCCGGCTTGCACTGAAGGCATTCCTCCCCTCTGTCCGGGGGCATGTAGTGCAGGTGTTCACGGACAACACCACCGCCATGTGGTACTGCAACAAACAGGGCGGGGTGGGGTCGTGGACCCTATGCCAGGAGGCTCTGCGCCTCTGGCAGTGGCTAAAACATCAGGGCGTGACCCTGGTGGTTCAACACCTGGCAGGTTCCCTGAACGCCAGGGCGGACCAACTCAGCCGTCGGCGCATGATGGATCACGAATGGCGTCTGAACTCGGACGTGGCGCAAGGCCTCTTTCAGCAGTGGGTAGAGCCTTGGTTAGATCTATTCGCCACAGAAGAGAACGCGCAATGTCATCAGTTCTGCGCGTTGGAATTTCCAAGGCGACACTCGCTCAGAGACTTTTTTCGTCTCGAGTGGAGTTGCAGTCTGTTGTACGCCTTTCGGCCTATACCACTTCTGCCCAGAGTGCTGAAGATCAGACGCGACCGGGCCAAAGTCATCCTTGTGGCTCCGGACTGGGCACGAAGATACTGGTATCCAGAGCTACTCAGCACGTCAGTCGATCCCCCGATTCGTCTTCCTCTTCGGGAAGACCTTCTGTCGCAGCAGCAGGGGACGGTCCTGCAGCCAAACCTGTCCAGTCTCCACTTACATGCGTGGAGATTGAGCGGCGGCAATTGATGCCATTTGACTTGCCTCCTGAAGTCTGTGAGGTTATTCTGGCAGCCAGGCGTCCCTCCACAAAATCGGTATACGCCTGCAGGTGGAACAGATTTGTGGCATGGTGTACAGCAAAGGCTGTGGATCCTCTCTCTGCCCCTCTTTCCGAGGTTCTTCTCTTCCTTCTTTCTCTTGCCCAGCAGGGCTCTGCTCTGGGCACTGTCAAGGGCTACCTCTCTGCTATTTCCGCCTTCTTAAGGCTACCTGATCAGCCTTCTATGTTAAAGTCCCCCATTGTCAACAGATTCTTGAAGGGCATCACTCATATGTTCCTGCCTGTTCCCTTCGTGATGCCCCAGTGGGACTTGAATCTTGTACTTACTTATCTAATGTGTGCTCCCTTTGAGCCACTCCATAACTGTCCTCTCCGTCTTCTTACCTTGAAGACTGCTTTCCTGGATGCCATCACCTCTACCAGGAGAGAGAGTGAGCTCCAGGCTCTTTCTTCTACACCTCCTTTCCTCTCTGTTCATCTGGACAAGGTTGTGTTGCGGACGAGACCTTCGTTCCTTCCCAAGGTTGTCACGGCCTTCCACATTGGGCAGTCCATTACCTTGCCCACCTTCTTTCCGCCTCCGCATCCCTCGAAAGAGGAAGAGAGGCTCCACCGTCTAGACCCAAAACGTGCGCTCTTACTTTCTGGATCGCACACGCCAGTTGTCAGATCTGATCAAGCACTCTTACCTGAACTGAACACCAACCTTACCTGTAAGGTGCTTGATCGGTTTTGCAGAGACGCTATGGACCAATCCCCCAAAACCCTACCTTTTCAGCCAGTGATTCTTAATCAACACACTAGGATGATGGGTAGCAGTCAGGGAGAGAGGCCGGATCTGACGCTACTTGTTGTCTAGTAGTCGACCTGAAAACATATACAAGAATGTAATTTTAGCAAGAGTCTAGATCTCTTTAATCTCCTATCTACTCCTCTAACTCTTCCTTGTCTTTTAGGGAAGGCGGTCTCCTACCTGCGAACTACTCGATAGGTCTTCGCGTCCAGGATGTCGTCGTCGTGGTGTGTGCAAGGGTTGAGGTCTTTCAATTGAAGGTGGTTGACTTGTCCGCCTCCAGTGTTAAGTTTTAAACTCCTATGAAAAGAAACAACACTTATTTGCACTGTTCTTAACCCTCACTTTTACCTGTTATTTATAATTACTTAAAAATAATCCTACTCACTTCCTTTCCCTGTTTGGTAGGTTTATCACGACTTTTCCATAAGATCAAAACTATTGATTCCGGCTGAAACTTCAGAAAGCTCTGTGTGGATGAATATTATCTATACACACATTTTTACATGCATCACCTAAGTTTTCAAACATTAACATTCATGTTCGAATTAAACCTTGACTTGGTTCACAGAAGAATAAACTTGGTTCACAAAACGCTCGAATTAAACCTTAACTTGGTTTACAGAAGAATAACCTTGGTTCACAAAAGAATTCCCAAAACATTCTGGTTCGAATTAGTCCTTAACCTGTTTTACAAATGAACAACCTGAAAATAATCAAAAGTTCAAAACAAGTCTCTTGGATCCTTGCGTTGGGCGCCTTGAAGAGAAACAAGTACTTAGCTTTCAATCCGAGCTGTCTGAACTGTCCATTGATTGCTGACTCTGACTTAATCCCAGATCTCCGATGCTGAACGCGAGCTCTTCAATGCAGGTGTTGGCTCCAGGACACTCTGAAGACCAAGCGCCTTCCAGAACCTTGGGTGTGACTTTTATAGTCTAGCCACACCCAAGGACGTCAGGGAAAGGCTGCGTGCCACGCCCAAAGTCCGCCGAGCACTCCGAGATTGGAGCGCTGAATCCTTCTGCATCGCGCACCAAAAAGATGCGTGTGGTTTTAAAAGCGCGTCTTTTTTCCTTTCCTTGATGCAACACCAAAGCGCGTCTTTTTCCCTTTGAAAGTCTATACGGATTAGCACATGAATATTGCAGCCAAACATAATACACGTAGTTTGAAACATGCATATAACTATGAACATTAAACCATTATTAATGACCTTACATGCTTAACCCTTTCTTCCCTTTTAGGTACTGGCGTGCAGGTTGCACGGGACAGGGGTGGGTTTCCTCAGAGGGTGTTCTAAGCTCGTTTTTGGGCTTTGGGAAGGCGTGTCATGACAGTACCCTCCCCGTAGAATCCCCCCTAATACCATTGGAATTGGCTTTGGTTTGTCTGGGAAACGATTATGAAAAGTCTTTAGTACTTTGGGGGAGTTTTTTAGATTCTCTAGGGGCTCCCAGGAGCGATCTTCTGGACCATAGCCCTTCCAGTCCACCAAATAAAACAATTTCCCTTTCTTTCTTTTGGAATCTAAAACCGCTTTTACCTCGTATTCTAAATCCCCCTCTACCTCAATTGCAGGTGGCTGACTAAGCTTCCGAGTGTCAGGATCATAAGGTTTCAATAGTGAGACGTGAAAAACTGGGTGGATACGATAAGAATCAGGTAGTTTCAACTTCATGCTGACTGGGTTTACAATCTTTTCTATCGGAAAAGGTCCTATGAATCGAGGACGAAATGTCTTATGACTTTTCAGTCTTAAGTTTTTTGTGGCTAGCCATACATTGTCACCCACTGAATATGCGGGCTGCTTCGACCGATTTTTATCTGCAAATTTCTTTTGTACTTCTTTTGCTAGAACTAACTGCTGTTGAGCTTCTAGTTGAATAGAGACCAGATTATTTACAAAATCTGTGACTGCTGGCATATCAGAAACCTTTTTATCTAAACCTAGCATGTCTTTAGGATGGAAACCATGGGCACAGAAAAAGGGTGACATACCAGTTGAAGAATTGTTTGAATTATTATAAGCGAATTCAGCGGCCCAAATGATATCTGACCATTCCTGATCATGGGTGGTTAGCAAACAGCGTAGAAGCTGTTCCACTGTCTGATTCGTGCGCTCTGTCAGTCCATCAGTTTGTGGATGATAACTGGACGACATGCGCATTTCCATTTTTAATGATTTCCCTAGACCTTGCCAAAAATGTGACACAAACTGTGAACCCCTATCTGATAACACTACAGATGGAATTCCATGTAACTTAACAACCTGTGAGACAAAAATGTGTGCTAATTCCAAGGCAGAGGGAAGCTTTTTTAAAGGAATGAAATGAGCATATCTAGAGAAGTGGTCCACTATTGTAAGAATGGTGGTAAAACCTGAAGTGGTGCGAGGCAATTCTACAATGAAATCTAAAGACACCGTATGCCAAGGCTGAGGAGGAACTGGCAAAGGCATAAGTAGTCCAGATGGAGATTTATGAACCGCCTTATTCCTGCTACAGACAGTGCATGTTTGTACATATTTCTGAATGTCCTTTAGCATGGTCTGCCACCAAAAGTGTCTTTTTATGAGTTGATACATTTTGGTTACCCCTGGGTGAATTGACAGCATAGAATCATGGTAATTTTGCATCACTTTTTCTTGTAAATTTGCATCGGGAACAAACACTTGGTCATTCATAAACAGCAAATTATCTCTCCATTGTAACAAAGGGAAAAGCTGATTCCATTCGTCTCTTGTATGATTTTGTAAGGCTTTCTCAATTTCAGGCACAAAGTCTGAGGTAACAAGACCAATCTGAAACCTATCCTCCGAAATTATAGGGTGTAACTTTTCTTTTTGTAGATTTAGGTCATCACTTAAACCGATTCTAGATAAAGCATCGGCTTTGTTATTTTCTTTTCCTGGTCGATAAGTTATGATGAAATCATAATCATTAAAAAACAAGGTCCAACGCAGCTGGCGCGGAGTCAAAGCTTTAGCAGATCTGAGTGTTTGTAGATTCCTGTGATCTGTATATATGGTCACTGGATGTCGAGCCCCTAGCAAGTAGTGCCGCCATTCTTTGAACACAGCTTTTATAGCCAATAACTCTCGGTCTGCAATTGCATAGTTCTGTTCAGGAGGGGTCAATTTTCTAGAATAGTATGCAATGGGGTGTAATTGTCCGGTTTCAATACTTCTCTGAGATAAGATTCCTCCTATGGCAAATTGTGAAGCATCAGCTTCTACTATGAACGGCTGGGAGGGGTCAGGATGCTTTAACACTGGGGCTGTCACAAATTGGTGTTTTAAATCCTGAAAAGCTTGTTCACTTTCTGAAGCCCATTCAAATTTCGTGTTCTTGCGTAACAATTTTGTGATAGGCGTAACTTTTTGAGAAAAGTCCTTAATAAAACGCCTGTAAAAATTCGCAAAACCCAGAAAACTCTGTATTTGCTTTACTGAAGAGGGACTGGGCCATTCAATTATTGCCTTGACTTTCTTCGGGTCCATTTCAATTCCAGCCGGACTGAGGATATACCCCAGAAAGTCAACTGTGGTCACATGGAACAAACTTTTTTCGAGTTTGACAAATAAAGAATTTTGTAAAAGCTGTTGAAGAATGGCTCGTACTTGCTTTACATGCTCAGATTGGTTTGTTGAATAGATTAGAATATCATCAATGTATACAATACAGCAAATATCCAAAAATTCTCTCAGCACCTCATTTATAAAAAACTGGAATGCTGCTGGTGCATTGCAAAGTCCGAAGGGCATCACCTGGTATTCATATAAACCGAATTTAGTTCTAAAGGCTGTTTTCCATTCGTCGCCCTCACGGACTCGCACCAAATGATATGCGCCTCGCAGATCCAGTTTTGTAAAAATGGTGGCGTCTTTGATCTGATCAAGTAGTGTTGGAATCAAAGGTAAGGGATATCGGTTCTTGACCGTCACATTATTGATGGCACGATAGTCGATGCAGGTGCGCAATTCTCCTCCCTTCTTTGGAATAAAGAAGAGAGGAGAAGAGACCGGAGACTTAGAATGTCGAATGAACCCATTGGCCAAATATTCATCCAAATAACTACGTAGATGTTCATTTTCTTTCTCAGTTAATGAGTAAATTCGACTGCAGGGCAAAGATGCCCCAGGGATCAAATCTATTTGACAGTCAAAATCTCTATGAGGAGGTAATGTCTCCGCCTTTTTTTTGTCAAATACATCCAACAAGTCTTGGTATTCCTCTGGTACCCCAGCAACCACTAGAACACTCTTGGATTTCTTTGGAAAGTCATATCCCTGAATTAACAATTCAGAACCTGGGAATTGCTTGAAACATTTGGCATGACAATAATCAGATTTAAACAAAATACTCCTGTTAGTCCAGTCTATGTACGGATTATGTAAAACTAGCCATGGAATCCCCAGAATCAAACCGAATTGAGGTGCATCAATAATGTCAAAAGTTATTTCCTCTATGTGTTTCTCTGCACAAGTCATGTTCAACATCTCGGTATGATATTGTATGAGTCCTGACGTGAGTTCCTTACCGTCCACCGCTCTAACTACTTCTGGAGAGTCTTTAACTATTTGTTTTAGGCCTAACTTCTGAAATAATTTGGTGTCAATGAAATTTCCAGTTGCTCCGGAATCAATTAAGGCATCTATGGACCAAGACCGTTCCTTATTCAGTTGAGACTGAAGAAGTATACGCATACTGAGGTGACAATGAGAGGCAGTTGGAGCTAAGGAGGCCAAAGTGATAGATGGACTCGGTAGATTGACCTCTGTATCTACCGAGAGAGCTAGTTTTCCGACTGCTGCATAATTGCAACCTCTGAAAACTTGGTTTTAGGCCTTACTGGACGTGTGGGACAATCTTTAATAAAATGCCCGGTCTTCCCACAGTACATACATTGGTTTAGTTTTCGACGCTTCTCTCTCTCATCCTTAGTGAGGGGTCCTCTAATTGTGCCTATTTGCATTGGCTCGACTGGATCAAGTTTAGAGGGAGAAGGCTCTGTTCTTACATTCCCTTTCTCTTTGAAGATCATCATTCTAAAGTCTGATTTCCCCCTCTCACCTTTCCTTTCAGAAATTCTGTGATTTAGTTTTACTACCAGATCTATGAATTCCTCGCAATCTGTAGGTGGATCTAAAATTTGCGTTATCATGTCCTTTAAATCATCGCGTAAACCACGATAGAACAATGATACTCTTTTCTCCTCAGGCCACTCTGCCTCAATAACCAGCCTATTAAAAATTGAAATATAATGCAGAAGATCTGAAGATCCCTGCTTCAAATTAAGCAGCTCATGATCTGCTGATTGTACAAATACATGTTTGGCAAACAATTTCTTCATTGCTCTTTTGAATCTTCGAAAATCAGTTAATATTGGGTCATTCCTTTCTACATAAGGCACGGACCATAAAGCAGCATCCCCACCTAAATAGGACAAGATGAATGCCACCTTAGAGGAATCATCGGGGAACGCTGTAGGTTTCGCCACAAAATGCAACTGACATTG
The DNA here is from genome assembly GCF_964263255.1 of Lissotriton vulgaris. Taxonomy (NCBI): domain Eukaryota; kingdom Metazoa; phylum Chordata; class Amphibia; order Caudata; family Salamandridae; genus Lissotriton; species Lissotriton vulgaris. Next base: position 771,592,045 of record NC_141700.1, on the reverse strand, counting down.
ATTTAAGAAGATAGTGAATTTGTTACAATCTCCATAAAACCTCTCGGGTGGTGCTAACGGGATAGATACTGGAGTAACCACCTGAATTTGAGGGTTTCCTGAAGTACTAGAATTTGCTTCCCCACTATACAGAGTATGCATAGTTGGCTGAAAGATTGGTGGTTTCATATAAGATTTTTTATCAGAAGTAAAAGTCCAGGTCTGAGGACTTGGTGTAATCCTATTTTGAATTGCAGTAACATCCTTCCTTAGTTCCGCATTTTCTGCCCTGATTTCTAATAGTACAGTAGCTAAATCCTGCAACGTTATTTGCGGGGATTCATCCATAGCGTCTGGGCAAAACTTTGCCGTGGGCTTGGTCTTCTGTCAGATCTGATCAAGCACTCTTACCTGAACTGAACACCAACCTTACCTGTAAGGTGCTTGATCGGTTTTGCAGAGACGCTATGGACCAATCCCCCAAAACCCTACCTTTTCAGCCAGTGATTCTTAATCAACACACTAGGATGATGGGTAGCAGTCAGGGAGAGAGGCCGGATCTGACGCTACTTGTTGTCTAGTAGTCGACCTGAAAACATATACAAGAATGTAATTTTAGCAAGAGTCTAGATCTCTTTAATCTCCTATCTACTCCTCTAACTCTTCCTTGTCTTTTAGGGAAGGCGGTCTCCTACCTGCGAACTACTCGATAGGTCTTCGCGTCCAGGATGTCGTCGTCGTGGTGTGTGCAAGGGTTGAGGTCTTTCAATTGAAGGTGGTTGACTTGTCCGCCTCCAGTGTTAAGTTTTAAACTCCTATGAAAAGAAACAACACTTATTTGCACTGTTCTTAACCCTCACTTTTACCTGTTATTTATAATTACTTAAAAATAATCCTACTCACTTCCTTTCCCTGTTTGGTAGGTTTATCACGACTTTTCCATAAGATCAAAACTATTGATTCCGGCTGAAACTTCAGAAAGCTCTGTGTGGATGAATATTATCTATACACACATTTTTACATGCATCACCTAAGTTTTCAAACATTAACATTCATGTTCGAATTAAACCTTGACTTGGTTCACAGAAGAATAAACTTGGTTCACAAAACGCTCGAATTAAACCTTAACTTGGTTTACAGAAGAATAACCTTGGTTCACAAAAGAATTCCCAAAACATTCTGGTTCGAATTAGTCCTTAACCTGTTTTACAAATGAACAACCTGAAAATAATCAAAAGTTCAAAACAAGTCTCTTGGATCCTTGCGTTGGGCGCCTTGAAGAGAAACAAGTACTTAGCTTTCAATCCGAGCTGTCTGAACTGTCCATTGATTGCTGACTCTGACTTAATCCCAGATCTCCGATGCTGAACGCGAGCTCTTCAATGCAGGTGTTGGCTCCAGGACACTCTGAAGACCAAGCGCCTTCCAGAACCTTGGGTGTGACTTTTATAGTCTAGCCACACCCAAGGACGTCAGGGAAAGGCTGCGTGCCACGCCCAAAGTCCGCCGAGCACTCCGAGATTGGAGCGCTGAATCCTTCTGCATCGCGCACCAAAAAGATGCGTGTGGTTTTAAAAGCGCGTCTTTTTTCCTTTCCTTGATGCAACACCAAAGCGCGTCTTTTTCCCTTTGAAAGTCTATACGGATTAGCACATGAATATTGCAGCCAAACATAATACACGTAGTTTGAAACATGCATATAACTATGAACATTAAACCATTATTAATGACCTTACATGCTTAACCCTTTCTTCCCTTTTAGGTACTGGCGTGCAGGTTGCACGGGACAGGGGTGGGTTTCCTCAGAGGGTGTTCTAAGCTCGTTTTTGGGCTTTGGGAAGGCGTGTCATGACACCAGTTCCGGGTGGATGACCAACTTATTCTCTCGTGGGTCGTGTTGTGCATCAAGGTATGCTACTCTTTGGCTAAAAAGGAGCCTCCTGTTGGGCTGAGGGCCCATTCCACTCGAGCCACAGCGACTACAACTGCTTTGGGCCGAGGTGTGCCCTTGCAGGACATTTGCCAGGCGGCTACGTGGGCCTCGCTGCACACGTTTGCAAGACATTATTACCTGGACAGCCAAGTCCGGAGGGATGGCTTCTTTGGCCGTTCTGTCCTCCAGGGCTTTCTGGTGTGATTATTGGTTCGCAGACCCACCACCACGGGGTTGGTATTGCTGGGGTATCTAATCTAAAGTAAGGAATCTATCACTAACGTGTCTTTCAGATGCACAAGTTACTACTTGTGTAACGATATATCTGTAAGAGACATTAGTTAGTGATAGATTCCTTACCGACCCACCCATCCTCCCCGTTCTGCGAACCGATATCTAGGGTTAAGGTCTTCCCCTTTCAGGGCCCTAGTTTGAAGGCACCAGTGTTGGTTTTTAGCATAGCTCTGATTTTCTGGCGCGGAAAAGCGGTGTAAGAACTGACGTCCGCACGCGGAGGTGGCGTCTAAGTACTTCGACGTCATCACGGCGCCCACGATGCCGACGACGGATGCGGAGCCGCAGACGCCGCCTACCGACGAGCAAGGGTACTGCTACGCAAAAGTTTCCGGATCCAGTCTGACGCCTGGGGATATTCTAAGGTAAGGAATCTATCACTAACTAATGTCTCTTACAGATATATCGTTACACAAGTAGTAACTTGTGCATTATCACCAATATCTGGAACAAAACTGGAGTAGATGAGGCATTAAGATAGAACTATTGAGTGCAGAACTATGGAACCAGGCTTGAGTCTCGGCTCCGGCTCTACAGCCGTGATTCTGGGCACATCATATAATTTCCCCGTTACATTTAAAACAAGCACTGGCCTCGTGTAGGCACATGTACAGAGCGCTTTAATACCGTTGAGTTCGCACTATATAAAACTGGAAAAATACAAATGAATGGAGCACTAGGAGGAGGTTTTTCTGGCTCCCGTGAGCGTGTACAAGTGGCAGCTCGGGGGCGGGAAGGGGTCAGGAGCCAGCTGAGGGGGCCTGGGGGCGGGGGTGCAGGAGGGAGGGGGTCGGGGGAGTGAAGTTGGACAAGCTGCGGGTCCAGCTGAGGCTCATACACTTGGAGGAGGGGGTAGCAGGCTAGGAGGGGCCCTACAGATGCCCACCAGCACCACTGCAATCCGCGATCTCTCACACTGGGGAGCATCCCTGCTCTGGGTAATGTGAGCTGCAGGGAAACCAATCCTGAGACGAGGGGCAGCGTGTGATCTTCGGCAGCCCGTAGCCTGAGCTGCACTCTCACAACCACTGCAGCCTCCAGCTCGTATTTACACACACGAAGCAGGCAGGAGTCGAAGTCTGGGGTCATACAGAGAGCAGGAAGCACCGCTGGCTGGGAGCACTCAGCCAGCAGGCGGCATCGGATCTACAAGGGAGCAGGCAGAAACTTTCCTCGGTGGCCACAAAGGGAGCAGGCAGCAACTTCATTTTGGGACAGAGAGAGAAAACAAACAGTAACTTGAGCCTGGGGTCACAGAGAGAGAGAAGGCAGTCCTGGACCACACACGCTGCAACCTGTTGCTCTGGAGCAGGCACATGCCAGGATCCACATATACAAAGGAGGCAGATCCCGTAGCCTCGGGGCACCTGGAAAGCAGGCAGGAATTCCAGACTGGTTTTGCCTAGTCAAAGATCAAGTGACACTTTTAGACCAAAATATTCCAATATTTGGAGTATTCTTTTACCTGTGTCTAAGATATTTTTAATATCCGATTTTTCTTTTCTGATTACTTGTGATTCTGCTTTCTTATTGGCGATTAATTCTTGTTTGCAGAGGTTTTTATATGACAAAATGCATACACTCTTTAAAAGGACAGAAAAATATTTTAAAACTTTAACCACCTGCTCAATAAACAAAAATCGTTTACATTAATCCTGCAACAAAAAGTGGTTTTAGTGAACAGAGGCAATGGAGCTGCCATGATTGATTTAACAAAGATTCCACTACCCTTTTACTCTGCGCCTGTACACCAAGGATATGTTTAAAAGGGTCCTGAACCACATGTTCCTTGTTATTGATCTTAGGAAAAACAAAATGAAAAACCAGTTATTATTGTAACTCTTCTTGTGGTACAGCTGTCATTTCTAAACGGTGTAAATAAAAGTTACAGAGGTAGCCCACCATAATAATACTCTTGCCACTTGCCCCCACAATGCCGGCACGGAAGAGCACCATAAACCAGCCGTAGTCCCACCTGATTTCCTCTAAGAGGCTTTCATCCATTGGGGCAATCCAAGATGCATTGGAGTTCTGGACTTTCCATCAGCGGTAACGACCCGGACATATGGGCTATGATCTTGATGTTTCTGGCTCGCTCCTGTAGTCCTGGTAAGAGGCCTCTTAGACTCCAGAGTAAGAATTGTGCATCATCTTTGTCAACCACTCCAGGTGAAACATGTAGGACATACAGTGCAACTTGAAGTCTTAGTAGGCGCAGCACCATTCTGGCACTGGCCAGTTATCAAGGAAGGCAGCTCAAGATCTATAGTGGTAGTTGACCAACCGCAGTTTGCCGTGCAGCAGGCCCCTTTCCGTTGCCAGTAGTGATGAAAGCACTACTACGGGGATGTCCTAGTCACCTGGAGAGGTGGAGATCCAAGTATCTCATATCAATCTTCTGGGGAGGTGGCCCATTTGTTTGGCTAAGAAGGCCTTCTTGCAGTCCATTAGGAAGCAAGTTCAGGTTCTCATAGATAACACCAAGTATTGTCTGTTAGTTTCTGCAAGTGCACTCCTTAGGAGACACATGCTGGCTGGAACTGAACAAAGGACTTCTTTATTCTTTACTCAACCTAGTCTCCTTCCCCAGTTTCTGAAGAAGATCACGAACAACTGGGCTCAAGTCATCATGGTGGCCCAGCAGAGTATTGTGCCCAGGCCTTCTGAGTATGAGCATTTGTACTCTGATCAGGTTGCCACTTTGGGAGAACCTTCTATCTCTGCAACCAGCTACACAATCTACACCTCTATTGTTGGAGATTGAGCGGCGGCAGTTCACTGCTTTTGATTTGCCACCTGAAGGGGGTGATTTGGCATCGAGGTTGCCAAAATAAATCCATGCCTGGCACTGGGCCAAATTTGTGATATGGTGCAGTGCCCGACTCTTTACAGGTGAAGCATTCGAATGTCCATTTATTTGTTTTGGCTTTAGCCCAACTAAGCCTTGCTGTTGGCACTACAAACTATTACTTGTTGGCCCTTTTGGCCTTTCCACATTTACCGAATCAACCAGCCTTGTTCTGTCACCTGTTCTAATGAAGTTCATTGAAAGTTTAACACACATTTTCTCACACGCAGTTTGTCATGCCACATTGGGACCTTAACTTGGTCTTGACATTTCTCAGGTGTATGCTCTTTGAGACTATGGGAAGCTGCTCCCTGCATCTTCTGACCTTGAAGACTGTCTTTTTGATTTCTATCACATCAGTTCATCACAAGGGAACCAAAAGGACTTTCAGTGGAACAGTCCCACGCCACATGCTTCCTAGGTGTTGTGGACTGGGGCAGCCTTCATGACTCCCTTCCACACTGGGCAATCCATCACTCTACCAGCATTCTTTGCTCTGCTTCACCTCTCAAAAGAGGAGGAGAGGCTCTGTCAGTTGGACCCCAACAGAGTTCAAGCTTTTATATAGCTCATTCCGAGGATCGAGTGGATGATCTGCTTTTTGTAGGGTTCTCTGGAGCAAAGAAAGGGGTGGAGGTGCAAAAGAGGATCTTGTAGAAGTAGGTAGTCCACTGCATTAAGATCTGCTAAGCATTGGCAAAGAGGCAGCCCATAAAAGGTCTGGTTCCACCAGGGAAAATACTGCTGCCGCTGCCTTGGCACAAGGAGCAAGAGTTCTTTATCTGTCAGGACGCTACGTGGGCGTCGGTGCATATGTTCAGGAAGTTTTACTGCAGGTTCGACGGGAAGGACAGTGTGCTTTCTTGGTTCTGAAAAAATTCTTGGCCTGAGTTCAACCTACTGACCATCCTCCTTGGAGAAGTATTGGTTTGGTATCTATTCTAAAGTGAGGAACCTGCAGACAAAAGTATCCATTAAAAGATACCCACACATTCCCTCACCCTCACTTGCCCACACACCCTCATCCACCCTCACCCTCACACACCCTAACCCCCCTCACCCTCACACCCCCTCACCTTCACACCCCCTCACCTTCACACACCCTCACCTTCACACACCCTCACCTTCACACCCCCTCACCTTCACACACCCCCTCACCTTCACACACCCCCTCACCTTCACACACCCCCTCACCTTCACACACCCCCTCACCTTCACACACCCCCTCACCTTCACACACCCCCTCACCTTCACACACCCCCTCACCTTCACACACCCCCTCACCTTCACACACCCTCACCTTCACACACCCTCACCTTCACACACCCTCACCTTCACACACCCTCACCTTCACACACCCTCACCCCCTCACACACCCTCACCCTCACACCCCTCTCACCCTAACACCCCCTCACGGACCCTCACACCCACTCACCCTCATACCCCCTTACCCTCACATCCCTCTCACCCGTCACACACCCTCACACTCCCTCACACCCTCTTACACCCTCACACACCCAATCACCAGCATAGCATAACAAAACATAGCATAACAAAACACAGCATAGCATAACAATAAAGCATAGGATAGCAAAACATAGCATAACAAAACAAAGCATAGGATAGGATAGGATAGCAAAACATAGCATAACAAAACACTACAAAGCATAACAAAACATAGCAGAACAAAACATTGCATAGCATAACAAAACAAAGCATAGCATAACAAAGCATTGCATAACAAAACAGCACAACAAAACATCGTATAGCATAACAAAACACAACATAGCATAGCATAACAAAACAAAGATTAGCATAGCATAACATAGCATAGCAAAACATAGCATAACAAAACATAGCATAACAAAACGTAGCATAGCATGATAAAACACAACAAAACATAGCATAGCATAACAAAACAAAGCTTAGCATAACAAAACATAGCATAACAAAACATAGCATAACAAAGCATAGCATAGTATAACAAATCAAGCTTAGGATAGCATAACAAAACATAGCAAAACATAACAAAAGAGCATAACAAAACACAACACATAGCATACCAAAACATAGCAAAACACAAGAAAATATAGCATAGCTTAACAAAACACAAGAAAACATAGCATAGCATCACCCTCACCCCCCTCACCCTCACAACCCTCTCACCCCCTGACCCTCACACCCCCTCACCCCCTGACCCTCACACCCCCTCACACCCTCAACCTTCACTCACCCTCACCAGCATAGCATAACAAAACATAGGATAGCATAACAAAAAAATCATATGATAGCAAAACATAGCATAACAAAGCATAGGATAGCAAAACATAGCATAGCAAAACACAACATAGCATAGCATAACAAAACACAACAAAGCATAGCAAAGCATAGCAAAACAAAGCATAGCATAGCAAAGCATAGCAAAACAAAGCATAGCAAAACAAAGCATAGCAAAACATAGCATAGTATTACAAAGCATAGCATAGCATAACAAAACACAACAAAACATAGCATATCTTAACCAAACACAACAAAACATAGCATATCATAACCAAACACAACAAAACATAGCATATCATAACAAAATAAAGAATAGGATAGCAAAACATATCATAGCTTAACAAAACACAAGAAAACATAGCATAGCAAAAAAACATATAATAGCATAGCATACCAAACACAACAAAACATAGCATAGCATCACCCTCACACCCCTCACCCTCACACCCTCACCCTCACCCATCCTCACCCACCCTCAATCACCCTCACAAACCTCTCACCCTCACATACCCTGACCCTCACACCCCCTAACCTTCACACCCCTCAACCTTCACTCACCCTCACCAGCATAGCATAACAAACCATAGGATAGCATAACAAAACACAGCATAGCATAACAAAAAAAGCATAGGATAGCAAAACATAGCATAGCATAGCATAACAAACCATAGGATAGCAAAACAAAACATATCATAGCAAAACACAACATAGCCTAGCATAACAAAACATAACATAGCATAACAAAACACAACACATAGCATAACAAAACATAGCAAAACACAACCAAACATAGCATAGTGTAACAAAACATTGTGTAACAAAACATATAATAGCATAGCAAAGCATAGCATACCAAACACAACAAAACATAGCATAACATAACAAAGCATAGCATAGCCAAACTTAGCATATCATAACATAACAAAGCATAGCCAAACTTAGCATAGCATAACATAACAAAGCATAGCATAGCCAAACTTAGCATAGCATAACAAAGCATAACAAAGCATAGCATAACAAAACATAGCATAACAAATCAAAGCATAGGATAGCAAAACATAGCATAGCATAACAAAACATAGGATAGCCAAACCGCATCACTCAGGGGCACACAACATCACTATGTGCTACCAGAGCATCACTGAATAGCCACAGCATCACTCGTTCGCCATCACATCACTCAGAGCCACCACAGCATCAATCTGTGCAACCATTCGCACAAAAACTGGTTCAAATATGTTCTCTCAATGTTTCAAGCTTTATTACAAATGTAACAAAAAGATGTTAATATTTCACTTCTGTTCTTGGATTTTCGTCACAAAAAAAAATACACTGAACATAATCTTCACAAAAGTTACTTACAAAAGTTTAAGCTATTGCCATTATAAATTACAATAACTTTTATTTAAGCATTAATTATTTAAAAAAATTAAGTCATTCTTATTTGTAATATCAATACATGTAAGTCACGTAAATACAACCCATATTGCATTACAAATGCTATAGGTGTCACATTTGGGAAAGTTATAACTATTGGCATTGTACATGACAAAGCTATTAATTTTGCTATTTTCAAAAGCAAAACGTAAATAAAAAAATTGTCATTTAAAATACCAATAGCTCAAACTTTACCAATGCGAGATGTATTGCATTGCAAATGCTTGTTACTGAATTGCTGATGTGCTTTGACTGTGTGCCCTGGTTTCCTGCAAAACAGGTGCACAGGGCCTGTGTTCCTTACCTAATACTGTTTTGAAGCTAAAATCCAATTGGCATCTCTAGCCACACGTCAGCCCCTGGTAAATGGTACCCTAGGTACCCAGGGCATTGTAACCAGAGAAGACCCCTAAGGGTTGCAGCACTTATTGTGCCACCCTTAGGGGCCCTGCACCCTGACACCCAGACTCTGCCTTTGCAGACTGTGTCCCGGTGCAGAACTAAACAAAGAGTCGACATGGCTCACACCCCTGTGTGCCATGCTCACAAACCCACTGCCCTGGCATACATCAGTCACCCCTCTAGCTGGGTGCCCTATGCCAGTGGTGTGGGCACAGGTGTATGAGCCCTGTGCCCCTACAGTACCCAGGGCCATTCCTGGGCACTGTAAGTGCAGTTGAGCCATTAAGAGTATATGATGCTGGGAGGGTGTCATTACGAACTCCACAGCACCATAATGACTACACTGAAGACTGACAAGTTTGATATCAAACTTCTCAGCACATTAAACCCCCACTGATGCCAGTGTGGGATTTAATGTAAAATGCACTACAGAGGGCATCTTAGAGATCCCCCTTGAAACCTAACCTACAATCCACGTCTTGTCTGAGAGGCTGCCTAGGCTGCCACACAACAGACATGTTGCTGGACCCCTGGGTGGAGAGCCCCCGCTCTCCTGGGCCTGCAACAATGCACATCCTGGGCGAGGTGCTAGGTCTCCTCCCCCAGGATGGGGAGGGGGAAGCTTCAAAGGCAATGCCGCCTTTGTGAGCTTCTCCAGACCACTTGCTGTACTCAGCAACTGGCCCCCACCAGTTCTGACCTCCACTCTGGCAGGAAGACTGGCGGGAAGCCCTACATGAGGAAAGGGGGTGTGCCAGCCTGTGCCAACTCCACACCTCAGGTGGGAGAGGCGAGGTGAAGCACAACTCCGGGCTCCGGCCATCTTGAGGATGGGGAGCCCTGCCCAATCGGAAATAGGCTCCTGCCCCCTCCCACAGGAGAGGAGCAGGATAGGGGGTGTACTCACCCCAAGACAAGGACCTATTGGTCCCTGCCCTTCCTCTACCTGTAACGCCCCTAAAATTAGTATTTAGGGGCACCCTGAACCTTCTTACTCAGATCCAGATTTCAAAACAAGAAAGAAGACCAAGAAGAAGAGCTGCCGTGCAGCTGCTAACAAAAGGACGACACCAACTGACTTGGCCCCAGCCCTACCGGCCTGTTGATCCTTGAACCTGCTCCTGCTAAATCCCGGCGTCTCCTGCGGACAGCAACCTCGAGAACCCCGGAGGACCTGCCTGCCTTGACCCTCTTAGAGACTGGGACTCCCATGAGCAGTGGTTCTGCTCAACAGCAATATACCTAGTGCCAACCAGGAACCCCGAATCCAGCACACTCTGCACCTGCCGAGCCCGGCCTGTGTCTGAGTGGACAAAGACCCCGAGGACGCCCCCCTGGCGATTCTGACCTAGAATCCAGTGCCCAAGGACCCTCCTCGACGACCCAGACGACGCCTGCAGCCTCAGAACCTGGGACCCCTCCAACCGTGACCAACAGAGGGTAAGATTTCCTGACGTCCAAAGACACCCCTGCACCCACCTGACCTCTTGTGCCCAACTCCGGGGTGCCTACCTATCCTCCAAGATCCCAACTTACCCCTCGAAGTGTTGGTCGCTCCTGAAGAATCTCCGTCCCCGAGCCTGCAGCCTTTGTTCCCTTTTCAAGTTCTCCATTGAATAACATTGAGCGCCCAACGGCTCAAAAGCACCCTGCACCCAGCTGCCCGAGTGCCTCTGGCAGTGCACCCTTTGCCCTAATCTACTTCACCATTTGCCCTAAGCAAGTGACCAGGAGCCCAGCTCCCACAGCCGCGTGGCCTGCTAGCCAGCAGCCACCAACCGAAGGCCCCCTGCCTTCCATTGGATAACATTGGGCCTAACTACCTCTGCACCCGGCTGCCCCTTGTGAGAAGTTGGCCTGATATATAGTGCTCACTATTCTAGTGATCACTGTGTATTATACCAAACGACCCTTATTGATGATTGGTTGTAAGTCAACCTTATAGACCAGCTATCCTAGTAGCGTGGACAAAAGCAGTCTTTAGGCTAAACTCTAGAGGGCGTGTTAAGCCAGCTGTTTTACCATCACATATACCCCTTGAACACCAAGTGAAAGGACACCACACAAGTTGTTATGAAAATAAAAGGATATTTATTTATAACAAGTCTACCCTGAACTCTTTATGAGTCGGGGAGCTAAGCGCAATACAAAACTCTTACGAAAATACTTCAAGTTGCACAATTTACACAAATGCCCGAGGGGCACGAAAAACCATATACTCTAAAAGTGGATTGCGAAATACTAGCATGTGAGTAACTCGATCCAGAGGCTTCAGGATCGCTAGGACTACACTACTGAACCCTAAGGTTAGGAGCAGGAGGCCTAGGGAGATCGGGTGCAGAGTGTGCCCTCTCACGCGGGATGCGGGACAAAGTCTATGGAGGCTAGTATTTCTAAAGTTACTGTTTCCGGACGAATCCGACTAGGTAGACTTAAAACAAAAAAGGATCTGGACACTTGGATAGTGATCTCAAACATTAACTCAGAGCTAAGAGGGAATAAGGAAAGGGTCGCCCTCCACTCTAAACCTGTAATTCAACCACAGACCCAATTCAACGGCGTCAAGGTATATCAGTGACTCTGAAAGAGGGGCAGTCAAAATATACTGCTCCCAGACACTCTCTTATACACGTTATAAGGAGGTGATGCACTGTACTCTGCCCACGTTAAAAGATACACCTGTTCTCCCCGACAGTACCACAGAACAACACAAATTGTGACCCAAAAAAGGTTGGTCGCAAGAGTCCACACCTAGTGTTGGACTAAGATCTTAATAGAAAAAATGTGCGAGAAGCAAGATACGCCTCATGGAAACACCACCAACGGGGTAACTGGTATGTAATTTCCAGACAAGCCCCTGTCTCATCATCGGTAGTCACTTGCTTCTCAAAAGAAATAAGAAGAAAGAAAAGAGGTGTCCAAAACAAACAACAAAAATTGTGACAAACAGTGAAGAGCAGAAAAATCTGCTGGTGACAAACACACACATAAACGAGTGCCTAAAAACACAGCACACAAGTCCCTTAACCAACTTTATTCATAGGGAGGTGATAATGTGCTGTTTATATTAAAAAGGCTGGTAGCTATTCATGCATACCATTACCTAATGCCAGTGCCGACATGTTTCACTGCTATAATGCTTTAAGCAGTTTCATCAGGGCTGCACTCATATGCTGCCACTCCACTTTTGGACACTAGTTCTGTTATGCACAGGAGTCAGCCACGTTCGTCATACCCGCCGCTCCTGTATCAACAAGGTAACAGGGTACTCCAATCGTAAGTTTTCCCCTTTCCTTAGTCTTAAGTTTTCGTCACGACACCAGGAAGATGCCTTTCCTCCGCCGTTCACTTGGATAGTGAACCTGCGTTGGAGCACCGAAATGCTTGGGTTACCTAGCCCAGGGGCTGTGGCTGCGGCTGCATAGGGTTCAAAAGACGTCGGGAATCCTCGTTGTAGTCTATGGAGCCTGAAAGAAGAAGTTGCTGGCAGGCGACCAGTGAAGATGTTCGGTGTGATCCAAGCCTGGATCGGTGATGGAGACGACCTGAAAGCAGAGGGGACTCAGTTCTTAATCACTAGCCAGTGATTATGTGGGCACCAGGATGGCACCAGATGAGGTCACCGCGATCAGGTGAGTGGGCGACGCTGGACTCTGCAGTCACACGGGCCAGGAGGCGGCGTCGGCGACCAGGCTGGAGGTGCGAGCTGTCCCACGAGGGTGTCTGCTGTCTGCGATACTGGACCTAGGATTGGGGCAACAAACCTTAGCAAAGTCAAGCCCACGCGGTGGAGACAAGATGGCGTCTGGAGTGGACCAGGAGGGTCCGGGGTGCTCCTCTTTTGGAAGGGAGCAAGGGCCAGTCTGGAGCAACCAGACCAGCGGTGAAAACGTCGTGGTACGTCGTCAGGAGGGCCACTAGCCAACGGGCAAGTGACCGGACAACGCGGGAAGCAGCAAAGCGCAGAAGGGCCCCACGCAGATCTTGTAGATGCTGGGGGGCTGGACTTCGGTGATGGAGCTGCTCTGGGTTGGGGCTTCTCAAACCCCAGTGCACTCACTCGAGGATCCCTCGGCGGTCGTGCTGGTTAAGCGTCGTGCAGGTTTTGAAGATGGCCGGTCCCTCTGGTCTGGTCACACCCACGAATCTCAGCTGGGCTGATGATGCAGGTAGAGGTCAGAGATGCCAGGGAATCCGGGTCTCGTCGAGCTGGTCAGTCTTGATGGATGGACGTGCAGCAAACCGCGATGCTTAGGTGGTGCCTGCGGGTGCAGGGTGGCTACTCCTTAGCCACAAGGGAGAGTCTTCAGAGAATGTCAAGAGTTCCTTTCGTGGAAAGTAGTTCAAGATTCAAGATTATCTAATTTGGGAAGGGGGCCCGCTCCTACCTTTATTCTAAGAAAAGGGGCTGGCACGCGACTAGGTCCTGCCCATGGGTGGGACCAGGAGGGGGGTGGTTACACCGGAGTGCCACTTGCAGTCACCTTCCTCTCAACCCTGCCTACCTGGAATACACAAAACCCTGTCTGGGATGGTGCTAGCACCGCCCCTGATAGGAAACACTTTGTCCGAGCTCTCCTCGCTTGAAGGACTCCCAGCAGCAGGAGGTCAGACTTGTGTCTGGTGGCAGCATCCATTTTGTGATGCTGAGGCTCGAGTTAACTTTAACCGGGTTTCACAGTTACATACATGTCGTGTCCCTCTAGAAGGGTGGAATGCTATATCCGTCGCCAGAATTGGCGAGGGGTTGGTATTCCAATTCGTATGACACCTTACTCGACATGTTTTGATAAAGCGATACCAAAGTTGGCAAATATCCGCGAGGATTATAATGCACTTAAGAGTATATGGAACGCGTTATCATGGAACAGCTATTAGGACTTGGTTCCGCAAGCTACAAACGGGCTCAGCTCCTGCCAGAGCACCATCTCACCTAATTCCAAGCACTCTGCCTTCAGGATTGATAAGGCCTGCCATAGGAGTGACTGATAGGAATACATGTGTCCATTTTAGGGTTAGATATAGGAATACTATATCTAAAGCAAAGGGTGATTACACCACCTTGCCCCAGCTGTCGTGCAGCTAGTTGTGTCAGATTTGGGTGGCCAGCCAGGGGTGGCATAATACATGCTGCAGCCCCTGGTAGGCCCTCGGTACACCTATGCCCTGGATACCTAAGGTATGCTGTGCAGGGACTGATAAGGTGGCCCAGTACCAATTGGTAAATGCACCTAAGGTACATGTGTGTCAATTTAGAGAGAGAACAGCTAGACTGTGGGTATGATTAGCAGGCCCACAGCCAGGGAAAGTCGTAAACCAGTGAAGCAAAAAGCAAAAATCGGGGGTGACCATAGGATTGCAGACCCCACTCTCCTACACCCCTGTGCCACTGAGTGTACCAACTGTACCTACCTGACCCTGGGAGACCCCTGAGTCTATGCCCAGAACCTTAACTCTGCCAGTCGAGTACTTACCTAAAAGCCGATCACTTTTCTCCCATAGGCTAACAGTGGCTGGTTTCACTTAAAAATTCTTCTAAGTGTGGAGTTTTGGAACTTTAAAATATTCATCTAAAATCACCCGAACAACGAATTCCGATTTACTCACCTGTGATCAGGAGAGACCTCAGTGCTGCATCTTGTAGCTCAGTACTGACCCTGAAAAGTCATTTTAACCGTACTTGCCAGTAACTTGAATTTCCTTCCATAGGATATCATTGCCTGCTTTTTGCTGAAAAAGTTTCTAAGTGTTGAATTTTGAAACTTACAAATATTCCTTAAAATTCGTGCCAACGATAAAAACGTTATTACTTGCCTGTTTTAGATAGATGTCCCAGTGCTGAACCTAGGAGCCCAGCACTGGATTACAGAAGTAACATAAACATTCTTTAGGACTATTGCAATGCGCTGTATGCAGGACTGAACAAGAGTCGGCTACAGCGCTTGCAGGTGGTCCAGAACGCGGCAGCGAGATTTGCTCTTGACCTACCTAAACGTGCCTCTGCTACCGAAGCCCGAAAGCAGCTTCACTGGCTCCCTGTTGAGGACCGTATTCTTTTTAAATCCATGTGTCTGGTGTACAAAGCCCTAGCTAAATCTAGCCCTACAGGCATGAGATCGATTCTATCCCAGCACAACCCCGGCAGGAATCTTCGCTCTAGTCATAAACTTCTTCTCTCTGTACCTCGTGTTAGAAAAGCAAGATGGGGAGGCAATGCCTTTTCTAACCTGGCACCTAAATGGTGGAATGCCCTCCCTTTGGAAGTAAGGTCCCGCCCCACTCTACAAGCCTTTAGATCTGCCCTTAAGACCCACCTTTTTACACGTGCATACCCTTAGTGGTGCTTTGCAAACTTTTTGTGATTGGCTTTGATAGGCGCCTTGACACCTTCGGGTTTAGTTTGCGCGTTACAAGTTGCTCAATAAATTGCTCAATAAATACCTGCAAATTGAATTTTCTTCAATAGGATAACATCGGTATTTTCATCCAGAAAAGTTTCCAAGTGTCAACTTTTAAAATACAATAATATTCCTTAAAAATCACTACTGTAACCAAAATGCTTTTACTTAACTGTTTGCAGCTCATGTCCCGGGACTGAATCTAGGATCCAGTCCTGTGGTTAGAAAAGTAATCTACAAAGTAATTAATTGCATTTAACTAGAAATTGCCATTGAGCTCAATGTTGCATTGTGTTTGAAATTGTGTTGCCTATTACAACAGACTGTGTCTATTGTATTCAAAGAGTCTATTGCATATTTGAAAAGTATTTAACTAAAGTAATCCATTCTGAGAAAGTATATTTTGATACCTTGTTGGTTCTTAAATAAAACAACTATATCTTTTGATACAAAACAATTGGCTTAGAGTTCAGTTCTTGAGTGTGTGAGACCATTTGCTGACTGTGGGTACAACAAATGCTTTACACTGTCCTTTGATACTGCCTTACTGCTCGACCAAGCTACCACTTTAGAGAGTAAGGTTATATCTAACTCTAGCCTCTGCCAAACCTCTGGGGACCGTGGGCTCTGTACACACTGTACCTTACTTTGGTCCAGTATATACAGAGTCCCTTTCTTACACCCACCCCACAGGTGGAGGAGGAGAGGTGAAGCTCAACTCCGTCCCCGCCATCTTGAAGATGGGAGGACCCAGCCAACAAGAGTGACGCCTGAGCCCCTCTCCCACTGGAGGGTCCCATAATAGGGTATGTCTCCATCCCAAGGAAGGGACCCATTGGTCCTGACCTGTACCTACCTGAAATGCCCCTAAATGTATTATTTAGGGGCTACCCCGAACCTTGACTCTGCAGTCCAGAAACAAGAAGGAGGTGGACTGAAGAGCCATACTGAAGGCAGAAGAGGAGGACACCAACTGACTTGGTTCCAGCTCTAACGGCCTATCCTGCCCTCAACCTGCTCCAGCGGAATTCCGGTGTCCTGCAGCCAGCAGCCCCCCAGAACTTGAAAGACCTACCCTGCCTTCCCTAAAAAGACTGTCTCCCATGAGCACCAGATTTGCTCACCAACAGACTCTGGCTCCGGCCAAATCCGCAAGTTTGACCTACCTCAATTCTCCCGACGACTGCTGCAGCCCCTTTCTGGAGGATCTCTTCTCTGCCCCCCCCCCCCCCCCCTCCCCCCTCCACACCAAAGGCGACAGGAGCCGGTAAGGAAAACCAAACTCCAGAACACATCCGCACCCGGAGTCACATGGTCTTGGGTGGCCCAAATGACTGTGTCCTACCTCTCCAACCGGTGTTAGTGTTCGAGGCATGTGGGCTGCTGAATTCATATCTGTGCATAGATCGCCACCTAGTGTTGGGTCCGGATGATTGCACATTGTTGTCCTGGAAGGGTCTTCGAAGTATCACGAGATAGGTGGCTCCTCCCCTGGACTACAGCGCGCATGGGCATCGCCTCCATCCCCAGATTGTTTTTTTCCGCCATTGGGTTCGGATGTGTTTCGGTTCCCTCTGTCGGAACCGATAGTTGTTCAACTACTACTCGAGACCAAAAGGTCTTTAGGCTGGGCGTCGGTATAGTTGCGTACGGGTGTCTTTCTGACTCTCAGCCCCGATCTCTTGTTGCCCTTCCACGTGCTTTCGGCGCGGACGGGCCTACACTACACTCTTGCTATGGAGCGGACTCCGTTTAAGAAGTGCCCGGTGTGTAACTCTAAATATTCACACCTCGACGTGCACCCTGTGTGCAATACCTGCTTGTCACCGGATCACCGCGAAGACACCTGCATGGCGTGTTCGAAATTCCGGAGCAAGAAGACTTTGAAGATTCGTCGAGCCCATAGGCTCCAGGCTAAGTTATCGGCTACGGCGCCCCCACCAGATGACATTTTCCAAGAATCTGTCGAGGGAGAAGACGACGTGCAAGGTTCGGACTCTAATCCCGCATCCGAGGGGGAGACCTACGACGCGGGTGAGGAGAACTTTGACGAAGTCACTGACGAGGTAGGGGACGACGATCAGGCTTTTGCCACGATGGGAGATAGCTCGGAGGAGGAGCATCCCCACCCAGACTCAGGGGTTATTCCCCTTCATACGGCCCAGGTCGAGGGATCGCCTTCGGGCCTTACCCAAGATCTAACTATGAGTCCTACGTCCCCGCCTCCGGGCCCGGTCACGGACATTTATGAACCACCACTTACGTTGAAGAAAACGAAAGTGAAGCCAACTGGTCACGCACCCTCGGATGCGAAACCGAAAGCAAAAGTTGAGCTGGTGAAGAAGGTTCTGGAGGCGTCAACTTCCAAGAAAGTCAACATGGCCGACTCGAAGAGCCACGCCAAAATGGCAGACCCGAAGCCCTCGGGGTCGGTGCCGAAGGCGAAATCGTCCGACGCGGCTGCGTCGGTTCCGAAAGGGGTCGTGGACCCGAAGAAGGCTCCAAAGAAGCGTCAGGGCGACGACGCTCATAGGCATGGGCCGTCGGCCCCGAAGAAAGTGACTGCCGGCGATCGGGCTCTCGACGACGAGGGGTCGCTCGGACCGGTCAAGCCCTCTCCGGCCTTGACGATGAAGGTAGCGGAATCCCTGCAGCGGATACGAAAGGACAGTGTGGTTCCCGCTCAGGACGCTGTAACGCCTAAGCTCACGCCTAAGCCTGCGAAGGAGCAAACGCCTATCCGTTTCACCCTACCACCCAAGTCGGCGCCGAAGGCCTTCGCCTCGAAACAGGGCGGACCCTCGAAGGAGGTATTGACGCCGAAAGCTGCCTTGGTGGTGTCGAAGCTTCGGCTCCAGCCGCTTGCTGAAGAGGAACGTCGTGAGGTAATCATCGACGCCAACACCGGGAAACTGTCTCTCCTCAAGAGGAAGATCACGACGGAGCCGGCGTTGAAACATTTCAAGATCCCTCTCAAAAACAAAAGGGACTCTGCGGACTCTTCGGCTCTGGTGGAACCTGTGTCCCCACAAGCCCTGGGACACTCGCCGACGCATTCCCCCGCAGGCGATGCGGACGAAGAAGATGCCGAGTACACCTATCCGGCGTACTCGGATCCGGAGGAGGAGCACGAACCTTGGTCCGCCGGAGGCGACACGGAGGACCCGCAATCGGGTCAGGACACGCAACTTTTTGCGGCCAGGACGTCCCCGACGGAGGACTCGGCGGCCTTTAATGCTCTGATCGAGCGAGCTGCGGCTAACCACGACGTCGAGCTGCACTCGGACCCCGTGGATGTGGACTTCTTATTAGACACCTTCTCTGTAGCTGAAAAGTCAGTCAAAACGCTGCCGATGCTCAAAGGGGTGCTTAAACATGCAACGGACGTCTTCAAGGAGCCCACACGGGCGCGTGTGGTCAACCCTCGCATCGACAGGAAATATAAGGCAGCGCCCACGGATCCTACATATATCAGGGGACACTTGCCATTGGACTCCTTGGTTGTTTCCAACGCTCGGAAGTGGGCGAACTCTCAAACTACTGGTGACGCTCCTCCCCCAGACAAAGAGTCCAAGATCTTCGAGGCCTCAGGCAAACGGATTGCTGCACAGGCAGCTAATATCTGGAGAATTTCTAACACCCAAGCCCTGCTTGCACGATATGATAGGGCCCATTATGAGACCTTAGAAGCCATACTGCAACACTTGCCTGACCAATACAAAGAGGCAGGAGAGATGCTGATTCAGGAAGGAAAACTCATTACGAATGCATCCATCAAATGTGCCCTGGATGTGGCAGAGACAGCCTCCAGGGCTATCAATACCAGTGTGTTGCTTAGACGCCATGCCTGGCTTCGAATTTCAGGGTTCAAACCCGACATCCAAACTACAATACTGAATCAAACAGTGAATCCTGACCACCTGTTCGGACCTGAGGTGGATGCCACCCTGGAAAAAATGAAAAAAGATACGGAAACTGCCAAATCAATGGGGGCTTTACAAAGTCAGCAGTTTCGGAGTGGTTCCTTTCGCCGCTCAAACTCCAGAGGCACCTCAAGGGGGCAGGCATCCCAGTTCACACAATATTACAAGAGTAACACCCAAACCTCGTACAACAACAAGGGTAGAGGTGGTTACAGAGGCAATAATGTCAAGGGCAGGGGACGTGGAAACAATAGCTCCAGGTCCACCACCACCAACAAACAGTGACGTCTTGTCACTGCCCCCCGACCATACAACACCGGTCGGGGGGAGACTCCAGCAGTTCCTGCCGGCGTGGAAGACCATCACCACGGACAGGTGGGTGAGGTCTCTTATCCAGTACGGGTACTGTCTAGAGCTTACTTCCATTCCACCGGACATGCCCCCAAGAAGCCGTCCTATGTCAGGCGAGCATTTGACCTTGTTGCAGCAAGAAGTTCTAGTCATGCTGCAAAAAGGGGCGATAGAGCTCGTTCCATTGCAAGAGCGGGGAACAGGGGTTTACTCCCTGTATTTTCTGATTCCCAAAAAGGACGGGTCCCTCAGGCCAATCCTGGACCTCAGGCCCCTAAACTGGTACATCCTCTCGGAGCACTTCCATATGCTCACGTTGCAGCAGGTGCTTCCCCTGCTTCAGCAGGGGGATTTCCTGGCTACGTTGGATCTGAAAGATGCCTTTTTTCATATCCCCCTGCATTCTTCCCACAGGAAGTATCTCAGGTTCACGATCTTAGACCAGCATTACCAGTTCAGGGTCCTGCCGTTCGGGGTCACCACGGCACCAAGGGTATTTACAAAGTGCCTAGCGACTGTGGCGGCGCATCTCCGTCGCCAGCACGTCCACGTCTATCCCTACCTGGACGACTGGCTCATTCAGGCAAGGACAGAACGACAGTGCGTCGAGCATGTGTCACGCACCATTCATCTCCTGCACGATCTGGGATTCTCTCTGAACTACCCAAAGTCCCATCTCCAGCCCGCCCACGTGCGACAGTATCTGGGTGCGACAATCAACACTCTGGCAGCCACTGCGCAGCCAAATTCAGTGAGAATCGCCAGTATCCAGGCGCTGATCCAACGATTCAGACCCCAACACTCGCTTCCAGCGAAAGTGTTCATGCAGTTGATAGGCATGATGGCCTCCTGCATCTCCATTGTCCCGCACGCGAGACTACATATGCGTCCGCTTCAGGAGTGCCTAGCACGTCAGTGGACTCAGGCTCATGGGCAACTGACAGACCTAGTGTTGGTGAGCAGTCGGGCATACAACTCTCTGCATTGGTGGAATCCACAAAACCTTTGCAAAGGCCGACCATTCCAAGAGCCTGTCCCACAGATTATCCTGACGACGGACGCCTCTCTCCAGGGATGGGGAGCGCATGTACTCCATTACACTGTGCAGGGACTATGGACACTACAGCAGAGGAAGATGCACATCAATGTGTTGGAACTGATGGCAATCTTCATGGCCTTAAAGGCGTTCAAAGTACATCTGTGCAACAAAGTCGTGTTGATCCGGACGGACAACATGACGGCCATGTACTACATTCAGAAGCAGGGAGGCACACACTCTCCACAGCTGTCTCATCTGGCTCAGAGCATGTGGAAGTGGGCCATTCAGAGGAACATCTTCCTCATGGCAGAGCATCTCCCGGGCAAGGACAATCAAATGGCGGATCTGCTCAGCAGGCACAGCCATCAGATGCACGAGTGGGAGATACATCCATCAGTACTCCAACCGTACTTCCAAAGGTGGGGTCATCCAGAGATAGACCTGTTCGCCACAAAGGAGAACGCAAAATGCCAAAGCTTCGCCGCCAGGTTCCCACACCCGCAATCGCAGGGCAATGCGATGTGGATGAACTGGTCAGGCAGAGTTGCGTACGCTTTTCCCCCCAGCACCTCTGATACCGCTGGTGGCACGCAAACTCAGGCAGCACTCGATGACTCTCATCCTGGTTGCTCCGACGTGGGCTCGCCAACCATGGTACACCATGTGAGAAGGTGGCCTGATATGCAGTGCTCACTATTCTAGTGAACACTATGTATCAGTCCAGCAACCCTTATTGATGATTGGTTGTAAGTCAACCTTATAGACCAGCTATCCTAGTAGCATGGATACGAGCAGTCTAAGGCTAAAGACTCGAGAGGGCGTGTTAAGCCAGCTGTTTACCACACATATACCCCTTGAACACCCAGTGAAAGGACACCACACAAGTGTTATGAAAATAAACAGTTATTTATTAAGTATCACAACAGCCCTGTACTCTTTATGAGGACAGGGTACTAAGCACAAACCAAAACTCTTACAAAAATACTTAAGTTAGCACAGTATATACAAATGCCCGAGGGGCACGGAAAACCATATACTCTGAAAGTGGAATGCGAAATTACTAGCAGGTAAGTACAGTACTAATAGCTTTTGGAATCGCTAGGACTTGACTAGGGAATCGTTAGATTACTTCTAGGAGGCCTAGGGGACTCGGGTGCAGTGTGTGCACTCTCACGTGGGATGCGGACAAAAGTCTATGGTAGCTAGGAATTGAAAAGTTAGTGTTCTCGGGCGAACCCGACCTGGTAGGGAGAAAACGAAAGTAGATTCTGACCCTTGGATAGTGAGGCTATGCTGGGGCACCGAAATGCCGAAGTTACCTAGCCCAGGGGCTGCAGCTGCATAGGACTCAAAAGACGTCGGGAATCCTCGTTGCCGGACCAGGAGCCTGGAAGAAAGAAGTTGCTGGCAGGCGACCAGTGAAGAAAGTTCGGTGGATCCAAGCCTGGATCGATGGAAGATGACACCTGAAAGCAGAGGGGACCAAGTTCGAGACTACTAGCCAGTAGTCAGTGGGCACCAGGAGGGCACCGGATGGTAGCCACCTCGACAAGGTGAGTGGGTGACGCTGTGCTCGAAGATCTCACGGACCAGGAGGCGTTGTCGGCGACCAGGATGGAGGATCGAGCTGTCCCACGAAGATAGAAGCTGTCGGCGTCGCTGGACCCAGGATTGGGCAACAAAGCCTTGGCAAATTCAAGCCCACGCGGTGGACTCAAAATGGCGTCTGGAGTGGACCAGGAGGGTCCGGGGTGCCTCTCTTCAAGAAGGAAGCAAGGGCCAGTCTGGAGCAACCAGACCAGCAGCAGTGATGTCGTCGGGCGTCGTTCAGAAGGCCACAAGCCAGCCGGCTAGTAGCCAAACAACGCGGTGCACAGCAAACAGCAGAAGGGCCCCACGCAGATCGTGGAGATGCAGGGAGGCTGACCTTGGGTGCTGGAGCTGCGCAGGGTCGGGGCTTCTCGGACCCCAAAGCACTCACCAGTGGAGGACACGGTGGGCTTGCAGTAAAGATGTCGTGCAGTCTTGGCGATCGTCGGTCCCTCGAGGTCTCGTCGCACTCACGGTTCTCAGCTTTGCTGTAGAGGTGAGTAGAGGTCAGAGGTGCCAGGGAAGCCGGGTCTCGTCGAGCTGGGTCGTCGGATTCTTGAAGAAGGACTTGCAGCAGACCGCAGTGTTTCTTAGGATGGTGCCCGCTTGATGCAGGGTGCCTACTCCTTAGCCACAAGGGAGAATCTTGATGAAGAAATCGTGAAGTCCTTTCGAAGAAAGTCGTATCTTGATTCCAAAGATGATCTAATTTGAACAGGGGGCCCGCTCCTATCTTTATACTAAAAAAGGGGGCTGACCCGGTGACTAGGTCCTGCCTATGGGTGGGACCAGGAGGGGGGTGGTTACACCCCTCTCCCCTGCCGGACTTCCCCAGGCCAGGGGCTGGTGTGCCCCTGGAACTGGTTCTGACTGGCCTATGCGTAGTGAGCACCGGGGTGCCACTCAGCAGTCACCTTCCTGAAAAGCCCTGCCTACCCAGGATACACAAAACCATGTCTGGGATGGTGCTAGCACCGCCCCGGACAGGAAACCCTTTGTCCAGGCCTCCCTCGGTGGAAGGACTCCCAGCAGCAGGAGGTCAGACTCGTGTCTGTGGTGGCAGCATCCATTTTGTGGAGCTGAGGCTTGAGTTAACTTTAACCGGGGTTCACAGTTACATACATGTCGTGTCCCTCTAGAAGGGTGGAATGCTAACCCCGTCGCCAGAATTGGCGAGGGGTTAGTATTCCAATTCGTATGACACCTTACTCGACATGTTTTGATAAAGCAATACCAAAGATAGCATTTAACCGCGAGGATTATAATGCACTTAAGAATATATGGTATGCGATATCATGGAACAGCTATTAGGACTTGGTTCCGCAAGCTGCAGACAGGCTCAGCTCATGCCAGAGCACCATCTCACACGATTCCAAGCACTCTGCCTTCAGGATTGTCAAGGCCTGCCATAGGAGTGACTGATAGGAATCTGTGTGTCCATTTTAGGGTTAGGTATAGGTATACTACACCTACAGCAAAGGGTGATTACACGACTTTGCCCCAGCTGTCATGCAGCCAGTTGTGTCAAATTTAGGAGGCCAGCCAGGGGTGGCATAATACATGCTGCAGCCCCTGGCAGCCCTGGGTACACCTATGCCCTGAGTTACAGGGTCTGATGAGGTGGCCCAGTACCAATTGGTAAATGCACCTAGGGTACATGTTGTAATTTAGAAAGAGAACAGCCAGGCTGTGGGTCTGATTGGCAGGCCCACAGCCAGAGAAAGTCGTAAACCAGTGAAACAAAAGCAAAAAATCTGGGTGATCATAGGATTGCAGACCCTACTCTCCTACACCCTGGATCTAACCCCAGAAACCCGACTACCACAACCAAGTACTTGCCTCTTAACCGATAACTTCATTTCCTTCCATAAGATTGCATTGACTGCTTTTCTGTAAAAAAAAAAAAGTTCCAAGTGTGGAGTTGGAAATTGTATGTGAACCTAAGAAACTGTGTATTTACAAAAACTGACTTACCTTTTATCTAACAAATGTCCCAGTGGTATATCTAGGTATATCATACTGAGGAATAAAAAAAGTAACCTGAAAAGTAACTTAGAAAGTCTTCACAAAGTAATTGCAACATAACTGAAAAGTAATTTCAAGTGTTTCTGATTATTTGACGTACCTGTATGTACGTTTAAATGTATTCAACTGTAATATTAGAAAAGTATTATTCTACTCGTAAGATAGGAGCATCTATCGCCTTTTTAGGTAACATTCCTATAGCTGCCATTTGTAAAACACCTACATAGTCTACACCGCACACATTTACTAAACTCTATTGTGTTGATGTATTAGCATGTCAACAAGCTAAGTAGGAAAGGCAGTCCTAAGAACACGCTTTCAAACTGCAACACCCACCGGTTATCCAACGCTTTGGGAGAGTACTGCTATACAGTCTATGCAAAGCATGTGTATCTACAGCGCACATGCCTGGAACGGATTGTTACCCTGTAAGCATCTGTTCTTGGCATGTAGAACTTAAGATTCACAAGCGCCCTCCCTTTTTCCCCAAACACCTATGGTCTTCTCTATACTACACTTATTTACTCCATTCTCACCCTCTTGCGGGAAAGCAATCTAACTAGGGAGTCAATGGCCGTGCGCACTATCACCGACAGGAATCACCACCTTACCTTGTGACTGGAAAATACTTCTTTGAACAAAAACAACTTGTAAACATCCGGACCCAACACTAGATGGTAAGACTGCAAAGCATGTGAATCTACAGCTCTAAATGCCAAGAACAGATGCTTACAGGGTAAGTAACATAATCCTTATGATTTTTTGTGGCAATTTCTAGTCAACATGGTTTGATCTTATTATTTCCCTTCATCTTTCCAGCGGCAACTTTTGTCTCATTCCTAAAAGAGGTAGAATCGCCATATGATGTGCATGACTACATCCGATCCTACTTGGGTGACACCCTTGAAGCCAAAGAGTTTGCCAAGCAGTTCTTAGAACGTCGTGCCAAACAGAAAGCCAACCAGCAACGACAGCAGGTATGTGGAAGCAAAGGGCAGAGAGCTGTTGCACGATGTGTATTTATTGAATCTATTGAATGCCCTCCCCCCGTAGTGTCCTTTGTGTTAAATGGATTTCTGCTTGGTAGATCATCATAAATAGGTGAACATTGTTACCTTCTTGTAGGTACCATAGAATACGTTTACAGCACATAAAAACAAATTTAATGGACACAAATTGGAATTTTTAATGCAGATTAATGTGCAAAGTTGATCTAATGTTAATGTAATCCGAAATCATGAATATTTTCTATCCAATTAAAGCAATCCGAAATCATTAATGTTTTCTATCCAATTAAAACACACAAGATTACTTGGCATTATGAGCCCTAATTTTGCTGCCCTTGCGAAAAAACTAAAACCAGCAGAAATAAAGAGAAGTAAGGCAGCAGTCATTAGATACACTGCTCTTTTAGGGGAGCCCCACTGCTTTATCTCATCATGCGTTATACTGCCATTTGCTCCACAGCCTTAGTGTTTATTTTCCTGGCTCTGGTGAGGAGGTGGCCATACCACTGATATAGCTGTTACCTTTTTGAGAGCATTTTGTCAGTGCTTTGGATTTAACGTCACTTAGTCTGCATTTTAGTGTGAATTTCCAGCGCAATTATCAGGCTTTTATGGTAAATGTTCAACACTGTTCCCCGTTTGTGCAGTGCCTTTTCTATGGAAGAAAGAAAGGTGCAAATAAACTATTATTAGTGTGCCTGTTTTGCCTTCCTTTACCACAGTAGACCTGAGTTTGTAAGAAAATGCGTCATTGCACAGTGAAAGTGTTTGAATTAATCCATGTAAGTAGGAAGTTAAAAGATGTGAGGCAATTCTGCACGGTAGGAGCGTTTATGAGCGAACAGAGAAGCAGACACTTGCACTCCCATGTCCTCTCCCACAAAAATTGTTTTAGGAAAAAAGCAGCATGAAAGGTGCAAGTATTAACATGCACACTGTTCATGTTCAAAGTTGATTACCTTCTAGTGGAACCGAGATAGTCACTACATGATATATATATATATATATATATATATATATATATATATATATATATATATATATATATATATATATATATATATATATATATATATATATATATATATATATATATACTGTGAATTAATTTGTTATGCTTTTTAAACTAACGCCCCTCATTTTAAATTGGCTCTTACCCGATTGACTTGGGCAGAACCTGCTCCGTGACTCGGCCAAGTGCCGAATGTACTTCCTGGGGACACGCCCAGTGGAGGTGGCCAATGGGGCCGGCCAATCCGCAAAGCAGGAGTAATCCGGCCATTTAATGCCGGTCGCAGCGTGGGAGCTGGCAGTATAGGAGACTGCTGCGGTCTCGCGAAAAGCCAATTGTTTTACTGTGATTACATTTGTTAGGCTTTTTAAACTAAAGACCCTTATTTTAAATTTACTCTTACCCGATTGACTTGGGCAGAGCCTGCTCCGTGACTTGGCCGAGTGCCTAACGTACTGTTCGAAGGCATATGAGTTGTAGATCATATGCTGTGCCTAGATCGCCATCTAGTGTTGGGTCCAGAGGTTTGCAGTTTTTTTCTTCGAAGAAGTCTTCCCAGTCACGAGGTAGGTGACTCCTCCTTTCGGTGATAGTGCGCATGGGCATCTACTTCATTGGTTTATTCTTTTCCACCATCGGGTTCGGAGGTCTATTGTTGCGCTTCGGTTCAACACCGTTACTTCGGTTTCGCTCGGTGTGCAAGATAGTCACCCTTGACTGTATTTTTTTCGATCAGGTCTCCCATTCTATAGCGTATCGTAATCATTTAAAATAATCTTTTGAACGGAAAGTTTGTGGAAGGCCATCTGGTCTACCCGCGTTGGGTTGACCTGCAGTCAATGGAACGAACTCCCTTCAAATTCTGCCCTCGTCACACGAAATACTCACGCACCGACTCACTCAAAGTGTGTAATTTGTTTGCCACCCAAACACAGAGAACAAGACTGCGACGCATGCCAGCTTTCCGCTCCAAGAAAACACTTCGCGACCGCCGTGCTCGACGTCTCGACATGCAGAGCCAGCACACAAGTTCCATTCTGGACATCTTCGGTCAGCAATCCGATAGAGGCCAGCAGGAGCTGATCGCTATCCCAGAACTCTACTCCGACCGATAGGATGACATCCCACATGGTCAACGTACCGTGAGTACAGTGCCCCCTCGTCCCAAAAGACAATTCCAATTAAAAAGAAGGCTCCGGTCCAACCCGCGTCCTTGGGCCCCGGTTGGCACCGAGATCACGTTTCTGATGCCCCGCCCTCTGGCTCGGCACCAAAGCCTGTCAAAAAGCCCTCTGGCTCCGAAAAGACTCACTCCAAACCCAGCTGGAGCCCAGACCTTTAGGGTCGAAACAAGTCCAGTACCGACCTCCACCATTCTGCCCCGAGAAATTCTTCAGATCCGAAGACATTAACGGTTTCCACTTCGGCACCGAAAATTTCGGCGCCGAAACAGACAGAAGTGCAGAAAACCACTAGAAAGCCCAGTTTTGCAGCGTGAATCTTTCTGGATTCACTATGCTGTGCATTATTCCGCGATCTGGTGGTTGGGTCCGGATTCGTAGTCTTTTTTTCTCTTTTTTATTTTTTGTAGCCCAGGTGGGCGTCGACGTCCCACCATTTGGTGCACCTTCGTGACGTCGGCACGCTTCCTGCGGAAGCTCCCACCCTTGGGCGCCATCTTCAGATTCTTTTTTCCGCCGTTCGGTCTGGATCGTCGCATGAAGCTCCGGAGACGTTTCAGTAGAAAAGAAGGAAATACACCAAGTTTTTGAGGAAAAAGGACCGAGGGAAGTCGGAGAAGAAGACCTCCTAGAGCCAGAACGAAGAAAGAGGAGAAAACCTTGTGATACTCGACGGCCAAGGAGAAAGCGCGCGCAGGGGGCCCCCTGAGCGAGCACATGGACAACACCCCATTCAAGTTCTGCCGTAATTGCCACCACAAGTACGCGCAGAAGGACCAGCATCCGGTCTGCAACCTCTGCCTGCCGATCGACCACTCCAGCGAGGATTGCAACGCCTGTTCAATCTTCACGCCGAAGACTCAGAGTTCGAGAGAGACAGAGGGTGGCCCACCACACGATGCAAGGGAAAGGGACCACGCCGAGCCTCTACCAGCTGGGTGCCTCCTCCGAAGAGGAGAACATCGCCGAGGGACCAAATGACTTCACGGTCCTAGAGACCGATGTGAGACCTTCAAAAAAGGTAGGAGAGTCTACGACCCCGAAAACCCAGACAGGGCCGAGAAAGCCTGAGGGAGAACCCCGAAAAGCAGAGGCTAAGTCCTCGAAAGGAGCGCCGGCGACGGAAGTTTCGACGTCCGAAGCCGCATCCTCCGAAAGGCCCAGCGGATCCTTCGAAAAGGACTCCCAGATGGCAAAGACCAGCGAAAAGCAAAGGTCGTCGAAGCAGGCCCTCGAGAAGGGACCCTCGAGCGAGAAGACGCTCAGAACAGCCTCGATGTCGAAGGTACCGTCGAAGAGACCTGCCGAAAAGCTCGACGCCGAGCAAGCGGCCGAGCTGGAGAATAAGAGAAGAAGGCTCGAGGCCGAAATGGAGAGTATGCTCCAGAGGAAGAGAGCCATCGAGGAAACAATGAAGAACTATACGATTCCCTCGAAGACCTACTCGACTCCCTCGAAGACCGCTGCGACCACCGAAGAGGTAGAGGTGCAGGAGGACTTCGAAGCCGAGGAGCCCCCGAAAACTCCTAACCCCACAGATGAGGGAGAAGAGGAGGATTTCTACCGCTCGGAAGGAGATTACCTCCGCGAGAGCTACTACTCAGAATCCTCGGCGTCGCTAGAGGAAGAATGGCAGGATCTCGAGGCCGATAACCCCGAGGAACCTGTGGAGACATACCCTTCGAGGCCTTCGCCGCCAGACGACATCGGGGCTTACTATGAGGTCGTTAAGAAGGCTGCAGCAGTCTACAATGTGAAGTTGGAGGAGGAACAGACAAAGGCTGACTTCCTGCTAGAGACTTTGCTTCCCTCACAGACGAAAAGCAGCTTCCTGCCCATGCTGAAGAGCGTCACGGCCCAAGGGACTGAAGCCTTCAAGGAACCAGCCACATGCAGGTCAGTGACCCCGAGGACGGAGAAGAAATACAAGTTCTCCTCCGGGGACCCCCCTTATATCCAGGGCACCGTGGCAGCTGACTCCATAATCGCGGCAACGGCCAGAAGAAGGGCCAACGTGCCAACCACATCTGGGCCACCACCTGATAAGGAAAGCAGGAGGATGGACCTCACTGGAAGAAAAATTGAAAGAAATGCCGCTATGCATTGGAGGATGGCAAACTCCAATGCACTCCTGAATAGACACCAATATCAGCACTGGGATGAGATGAGCCAGTTGCTGAAACACATGCCTGAGGAGTACAGGCAGAGGGCAGCCCACCTTGTGGAGGGGGGAAAAGGACATAGCAAACGCATGCCTGAAGACAGCCCTAGATGGGGCAGAAACATCTAGCAGGCTGATGGCCATAGGCATCACTGAGAGAAGGCAAGCCTGGCTCAGAATATCAGGCTTCAAGGCAGAAGTGCAAAATAACATCCTGAACACCCCCTTCAACGGGGAGACGCTGTTCGGGGCATCAGTAGATGACAAACTGGCTCAGCTGAAGAAGGACAATGAGACAGCCAAATCGATGGGAGCCCTACAATTCAGGGGGATGCGGAGAGGCACCCTCACAAGGAGACCAAATGGGAGAGGGGGAAACCAGCAATCACATTCGCAACAGTCGCACCACCATGGTCAACAGAGTGACAACCAATGGCACCAGGGTCAACAGAGGCAGAATTGGAACTCCCAGAATAGGGGCCAGTCCTTTCGAGGGAGAGGAAACGGACGGGACCAGAGACGGAGAGGTGGTGATCAACCCCCCCAAAAGTGACTCCGTGAAGGAGGCGCTCACCCACCCAAAGCCTCAGGAGGGAGAGCACCAACAGCTAAGGGGAGGCTCACAAGGACACGGCTCAAGAGAACACACAACACCAGTAGGGGGAAGGTTGAGATTTTTTCTACACGAATGGAGAAAAATAACCACAGACAAGTGGATACTAAACATTATACAGCACGGATACTGCATAGAGTTGGAAAAATATCCACCAAGCAGAAAACCAAAGAGCAGGGGTCACAAGGGAAAAGAACTGCAGTTGCTCCAAGAGGAAGCACAAGAACTGCTCCTCAAAGAGGCCATAGAACAAGTCCCGCACAGAGAACGGAACAAGGGGGTGTACTCTAACTACTTCCTAGTACCAAAGGCGGACAAAAGCCTGAGACCCATCTTGAACCTACGGTTCCTGAACACCTACGTAAAAACTCAAAAGTTCAAGATGACTTCCCTGCAAGAGGTCATCCCACAAATAAGGCCCGGGGACTACTTGTCCACGATAGACCTAAAAGACGTATACCTGCACATCCCCATGAACAGGAAACACAAACACATGTTAAGATTCAAGGTGAACAAAGACCACTACCAGTTCACAACCCTGGCTTTCGGCCTCAAGTCAGCGCCAAGGGTCTTTACCAAATGCCTCGCGGCGGTGGCCGCACACCTACGAAGGGAGGGTATACACGTGTACCCCTACCTGGACGACTGGCTCGTGAAGGCAAGCTCTTACACGAGATGCAAAGCTCACGCAGAACAGGTCACAAGAACGCTCACAAACCTGGGTTTCTCCATCCACTGGAGAAAGTGCTCCATGGACCCAGAACAAGTGAAAATCTTCCTGGGAGCCCTGATCAACACGGTCGAATGCAGAGTGACACCCAGCGAGAAGAGAACACTCAGCCTGCTGAGGGAGAAACGTCACTACCAGAAGGGGCAAGTTCTGACAGTGAGGAAGATCTTGGGGATGATGGCGTCATGCATCCACCTGGTCCCCAATGTTCGGCTAAAGATGAGACGACTACAGGAGTAGCTGCAACAGCAATGGTCCCAAGCAGAAGGAAGTTGGGAAGATCTAGTGGTTGTTACGCACAATGTACAGGAGGAGATGAAATGGTGGACGAAGGAGAATATAACGATGGGGAAGCCTCTAACGCCACCGGACCCAACTGTGACCATCACCACAGACGCATCCCAGAAAGGATGGGGCGCACACATGAACAGGCTCAGAGTGAGGGGTCTGTGGAACCCAGGAGATGCAGTCAAGCACATCAACTACCTGGAACTGAAAACAGTGTTGCTGGCCCTCAAGGCCTTCCAAAAGCACCTTTACAACAAAAGGGTGATGATACAGACAGACAACACCACAACGATGTTTTACATCAACAAGCAAGGGGGCACTCAGTCATTCCCTCTGTCGAGCTTGGCTCAAGAAATATGGAGATGGGCGATCCCACTCAGGATAGACCTGCTTGCCATACACCTGCCAGGGAAGGACAATGTGGAAGCGGATTGGCTCAGCAGGCAAGCATCGGTGTCCCACGAATGGGAACTGAACAACCAAGAGACAGAGAACTTGTTCAGGAGGTGGGGCACACCTACAATAGACCTGTTTGCAACACGCCAGAATGCAAAATGCCAACACTTTGCATCGAGGGAACAGGAACCAATGTCCCATGGGAATGCTCTATGGATAAGCTGGTCAAAGAAATTTGCCTACGCGTTTCCACCGACGCCACTGATCCCCAGAGTCCTGAACAAGTGCAGGTCGAGCAACATGACTCTCATCCTGGTGGCTCCCCAATGGGCGAAGCAGACTTGGTACTCTCAGATTATGGAGATGTCGCAGGGCAGAGCACACAAGTTCCCAAAAAGAAGAGACCTTCTCTCCATGGAAGGGGGACAAGTTCTACACCCAGAACCAGAAAGCCTCTGCCTGTCAGCGTGGCTCCTGAGGACTTAGAGTTCGCACATCTAAAACTACCAGAGAGCACACTTCGGGAGGACGAAGTTTCTTCACTTCCAGAGTAGTGAAAATGTTCTTGGAAGGAGCGAAGAGAATAGCGCCACCCAAGAGGATGCCGCCGCCGGCATGGAACTTGAACGTGGTACTGACGGAACTCATGAAGCCACCGTTTGAACCCATCCATAAAGCGTCACTACAAATGCTGACAATGAAGACAGCCTTTCTGGTAGCAATAACATCGCTACGCAGAGTGAGCGAGCTACAAGCCTTGACGCTGCAAGAACCGTACATACAAATACACAGTGACTGGGTCGTGATGAGGACAGACCCGCATTTCATGCCCAAGGTAGTATCTAAATTCCACATGAACCAAAGTATCCAGATACCTAGCTTCTTCCAGAAGCCCACGTCAAACGCGGAGAGGGCGCTCCACACTCTGGACGCAAGGCGGGCAGTAATGCACAGAACACAGGAAGACAAAACAATTCTTTGTGTCCTTCGCAAGGAGTCTCCTGGGTAGACCAGTGACTAAGAACACCATAGCAAGATGGATTGCCAAAACAATACAGCTCTGCCACATGCAAGCTGGTGAAGAGCTCACGGAGGGGCCACGAGCCCACTCAACCAGAAAGAAAGGGACAACGATCGCCTTCCTGGCAAACACGCCCATCCAAGACATATGCCTGGCGGCAACATGGGCTTCAGTGCACACTTTCACTAAACACTATTGCGTAGATGTGCAGATGAACAAGGAAGCACAAGTGGGCCAAAGAGTGCTTCAACATATCTTTAACAACCAACGCTCATCTTCCACCCAGCCGCCATATGAGTGACAAAACCGCTACGAAATCTATGCACAGCATAGTGAATCCAGAAAGATTCACGCTGCAAAACGAATAGTTTCTTACCTGTCGGTGTAGTTTTGCAGCTTGAAGATCTTTCTGGATTCACTAGCGAACCCACCCACCTACGCCAGAAAGATGAGGCTGGAGAAGGTGGAAGGACATGGAGTAAGATAGGAACGATTAACAAGGACAAATATACGTGAAGTTTACGTTGAAGGAAAGTTTAATACACATAGCCATGGATTCACCACAAAAGAGAAAAGAAAAAAGAATCCGAAGATGGCGCCCAAGGGTGGGAGCTTCCGCAGGAAGCGTGCCGACGTAACGAAGGTGCACCAAATGGTGGGACGTCGACGCCCACCTGGGCTACAAAAAAAAAAAAAGAGAGAAAAGACTACGAATCCGGACCCAACCACCAGATCGCGGAATAATGCACAGCATAGTGAATCCAGAAAGATCTTCAAGCTGCAAAACTACACCGACAGGTAAGAAACTATTCGTTTTGATGCCCCAATCGAATGGTAGCATTGGACTTGCAGGACGCATGCTTTCACATCCCCGTACTGCCAGCCAACCGGCGTTGCCTATGGTTCACGGTAGGCTACGGACCATTTCAGTTTATCGTGCTCCCCTTTTGGTCCTCTCAGGGCCCCTCGAGTGTTCACGAAAGTGATGGCGGTGGTCGCAGCTCTACTGCGCAGATCAGGGGTTCCAGTCTTCCCCTATCTCGACGACTGGCTATTGAAGACATGCTCGCCCAAGCTGTCGTCTCCCACCTCCTTTCCACCTATACTACTAATGCCCAGAGTGCTGAAGATCAATCGCGATCCGTCCCAAGTCATTCTGGTGGCTCCAGATTGGGCACTGAGAGTCTGGTATCCCAAGCTGCTGCACATGGCTATTGATCCTCTGATCAGACTGCCTCTTCGGGAGGACCTTCTGCCACAGCAGAAGGGGACAGTCCTCCACCCGAACCTGTCCAGCCTCCACCTCCTTGCATGGCGATAGAGCAGCGGCAGTTGATGTCGTTTCACCTGCCTCCCAAAGTCTGTGATGTTATCTTGGCAGCCAGGTGTCCCTTCACTAAAACAATATACACCTGTAGATGGAACAAATTTGTGGCATGGTGCGCAGCAAAGGCTGTAGATCCCTGTGAGAAAGTGCCATCTTTCTTGCATGGGTATGCCCCCACATTTTGCTGAATTGCTGATGTGCTTTGACTGAGTGTACCCTGGGCACCTGCCAACCAGGTGCCCAAGGCCCGTGTTCCTTCCCTAAAACTGTGTTGAAACTAAATCCAATTGGCATCTCTGACCACCTGTCAGCCCCTAGTAAATGGTACCCAGGGCATTGTGACCATAGAAGACCCCTAAGGGCTACAGCACTTATTGTGCCACCCATAGGGGCCCTGTACCCGGACACCCACACACTGCTTTTGCAAGCTGAGTGTCTAAGTACAGAACCAAACAAAGAGTCGACATGGCAGATATCCCTGTGTACCAAAGAATATGGGTTGGTATGAGCACTGCTTATTTGAATGTGTAAGGTTACACTTTGTTTACTGTGCTCTACGGTCCACTCCCCACTCTGGAGTGGATGGTTGTAAATAAAGATAAAGCAAGTCTTTGATCGGCTTGTCTCCCTGGGCACAAGTATAGGCTGGTATCTCCAGCATAAATTAGTGGGACGACTGTTCAATGCTTCATTAGAATAGTTCCATTTTAATTATAATCCAGGCTTTACAACAAAATCCATAATGTTGATTCACATCAATCAAAATGTCTGAATTTTCATCAATATAGCTTTCCTTTCATTGTAGACATTAAATGGCCTCCCAATGCATTTCGGCGCGACCAGCGCCTTTATCAAGGGATCTGTGGGTCAAAATGCGAGTAATTAGTACTACTTTACTGTCGCCAACCAAATAGTGCTATAAATAGCTACCAACATCGCTTAATAATTACTAGAATAAAATAAACTAAACCATACTAGAGTTAGCTAAATACATGACATACTGTTGTTGCACAATATCTAACATGTCTCTTCCGTAATAGTGATAGTATTGCAACATAAACCATCATATATAAAAGAAAAGTGGTTCTATTTCCCCAGTAACGCTGTTGATGCATAACTTGCTGGTTTAACATAAAACCGTGTGATAGGTCTTAGTGCGTAAAAACTCTGCCTAAACTGTTGTCTGGGCGTTTATAATACGAATAGAAACCGCTAAAAGATTTAAGGGAGTGCGGTGTGATGGAGTGTCTAACTTGCCCGCCAAAACGTTGCACTCTAACATATGCGAGTTAAAGGGATTAATGTCAAAATGCTGAAACGCTGCAGTTTACGCTAATGCCGCTTACCGATAAACACAGGTATGCTACATGAGTCTCGCCATCACTCTGGGAAGGACTCTAGCTCAAGACCGAAGTCGCAGGTGAAGTTGTTTTGCAAGGATGTGGAGACCCCGACTACAGAGGTTCAAGTCTCCGAGGGTGAGGCTTCGTCTGTTCATTCACCGAAGCCGTTGTCTAATTCTTCTCCGGCTCCGACTCATTCTTCTGACCAAGAGGGTGAAGGAGAAGAAGAGGACGAAGGAGAAAAGGAGGTTTCGTTGCCTGCGGGTTCGTCGACCCCGGTGCACCGACCTGAGGTTGAGGTCGAAGTCGAGAAGACTCCGCTCCCTCGAGAGCATTCTTTGGGCTCATATCCAGCTTTTCCTGCTCCAGGTCAGGACCCTTCTCAGTTCCTGAATGCTATGTATGGAGTGTATTCAAGGGCTATGTTCCCCTCTGTTGCACCGGTTGGTCCCACTGGTCCATTAGCATACAATCTGGGTATTCCCCAGACTTACGCTCCTGCGCCTTTTATGCCATTCATGCCGGCTCCGACGCGCCCTTGGCTTTTCTCGGCGGCGCCAAAGCCTTTGACGTCAAGACCTTCGACACCGACACCCTCGACGCCGATGCTGAATCCGATCCGACCTTGTGTCCAGCGGTCTGGTTCTCCGGCTTCGGCTAGACGCCGGCTCCTGCTCCGATGGAGTAGATTCCAAATCCGTCGACTTCATTCCTGAAGGAGACGTCGAGGCGTGAGGCATAGAGACTTCTGGAGGAGCAGAGGTACCGTTCTGCAGAAGTGGAAGAGGGTGAGCTGCAGGATTCAGAGGATCTTTTTGACAATCTGGGAGAGGCTAGTGGTCTTGAGCTGTCTCCTGATTATTATTTGGCCTCTGTTTCTGACGCCCCTTCTAAGGATGTGACACCTTATCACGTGGTTATAAGGGAGGCTGCAGACTTGTTGAATATAATACTTCCTACTGCAGAGTATAAAGCTAATATACTGACTGAGGTCCTTCATTCACCCACCTCTGTGGTCGAGCCTATGCTCCCTTTCAATGATGCTTTGGCGTAGCCTATATCGGAGGTTTGGAAAAGACCGCTTACAGCCCCTACTGTTTCGAGGGTGGTTGCGAGAAGGTACAGGGTGGTGCCTGGAGACCTGGACTTTTTATCCACGCAACCTTTGCCAGAGAGCTTGGTTGTGCAGGCGGCCTGCTCGAAAAAATCTGTGGGCGCATTTCCACAGGTTCCTGGGGATAAGGAATCGAAGAAGCAGGACCAGGCTGCGAAAAAAAACTTTTTTCCTCGGCAAGCATGGCGCTCAAATCGACTAATGCTACTTGTCTTATGGGACGCTATATCCATGCATTGATGGATTCGGTCAAACAGCTGGTTCCAAAGCTTCCTGAGGAGGATAGGAAGGATTTTCAAGAGGTGATTAATGACCTTCATGCTGCCGCTAGACCAGTCATTCAGAGTGGTCTGGACACTGCTAACTTGGTCGCTAGAGTGATGGCCACAAGAAGAGCGGCATGGCTTAAATCCTCTGAATTCTCTGTGGATGTCCAGGCAGCCTTGATGGATTTGCCCTTTGATGGGTGAGGAATGTTTGGAAAGAAGGCTGATGCTGCTTTAGAAAGGTACAAGGACAGCAGAGCGACAGCGAGATCTTTATGCCTACAGTCCAGAGGTGCTGTGGGGAAGAGGTTCAGAGGTTTTGGCAGGTCTTCCTTTCGGACCTACAGGCAGCCGCAGCAGCAGCAAAATACGCTGTACAAGTCGTACAGAGGCAGGCAAAGAGCTTGTCCTAGAGGTCGTCAGGCTTCCTCCTCTTGCCAACCACCTGCCACCACAGCAAAGCAGCCCTAGATCCCCCATTCCGGATCATGTGGGTCCAGTGGGAGATTGGAAATTGCTTACATCGGATCTTTGGGTTCTCAATCTCGTGGAGAATGGGTATGCTCTTCCCTTTCGGGAATTTCCCCCCAATTACCCTCCTTGTCAAGGATTTTGTGCGGAGGACCACCTGCTGCTGTTGCAGGAAGAAGTCCTGGCTCTGTTCAGAAAGGGTGCTATAGAGGTGGTTCCAGAGCAGGAGAGGGGTCAGGGGTGCTACTCCCGGTATTTCCTGATCCCCAAAAAGGATGGCAGACTTCGTCCAATCCTGGATCTCAGGATCTTGAACCTTTACCTGCGCAAGTTCTTCAAGCGCTGCTGGAAGAAGACTAGATGGTGTCGATCGACTTGCAGGATGCGTATTTCCACATCCCCATTCTGAAGTTGCACAGGAAGTATCTCCGTTTTACGGTGGGATCGCAGCACTACCAGTTTGCGGTCCTTCCATTTGGTCTTACTACTGCGCCTCGAGTCTTCATTAAGGTGATGGCAGTGGTGGCTGCACATCTCAGAAGGACGGGGGTTCCAGTATTCCCTTATCTGGACGATTGGCTGATCAAAGCAGTGTGTCCGGAGAAGGTGCTCCATCATCTGCAAGTCACAACTCAGTTGTTGTACAGGTTGGGTTTTTCATTAAACTTACCCAAATCTCACCTGGTGCCCTCCCAGCGCAACCTGTTCATAGGCGCAGTACTGGATACAACTGTATGTCGGGCATTCCCTCCACCTAAAAGGATTCGCGACATACAGGAAATGATTCCTTTATTTCACAATGGAGAGGTCGTTCCAGTCCTGAAGGTCCTTCGTCTGCTCGGTCTGATGGCTTCCTGCATTCTGTTGATCAACCATGCACGCTGGCATATGAGGGCACTCTAGTGGTGCCTCCGCAGGCAGTGGTATCAGCACAACCGAGATCTCAGGGAGTCCATCAGGAACTCCAGAGAAACTGCAACGGATCTGTCTTAGTGAAGTGTGGAGGGCAATCTGTCTCAAGGTCTAAAGGAAAGCCTTTCCAGGGGGGTGTGGCCAAGCAGCATGGCCGACAGGACGTGAGCTCCTCCGGCAAATCGGCCCTAAAATCCTGTAAATACATCCTGCAAGGGCTCCTGAGGAGTACAATCGGGCACTTCACGTCCCCCTGACACCCAGGGGCAGGTCCTGAGGCGATACTAGGCGTCCCGCAGGCAGCGACGCCGAGAAAACTGTTGGCCCTGCGGAGCCCCGGCCCTGGAACTACGCGAGGCCGGGGTCTGAGGCCTGTTGCTGGAGAGTGGCGAAGTCTGGCGTAAGAGGACCTGCGGGGGTCCAGGGACCTTGGACCCGCGTTGGCGTCGCCAGGACACCAGAACCTGCTGCCGGCGAGTATCCGACCTGAGCAGCGTTTGGAGGGGGGGTCTCCGGCCTGAACTGACAGAGCCCGGACGGCTGGCACTGCCGCTATTGTGGGTGTGGGCTGCGGAGCGACTGAGACCCCGGGAGCTGCATCTGCCTCGCAGGGGGGACATCACTGTTGGGATCCTTGTCCGTCCGCGGGGGCCCTCGGGGGTTGAGGGAGCCTAGTTTGTCCCCGCCGGGCCCTGTCGAAGGGGAGTGGAGGCGGCCCATCGCTAGGCGAGGCCCCGGACTGCGACCTGTACCTCCGGAGGGGCGGAGTCCCAAGGCCTAACGACAACAGCGTTCGATGCCAGGGCAGAGCACCGAGTGATCCCTGCGGGGGGCCTGATGTTCTCTGGCGACCCGGAGCGTGGAAGACGGTCATAGGGGGGACCATTTTCAAGGAGGTGTTCGAGCGACACCTCGAGCTGGCCGGCCCTGGGGAGTGACGACGGCCCCGCGGAGTGACGACAGCCCCGCGTGGACTGAAGGCTGTGCTAGGCCCAGCTGGAAATGCGACTGGAATATCCTGTGACTGACTACCATCGGAGCCGGCCATGCGGTGCAGGATCTGACATTTGATGGAGAGATCTGGTAGGGAAAACCTCAGGGAGAGTGGACATTGAGAGTGGAGAGCTGGTGCAGCGGTTCCTTTGAGCCAGGATCATTGCTGAGGTCCCGGGGTCAGTATAGGACCTGGCTGCCATCCATTGACCCCCCCCCCCCCCCCCCCCCCCCCTGCTCCTGTCGAACTGAGAACACAGCTTGGAGGGTTGGGCCTGAGGTCAGGCATGCCCGCGTCCACTCTGGTGTGCAGGACATAACGCTGAGGGTCAAGCCGCCTCTGTGGTGGGACCAACGACAACCTTGCGGATTGAGATCTTCCTTGCAAGGCGCAGCGGACAGATGGGCAGAAGCTGCATGCGGACAATCTGATGTGCTGGACCTCTGCGGAACCTTGGCGGGTAGGGCGATCACATATACGGAAGGGTCCGTCATGGATAGGACACTTTACATCACCTGAGAGTTATGGAACCTACCTGCGGCCTAGGCCGCCTCCTCACACTGAAGCTGTGGTGCCTGGCGAGTGGAGTGGCGGCGGGGTACGGGCATCGCCATGTCTGAACTGGGGTGGCAGAGTGGGCTTAAGAACGGTGATGGATTAAACCCAGATCTTTTGACTGGGTGTGAGTGTTTGATTGATTCAGATGCTCCGTCCATCACCACCCCCTTTTGTACCGCTTTTGGCCGCCATAAGTGTGGCAGGGTATGCTCAGACGTGAGTCCCTTGCTCACTTTGCCACTGGATTCAAGCAAGCCGGGCTGAAGACGGCTGGAATGCCAGAAACCGGTCCTTGGTAGCTTGTTTCCGGTCCAGGGAAGTCATGGCTTGGCAGTTCGGGCTGGACTGTTCCCATGAGGCACAGGGTCAGACTGATTTCCATATAGCCATGTCTGAACTGGGGTGGCAGAGTGGGCTAAAGAACGGTGATGGATTAAACCCAGATCTTTTGACTGGGTGTGAGTGTTTGATTGATTCAGATGCTCCGTCCATCACCACCCCCTTTTGTGCTGTAAGGCGGCGTTCCTCATGTCCATCACATCCGCCCGCAGGGTGAGTGAAATTAAGGCGTTGTGTTGCCAAGAACCTTATACTGTATTTTATGCTGCTAAGGTTGTTATGCGTACTCACCATAAATTTCTTCCAAAGGTTATCTCTGATTTCCATGTTAACCAGACCATAACTTTACCTACGTTTTTTCAGAATCCTTCGTCTCCAGCGGAAAGGTCTGTGCATTCCCTGGATGTTAGGAGTGTGTTGAAAGTTTATCTGGATAAAACCAAAGATATTCGTAGGTCAGACCAATTGTTTATCAACTATGGATCAGTCAGGACCGGTCTTGCTACCTCAAAACAGTCCCATCTCAAGGTGGATTGTGTCCTGTATAGAATTGTGTTACCAGAAGGCTAATAAGTCCTTAGGGGGTAAACCTAAGGCTCAATCCACCAGGGGCAAAGCTGCCACGACTGCTTTGCTACGTAATGTTCCAATTGCAGAAATCTGCAAGGCGGCCACTTGGAAGTCGGTCCATACCTTTGCTAAGCATTACTATCTGAAAGAGACACGTTCGTGATAGATTCCTTACCTTAGAATATCCCCAGGCGTCAGACTGGATCCGGAAACTTTTGCGTAGCAGTACCCTTGCGCGTCGGTAGGCGTCGTCTGCGGCTCCGCGTCTGTCGTCGGCGTCGTGGGCGCCGTGATGACGTCGTCGGAGTACTTAGACGCCGCCTCCGCGTGCTGACGTCAGTTCTTCTTTTTTCTGCACCAGCCAGCGCATATCTGGAAAGAGCAGTTACCCAAGTAAATTTTTGACTAACTTTTTGATCATTTTTTGATCATTCTTCGAACGACTTCGATCGGTGCCGTAGGGATGCCCGGATTTAAACACTGTGAGGAGTGCGACCGCACGATGTCAGTCACGGACCCCCACCACCTGTGTTTGACCTGTCTAGGCGTCGACCACGACGACAAGGCCTGCTCCGACTGCCAGGCCATATCTTCGAAAGCCAGGCGGGGGCGGTCCCGCAGGCGACTCGAACTCCGGCAGTCAGCCCGCGCCGCGTGAGGTCCCGGTCCCACGGGAGGTTGAGGGACAGGTCGCGGGGACGGAGCCACCAAAGCTCCTGGAGTTGGCACCACTCCTCCGGGCGGAAGTCGTCGTCCGGTAAAAAGCACAAGAAGTCGAAGAGGCGTCATCGCTCTTCTGACTTCCCCCCGACGCGGCCGGGGGTTCGGGTGACACCGCCCGCGCGCCTCCTTCGGAGTCGCGGGCGTCGCGACCTGCCCCACACCCTCCGGTCCCTGGGCAGAATGCGACGCCGGAGGAGATCGAGCGCTTCCTCATGGCCATGAGGTCCCTTTCTCCTCTGACGGGCTCCGCGGCACCTCCAGGCCCAGCGGACACGTCTGGGGGCCCTAGCTGGTCAGGGGCTCCGCCTACGACGCCGTCAGGGGCTCCGCCTACGACGCCGTCGGGTGCTTCGGCCCAGACGCCGCCGGCCCCTTCGGGCCCGGCGCCGCAGGGCTCCACGGCCCCGGCGCCTTCGGGCCCGGCGCCGCAAGGTCAAGCGGCCCCGTCGCCACCGGCGCCTTTGGGCCCGGTGCCGCGGGACACCCCTGGACCTTCCTCGGGCTCTGGAGCGTCACCAGTGGGCCTTACGACCCACCGGCGTTGGTCCGTTAGGTGTCGCCCCTGGCGCCGCCCGAGGACGGCCCCCGATTCCTCCTTTGTTCCGGTTCCGACATCGGAGCGGCGCCGCTGGGCGCCGCATCCAACGCCGTTTATTTCCACTTCTAAGAACCGGCCCCATTGAATTACAACCCTGAGTATCAGGAGATGGGTGATGAGGAGGATTGGGAGGGGTCTGAAGAACCTCTGACCAGGGAGTGTCCGTCTCAAGAGGACTGGGCAGGAAACCTTGGGGAGGCCAGTGGCCTGGACACCACTCCAGACACTGGTTTTGTCTCTCCTTCTACCGTGGCTTCGGAGGAGGGGGCAACCTATGGTGTGGTGTTGACGAGGGCTGCCAAGGCCTTGGGCCTTGAGCTCCCCGTCGCGGCCGTGAGGACTAACCTCCTCACTGAGGTCCTTAATCCGCAGTCCTGCTCGGCCGAGCCTCTGCTGCCCTTCAATGAGGCCTTGACCGACGTTCTTTTGGGCACCTGGTCCAAGCCCGCTATGGGTTCGCCCGTAGATAGGAACGTGGCCAGACCCAACCGCCCGGCGCGGGCGACCCATGTTTCCTGTCCTCCCACCCCACCCGAGAGTCTGGTCATCCAGGCCTCAAATACCACTGACTCGCTGGGCAGAGCAATGGCAACGACGGTGGTGGTGAGACGCCACGCCTGGCTGAGATCCGCCAATTTTTCGGCAGATGTCCAGAACACTCTGATGGACATGGCGTTCGATGGCCGTCGCCTCTTTGGCGACAAGGCAGACCACGTGCTTAAACGCTTTAACGACTCCTGGGCTACGGCCAAGTCCTTGGGCCTCTCGGCCCCGCGCCAGCAAACTGCTGCTTTTCGCTCCTTTCGTGGCCAAGGAAGGGGTGTCCCCACACGTGCTGCCAGCCACTTGCCGCAGACTAACATCCAGCGCGGCGGCGGCCGTGGAAACCGCCGTGGAGGCGGTCGGGGACAACGGCGAGGTCAGTCCACACCTTCCCCCGCAGCATCCGCCTCTAAACCCTCCTAGTCCGTGCTTTTCGGCCCATGTGACGCCAGTGGGGGGCAGGGTTCGCCATCACCACTCACACTGGCGCACTGTCACTTCGGACAGGTGGGTGCTGCAGATCGTCCGGAGGGGCTACTCCCTCCCCTTCGAGACGACTCCTCAAGCCATGCCACCGCAACACCACCGCGTATCGGGGGATCACTTGCGGCTCCTGCAGGAGGAAGTTTCGGCCCTCTTGGCCAAGGGGGCCATCGGGCAGGATCCTGGACCAGAAGTAGGACGTGGTTGCTGCTCCCACTACTTTCTGGTACCCAAGAAGGGCAAAGGGGGCCTACGCCCTATCTTGGATCTAAGGAACGTCAACGGCTTCCTCCGGAAGGAGAAGTTCAAGATGCTGACTCTGGCTCAGGTCTTAGCTGCCCTAGACCCAGGAGACTGGATGGTAGCGTTGGACTTGCA
This sequence comes from Lissotriton vulgaris, assembly GCF_964263255.1. Classification (NCBI taxonomy): domain Eukaryota; kingdom Metazoa; phylum Chordata; class Amphibia; order Caudata; family Salamandridae; genus Lissotriton; species Lissotriton vulgaris. The sequence goes on along the minus strand of NC_141700.1, from coordinate 771,548,518 downwards.
GGACGCGTATTTCCACATCCCCGTCCTGCCAGCCCATCGGCGTTACCTGCGGTTCACGGTAGGCCACGAGCACTTTCAGTTTACCGTGCTCCCCTTCGGCCTTACCAGCGCCCCAGGGTGTTCACGAAGGTGATGGCGGTGGTCGCAGCTCATCTGCGCAGGTTAGGGGTCTCAGTCTTCCCCTACCTCGACGACTGGTTGTTGAAGGCGGGCTCGCCCCAGACAGTCGTCAGCCACCTCCAGAATACGGCGGATCTCCTGCACCAGCTGGGGTTCTCCATCAATGTGCCAAAGTCACACCTGTGTCCCTCTCAGAAGCTCCTTTTCATCGGAGCGGTTCTCGACTCGGCGCAGTTTCGAGTTTACCCGCCATAACAGCGGGTTCGGGATATACAGGCTCTGATTCCAATCTTCCAGCCTTTATCCTGGGTTTCGGTCAGGTTGACGCTGAGGCTTCTGGGGCTGATGGCTTCCTGCATTCTTCTGGTGCATCACGCCCGGTGGCGGATGCGGGCTCTGCAGTGGGACCTGAAGTTTCAGTGGGCCCAGCATCAGGGCAACCTGTCCGACCATGTCCTGATCTCGAAAGGCACTGCGAGACAGCTGCAGTGGTGGCTCACAGACCGCGATTGGGTCAGCGGCAGATCCCTCTCCCTACCCCAACCGGAGCACGTAGTTGTGACAGACGCGTCCCTCCAGGGCTGGGGAGGCCACATGGGAGAGGCGGAGATCAGAGGCCTCTGGTCTCCAGCGGAGTCCCGGCTCCATATCAACCTTCTGGAGCTGCGGGCGATATGTCTAGCACTGAAGGCATTCCTCCCCTCTGTCCGGGGGGGTGTAGTGCAGGTGTTCACGGACAACACCACCGCCATGTGGTACTGCTACAAACAGGGCGGGGTGGGGTCGTGGACCCTCTGCCAGGAGGCTCTGCGCCTCTGGCAATGGCTGGAACATCAGGGCGTGACTCTGGTGGTTCACCACCTGGCCGGTTCTCTGAACGCCAGGGCGGACAAACTCAGCCGCCGGTGCATGATGGATCACGAATGGCGTCTGAACTCGAACGTGGCGCAAGGTCTCTTTCTGCAATGGGGAGAGCCTTGGTTAGATCTATTCGCCACCGAAGAGAACGCACAATGTCATCAATTCTGCGCGTTGGAATTTCCAAGGCGGCACTCGCTCGGAGACGCTTTTCGTCGCGAGTGGAGTTGCGGTCTGTTGTACGACTTTCCGCCTATACCACTTCTGCCCAGAGTGCTGAAGAAGATCAGGCGCGACCGGGCACAAGTCATCCTTGTGGCTCCGGACTGGGCACGAAGGTACTGGTATCCCGAGCTACTCAGTATGTCAGTCGATCCCCCGGTTCGTCTGCCTCTTCGGGAGGACCTTCTGTCGCAGCAGCAGGGGACGGTCCTCCACCCGACCCTGTCCAGTCTCCACCTCCATGCTTGGAGATTGAGCGGCGACAATTGAGGCCATTTGACTTGCCACCTGAAGTTTGCAACATCATTCTGGCAGCCAGGCGTCCCTCCACGAAGTCGGTATACGCCTGCAGGTGGAACAGATTTGTGGCGTGGTGCACAGCAAAGGCTGTGGATCCCCTTAATGCCCCCTTTCTGAGGTTCTCCTCTTTCTCTTGCCCAGCAGGGCTCTGCTCTGGGTGCTATCAAGGGCTATCTTTCAGCTCTTTCAGCCTTTCTGAGGCTGCCTGATCAACCTTCTTTGTTCAAGTCCCCTGTGAGAAGTTGGCCTGATATATAAGTGAGCACTTTGTATCAGTCCAAACAACCCTTATGGTGATTGGTTGTAAGTCAACCTTATAGACCAGCTATCCTAGTAGCGTGGATACGAGCAGTCTTCGGGCTAAACTCTAGAGGGCGTGCTAAGCCAGCCGTTATACCATCACATATACCCCTTGAACACCAAGTGAAAGGACACCACACAAGTGTTATGAAAATAAACAGTGTATTTATTTAGATCACAACAGCCCTGTACTCTTAAAGAGGACAGGGTACTAAGCACAAAACAAAACTCTTACGAAAATACTTTAAGTTGCACAATTTTCACAAATACCCGAGGGGCACAGGAAACCATATACTACAAAAGTGGAATGCGAAATTACTAGCAGGTAAGTACTGTACTAATAGGCTTTGGAATCGCTAGGACTTGACTACTGAACCTTCAGATTACTAATAGGAGGCCTAGGGGACTCGGGTGCCGAGTGTGCACTCTCACGCGTGATGCGGGACAAAGTCTATGGTAGCTAGATTTCACAAAGTTAGTGTTCTCGGGCGAACCCGACCTGGTAGGAGGAAAACGAAAGTGAATTCCGACCCTTGGATAGTGAGGCTATGCTGGGGCACCGAAATGCCGAAGTTACCTAGCCCAGGGGCTGCAGCTGCATAGGTCTCAAAAGACGTCGGGAATCCTCGTTGACAGACCAGGAGCCTGAAGAAAGAAGTTGCTGGCAGGCGACCAGTGAAGAGAGTTCGAGTTGATCCATGCCTGGATGGAAGATGGATGACACCTGAAAGCAGAGGGGACCAAGTTCGTGACTACTAGCCAGTAGTCAGGTGGCACCAGGAGGGCACCGGATGGTAGTCACCTCGACTAGGTGAGGGGGCGACGCTTTGCTCTGCAGATCTCAAGGACCAGGAGGCGTTGTCGGCGACCAGGATGGAGGAGCGAGCTGTCCCACGATGGATGAAGCTGTCGACGTCGCTGGACCCAGGATTGGGGCAACAAGTCTTGGCTAATTCAAGCCCACGCGGTGGACTCAAAATGGCGTCTGGAGTGGACCAGGAGGGTCCGGGGTGCTCCTCTTTTGGAAGGGAGCAAGGGCCAGTCTGGAGCAACCAGACCAGCAGCAGTGATGTCGTCGGGCGTCGTTAAGAAGGCCACAAGCCAGCGGGCTAGTAGCCAAACAACGCGGTGAGCAGCAAAAAGCAGAAGTGCCCCACGCAGATCGTGGAGATGCTGGGAGGCTGAACTTCGGTGCTGGAGCTGCTCAGGGTCGGGGCTTCTCGGACCCCAAAGCACTCACCAGAGGATCCCTCGGCGGTCGTGCTGGAAAGAAGTCGTGCAGTCTTGAAGATGGCCGGAAGTCGTGCAGTCTTGAAGATGTGCGGTCCCTCGAGGTCTCGTCGCACCCACGGTTCTCAGCTTTGCTGTAGAGGTGGGTAGAGGTCAGAGGTGCCAGGGAAGCCGGTTCTCGTCGAGCTGGGCAGTCGGAGTCCGGAGGAAGGACTTGCAGCAGACCGCAGTGTTCTTAAGATGGTGCCTGCGGATGCAGGGTGACTACTCCTTAGTCACAAGGGAGAATCTTGAAGAAGAAATCTTGAAGTCCTTTCGTAGAAAGTCGTGTCTTGATTCCAAAGATGATCTAATTTGGAAGGGTCCCCGCTCCTGCCTTTATCCTAAAGAAATGGGTGGGTACGCGACTAGGTCCTGCCCTAGGGGTGGGACCAGGAAGGGGGGTGGTTACACCCCTCTCCCATGCCGGACTTTCCCCAGGCCAGGGGCTGGTGTGCCCCTGGAACTGGTTCTAGCTGGCAGATGCGTAGTGAGCACCGGGGTGCCACTCAGCAGTCACCTTCCTGTAAAGCCCTGCCTACCCAGGATACACAAAACCCTGTCTGGGATGGTGCTAGCACCGCCCCGGACAGGAAACCCTTTGTCCAAGCTCTCCTCGCTTGAAGGACTCCCAGCAGCAGGAGATCAGACTCGTGTCTGTGGTGGCAGCATCCATTTTGTGGAGCTGAGGCTTCGTTTAACTTTAACCGGGGTTCACAGTTACATACATGTCGTGTCCCTCTAGAAGGGTGGAATGCTAACCCCGTCGCCAGAATTGGCGAGGGGTTAGTATCCCAATTCGTATGACACCTTACTCGACAGGTTTTGATAAAGCAATACCAAAGATAGCATTTAACCGCGAGGATTATAATGCACTTAAGAGTATATGGTATGCGTTATCATGGAACAGCTATTAGGACTTGGTTCCGCAAGCTGCAAACGGGCTCAGCTCATGCCAGAGCACCATTTCACACGATTCCAAGCACTCTGCCTTCAGGATTGTCAAGGCCTGCCATAGGAGTGACTGATAGGAATCTGTGTGTCCATTTTTAGAGTTAGATATAGGTATACTATATCTATAGCATAGGGTGATTACACCACCTTGCCCCAGCTGTCGTGCAGCCAGTTGTGTCAGATTTAGATGGCCATCCAGGGGTGGCATAATACATGCTTCAGCCCCTGGTAGGCCCTGGGTACACCTATGCCCTGAGTTACAGGGTCTGATAAGGTGGCCCAGTTCCAATTGGATAATGCACCTAAGGTACACATGTCAATTTAGTGAGAGAACAGCTAGGCTGTGGGTATGATTGGCAGGCCCACAGCCAGAGAAAGTCGTAAACCAGTGAAGCAAAAACAAAAAATCTGGGTGATCATAGGATTGCAGATACTACTCTCCTACATCCCCTATCGGTAATCGATTCCTGAAGGGCATCACACATACGTTCACTCCTGTTCCCTTTGTGATGCCTCAGTGGGACTTGAACATGGTTCTTACATTTCTGATGTGCGCTCCCTTTGAGCCACTTCACAACTGCCCTCTTCGTCTTCTCACTTTGAAGACTGCCTTCCTGGTAGCCATCACCTCTGCCAGGAAAGTGAGTGAGCTCCAGGCTCTATCTTGTAAACCTCCCTTCCTTTCAGTCCACCCGGACAAGGTTGTGTTAAGGACAAGGCCCTCCTTCCTACCCAAGGTAGTCACGGCCTTCCACATTGGGCAATCTATCACCTTGCCCACCTTCTTTACGCCTCCGCATCCCTCGAGAGAGGAAGAGAGGCTCCACCGTCTGGACCCAAAACGTGTGCTCTCATTTTATTTGAATCGCACACACCAGTTCCGGGTGGATGACCAACTCTTTGTTGGTTACTTGGGCGCTAAGAACGGGAAAGCAGTGCACAAGCGGACCATCTCGCGGTGGATCATCTTGTGTATCCAGGCGTGTTACTCCTTGGCTAAGAAGGAACCCCCTATGGGGCTGAGGGCTCATTCCACTCGAGCCACAGCGACTACAACTGCTTTGGGCCGAGGACATTTGCCAGGCATTAACGTGGGCCTCGCTGCACACGTTTGCAAGACATTATTGCCTGGACAGCCAAGTCCGGAAGGATGGCTTCTTTGGCCGTTCGGTCCTCCAGGACTTTCTGGTGTGATTATTGGTTCGCAGACCCACCACCACGGGGTTGGTATTGCTGGGGTATCTATTCTAAGGTAAGGAATCTATCACTAACGTGTCTCTTTCAGATGCACAAGTTACTACTTGTGTAACGATATATCTGTAAGAGACATTAGTTAGTGATAGATTCCTTACCAACCCACCCATCCTCCCCGTTCTGCGAACCGATATCTAGGGTTAAGGTCATCCCCTTTCAGGGCCCTAGTTTCATGGCACCAGTGTTGGTTTTTGGCATAGCTCTGCATTTCTGGCGCGGAAAAGCTGTCTAAGAACTGACGTCAGCACGCGGAGGCGGCGTCTAAGTACTCCGACGTCATCACGGCGCCGACGACTGACGCGGAGCCGCAGACGACGCCTACCGACGCGCAAGGGTACTGCTACTCAAAGGTTTCCGGATCCAGTCTGAAGCCTGGGGATATTCTAAGGTAAGGAATCTATCACTAACTAATGTCTCTTACAGATATATCGTTACACAAGTATTAACTTGTGCGTCTGGACACTGATGCCAGGACAGACGCTCAGGTTGGGCAGGCTTCGCTGCGAAATCTGTTTGCATAGTAGTGGTGTTATTTTTCTTCTTTCCACCGCCGCTTTGGTGTGGGGATGGGCTTGCCATTCTAGTCACTAGATTGACTATACACAGTGATCCCCTACTACAGAAGGAGTAGTTTCTGTCCTGTAACTCCAGTTCTTTAGTAGGGGTATCTCTGTTATAGTCATAAGCGCCCGCCCTCCTCCCCGGTGGAGAAAGATATTCATGTAAGGAATGCTACAGGTCTGGCGTGTTCTGCCTTCAAAAAGAACTGAAAGTAATAGGGACCTGCTGTGCATTCTGGGATACTGAGAGATTTCTGGAAGGTTCTCTTAAAGGCACAGTATCCTGTTCTGAGCCACATAATGGCAGCCTATGGGGCTTGTCAGTCCACAACTTTCTCTATCATTCCAGAGGCTTCTGCTGGTAAGGGAAGGATTTTCTCTGTGGAAAACACTGGACAGGCTGTGCTGTTTGTGGGATTTTGGTGGAATTTCAGTTGAAGTACTGGACAGTGTAGCCTGTGGATATAGGCTGCATTATCTGTCTTTAAATTCTCTCTTAAGTGTCTGTGCAGGGCTGCAATTTTTGACAACTTAAGAGATTATTTTTGATTGCTCCGGGGTCCACGCACATGGGTGAGACTATTCACTAGATTATGACTATAACAGAGATACCCCCACTACAGACCTGGAGTTACAGGACAGAAACTACTCCTGCAATCTTTGTTGTTGTTTCTCATGTTTCGAATGCATGTTCATGTATGGTGGAAATTCTTTACAGCATGATTCAGCTCTGGTGTTTATTAGACTGCAATTGCTTATATATATATATATATATATATATATATATATATATATATATATATATATATATATATATATATATATATATATTACTATTATAAAGAGAGAACAGAAACCTTTTGGCAATGTAAACTCGGGAACCACAGCGCCAATCCACACACCCAATACATTGTTGTAATCCTCAGGGTGTGTAGATGGACATAAGCTGCATAAAAAAAATAAACGTAAATTAAAAAATGAAAGTTTAAGAACAAAGTAGTCCCCTAAAACAAGCGCCGGCCGCGACGTAGCGCTGACCGCGACCTACACCTGCGTGATGACGACAGGCGGGGGTGAGCGGCGAGGAGTGGCGCGGCAGCTCAGGTAAGGCGAGGCGGTCCGGGCAATGACTGGGCGGGCGGGGGCCCGGGAGTGGGGGCTAATACAGAGCGCGGCTGAGGTAAGGCGAAGGCGGGCGGGAGGTAGGCGAGCGGGCAGCGGTATAGGCAATGTCAGGGCGGGGGGCCCGGTCGGGACTAAACAAATGCTCAAAATGCAGCCCCCAGCCCCCTTCTGCCCCCGGGCAACGCCAGGGCGGGCTGCTAGGCAGAGGCGGGAGGCGTGTGGGAGGCAGGCGGGCGTGCAGCGGTATAGGCAATGTCAGGGCGGGGGGCCCGGCCGGGACTAAACAAAAGCACAAAATGCAGCCCCCAGCCCCCTTCTGCCCCCGGGCAATGCCGGGGCGGGCTGCTAGTATTTGCATCCATTTTGCAAGCTGCGATCCTGACAAAGAATTAAAAGCTGAAATCTTTACCTTGCTCGTGGGCCCCTCTTTCTTCCAGGCAAACTTGGTTTCGGATATTTCAGCGGCGTGCCTGAGCCGCGGAGGACAGCCCTGGGGCTGTTCCAGCCCCCCACGGAGACGCTTACAACGCCACCAATGTGGGAGCAAGGAGCGTTTGTTGGGGATAATGGACAGCTGCGGAGTTGTCATGTGACTCTGCATACCCCACTGTGGTCTCACCTCTTCATCAACAGTGTGCTCCAAGGCAGACCACTCACTGAAGGAGGACAGGACATCACACTACAGGTACCATGAAGCCCTGCGACCGTCAACGCCCACTTGGGCGGGTGCTTGTGGCGTGGTTTTGCCTAAAGAATGCCTGCCTTGCAGCTCGAGTCAGTGCCTCTGAAGAAGTAGCAATACGAAACGCGCCAGGCTGACTTTTCATTGAATTTGCTGTATTTGCATCCATTTCGCAAGCTGCGATCCTGACAAAGAATTAAAAGCTGAAATCTTTACCTTGCTCGTGGGCCCCTCTTTCTTCCTGGCAAACTTGGTTGTGTGTTGTGTGTTATGTGTGTGTGTGTGTGTGTGTGTGTGTATGTATATGTGTATATATGTATGTGTATATATGTATATGTGTATATATGTATGTGTATGTATGTGTATATATGTATATGTGTATATATGTATGTGTATATATATGTATATATATTTATGTGTATATATATATTTATGTGTATATATATATATTTATGTGTGTATATATATATCACATATAATATAGTGTTTCTGGGGTCCCGCGCATAGGCGGGAATATTCTAATGCTTAGGACTTTGATGAGGATACCCCTGGAAGAGAACTAGGATTACAGGTAAGTAACTAATCCTTCCTGGCTGGCACCAGGGGTTGTTGATCTTTGAGCAGAACCACTGCTCGTGGGAGTCCCAGTCTTTGAATGAGCAAGGCCGTCCGGTCCCCTGGGGTTTTCGAGGTTGCTGACCACAGGAGATGCCGGGATTTAGCAGGAGTAGGTTCGAGGGTCGACAAGCCTGTAGGGCTGGGGCCAAGTCAGTTGGTGTTATCCTCTTATTAGCAGCTGCACGGCAGGTCTTCTTTCTTTTTGTTTTGGAATCTGGATCTGAGGAAGGAAGGTTCAGGGTGCCCCTAAGTACTATATTTAGGGGTGTTACAGGTATGGGAAGGTCAGGGACCAATGGGTCCCTTCCCTGGGGTGAGTACACCCCCTATCCTGCCACTCTCCAGTGGGAGGGAGACTGGAGCATGTCTCTGCTTAGGTAGGGTTCCCCATCCTCAAGATGGCGAGAGCCCGGAGTTGTGCTTCACATCGCCTCCCCCACCTGAGGGGTGGGGTTGGCAGAGGCTGGCACACCCCCTTGCCCCACTTAGTTTTTCCCGCCTGTCTTCCCACCAGAGTGGGGGTCAGAACCGGTGGGGGACAGTTGCTGAGTACAGCAAGTGGCCTGGAGAAGCTCACAAAGAAGGCATGCTTATGAAGCCTCCCCCGCCCATCCTGGGGGAGGAGGCTTGCTTCCTTGTCCCAGGATGTGCATTGTTCCAGGCCCCCGAGAGCAGCAGGCTCTCGACCCAGGGGTCCAGAAACATGTCTGGTGGTGGCAGCCACTTAGTCAGGACACTGAGCGTGGGATGCCTTTTAGGGGGCATCTCTAAGATGCCCTCTGTTGTACATTTGACATTAAATCCCACACTGGCATCAGTGTGGGTTTAATGTGCTAAGAAGTTTGATACCAAACTTCGATTTTCAGTGTAGCCATCATGGTGCTGTGGAGTTCGTGATGACGACCTCCCAGCACCACATACTCTTAATGGCAGCACTGCACTTACAGTGCCCAGGAATGGTCCTGGGTATTCCAGGGGTACAGGCCTCATGCACCTGTACCCACACCACTGGCATAGGGCACCCAGCTAGAGGGGTGACTGAGGTATGCCAGGGCAGTGTGTTGTGGACATGGCACACAGGGATGTGTGCCATGTCGACTTTGTTTTGTACTGCACCAGGACACTCAGCCTGCAAAGGCAGTGTGTGTGTGTCAGGGTACAGGACCCCTAATAAGTGCTGCATCCCTTAGTGGCCTTCTCTGGTCACAATGCCCTGGGTACCTAGGGTACCTTTTACCAGGGGCTGACCTGTGGCCAGAGATGCCAATTGGGTTTAGGTTTCAATACAGTGTTAGGGAAGGAACACAGACCCTGGGCACCTGATTGGCAGGAGCCCAGGGCACACTCAAAGCACATCAGCAATTCTGCAAAAAGTGGGGACATAACATCCAAGAAAGATGGCACTTTCTCACAACGGTCAGCATTACCAGTTCAGGGTTCTCCCATTCAGAGTCACCACAGCACCCAAAGACTTCACAAAATGTCTAGCACTGTAGCAGCCCACTTAAGAAGACAACAAATTAATGTCTTCCCATACTTGGACGACTGGCTCATAAAAGCCAAGTCGCATTCCCAGTGTGTAAATCACACACACACCACAATCCAACTACTTCACTACTTAGGGTTAACAATAAACCTTAAAGTCTCGCCTCCTACCGTCCCACATCCAACAATATCTAGGTGCCACAATAGACACCTCAAAAGGCCTTTCATATCCCAATCCAGCCAGGATAGCAAGCATGCAGGCCCTTATATCAAAATTCCAGCCGCAGCACTCACTTCCAGCTCGAGTGTTTATGCAACTAATAGGTATGATGGCTTCTTGTATATTCATCGTACCTCATGCAAGACTCCAGATGCGCACCTTACTGGAATGCTTAGCACGTCAGTGGAACCAAGCTCAAGGTCAGCTAACAGATCTGATGTTGGTGGACGGCCACACACATCGCTCTCTGCAGTGGTGGAACACCCAAAACCTTTCCAAAAAAGCGATCGTTCCTAAAGCCGGTTCCACAAATCGTGCTAACAGCAGACGCATCGCTCACCGGCTTGGGAGCTCATCTACTACATTACACCATACAGGGGACATGAACACCTCAGCAAAGGTGCTCCACATCAAACATTTGGAGCTACTGGCTATCTTTCTGGCATTAAAATCATTCAAGAAACACGTATCAGGCAAAGATGCCTTAGTCTGGACGGACAACTCAACAGCGATGTATTATTTAGAAAAACAGGGGGGGCGCACTCTGCAGCTCTCTCAACTAGCACAGAGTATATGGAGGTGGGCTGTTCCTCAAATCATATTCCTTTTAGCCCAACATCTTCCAGGAATACAGAATCAGATGGCCAATCTGTTAAGTCGTCAGACACAACAGATTCACGAGTGGGAACTATATTCCACAAGTCTTTCAACTGTTTTTTAAAATGTGGGAGCATCCAGAGATAGATCTCTTCGCAACACATTCAAACACAAAATTCCCAAGCTTTGCCACCAGACATCCACACCCATTGTCCAAAGGCATTGCGATGTGGATGAATTGATCAGGCAGATGTGCGTACGCATTTCCGCCTCTCCCACTCGTTCCGTTAGTGGTACGCAAGCTGCAACATCAGTCACTAACACTGATCCTAGTTGCTCCAACATGGGCAGACAGCCATGGTACACAACATTGCTGAAACTATCAGCAGTCCGGCACCAAAAACTACACCTCTCCCCCACAACTCTTAAAACAGAACCATGGAGAGATCAGACATCCAGATCGAGCACAGCTCAACCTAGCGATCTGGCTCCTGAAGTCCTAGAATTTGGTTACCTCAATCTTCCACCTGATTGTATGAACGTTACCAAAGAGGCTAGGCACCTCACCGCTTGAGCCTGCTCTGCAACCGAGTGGAAAAGATTTGTGATATACTGTACCAATAACACAAATCAATCCTCTAGATACGTCCATTCAACACATCATATGTTACCTGCTGCATCTTCAAAGATGTAATCTAGCATACACATCAATTATAATACATCTCGCTGCCATAGCAGCTTACCTGCAAAGCAGACATTTGCCATTGTTCAAGGTACCTGCCATTAAAGCATTTATGGAAGGCCTCAAAAGAATAATTTCTCCCAGGGTACCACCATCTCCAGTGTGGAATCTAAACATCGTCCTCACTAGGTTAATGGGTCCTCGATTCGAACCTCTACATAAATGTGAGCTACAATTTCTTACATGGAAAGTCCTTTTCCTTGTGGCCATCACATCTCTCAGAAGAGTCGGTGTGCTACAGGCACTAACTATTCAAGAACCATTTTTTACAACTCCATCATAACCAAGTGGTTCTCAGAACAAATCCCAAATTCCATCCTAAAGTTATTTCTCCCTTCCATCTCAACCAATCTGTAGAGTTGCCAGTGTTGTTCTCGCAATCACAAACAGTAGCAGAAAGAGCTCTTCATACACTAGACGTAAAAAGAGCACTTCTTTACTATATTGGCAGAACAAAACCTTTTTACAAAACAGCTTTTTGTATCCTTCTCACCACCACATAAAGGCAGTCTAATATCAAAGTCTGGAATTGCACGGTGGATTGTCAAATGTTTACAAATTTGCTATCATAGCAAAACGTACACTTTCTATTCCTCCTAAAGCCCATTCTACCAGCAAAATAGGGTCTTTCATCGCATTTTTAGGGAACATTCCCTTAGATATCTGCAAAGCAGCTATATGGTCTACACCGCACACATTCGCAAAAAACTATTGTGTAGATGTGCAAGCAAAACAACTAGCTAGTGTGTGCCAGGCTGTACTCAAAACACTATTTCAGACTACTGCAACAGATACTGGGGGCCGCCGCTAAAGACAGTACTGCTATGCAATCTATGCATAGTGTGTGATCTGCAACTTATATGCCTCGAACGGAAATGCTACAGTATGCATCTGTTCTTGGCATGTAGAGCTGCAGATTCACACACATCCACCCACCTCCCCGGCTACCTTTATTTGTTCCAGTATTATCCTAATTAGATACAACATACATGTACATCTTTCTGTTGCTCACAAAACTCCATAATTTCCCATCTTGGCGAAAAACAAATCTGAAGATGAAGTCTATGCCCATGCGCACTATTGTCCAGAAGAGGAGTCCCCTATCTTGTGACTTCCAAAGACTTGTTCCAAGACAATAACAAACTGTAAACATCCGGGCCCAACATCAGATGGGGATCGATGTTATAGTGTGTGAATCTGCAGCTCTACATGCCAAGAACAGATGCATACTGGTAAGTAGCATTTCTGATAGATACATCTGCCGTGTGGATTCCTCACCTTGTGAATATCCCCCTTGCGCCAGCAACATTCGAAAATTCTTTTTCGTAGCCTCGCGCCGACGTGGATAGGACGTCACAGAGACAAGGCTCCGCTCGCGACCCCGCTGACGTCACCGACGCCTATAACAGGCCCACGCCGGCGTGATGACATCAGTTCCCTTTTTTCCGCGTCGTCGACGCTAACGGTTATCGGGAATCTCTGTAGCCTACTGGTACATTGTTGCCATTTTGTTGGTTAATTCTGCTTCTCTGTATCCTGTTTCTTCGAAAATGTCATCTAAGAAGACCGGCTTCAAGCCCTGCAGGGAGTGCGGTAAAATGATGTCCATTACCGACCCCCATAAAGACTGCATCTGGTGCTTAAGTTCCGACCATGATGTGGAGGATTGTTCTTCATGTCGACTTTGCGCGCTCTGTCCTTCAGGATTTCCTGGTTTAGAAGAGTTGACACCCTCCTCCGGGAGTGGGGACTGCTGTGGGACTCTATTCACAAGGTGAGGAATCCACACGGCAGATGTATCTATCAGAAGAACAAGTTACTTACCTTCGGTAACGCTTTTTCTGGTAGATACTATATCTGCCTGTGGATTCCTCACTGACCCACCCGCCTCCCCGTTGTCCACTCTTCTATGCCAGAGTTATTGTACTGTATTGTATATTTGTTTTGATGTCAAGGAAATGTTTCATTTACTTCCTGCATTTGCTTTACACTGTGTGTTTTGCCTTGACTATTGTATACTGTGTATGCTTTGTATATATCTACTGTCATTGGTCCGTCCGTGTGCCTCGATGGCACGGAAAAAAGGCGGAACTGATGTCATCACGCCGGCGTGGGCCTGTTATAGGCGTCGGTGACGTCAGCGGGGTCGCGAGCAGAGCCGTGTCTCTGTGACGTCCTATCCACGTCGGCGCGAGGCTACGAAAAAGAATTTCCGAATGTTGCTGGCGCAAGGGGGATATTCACAAGGTGAGGATTCCACAGGCAGATTGTAGGAAGGTACCTCCTGACTATGGTTGCCCCCAACTTTTTGCCCTGTGTTTTAGCTGGTTTTTGACATAGTCGACCTAGGACCCTGCCAATCAGGACCCCAGGCCTACTGCTCTCTCTGTAAAATAAATTCCATGTACCCTAGGTACATTTCCAATTGGTACTGGGCCACCTTATCAGACCCTGTAACTCAGGGCATAGGTGTACCCAGGGCCTACCAGGGGCTGAAGCATGTATTATGCCACCCCTGGCTGGCCTCCTAATTTTGACACAACTGGCTGCATGACAGCTGGGGCAAAGTCGTGTAATCAACCTTTGCTGTAGATGTAGTATACCTATATCTAACCCTAAAATGGACACACAGATTCCTATCAGTCACTCCTATGGCAGGCCTTAACAATCCTGAAGGCAGAGTGCTTGGAATCGTGTGAGGTGGTGCTCTGGCATGAGCTGAGCCTGTCTGCAGCTTGCGGAACCAAGTCCTAATAGCTGTTCCATGATATCACATACCATATACTCTTAAGTGCATTATAATCCTCGCGGTTAAATGCTATCTTTGGTATTGCTTTATCAAAACATGTCGAGTAAGGTGTCATACGAATTGAATACTAACCCCTCGCCAATTCTGGCGACGGGGTTAGCATTCCACCCTTCTAGAGGGACACAACATGGATGTAACTGTGAACCCCGGTTAAAGTTAAGCGAAGCCTCAGCTCCACAAAATGGATGCTGCCACCACAGACACAAGTCTGACCCCCTGCAGCTGGGAGACCTTCCAGCGAGGGGAGCCTGGACAAAGGGTTTCCTGTCAGGGGCGGTGCTAGCACCGTCCCAGACATGGTTTTGTGTATCCTGGGTAGGCAGGGCTTTTCAGGAAGGTGACTGCTGAGTGGCACCCCGGTGCTCACTACGCATAGGCCAGTCTGAACCAGTTCCAGGGGCACACCAGCCCCTGGCCTGGGGAAGTCCGGCATGGGAAAGGGGTGTAACCACCCCCCACCTAGTCCCACCCATAGGCAGGACCTAGTCACCGGGTCAGCCCCTTTTTTTGTATAAAGATGGGAGCGGGCCCCCTGTTCAAATTAGATCATCTTTGGAATCAAGATACGACTTTCTTCGAAAGGACCTCACGATTTCTTCATCAAGATTCTCCCTTGTGGCTAAGGAGTAGTCACCCTGCATCAAGCGGGCACCATCCTAAGAAACACTGCGGTCTGCTGCAAGTCCTTCTTCACGAATCCGACGACCCAGCTCGACGAGACCCGGCTTCCCTGGCACCTCTGACCTCTACTCACCTCTACAGCAAAGCTGAGAACCGTGAGTGCGACGAGACCTCGAGGGACCGACGATCGCCAAGACTGCACGACATCTTTACTGCAAGCCCACCGTGTCCTCCACGGGTGAGTGCTTTGGGGTCCGAGAAGCCCCGACCCTGCGCAGCTCCAGCACCCAAGGTCAGCCTCCCTGCATCTCCACGATCTGCGTGGGGCCCTTCTGCTGTTTGCTGTGCACCGCGTTGTTTGGCTACTAGCCGGCTGGCTTGTGGCCTTCTGAACGACGCCCGACGACATCACTGCTGCTGGTCTGGTTGCTCCAGACTGGCCCTTGCTTCCTTCTTGAAGAGAGGCACCCCGGACCCTCCTGGTCCACTCCAGACGCCATTTTAGGTCCACCGCGTGGGCTTGAATTTGCCAAGGCTTTGTTGCCCAATCCTGGGTCCAGCGACGCCGACAGCTTCTATCTTCGTGGGACAGCTCGATCCTCCATCCTGGTCGCCGACAACGCCTCCTGGTCCGTGAGATCTTCGAGCACAGCGTCACCCACTCACCTAGTCGAGGTGGCTACCATCCGGTGCCCTCCTGGTGCCCACTGACTACTGGCTAGTAGTCTCGAACTTGGTCCCCTCTGCTTTCAGGTGTCATCTTCCATCGATCCAGGCTTGGATCCACCGAACTTTCTTCACTGGTCGCCTGCCAGCAACTTCTTTCTTCCAGGCTCCTGGTCCGTCAACGAGGATTCCCGACGTCTTTTGAGTCCTATGCAGCTGCAGCCCCTGGGCTAGGTAACTTCGGCATTTCGGTGCCCCAGCATAGCCTCACTATCCAAGGGTCAGAATCTACTTTCGTTTTCCTCCTACCAGGTCGGGTTCGCCCGAGAACACTAACTTTGCAATCTCTAGCTACCATAGACTTTGTCCCGCATCTCGCGTGAGAGTGCACACACTGCACCCGAGTCCCCTGGGTCTCCTAGAAGTAATTAACGATTCTATAGTCAAGTCCTAGCGATTCCAAAGGCTATTAGTACTGTACTTACCTGCTAGTAATTTCGCATTCCACTTTTCAAGTATATGGTTTTCCGTGCCCCTCGGGCATTTGTATATACTGTGCTAACTTAAGTATTTTTGTAAGAGTTTGGTTTGTGCTTAGTACCCTATCCTCAAAGAGTACAGGGCTGTTGTGATTCTTAATAAATATCCGTTTATTTTCATAACACTTGTGTGGTGTCCTTTCACTTGGTATTCAAGGGGTATATGTGTGGTATAACAGCTGGCTTAACACGCCCTCTCGAGTCTTTAGCCTTAGACTGCTCGTATCCACGCTACTAGGATAGCTGGTCTATAAGGTTGACTTACAACCAATCATCAATAAGGGTTGCTGGACTGATACATAGTGTTCACTAGAATAGTGAGCACTGCATATCAGGCCACCTTCTCACAGCCACCTTATCAGTCCCTGTACAGTGTACTATAGGTACCCAGGGCATAGGTGTACCCAGGGCCTACCAGGGGCTGAAGCATGTATTATGCCACCCCTGGCTGGCCATCTAAACAGACACAACTGGCTGCACGACAGCTGGGGCAAGGTGGTGTAATCACCCTTTGCTTTAGATATAGTTACCTATATCGAAACCTAAAATGGACACATATATTCCTATCAGTCACTCCTATGGCAGGCCTTATCAATCCTGAAGGCAGAGTGCTTGGAATTATGTGAGATGGTGCTCTGGCATGAGCTGAGCCCGTTTGCAGCTTGCGGAACCAAGTCCTAATAGCTGTTATATGATAACGCTATACCATATACTCTTAAGTGCATTATAATCCTCGCGGTTAAATGCTAACTTTGGTATAGCATTATCAAAACATGTCGAGTAAGGTGTCATACGAATTGGAATACTACCCCCTCGCCAATTCCGGCGACGGGGGTAGCATTCCACCCTTCTAGAGGGACACGACATGTATGTAACTGTGAACCCCGGTTAAAGTTAACTCAAGCCTCAGCATCACAAAATGGATGCTGCCACCACAGACACAAGTTTGACCTCCTGCTGCTAGGAGTCCTTCCAGCGAGGGAGGCTCGGACAAGGGTTTCCTGCCTTGGGAGGTGCTAGCACCACCCCAGACAGGATTTTGTGTATTAGGTAGGACAGGGCTGAAAGGAATGAGACATGCCTGGGGCACACAAGGTGTCCCTGTGCATACACCGGTCTAAACCAGTTCCTGGGGCACCCCAGCCCCAGAGCTGGCGCAAGACCGGACAAAGGAAAAGGGGGTGTAACCACCCCCCTTCCTGGTCCCACCCAGAGGAGGGACCTAGTCGTAGTGCAGCCCCGCTTTAGCCGGATAAAGGTAGGAGCTGGTCCCATTCCAAATTAGATTATCCTGATCAACTTTACAAGAAGAAACTCTGGACTTCCACGTTCTGCTCCACAGAAGACTGAAGAAATCTCCCTTGTGGGCAAGGAGTGTCCACCCTGCACAAGCAGGCACCATCAGCGTATAGCGGCTTCCCTTGGTCGTCTTCCTGCAAGGATCCGACTTTAGAACCCGGCGAGACCCGGATTCCCAGACCTCTCCGACCTCTACCTACATCTGCGGCACAGCTGAGATCCGTGGGTGCGACGAGACACGTGGTGTGAGAAGTTGGCCTGATATGTAGTGCTCACTATTCTAGTGATCACTGTGTATCATTCCAAACAACCCTTATTGATGATTGGTTGTAAGTCAACCTTATAGACCAGCTATCCTAGTAGCATGGACAAGAGCAGTCTTTAGGCCAAACTCTAGAGGGCGTGTTAAGCCAGCTGTTATACCATCACATATACCCCTTGAACACCAAGTGAAAGGACACCACACAAGTAGTTATGAAAATAAAAGGATATTTATTTATAACAAGTCTACCCTGATCTCTTTATGAGTCAGGGAGCTAAGCACACAACAAAACTCTTAAGAAAATACTTTAAGTCGCACAATTTACACAAATGCCCAAGGGGCACGAAAAACCATATGTTCGAGGCATGTGGGCTGCTGAATTCATATCTGTGCATAGTCCGCCACCTAGTGTTGGGTCCGGATGATTGCACATTGTTGTCCTGGAAGAGTCTTCGAAGTATCACGAGATAGGTGGCTCCTCCCCTGGACTACAGTGCGCATGGGCATCGCCTCCATCCCCAGATTGTTTTTTTCCGCCATCGGGTTCGGATGTGTTTTCGGTTCCCTCTATCGGGACCGATAGTTTGTTCTACTTTCACTCGAGGCCAAAAGGTCTTTAGGCTGGGCGTCGGTATAGTTGCGTTCGGGTTTCTTACTGACTCTCAGCTCCGATCTCCTACTGCCCCTCCACGTGCTTTCGACGCGGACGGGCCTACACTACACACTTGCTATGGAGCGGACGCCATTCAAGAAGTGTCCGCTGTGTCACTCGAAATATTCGCACCTTGACGTGCACCCCGTGTGCAATACATGCTTGTCACCGGATCACCGTGAGGACACTTGCATGGCGTGTTCGAAATTTAGGAGTAAGAAAACTTTAAAGATTCGCCGGGCTAATCGGCTCCAGGCTCAATTGTCGGCTTCGGCACCCCCACCTGATGACATCTTCCAGGAATCGGTTGAGGGAGAAGACGACGTACAAGAATCGGACTCTGGCCCCGCGTCCGAAGAAGAGACCGGCGACGCGGGTGATGAGGCCTATGACGAAGTCTCCGATGAGGTAGGGGACGACGACCGGGCTTGTCCCGCAATGGGTGATAGCTCAGACGAAGAGCATCCCCAACAAGACTCCGGGGTTACTCCCCGTTATACGGCCCAGGTCGAGGGATCGCCTTCGGGCCTTACCCAAGATCTAACAACCAGTCCTACGTCCCCGCCTCCGGGCCCGGTCACGGACATTTCTAACAAGAAACCGAAAGTGAAGCCAACTGGTCTCGCACCCTCGGATGCGAAACCGAAACCAAAAGTGGCGCTGGTGAAAAAGGTTCTGGAGGCGTCAACTTCCACGAAACCCAACATGGCCGACTTGAAGAGCCACGCCAAAATGGCTGACCAGAAGAGCCGCGCCAAAATGGCCGACCCGAAGCCATCTGGGTCGGCGCCGAAGGTGAAGGCATCCGACGCGGCGGCGTCGGCACCGAAAGGGGTCGCGGACCCGAAGACGGCTTCTAAAAAGCGTCACGCCGACAGTGCGCCAGGCCATGGGGCGTCGGCGCCGAAGAAGAGGCTTACCGCCGAACAAGCTCTCGAAGACGAGGAGTCGCTCGAGTCGTTTCAGCCCTAGGCATCCCTTACAAAGAGGGTGGGAGAATCCTTACGACGGATCCAGCAGGCTGTGGTTCCCAGCCAGGACCCTGTAGTGCCTAGGCCCACGACGAAGCCTGCCAAGGAACAAACGCCCATTCGTTTTACCCTTCCTCCCAAGTCGGCGCCGAAGGCCTTCGCGCCTAAGCAGAGCGGACACTCTCGGGAAATATTGACGCCGAAGGCTGCCTTGGTGGTGTCAAAGCTTCGGCTCCAGCCGCTCGCGGTGGAAGAACGTCGTGAGGTGCACATCGACGCCAACACCGGAAAATTGTCGCTCCTCAAACGGAAGATTACATCGGAGCCGGCCTTGGAACCTTTTAAGATTCCACTCAAGAGCAAAAAGTACTCTGCGGACTCTTCGGCTCTGATGGAACCACTGTCTCCACAAGCCCAGGAACACTCGCCGGCCCATTCCCCCGTGCCTGATGTCGACGAGGAAGAGGCCGAGTACACCTATCCTGCGTACTCGGATCCGGACGAGGAGCAGGTGCCCTGGACAGCAGGAGACGACACAAACGACCCGCAGTCGGGGCAGGACACTCAACTTTTCGCCGCAAAGACGTCCCCGACAGAGGACTCGGCGGCGTTCAATGCATTAATAGAGAGAGCTGCGGCGAACCATGACGTCGAGCTGCACTCAGACCCAGTGGATGCAGACTTTTTGGTCGACACCTTCTCGGTAGCCGAAAAGCAAGTCAAGACACTACCAATGCTTAAAGGGGTGCTGAAGCATGCACAGGAGGTGTTCAAGGAGCCCACCCGGGCGCGGGTGGTCAATCCTCGCATCGACAGGAAGTATAAAGCGGCGCCCACGGATCCCACTTATATTAAGGGACACTTGCCATTGGACTCCCTGGTGGTTTCCAACGCTCGAAAAAGGGCAAATTCGCAAACAACTGGTGACGCTCCTCCCCCTGACAAAGAATCCAAAATCTTTGAGGCATCAGGCAAACGCATTGCTGCACAGGCAGCAAACATCTGGAGGATCTCTAACACTCAAGCCCTGCTCGCACGTTATGATAGGGCCCATTATGACACATTAGAGGCCATCCTTCAACACTTGCCTGACCAATATAAAGAGGCGGGGGAGATGCTCATTCAGGAGGGTAAACTCATTACGAATGCGTCCATCAAATGTGCCCTAGATGTGGCAGACACTGCCTCCAGGGCTATCAATACAAGTGTTTTACTTAGACGTCATGCCTGGCTTCGAATTTCAGGGTTCAAACCCGACATACAGACCACAATATTGGGGCAAACAGTGAATCCTGACCATCTGTTCGGCCCAGAGGTGGATGCCTCCCTAGAAAAAATGAAAAAGGATACTGAAACTGCCAAATCTATGGGAGCTTTACAAAGCCAGCAGTTTCGGGGTGGTTCTTTTCGCCGCTCCAATTCAAGAGGCACCTCAAGGGGACAGGCATCCCAATCCACACAATAC
This sequence comes from Lissotriton vulgaris, assembly GCF_964263255.1. Classification (NCBI taxonomy): domain Eukaryota; kingdom Metazoa; phylum Chordata; class Amphibia; order Caudata; family Salamandridae; genus Lissotriton; species Lissotriton vulgaris. Next base: position 771,527,928 of record NC_141700.1, on the reverse strand, counting down.
TACAAGGGTAACTCCCAGTCCTCGTATAACAACAACAAGGGCAGGGGTGGCTACAGAGGCAACAATATCAAAGGCAGGGGACGTGGAAACAATGCATCCAGGTCCACCACCACCAACAAGCAGTGACGTCTTGTCACTTCCCCCCGATCACACGACACCTGTCGGGGGGAGACTACAGCAGTTCCTGCCGGCGTGGAGATCCATCACCACGGACAGGTGGGTGAGGTCTCTTATCCAGTACGGGTACTGTCTAGAACTTACGTCCATTCCACCGGACATACCGCCAAGAAGCCGTGCTATGTCCGACGAGCACTTGACCTTGTTGCAGCAAGAAGTTCTGGTCATGCTGCAAAAAGGGGCAATAGAGCTCGTTCCATTGCAAGAACAGGGAACGGGGGTTTACTCCCTGTATTTTCTGATCCCCAAAAAGGACGGATCACTCAGGCCGATCCTGGACCTCAGGCCCCTGAACTGGTACATCAACTCGGAGCACTTCCATATGCTCACATTGCAGCAGGTGCTTCCCCTGCTTCAACAGGGGGACTTCCTAGCAACGCTGGATCTGAAGGATGCCTATTTTCATATTCCCCTGCATCCTTCCCACAGAAGGTATCTCAGATTCAAGATTTTAGACCAGCATTACCAGTTCAGAGTCCTGCCGTTCGGGGTCACCACGGCACCGAGAGTGTTTACAAAATGCCTAGCGACTGTGGCGGCGCATCTCCGTCGCCAGCACGTCCATGTCTTTCCATACCTAGACGATTGGCTTATTCAGGCAAAGACGGAACAGCAGTGCGTAGACCACGTGTCACGCACCATTCACCTCCTGCACGATCTGGGATTCTCTCTGAACTACCCAAAGTCCCATCTCCAGCCTGCCCACGTGCGACAGTATCTGGGCGCGACAATCAACACTCTGGCAGCCACTGCGCAGCCAAATTCAGTGAGAATCGCCAGTATCCAGGCGCTGATCCAACGATTCAGACCCCAACACTCGCTTCCAGCGAGGGTGTTCATGCAGTTGATAGGCATGATGGCCTCCTGCATCTCCATTGTCCCGCACGCGAGACTACATATGCGTCCGCTTCAGGAGTGCCTTGCACGTCAGTGGACTCAGGCTCATGGGCAACTGACAGACCTAGTGTTGGTGAGCGGTCGGGCGTACAACTCTCTGCATTGGTGGAATCCACAAAACCTTTGCAAGGGCCGACCATTCCAAGAGCCTGTCCCACAGATCATCCTGACGACGGACGCCTCTCTCCAGGGATGGGGAGCGCATGTACTCCACTACACTGTGCAGGGACTATGGACACTTCAGCAAAGGAAGATGCACATCAATGTGTTGGAACTGATGGCAATCTTCATGGCCCTAAAGGCGTTCAAAGTACATCTGTGCAACAAGGTCGTGTTGATCCGGACGGACAACATGACGGCCATGTACTACATCCAGAAGCAGGGAGGTACACACTCTCCACAGCTGTCTCATCTGGCTCAGAGCATGTGGAAGTGGGCCATTCAGAGGAACATCTTCCTCATGGCAGAGCATCTCCCGGGCAAGGACAATCAAATGGCAGATCTGCTCAGCAGGCACAGCCATCAGATGCACGAGTGGGAGATACATCCATCAGTACTCCAACCGTACTTCCAAAGGTGGGGTCATCCAGAGATAGACCTGTTCGCCACAAAGGAGGACGCAAAATGCCAAAGCTTCGCCGCCAGATTCCCACACCCCCAATCACAGGGCAATGCGATGTGGATGAACTGGTCAGGCAGATTTGCGTACGCTTTTCCCCCAGCACCTCTGATACCGCTGGTGGCACGCAAGCTCAGGCAACACTCGATGACGCTCATCCTGGTTGCTCCAACGTGGGCTCGCCAACCATGGTACACCACGTTTCTGGAACTCTCCGTGGTACCGCATCAGAGGCTTCATCTCACTCCCAGCCTTCTGACGCAGAGCCATGGCGACATTCAGCACCCAGATCCGCAACAGCTCAACCTGGCGATCTGGCTCCTGAAGTCCTAGAGTTTGGCTACCTCAATCTTCCTCCCGATTGCATGGACATCATTCGGGAGGCAAGGAAGCCCACTACTAGAGCTTGTTATGCGGCTAAATGGAAGAGGTTTGTCATCTACTGTGTTAACCACGACATTGACCCGCTAGATGCTTCCATTCAGAACATCATCTGTTACCTTTTTCACCTGTATCGATGTAATCTAGCGTACTCTTCCATCCGCATTCACCTGTCTGCTATGGCAGCATACCTCCAGAATAGGCAGCACCTGTCACTCTTTAAGGTCCCTGCTATCAAGGCCTTTCTGGAAGGACTCAAAAGGGTCATTCCACCAAGGACCCCACCAGCTCCAGAATGGAACCTCAATGTGGTTCTTACAAGGCTGATGGGTCCTCCCTTTGAGCCACTGCACTCTTGTGAGCTCCAGTTTTTGACTTGGAAGGTGGCGTTCTTAGTAGCAATTACGTCGCTGCGGAGGGTGAGCGAGCTGCAGGCGCTCACCATCCAGGAACCTTTCTTCCAAATACATGCTAACAAGGTGGTGCTCCGCACTAACCCAAAATTCTTACCCAAAGTAGTCTCACAGTTCCACATGAACCAAACAATTGAATTGCCAGTGTTTTTCCAAAACCCAGAGACGCTGGCGGAGCGTATGCTCCACACTCTTGATGTGAAAAGGGCCTTGATGTACTATGTGGACAGGACAAAAGATTTCCGCAAAACCAAACAACTCTTTGTTGCTTTTGCCACACATCACAAGGGAAATGCGATCTCCAAAGCGGGGATTGCTAGATGGATAGTAAAGTGCATTCAGATCTGTTACGCTAAAGCTAAGCGCACTCTCACTATCCCACCAAGGGCCCACTCCACTAGGAAGCTGGGGGCCTCTATGGCCTTCCTAGGTAACATTCCCTTAGAAGACATCTGTAGAGCAGCCACATGGTCTACCACACATACCTTCACTAAGCACTACTGTGTAGACGTGCATTCCAGACAGCAGGCAGCTGTTGGTCAGGCTGTTCTAAAAACGCTTTTTCAAACTGCTGCAGCTGGCACGGGCGGCCGCCGTTAATGGAGGGACTGCTATGTATTCTATGCACAGATATGAATTCAGCAGCCCACATGCCTCGAACTGCAAATGCTACTTACCAGTATGCATCTGTTCTTGGCATGTAGGGCTGCTGACATTCATATCGCCCACCCTCCTCCCCGGCGCCTGTAGCAGCTGCAGTATTTATTCATATACACATATGCTCATAGCATGGTCATCACTCACTTTCTTCACTCCATCTCTGCCAATGGCTAAAAACAATCTGGGGATGGAGGCGATGCCCATGCGCACTGTAGTCCAGGGGAGGAGCCACCTATCTCGTGATACTTCGAAGACTCTTCCAGGACAACAATGTGCAATCATCCGGACCCAACACTAGGTGGCGGACTATGCACAGATATGAATGTCAGCAGCCCTACATGCCAAGAACAGATGCATACTGGTAAGTAGCATTTGCAACTCTAAAAGTGGAATGCGAAATACTAGCAGGTAAGTAACAAGATCCAGAGGCTTTAGGATCGCTAGGACTACACTACTGATTCTTCAGGTTAGGAGCAGGAGGCCTAGGGAGATCGGGTGCAGAGTGTGCACTCTCACGCGGGATGCAGGACAAAGTCTATGGATGCTAGTAATCACAAAGTTACAGTTATCGGACGAATCCGACTAGATAGACTGAAAACGACAAAGGATCTGGACACTTAGATAGTGAACCTACGTTGGAGCACCGAAATGCTCAGGTTACCTAGCCCAGGGGCTGCAGCTGCATAGGGTTCAAAAGACGTCGGGAATCCTCGCTGAAGTCTATGGAGCCTGAAAGAAGAAGTTGCTGGCAGGCGACCAGTGAAGATGTCCGGAGTGATCCAAGCCTGGATCGAAGATGGAGACGACCTGAAAGCAGAGGGGACTCAGTTCTTAATCACTAGCCAGTGACTAGGTGGGCACCAGGATGGCACCGGATGAAGTCACCTCGACCAGGTGAGTGGGCGGCGCTGGACTCTGCTGTCTCTCGGACCAGGAGGCGTTGTCGGCGCCCAGGATGGAGGTGCGAGCTGTCCCACTAAGGTGTCTGCTGTCGGCGATGCTGGACCCAGGATTGGGGCAACAAACCTTGGCAAAGTCAAGCCCACGCGGTGGAGACAAGATGGCGTCTGGAGTGGACCAGGAGGGTCCGGGCTGCTCCTCTCTTGGAAGGGAGCAAGGGCCAGTCTGGAGCAACCAGACCAGCAGTGTAATCGTCGTGGTTCGTCGTCAGGAGGGCCACTAGCCAGCAGGCAAGTGACCAGACAACGCGGTGAGCAGCAAAGAGCAGAAGGGCCCCACGCAGATCTCGTGGATGCTGGGGGGCTGGACTTCGGTGCTGGAGCTGCTCAGGGTTAGGGCTTCTCAAACCCCAAAGCCCTCACTCGAGGATCCCTCTGCGGTCGTGCTGGATAAGCGTCGTGCAGATTTGAAGATGGCCGGTCCCTTCAGGTCTCGTCACACCCACGAATCTCAGCTGGGCTGATGATGCAGGTAGAGGTCAGAGATGCCAGGGAATCCGGGTCTCGTCGAGCTGGGCAGTCTTGATCCGGAGGATGGACGTGCAGCAAACCGCATGCGCTTAGATGGTGCCCGCTGGTGCAGGGTGGCTACTCCTTAGCCACAAGGGAGAGTCTTCAGAAATGTTCAAGAAATGTTCAAGAGTTCTTTCGTGGAAAGTAGTCAAGATTCAGAATTATCTAATTTGGGAAGGGGGCCCGCTCCTACCTTTATACTAAAGAAAGGGGCTGGCACGCGACTAGGTACTGCCCATGGGTGGGACCAGGAGGGGGGTGGTTACACCCCTCTCCCTTGTCCGGACTTTCCCCAGCTCAGGGGCTGGTGTGCCCCTGGAAGTGGTTCAAACCGGCAGATGCATAGTGAGCACCGGGGTGCCACTTGCAGTCACCTTCCTCTCAGCCCTGCCTACCTGGGATACACAAAACCCTGTCTGGGATGGTGCTAGCACCGCCCCTGACAGGAAACCCTTTGTCCAAGCTCTCCTCGCTGGAAGGACTCCCAGCAGCAGGAGGTCAGACTTGTGTCTGTGGTGGCAGCATCCATTTTGTGATGCTGAGGCTCGAGTTAACTTTAACCGGGGTTCACAGTTACAACATGTCTTGTCCCTCTAGAAGGGTGGAATGCTAACCCCGTCGCCAGAATTGGCGAGGGGTTAGTATTCCAATTCGTATGACACCTTACTCGACATGTTTTGATAAAGCGATACCAAAGATAGCAAATAACCGCGAGGATTATAATGCATTTAAGAGTATATGGTACGCGTTATCATGGAACAGCTATTAGGACTTGGTTCCGCAAGCTGCAGACGGGCTCAGCTCATGCCAGAGCACCATCTCACATAATTCCAAGCACTCTGCCTTCAGGATTGTTAAGGCCTGCCATAGGAGTGACTGATAGGAATACATGTGTCCATTTTTAGGGTTAGATATAGGAATACTATATCTAAAGCAAAGGGTGATTACACCACCTTGCCCCAGCTGTTGTGCAGCCAGTTGTGTCAGATATGGATGGCCAGCCAGGGGTGGCATAATTCATGCTGCAGCCCCTGGTAGGCCCTGTGTACACCTATGCCCTGGGTACCTAAGGTACACTGTACAGGGACTGATAAGGTGACTCAGTATCCAACTAGATATGTACCTAAGGTACATGGAATCCATTTTACAGAGAGAGCAGTAGGCCTGGGGCCCTGAATAGCAGGGTCCCAGGTCAACTAAGTCGAAAAACCAGCAAAACACCAGGCAAAAAGTTGGGGGTAACCATAGTCAGATATCCACCTTCCTACACGTGGGACCGGCCATCTTGAAAGCAGCAGCACTTTGCTCCAGCACGACTTCCGAGGCATCCTCGTCCAAGTGCTTTGGGGACTGAGAAGCCCCGACCCCGAGCAGCTCCTGCACCGAAGATCAGCCCTCCAGCATCCATGAGATCTGCGTGGGGCCCTTCTGCCTGTTCGCTGCTCGACGCGTTGTCTGGTCACTTGCCGGCTCGCTGGTGACCTCCTAGACGACGAACTCAGACAACCTCACTGCTGTTCTGGTTGCTCCAGACTGGCCCTTGCTCCCTTCCAAAAGAGGAGCACCCCGGACCCTCCTGGTCCACTCCAGACGCCGTTTCCACTCACCGCGTGGGTTGCCTTTGCCAAGGCCTGTTGAACCCGAATCCGGAGACGACACCGCCGACAGCGAGAGCCTGCGTGTGACAGCTCGTGCCTCCATCCTGGTCGTCAAAGACACCACCTGGTCCATGTGGCTGCAGAGACAAGCGTCCACCTTCACCTGATCGCGACGACGACATCTGGTTCCACTCCTGGTTCCACTCCAGTCACTGGCTAGTGACTTTGAACATTGTCCCCTCTGCTTTCAGGTTCTTCTCTTCACTGATCCACCCTTGGATCACACCGGACATCTTCCTCCTGACCGCCTGCAGCATCTTTTCCTCCAGGCTCCATAGACTTCAACGCCGGAACCCGACACGACTTGGCACCTATGCACCCGCAGCCTGTGGGTGAGGTAACACAAGCATTTCGGTGCTCAAGGGTAGCTTGAGTCTCCTAGTGTCCAGTTCCACAGTCGTTTTAGTCCTATCTAGTCAGGGACGTCCGTACTCACCTTTTTCCTAAAACTGTACTGTCCATAGACGTTTGTACGCATCTTGCATGTGAGTTCACACTCTGCACACACGCTCCGTGGGCCTCCTATTACTTACCTCAAGTTAGTATAGCGTGGTCCCAGCGATCCTACAGCCTCTAGACAGCTCCATTCCTATTATTGACTTTCACATTCCACTTACTTAGTATATGGTTTGTCGTGCCCCTAGGGCACCATTGTAAATAGTGCAACTTAAACGTATTTTTCCTAAGAGTTTGTCATGTGCTTAGCCCTCTGATCTCATAAAGAGTTCAGAAGTGTATGTTAGTTAATAAATACTTGTTTATTTTCATAACAACCTGTGTGGTGTCCTTTCACTTGGTATTCAAGGGGTTATATGTGGTAAAACAGCTGGCTTCACATGCTAAAAGAGTTTAGCCTAAAGACTGCTTTGTCCATGCTACCATTAGGATAGCTGGTCTATAAGGTTGACTTACAACCAATCACCATAAGGGTTGTTTGGACTGATACAAGGTGATCACTAGAACTAGTGAACATCCTATATCAGGCCAACTTCTCACATTTATGACATTACTTTCTTTATATACCGGGGACTCCCACCCCGACGACTGGGAATGATTCAGGCATGTGAATCTATGAAAGATACCAATACTGGATAACTGCAGTTACAGGTAAGTAACGCATTTCTTCTTAGCCTAGCTTGCTGGCGTGCAGCCCAAGAGACGAGGACCCAACGCTCAAAAGTTGCAACCAAGTCTGCTGGACTCTGGAGTGTTGTCTGAGTGCAGCTTGGTTGCCTAGAAAGAGAGCTAATGCAAAAAGAAGGGAACCGAGTGGTGACTGGAATGTTGCTGACTGGGAGAAGGCTTTGTGGGACATCTACCTCTGTGGCTTGAATCGCCTCACCAGAACTGCATCCTGTATCCTTTACATTAGGACCACTCCATAGAAGGCAATGGCAAGGGGCCATTGATGCTGGAACTGGACTGAACACTGCTTTACTTAAGGTGTCAACATGTCTTTTGGACCTTGCTGGTCCCCTTGTCTCGCTCTCTATTGGAGTTGATTACCCAAAGTAACTCTAAGTAACAGCATTCCACTCTGACAAAGTTTTTCGGAAACATTTGATTTTGTGTTTCTTGTAAAACAGTCAGGTGGATCTTTTCAATTTTGAAGTCTATAAATTCATAAAAATATACTATATTTTTATTAAAATAGTGTTTTATTTCTGGAGTTTTTTTTTGATTTCTCCAATTGTTTTAGTTCTGTTTAAATGATTTACACTTGTTCCTTTGTGTAAGCTTAACTGCTCAGAGCCACAGCTACCCAGGGTTGATCTAAAGTTTAACAAACTAAACTTGAATGTTCCTAAATGGGTTGGTGGTATATTACGCAGTGATATCACACACCCATAATATATAATACAACTAATTTCCTCTTACAAGAGTTGAAGCATTTTGTGTGCTGGGTCTCCAAGTCTATTGGACAATTTCTTTAATGCATCCCTTTTTGATTTGGCTCCTTCACAACTTTTCACTTGGTAGTTGTTTGTTAATGAAATTATTCTTCTGCCTTATGAACCACTTTTGCATTGTAGTGCCTGCTGAAGGACATTTGATGTCAATGCTATCTCCATTAGAGATGGTTCTTATGTGCAATGTGGCTCTGGCTTTGAAGCATATCTGCATTCCATTTTTAAGACTGGCCTTCTTCCTTGCATTGATTCTTTTGAATTTTCTTAAACTTCACTAAGTTCATTTTTGCTTTCCATTCTAACATGTCCAGGAGTCTTCGTGGCTTAGTCCCAGCAGTCTCCAGTCCATGTTTCAGGCCAACCATAGCTCAAAGCAGCCATCCTTTGACAGCAGCCAGGCTAGCAAGATGAAGAAGCGACCTGTGATGCTTCATGCTGACCCCAGCATTTTGGGTATGAATACGTTTGGTTTTATTTTATAGTGTGCTACTTGCCAGGTGAATATGCGTACTTGTGAATGCCACACTATTCAAATTGATTAGAAGATTTCGGTAATTGGCCAGTTGAGCTTTTACTCACAACTGTATTCAGGGGACAGGAAACTAAGTAAGGTTAATGTGCATGATAGGATCAGAATAGTCAAGTTGCAACATTGGAGGGTACTTTCTTAGTGTCCGGGGATAGTTAAAATATGACAGCGCAGTATTAGGTCGTGCACAGTTTTTTCAAAATGTTATCTTAGTAGTTTAACACACTTCCATTATTCCCAGTTGTCCAGAATAGACTAGACATTGACCAATGGTACCATTGCAGTTTATTAATATACACTGAATAAAACTGAAATCAGCCAAAGAATATATACACCTGCTCCACCTCATTATGTGACCAGAACTCTAGCCAATAAGGTCAAGATTCAGTTAGGGTAACCCCTACTTGATCCCATCCTGCCTCCCCTCTACCATATTCTTGCACATTCTCTAATTGGGGATCTTCTGCAGTATTCTGTGCTTCAACAATTTAACTCAGAATTAGTTCTGTCTTTTTCTGATTTGATTCAAATCTGTAGAAGTTTGTAGCAGTGCTTCTGTACACCATCAGGTGATTCCATGCTGTTCTTCACTGACTCATACCACCCCTGAAGCAATAGAGCCAAGCAGCCACACCTGAAGTTTTAACTTGAATCAGAGTTCCTCTCCCGACTTTCTTGGTCTTCCGGTGACTCCAAACTTTTCCATAGTGTTAAGAAACAATGTCCCTGCCGAAATCAACAGGATTTTCATTGTGTTGGGACTGCAGGAAAGCATTTGTTAGTCATAGACCCCACAAAAGGTGTATCTTTGGTACATGGGTTTCAGTAAGACTCCAAGTAGATTACCAATCCGTTGATAACTTCTCTGATGTACTAGAACATAATTCCGGGCACAAAGGTGGAGTTATACATTGACAAACACCAGAAGTAATCGTGGGTTTCACCCAAATCCTACTACTGCTCCAAGTTGAAACCCTGTTCACCAGGCCGTTTATGCGACCGCTCCACTTCCTTTTGAATTTGTTGATTAAGTGGAAGTCCAAACCTAAAAAGGCGGAGCAGGGCTCTACCCCATCCGGCCGTTCTGACATCAAAGAGAAGGCTTCATGCTATGCTTAATTTGAGTCAGTTGTTTCTAGTGCTCGGCACCAGCACTTTGACAGTCTGGCATATGGTGGCACTGTTTAATTTAAAGAGCATAACAAAAATATATTTAGTAATCCAATTTACAAAAAAATTGAATATTGCCTGCCTCCCGAGCCATTTTTATAGCTTTGGGGTCTTGGAATTGTGTAACTTGTAGGAGTGTGATGGTTTGTAGTTGTGTAAGTACTGTTTGCAGCGCTGGCAGGTGCAATGGGTGGTGCAAGCTGCTGCGGCCTCCTGATGAGAGCCCTGGCACTTCGGTTTCTTTTCCAAATTATGCACTGGCTTCAGGGTGTCCAGATGTAAGCCTCACTCCCTTGAACTGGCTAGCAACGAAACCGATTCCTCACCTTGTCTCTTTTCCTGGGTCATCATCCACCCAGCTGTATATGGTAGCCTTAAAAATTGCCATGCTGCTAATTTTCAGTGTGCTTCTGGCTCTCTCTAATGGGCCTTCCGGACTCCTAGAACCGGAAGGGTCTCCAATTGGATTTCTCCCCTGTGGATTTCTCAAGGGTGCCATATATCACCATTATCAGCCTTGTAAGGACGCTGGTACAGACTTCCAATCCACGCAGGTATGTGGTGCTGGTAGAGGTGGATGAACCTGTGCTGACATGTTGGATCCTGAAAAAACATCTGCACGACCAAAGTCGTTCTATGAGATTGCTAAAGCTCACCCAGTTGTCATGCAATTTGACGGTAACCCTGGGCATCTACCACTTAGCAGCAATCAGCAGCACATCTCCATTATCTTTTAGTTTCTGACTCGGATTCTGTGCTAAAGCAGGGTGCAATCCTATGATATTGATTATGGTAATGACTTCAGCTTGCTCCTCTCATTCTAGTGATGATGCCATATACCTTTATTTAGAGAACACCGGTGTGCTGGACACCTCCCATGACCCACAGCTTGACTTCTCTTGGAAGAAAGTGCCTCATTTGCAGTGGTGTTTCGAAGGGCAACGGAGGTACTTGAATTACAGCTGCCCTCCGTTTTTGACAAATTGTGAAGCAAGGGTCAGCAAAATTTGAGCCCTTACTTACATTCAGTGATGTCCTCACAGATACTCTCACTAGCAGGTCGAAATCATGTGCCTTCCTGCCTATTGGGCAGTAGGCGCCAAACTCCGGTGTCCGGTGATCTGATTTTCAAGGAAACCTTGTCTGGAGAGTCTCCTTATACAGGCCTTGAACAGCAAAGTGAACTGTAATTCATTTCCAACCTATCCACCAAATAAAGGATAGAAACAGATTGATGCCTTTGGCAAACATGTATCTTCTTATGCCAGTCGGACACTGCCATCTGAAAATGCAATCTGTATGTTGTATTTCTATAGCATGATTCCAGCCAAAATGCAGCAGAGTGCTGTGCAGAAAAGCATGAAGTCAATGAGTAACCGAGGTAACTGGTTTGTTGTCTGTACATGCTCTGTAATGTAGTGCTGTTTAAAGAGGTTTTCTGATGGATAGATCTGCCAGTGTATTCCTCACCTTGTGAATATCCCCCTGCGTCAGCAACATTCGGAAATTCTTTTGTAGCTCTTTACGCTGACGACGTCACACTAGGCGGCGATCTATGCACAGATATGAATGTCAGCAGCCCTACATGTCAAGAACAGATGCATACTGGTAAGTAGCATATTCCTTACCTTCAGTGTTTTCTTGTTTCTTTGTCTCCTGTCGAGATGTCCTTGAAGAAGACCGGATTTAAGCCGTTCGGAGAATGATGTCATTCACGGACCGCATGAAGATAGTGTATGGTGCCTGTCCTTGGACCATGATGTCCAAGGGTGTCCATGCTGCAAGAAAATGAACCCCAAGGCCCTTCGTGAAAGAGAGGCGAAGCTTCTGGTTGCAAGATGAAGGGTAAAAAAGACAGGAAGAGCTCGTAGTCGCGCTCGAGACGGTCGAGGTCCTGCTCGAGGTCGCCTTAGAGGTAGTCTTCGGGGCATGCTTCTAAGTCGAAAAAGAAGCATAACAAGAGGAAGCACGGATCTCGACACCATTAAGAGAAGGATTCGGATTCGAGGCCGAAGTCTCCAGGTTGAGGACATTGAAAGGATTATGTATCTCCTTCCCCGGTTGTTCTGGATCCCGAAGGTGAGGCTTCGCCCATGGAGTCGCCGGAGCCTTAACCGGCTCCGAGTCGAATCCCTCTCCGGCGCAGTCTCAAACTCCCACTCGAGAGGAGGATGAGGCTCCCTTGCCTGAGGTTTTGTCGACTCCGGCTCACCATCCTGAGGAACAAGTAGACTCTAATCCGGTGCCTCCTCGGGAGCAGCCTGTGGGTTCATACCCTCCATTTCCGGGCCCGGGACATGACCCTACACCAGAGGTCTTCAAACTGTGGGGCGCGTGGATGGGTTCCCAGGGGGGCGCGAATGCCCCTGTAATTGCATGTAAATGAAGATGGCCTGGAAGTGCGTTTATTTGCTGCATTTCCAGGCTGTCTTCATTTACTTCGAGCCCTTGTGAGACCAGTGATCAGCATGCCATGGGGGCGGAGGTCAGGAAATGTACTGGCAGGGTCAAAAAGTTTGCTAAAATCAAGACATTCATGTATTTTTAACAACTGGCTGTTTTTATTATGATGCATAAACATCAATAATGTTAAAAGCACCTGATGCCACGTTCCTTGCCCCAGCAATTTTCAAAGTATCAATAAAAATGCCAGGATAACTCCAGTGATTTATGTTCTTTCTGGGGAGAGACGGAGCTTTGTCTGGAAGTGGACGTTTCTTTTGACTCATAGCGCAGAAGGTTAATATGCCTGCTGCACAGAACATGTCCGATTCAGATCACAAAGTACATACACTATAAATAGGTCAATGGGTTATGGTTTTTCTCAGATTTTTTTGTTACTTGCAGTTGTTAAAATACTAATATATAGCTGAGTGCTATTAACTGTCATCAAAGAGCTGCATGCAAACTGCAAGGAATATATTACAGCTACATATTTTTTTGCTTATCCTAGTATTGCAAAAAGCGTTCATTTGGGTATAAATCAAGTCTTCTTATTAAAGAAAACCGCTCACAATGGTGTTACATTTTAAATTATCCAGTATTATGGGTATCTTTCATAGATTCACATGCCTGAATCATTCCCCGTCGTAGGGGTGGGAGTCCCCGGTATATAAAGAAAGTAATGTCATAAAGACATATACATAATGTAGGAAGGTACCTCCTGACTATGGTTGCCCCCAACTTTTTGCCCTGTGTTTTAGCTGGTTTTTGACATAGTCGACCTGGGATCCTGCCAATCAGGACCCCAGGCCTACTGCTCTCTCTTTAAAATGGATTCCATGTACCCTAGGTACATTTCCAATTGGTACTGGGCCACCCTATCAGACCCTGTAACTCAGGGCATGGGTGTACCCAGGGCTGCCAGGGGCTGCAGCATGTATTATGCCACCCCTGGCTGGCCTCCTAAATTTGACACAACTGGCTGCATGAAGTCGTGTAATCACCCTTTGCTGTAGATATCGTATACCTATATCTAACCCTAAAATGGACACACAGATTCCTATCAGTCACTCCTATGGCAGGCCTTAACAATCCTGAAGGCAGAGTGCTTGGAATCGTGTGAGATGGTGCTCTGGCGTGAGCTGAGCCTGTCTGCAGCTTGCGGAACCAAGTCCTAATAGCTATTCCATGATATCGCATACCATATACTCTAAAGTGCATTATAATCCTCGCGGTTAAATGCTATCTTTGGTATTGCTTTATCAAAACATGTCGAGTAAGGTGTCATACGAATTGGAATACTAACCCCTCGCCAATTCTGGCGACGGGGTTAGCATTCCACCCTTCTAGAGGGACATGACATGGATGTGACTGTGAACCCCGGTTAAAGTTAAACGAAGCCTCAGCTCCACAAAATGGATGCTGCCACCACAGACACGAGTCTGACCCCCTGCAGCTGGGAGTCCTTCCAGCGAGGGGAGCCTGGACAAAGGGTTTCCTGTCAGGGGCGGTGCTAGCACCGTCCCAGACATGGTTTTGTGTATCCTGGGTAGGCAGGGCTTTACAGGAAGGTGACTGCTGAGTGGCACCCCGGTGCTCACTACGCATAGGCCAGTCTGAACCAGTTCCAGGGGCACACCAGCCCCTGGCCTGGGGAAGTCCGGCATGGGAGAGGGGTGTAACCACCCCCCTCCTAGTCCCACCCATAGGCAGGACCTAGTCACCGGGTCAGCCCCCTTTTTTTAGTATAAAGATAGGAGCAGGCCCCCTGTTAAAATTAGATCATCTTTGGAATCAAGACACGACTTTCTGCGAAAGGACATCAAGATTTCTTCTTCAAGATTCTCCCTTGTGGCTAAGGAGTAGTCACCCTGCATCCGCAGGCACCATCCTAAGAACACTGCGGTCTGCTGCAAGTCCTTCTTCACGAATCCGACGACCCAGCTCGACGAGACCCGGCTTCCCTGGCACCTCTGACCTCTACTCACCTCTACAGCAAAGCTGAGAGCTGTGAGTGCGACGAGACCTCGAGGGACCGACGATCGCCAAGACTGCACGACTTCTTTGTAACAAGCCCACCGTGTGCTCCACTGTTGAGTGCTTTGGGGTCCGAGAAGCCCCAACCCTGAGCAGCTCCAGCACCGAAGATCAGCCCTCCAGCATCTCCACGATCTGCGTGGGGCCCTTCTGCTTTTGCGTGCTCACCGCGCTGTGTGGCTACTAGCCGGCTGGCTTGTGGCCTGCTTCACGACGCCCGACGACATCACTGCTGCTGGTCTGGTTGCTCCAGACTGGCCCTTGCTTCCTTGCAACAGAGAAGCACCCCGGACCCTCCTGGTCCACTCCAGACGCCATTTTGAGTCCACCGCGTGGGCTTGAATTTGCCAAGGCTTTGTTGCCCAATCCTGGGTCCAGCGACGCCGACAGCTTCAATCATCGTGGGACAGCTCGCTCCTCCACCCTGGTCGCCGACAACGCCTCCTGGTCCGTGAGATCTGCGAGCACAGCGTCACCCACTCACCTAGTCGAGGTGACTACCATCCGGCGCCCTCCTGGTGCCACCTGACTACTGGCTAGTAGTCACGAACTTGGTCCCCTCTGCTTTCAGGTGTCATCTTCCTTCGATCCAGGCTTGGATCCATTGAACTTTCTTCACTGGTCGCCTGCCAGCAACTTCTTTCTTCCAGGCTCCTGGTCCGTCTACGAGGATTCCCGACGTCTTTTGAGACCTATGCAGCTGCAGCCCCTGGGCTAGGTAACTTCGGCATTTCGGTGCCCCAGCATAGCCTCACTATCCAAGGGTCAGAATCCACTTTCGTTTTCCTCCCACCCGGTCGGGTTCGCCCGAGAACACTAACTTTGTCTTTACTAGCTACCATAGACTTTGTCCCGCATCACGCGTGAGAGTGCACACTCTGCACCCGAGTCCCCTAGGCCTCCTAGAAGTAATCTGAAGATTCTATAGTGAAGTCCTAGCGATTCCTAAGCCTATTAGTACTGTACTTACCTGCTAGTAATTTCGCATTCCACTTTCAGAGTATATGGTTTTCCGTGCCCCTCGGGCATTTGTATATACTGTGCTAACTTAAGTATTTTCGTAAAGGTTTTGTTTTGTGCTTAGTACCCTGTCCTCATAAAGAGTACAGGGCTGTTGTGAATCTTAATAAATAAATTGTTTATTTTCATAACACTTGTGTGGTGTCCTTTCACTTGGTGTTCAAGGGGTATATGTGTGGTAAACAGCTGGCTTAACACGCCCTCTCGAGTCTTTAGCCTTAGACTGCTCGTATCCACGCTACTAGGATAGCTGGTCTATAAGGTTGACTTACAACCAATCATCAATAAGGGTTGCTGGACTGATACATAGTGTTCACTAGAATAGTGAGCACTGCATATCAGGCCACCTTCTCACACATAACAATAGGCCAGAGGCCTCACATTAGTAACATATCCATGTCCTTTTGTAAAAAGGACTAAACTTTGGCCAGGAGCCAATCAGATCTCACCACCCTCTAGAACCTTCCTGGAAAGAGCCCTAGTCCCTCAGATTTTCTACCGCACGTCGTGCTAAGGGAGTCTCCTCTGAGCTCTGCTCAGTTTCTTTATATTTCTGGATTTATCTCCACATTTTTGTCTCAGAACTTTATTCCTGTGAGGAATCTTCTGCTTAGCCATGGCTGATACTCCAAAAAAGGGACTTTTCAGACCTTGTGCCTCTTGTGGCAAAAAGAGGCTTCATGTGGATGACAGGCATGAGGACTGCCTTTATGTCTATATCCTGACCATTCAGCAAAAGATTGTAAAGTCTGCCGTACTTTTTCGACCAAAACTCTCAAGGATAGAGAGGGCCGACTGCTGATATGGCTCCAGAGACTTAAGGACAAAGATCAACCAGTCTCTTCAGGTGAGAGTGAGTGTTCCATTGGGAGTGTACACTCTACTCCTAAAAGGCCTAGAACTTCATCCCCAGGACCATCTGTACAGCCTCCTCAAAAGAAGACGCCCAAGTCTTCAGAGGATCGTTCTAAGGCTACTGCTGTAAAGGTTTCTCTACAAGATCCTACCTTCAAGAAACCTTTGGTGACATCTTCAGCCCTGCCTGTCACAATGTCGACAGCCACGATCTCCAAGACGGTGGCGTCATCTTGATCATCCCCGTCGACGACTACTACATACTTGTCGTCGACTGGTAGGTCTGTTCCATCTATTATTACTATTAAAAAGACCTCGACAACGCCACTGTCGACGACTACCTCGTCGTTGTTGACGAAGTCTAAACTGTCGTCGTCTGCAAAATCTTCGCCGACGAAACCCTCTTCGACAAGTTCGTAGTCAATGAAGTCATCGTCTTCGATGCCAGCGTCGACGAGACCGTCGACGGCGAACCTAGCAAAGCCGACGTCGACACCAGCGTCGACTAAGCCGTCGACAACATCCGCATCGACAAAGTCATCCACGAAGCAAACATCGTCGACGATCCTGCTGTCGACGACGTCGTCTATGAAGAACGCACCGTCGACGACTCAGTCTCAGTCGACTGTCGACGATTCCCCGTCGACTGTCGACGATTCCCCGTCGACTATCATTCCATCGACGGCTGAATCACCTCCATTGAAGTGTACCTATACAGACTTCAGGATGACTACGCGTACACTTACGCCAGAATTAACCTCGCCGAGCAGGGTACAACCTTTCCCCCCGGCTCATATCCTGGATACTGAGGATTCAGATGAGGGCTTTGTTTCAGCAAGCAACAAGCCCATCTGAACTGCAGGTAAAGCTTCACGAAAGCTCAGACGATGAGGAACAGGAACAAGAACAGGACGTGGAGTACCAGAAGGAAATCCAACCTCCACCGCTTCCACAACAGCCTATGGTGTGTCTCCCAGCTTCTATTGTGACAGACCTGCTGTTTCTCATAGCGGACTACAAACAGAGGTTCCCGTCCACTGCTCCACCTCAGCCAGTGGTGACAGTCACCTGTGACACCTACAGTGGTCACACCGCCTCCTAGATCTCAACCGGCTCCTTTAGTTCTCCAACCAGAACCAACTCACGTCCTCTGTCTTCCTCTGATGAGGAAGAGGAAGAAGAAGAGGAGGAGCAGCAACGTGAGGAAGGGGAGCTTCAGGAGGACGAATGCGATGAATATGTAATTTCAGGTCCCGCATCCCATGTGCAGGCACAATCGGATTCTCCCCCGGAAGACATTGGGGGCTTCCACAACATCGTAGAGAGTGCGGCGTTACGCTTCAGCCTCAAAGTCACTGCAACACCTCAAGATTGCTTCCTTTACGATTTTAAAGACCCATACCAAAAGACGGTACGATCTATTCCCATCATTGATCACGTCTGGGATCAAGGGGAGAAGATAATGCAGACCCCTTCATCTCTGATTCCAGTGCTGCCCAGACTGGATAAAAAATATAAAGCCCCGGACTCTGCTCCAGCTTGCCTGATCGGCCATCCGAAGCCTGACTCTGTGATAACCCAAGCAGCACAACGCAAGTCAAAAAATCCTTCAGCTGCATTGACTGCGCCGCCAGGTAAGGAGGGCCGAAAGCTAGACCATATAGGCAAAAAGTTTTCGTCCATGTCAGCTTTACAAGTGCGTGCAGCAAACTCTTTGGCTCTACTGGGGCGTTATAACCGCCAAATGTGGGCAGACGTAGCTCCATACTTGGGTTCACTTCAAGAGGAGCAGAAAGAAGAGGTGAGGAAGATTCTCCTCGAAGGCGAGCGCTCCGCCTCGGAGATGATTGATGTGGCACTGGATATCGCATCCACAGGTTTCCGACAGCTAGCAGGAGCTGCAGTCCTGAGACGCCAAGGTTGGCTTAAGGCAACGACTTTCCGGCCTGAAGTTCAAGCCAAGGTTTTAGACCTGCCTTATGACGTTAAACTTCTGTTTGGTCAACACATCGACGACATGCTTAAAGGTATCAAAAAAGATACGGATACAGCAAGAGCTCTAGGTACTCTTCAATACAAGAACCCTTCCTTTCGAGGCTCCAGAGGGAGAGGTCAGTCCTTCAGAGGCAACAATCAAGGATACAAATCCACTTACAGCTCAAGCCAACAATATAAACCCCAGTACCAGCAAAGGCAACAGCAAAACTAGTCGTCCTACAACAAGTCTTCCTTTCGCGGACGGGGGGGGGGGGAGAAGGACACAGGCAGAAGACAATGACTTCTCTCTGCCACAGGTCTCCAGTTTCTCTCCACCTTACAAAGTTGGTGGGAGAATTACATCCTTCCTTCACAATTGGCAACAAATTACGACAGATCAGTGGGTCTTCCAAATTATTCAATTTGGACATTCTCTGGAGTTTGTGGAAACTCCTCATCAAACGCCTCCAGTCCCTATGCAACACAAAAATCTAAAGCTACTACAATTGGAAATCTCCCTCATGCTCAGAAAAGGAGCGATAGAAAAAGTTCTCCGAAAAAAGAAAAACAAGGGTTTCTATTCCCAATTCTTCTTAATTCGAAAAAAGGAGAAAAAATGGAGACCTATATTGGACTTGAGAAACCTCAACCAATACCTCAAAAAACAGTCATTTCGCATGGTGTCCATCCAGGAGGTGCTACAACTCCTCAATGCAAACGACTTTATGGTGTCTCTCGACCTTCAAGACGCTTATTTTCAGATTCCGATCCACAAGAACCACAAACAATTTCTCAGGTTCGAAGTGGCGGGCAAGCACTACCAGTTTCGAGTATTTCCCTTCGGCCTAAAGTCGGCTCCACGCATTTTCACCAAGTGTCTGTCTCCAGTAGCAGCATACCTTCGCCAACATCATCACCAGGTATTCCCGTACTTAGACGACTGGCTAGTCAAGGCACCTACTTACGCAGGCGTGACCAAGTCCTCCGACGCCTGTCTGCAGCTCTTCAATGCTCTGGGACTCACACTCAACGAAGGAAAATCTGTCCTTCAAACGTCCCAGTGTCTCACGTTCCTCGAAGCTGTCCTAGAGACTGCTCAAAGAAAGGCTTTCCCTTCACTAGAACGGCAAGTGAAACTAAGGACTTGGCCACCCGGATTCAGTCCAAAAGATCTATTACTGTGCGCCTCTACAAGTCCTTGTTAGGAATGATGTCCTCGAACATCCTGTTGGTCCCTCACTGCCGCCTTCGCATGCGCCCACTTCAGGAGGCGCTTTCTGCTCAGTGGACTCAATGCAGGGGATCCTTCGACGTCGTCCGGATAACTCCTGCCATAGTCCAGGCTCTGGACTGGTGGCTTCAGTCTCAAAATCTACGACGAGGCCTATCCTTCATACTTCCAATCTCGCCACACGTAATACCTATGGATGCGTCCCTAGAAGGATGGGGGGCGTTCCTTCAGGACCTCCAAATCAATGGGCAGTGGTCCCTGGCAGAGAAGCAACTGCACATAAATCTCCTCGAGTTGAGGGCGGTGTACCTGGCACTAAAAGCGTTTCTACCCAGGATCAGGAATTCCCCAGTGCTTGTGAGAACAGACAACACCACCACAATGCACTATCTGAACAAACAGGGGGGAACATGCTCTCTATCGTTGTCTCAAGAATCTCAAAAAATTTGGAATTGGCTTCTACAACACCACATTTCCCTTCGGGCGGAGTACGTCCCAGGGACGGACAATGTCCTGGCGGACTCTCTGAGCAGGCAACGTTCCATGTGCCACGAATGGGAGCTAGATCGTCATCTTCTCAGCTCGGTATTCGCCCGATGGGGCGCGCCACCTGTGGATCTGTTTGCGACTCACCACAACGCAAAATGCCAACATTACGCAAGCTGGCATCCCCAACAGGGATCTCTGGGGAATGCATTTTCGATCGGATGGTGCAACATCTTTGCTTACGCATTTCCGCCATTTCCCCTAATTCCCAGGGTTCTCCGGAAACTGAAGGCGGAGCATTGCACCCTGATCCTAATAGGTCTAGCGTGGCCGCGACAACATTGGTTCACAGAGCTTCATCTCCTGTCGCTGGAACCGCCAATCCTATTCAAACCTTGCCCGACTCTCCTTACAATGAACCAAGGACAAGTCCAGCATCTCTCAGATTGTCGGCTTGGCTCCTGAGTTCAGAGTTTCAGAACCTAGACATTTCTCAAGAATGCAGGACAATCCTAGCCCGGGCTCGGGCGGAGAGTACCAACAAAACGTATTCTCTTAAGTGGAAAAGGTTCTGTGTATGGTGTAAAGCAAATAAGATACACCCCTTTTCTTCCACTCCAGCACAAATTCTTCCTTACCTGCTCTATTTGGCGCACTCAGGACTGGCGCATGCCTCTATTAAGGTTCACCTGGCTGCAATTTCTCGCTTCAGGCGTTCATCGACTGGTTCTTCCCTCTGGTCCGAGAGACTAGTTAAACAGTTTTTAAAAGGCCTTTTCAGGACATTCCCTCCGGTGAGAGCTTTACCACCGACCTGGCAATTAAACATCGTCCTTGCTCAACTGATGAAACATCCATTCGAGCCGATACACAAAGCTGACATCAAATACCTGTCCTGGAAAACCGCTCGCATCTGCAAGGCGTGTTGGTGAGCTGCAAGCTTTCTCCATTCAGGATCCTTTCTTGCAATTCAAACAGGACAGAGTTATCCTACGAACCAACCCTAAATTCATCCCTAAGGTTCCATCTAATTTTCACTTGAATGAACCTATAATTTTGCGGACTTTTTTCCCAAATCCACTGTGAGAAGTTGGCCTGATATATAATGTTCACTATTCTAGTGAGCACTCTGTATCAGTCCAAACAACCCTTATTGATGATTGGTTGTAAGTCAACCTTATAGACCAGCTATCCTAGTAGCATGGATACGAGCAGTCTTCGGGCTAAACTCTAGAGGGCGTGTTAAGCCAGCTGTTATACCATCACATATACCCCTTGAACACCAAGTGAAAGGATACCACACAAGTGTTATGAAAATAAACAGTGTATTTATTTAGATCACAACAGCCCTGTACTCTTTATGAGGACAGGGTACTAAGCACACAACAAAACTCTTATGAAAATACTAGTTGCACAATTTACACAAATGCCCGAGGGGCACGAAAAACCATATACTACAAAAGTGGAATGCGAAATTACTAGCAGGTAAGTACTGTACTAATAGGCTTTGGAATCGCTAGGACTGGACTACTGAACCTTCAGATTACTAGCAGGAGGCCTAGGGGACTCGGGTGCAGAGTGTGCACTCTCACGCGGGATGCGGGACAAAGTCTATGGATACTAGTAAATGCAAAAGTTAGTGTTCTCGGGCGAACCCGACTAGGTAGAGCTGAAACGAAAAAGGATCTGGACCCTTGGATAGTGAGGCTATGCTGGGGCACCGAAATGCCGAAGTTACCTAGCCCAGGGGCTGCGGCTGCATAGGTCTGGAAAGACGTCGGGAATCCTCGTTGCAGTCTATGGAGCCTGAAAGAAGTTGCTGGCAGGCGACCAGTGTTGAAGTTCGAAGTGATCCAAGCCTGGATCGGAGATGGAAGACACCTGTAAGCAGAGGGGACCAAGTTCTGAATTACTAGCCAGTGATTAGATGGGCACCAGGATGGCACCGGATGGAGTCACCTCGACCAGGTGAGTGGGCGACGCTGGGCTCTGCAGTCTCACGGACCAGGAGGCGTTGTCAGCGACCAGGATGGAGGTGCGAGCTGTCCCACGATGGTTGCTGCTGTCGACGTCGCTGGACCCAGGACTGGGGCAACAAGTCTTGGCAAATTCAAGCCCACGCGGTGGACTCAAAATGGCGTCTGGAGTGGACCAGGAGGGTCCGGGGTGCTCCTCTTTTGGAAGGGAGCAAGGGCCAGTCTGGAGCAACCAGACCAGCAGTGTTGATGTCTTCGTTCGTCGTCGGGAAGGCCACAAGCCAGCGGGCTAGTAGCCAGACAACGCGGTGAGCAGCAAATAGCAAAAGGGCCCCACGCAGATCTGGTGGATGCTGGAGGGCTGAACTTCGGTGCTGGAGCTGCTCAGGGCTGGGGCTTCTCAGACCCCAAAGCACCCACTCGAGGATCCCTCGGTGGTCGTGCTGGGCAAGCGTCGTGCAGTCTTGAAGATGGCCGGTCCCTCGAGGTCTCGTCGCACCCACGGGTCTCAGCTGAGCTGACGATGTGGGTAGAGGTCAGAGGTGCCAGGGAAGCCGGTTCTCGTCGAGCTGGGCAGTCTTGATCCGGAGGAGAGACTTACAGCAGACCGCGATGCTTGGATGGTGCCTGCGGATGCAGGGTGACTGCTCCTTAGCCACAAGGGAGAAATCTTGAGAAGAAGTCAAGAGTTCCTTTCGTAGAAAGTAGTTTCTTGATTCAAAGATGATCTAATTTGGAAGGGGGCCCGCTTCTATCTTTATACTAGGAAAAGGGGCTGGCACGCGACTAGGTCCTGCCCATGGGTGGGACCAGGAAGGGGGGTGGTTACACCCCTCTCCCATGCCGGACTTTCCCCAGCTCAGGGGCCGGTGTGCCCCTGGAACTGGTTCTAGCCGGCAGATGCATAGTGAGCACCGGGGTGCCACTTGCAGTCACCTTCCTCTAAAGCCCTGCCTACCCAGGATACACAAAACCCTGTCTGGGATGGTGCTAGCACCGCCCCTGACAGGAAACCCTTTGTCCAACTTCCCCTCGCTGGAAGGACTCCCAGCTGCAGGGGGTCAGACTTGTGTCTGTGGTGGCAGCATCCATTTTGTGATGCTGAGGCTCGAGTTAACTTTAACCGGGGTTCACAGTTACACACAGGTCGTGTCCCTCTAGAAGGGTGGAATGCAAACCCCGTCGACAGAATCAGCGAGGGGTTAGTATTCCAATTCGTATGACACCTTACTCGACATGTTTTGATAAAGCGATACCAAAGATAGCATATAACCGCGAGGATTATAATGCACTTTAGAGTATATGGTATGCGTTATCATGGAACAGCTATTAGGACTTGGTTCCGCAAGCTGCAAACGGGCTCAGCTCATGCCAGAGCGCCATCTCACACGATTCCGAGCACTCTGCCTTCAGGATTGTCAAGGCCTGCCATAGGAGTAACTGATAGGAATACGGGTGTCCATTTTAGGGTTAGATATAGGTATACTATGTCTAAAGCAAAGGGTGTTAACACCACCTTGCCCCAGCTGTCGTGCAGCCAGTTGTGTCAGATTTGGATGGCCAGCCAGGGGTGGCATAATACATGCTGCAGCCCCTGGTAGGCTCTGGTTTGCCTTGTCTAAACTGCCTAATTATCATTGCCTGCTGTGTGCCTGGTTGCCGATTTGATTTATTTGCACTTTCCGAAAGTTTATCTGTTGCTTTGACTGTTTTTGCGCGTTTGCCCTAGCGCTCCGCTGTGCTCCCCCCTCCGCCTCCATTTTGTTGTTGTGATCCCTGTAGCCCGCCCCGCCTCCCAGCTGAGCCGCCCTCCCACTAACCAGAACAGCGCTCCATTGCCTGATAGCGCCGTGACTCGCTCCTCTCCCTCGGGCTGAGTGGTCGCTCCCCAGTGTCCCCTCGTGACACTCGGTATCGTTGTGCTGCTTTGCCTTGTCTAAACTGCCTAATTATCATTGCCTGCTGTGTGCCTGGTTGCCGATTTGATTTATTTGCACTTTCCGAAAGTTTATCTGTTGCTTTGACTGTTTTTGCGCGTTTGCCCTAGCGCTCCGCTGTGCTCCCCCCTCCGCCTCCATTTTGTTGTTGTGATCCCTGTAGCCCGCCCCGCCTCCCAGCTGAGCCGCCCTCCCACTAACCAGAACAGCGCTCCATTGCCTGATAGCGCCGTGACTCGCTCCTCTCCCTCGGGCTGAGTGGTCGCTCCCCAGTGTCCCCTCGTGACACTCGGTATCGTTGTGCTGCTTTGCCTTGTCTAAACTGCCTAATTATCATTGCCTGCTGTGTGCCTGGTTGCCGATTTGATTTATTTGCACTTTCCGAAAGTTTATCTGTTGCTTTGACTGTTTTTGCACGTTTGCCCTAGCGCTCCGCTGTGCTCCCCCCTCCGCCTCCATTTTGTTGTTGTTGTGATCCCTGTAGCCCGCCCCGCCTCCCAGCTGAGCCGCCCTCCCACTAACCAGAACAGCGCTCCATTGCCTGATAGCGCCGTGACTCGCTCCTCTCCCTCGGGCTGAGTGGTCGCTCCTCAGTGTCCCCTCGTGACACTCGGTATCGTTGTGCTGCTTTGCCTTGTCTAAACTGCCTAATTATCATTGCCTGCTGTGTGCCTGGTTGCCGATTTGATTTATTTGCACTTTCCGAAAGTTTATCTGTTGCTTTGACTGTTTTTGCGCGTTTGCCCTAGCGCTCCGCTGTGCTCCCCCCTCCGCCTCCATTTTGTTGTTGTTGTGATCCCTGTAGCCCGCCCCGCCTCCCAGCTGAGCCGCCCTCCCACTAACCAGAACAGCGCTCCATTGCCTGATAGCGCCGTGACTCGCTCCTCTCCCTCGGGCTGAGTGGTCGCTCCTCAGTGTCCCCTCGTGACACTCGGTATCGTTGTGCTGCTTTGCCTTGTCTAAACTGCCTAATTATCATTGCCTGCTGTGTGCCTGGTTGCCGATTTGATTTATTTGCACTTTCCGAAAGTTTATCTGTTGCTTTGACTGTTTTTGCGCGTTTGCCCTACCGCTCCGCTGTGCTCCCCCCTCCGCCTCCATTTTGTTGTTGTTGTGATCCCTGTAGCCCGCCCCGCCTCCCAGCTGAGCCGCCCTCGCCCCTCCCCCTCCACCTTCCATATATGACAGCTACTCCCGCGTGCAGCGTTCACGCGCAGCGACCGCGCCCAATCCGCGCCGAAGGTGCGCCAAAGGTAAGCCCGTCTACGCCCGTCCGCGCCTGGACCGCGCCCAGCGCCAGAGCCCCTGTCCCTCGCATTGCCTACGATGCCACCACCCTCCTAGCCCTTTACCCCGGCCGCTCCCCGAACTGCGTCCAAGCCGCTCCTGGACACACCCATGGACCCTTCTCTTGCTACTCCTGCAAGTTCGACTGCACCAAGAACAACTCCTCATCTTCGAACACACAACAGTTATCCGACCCCAACCACCTACAATGCATCCTGCTCAACACCCGCTCAGTCCACAGGCACGCCATCGACCTCTGGAATCTACTAGACACCATATCTCCGGACGTCGCCTTCCTAACAGAAACATGGATGAACGCCTATTCCGCCCCAGACATCACCCTTGCCATCCCAGAAGATTATAAGATCAAACGCAAGGACCGTACCGGCCACACAGGAGGAGGAATCGCTATCGTCCACAAGAAATCCATCCACATCTCAACCAGCTCTGACGTCAATCTCGCCAACTCTGAACACCTTCACTTCCAGATCCACACCGACCCCAAAACCACACTGAGGCACCCTCCTTTACAGACCTCCAGGACCCCGCGCACAATTCAGTGAGGACATCACGGACTTCATCACTCCACACGCCCTCCCATCCAAAGATTACATCCTTCTGGGAGACCTCAATTTTCACCTTGAAAAGAGCAACGACCATAACTCCACCACCCTTTTGGACAACCTCGCCAACCTCGGACTTAAACAACTGGTCACTTCCCCCACCCACATCGCAGGTCACACACTCGACCCTATCTTCACTTCCAGCAACCATGTATCCTTCAGCCACACTACGGCCCTCCTCTGGACTGACCACAGCTGCGTCCACTTTACCTACAACAAGCCCAAATCCAACAACCACCCCCAACCAACTCTGCAAAGAAAATAGAACAAAATCACCATCGACCAGATCTCCTCATCGCTTCTTCGAAACCCCCCAGCTCACTCCTCAAACCCCGACCAAGCCGCCACCAACCTCACCCTATGGTTATCCAACAGCGCCGACATCCTAGCACCACTGAAAAAACGACAAATCAAACTTGGCAGCAAGAAAGCCTCCTGGTTCAACGATGATCTCAAGAAATCCAAGAAACTCTGCCGCTCCCTGGAGAAGGCCTGGAAAAAAGTCCCAACCACCTGCACCAAGGAAGCCTTCAAAAACGCCACTCGCACACACCACCAACTGATCCGAAAAGCCAAGAAAACCGCCTTCAAGGACCGACTAGATAGCAACGCCCACAACAGCAAGGAACTTTTCAACATAGTCAAGGAATTCACCAACCCCTCGGCCAACTCCAACGACATCACCCCCTCTCAAGCCCTCTGCGACTCCCTAGCCTCATTCTTCCACAACAAAATTGCAGACATCCACAACAGCTTCGACAACCAACCCGGAGACCAACCCACCCAACCATCTGCTGGACCTTCACCACCCTCGAACATCCTTAATGATTGGAATCCAATCTCCACTGAGGACACTATCCGCCTGATGAACTCCATCCACTCAGGATCCCCAACTGACCCATGCCCTCACCACATCTTCAACAAAGCAGACTCCATCATAGCACCGCACCTCAGAGACGTCATCAACTGCTCCCTCAACTCCGCCACCTTCCCGGAAAGCTGGAAACACTCAGAACTCAGCGCACTTCTGAAAAAACCCACAGCGGACCCCACCGAACTCAAAAACTACCGTCCCATTTCGCTCCTTCCATTCCCGGCCAAAGTCATCGAGAAAGCTTTCAACAACCAGCTCGCCGCCTTCCTCGAAGCCAACAACTCCCTCGACTCCTCACAGTCCGGCTTCCGAGCCAAACACAGCACTGAAACCGCCCTCATCGCAGCAACAGACGACATTCGAACCCTACTGGACAATGGAGACACAGTCGCCCTCATCCTCCTGGACCTCTCCGCAGCCTTCGACACAGTCTGCCATAACACCCTTCTACAGCGCCTCAAACATCGGAATCCAAGGAAAAGCACTAGAATGGGTCACCTCGTTCCTCACCGGAAGAACCCAGAGAGTCCGCCTTCCACCATTCAAGTCAGAGGCCACTGAAGTCATCTGCGGCGTTCCACAAGGATCTTCACTCAGCCCCACCCTTTTCAACGTATACATGAGCCCCCTCGCGACCATCGCACGCCAACACAACCTCAACATCATCTCCTACGCGGACGACACTCAACTGATCCTATCACTCACCAATGACCCTCGCACCGCCAAAACTAACCTACACGAAGGAATGAAAGAAGTTGCCGAATGGATGAAACATAGCCGTCTGAAACTGAACTCTGATAAAACAGAAGTCCTTATCTTAGGTACCTCCCCCTCCGCATGGGACGATTCTTGGTGGCCAGAAGCCCTTGGAAAAGCACCCATCCCGACAGACCATGCACGGAACCTGGGCGTCATCCTGGATTCCTCACTTTCAATGTACAAACAAGTCAACGCCGTCTCTTCATCCTGCTTCAACATTCTTCGCATGCTCAAAAAAACATTTCGTTGGATCCCCACCGAAACTAGGAAAACGGTCACCCACGCCCTGGTCACGAGCCGACTGGACTACGGAAACACCCTCTACGCCGGTACTACCGCTAAACTCCAGAAAAAACTCCAACGAATTCAAAACGCCTCAGCCAGGCTCATATTAGACATCCCGCGTAAAGAACATATCTCTGGTCACCTGAAAAACCTCCACTGGCTTCCCGTCAATAAGAGGATCACCTTCCGGCTACTAACCCACGCACACAACGCACTCTACGAAATCGGACCAGAATGCCTCAACACACGACTGTCCTTCTACTCCCCCTCCCGCCAGCTACGATCATCCAACCAAGCCCTTGCCACTGTACCTCGCATCAACAAAACCACCATGGGAGGTAGATCCTTCTCCTACCTGGCAGCTAAAACCTGGAACTCCCTTCCCACTCACCTTCGCCTTACCCAGAATCACCTAGCATTCAGAAAGCAACTTAAAACGTGGATATTTGACAAGTAATTCCCCTCCCCTCCTCAAGCGCCTTGAGACCCTCTGGGTATGTAGAGCGCTATATAAATTCTTTGACTTGACTAAATTCTTTTGACTTGGATACACCTATGCCCTGAGTTACAGGGTCTGATAAGGTGGCCCAGTACCAATTGGTGAATGCACCTAAGGTACACGTGTCAATTTAGTGAGAGAACAGCAAGGCTGTGGGTCTGATTAGCAGGCCCACAGCCAGAGAAGTCGTAAACCAGTGAAGCAAAAATCTGGGGTGATCATAGGATTGCAGACCCTACTCTCCTACATGACCCCCCCCCCCCCCCCCCCAAACTTTGGGACAATAAACTAACCTTGACCAGGTGAGTCTTCTTGCTCTAAGTGGAAATACCTGGAGAGCCCATCTGCATTGCCATGATCAGTGCCAGGTCTATGCTCCACTGTAAAATCCATCCCCTGTAGGGAAATGGACCACCTAAGCAGTTTGATGTTTTCACCCTTCATCTGATTTAGCCACAAGAGGGGCTTATGGTCGGTCTAAATCTTGAAATGAGTGCCAAACAAGTATGGCCTCAGTTTCTTCAGGGCCCAAACCAGAGCAAAGGCCTCCCTCTCAATAGCTGACCAATTTTTCTCTCTGGGGGTCAGCCTTCTGCTTATAAAAGAAATGGGCTGGTCATGACCATCAAAATTCAGTTGAGATAGAACAGCTCCCACACCCAACTCAGAAGCATCTGTTTAGACAATGAATGGTTTGGAGTAGTCTGGACTCTTTAGGATAGGTGCTGTGCACATGGCCTGCTTTAGGTCATCGCATGCTTTTTGACAGCTTGCTGTCCACTGAACTTTCTTTGGCATCTTTTTTCTTGTCAGTTCATTAAGTGGAGTCACAATTGATCCATAATTTCTGACAAACTTTCTGTAGTAACCAGTCGGGCCCAAGAAAGCTCGAACCTGAGTCTGGGTGGTTGGAGGAGCCCAATCCCTGATGGATTGTATCTTGCTCTCCAGTGGCTGAACCTGGCCTCCACGTACAAGGTGGCCCAGGTATACAACCTGTGTCTGCCCTATCTGGCACTTTGTGGCCTTGATAGTGAGACCTGCTGCTTGCAGTGCCTCTAACACTTTCCTCAGGTGGGCCAGGTGATCCTCCCAGGTGGAACTAAAGACAGCTATATCATCAAGATATGCTGCACAGAAGTCATCCAGCCCAGTGAGAACTTGATTCACCAGCCTTTGGAAGGTGGCAGGTGCATTTTTCAGACCAAAGGGCATTACCACAAATTGATAATGTCCACCAGGGGTTGAAAATGCTGTCTTGAGCTTGGCATCCTCAGCTAACCTGATTTGCCAATACCCAGCTGTCAGGTCAAATGTACTGACGTAGTTGGCAGAAGCCAATCTATCTATAAGCTCATCTGCCCTTGGTATTGGGTGGGCATCAGTCTTAGTGACTGCATTGAGACCTCTGTAGTCTACGCAAAACCTCATCTCTTTCTTACCACCCTGGGTGTGAGGCTTTGGCACTAGAACTACTGGACTAGCCCAAGGGCTATCTGAGGGCTCAATGACTCCCAGCTCCAACATTTTCTGCACCTCTGTCTTGATGCAGTCTCTAACATGATCAGGCTGCCTGTAGATTTTACTCTAGACTGGCAGGCTGTCACCAGTGTCAACCTCATGGGTACACCAATTGGTTTGACTGGGTGTCAGAGAGAACATATGTCTGAAGGATTGAAGAACCTGTTTACAATCCTTTTGTTGTTGTTCAGAGAGGCTGCCACAAAAGACAACACCATCTACTGACCCATCATCAGGATTCTGAGTGAGCAGGTCTTGGAGAGGGTCACTCTCTTCCTCCTGTCCCTCATCTGTGGCCATGAGCAAGCTCATGTCCTTCCTGTCAACATATGCTTTGAGCCTGTTCACATGGAGCACCCTGTGGGGGCTCCTGGGAGTTCCAAGGTCCACCAGGTAGGTGACCTCTCCCTTTTGCTCAAGGATTGTGTGGGGCCCAGACCATTTGTCTTTGAGTGCTGCTGGGGCCACTGGCTCCAACACCCACACCTTCTGTCCAGGCTTGTACACAGTCAGGACAGCCTTTTGGTCATGCCAAGCTTTTTGGAGTTCTTGGCTAGCCTCAATGTTTTTGGAAGCCTTTTCCATGTACTCAGCCATCCTGGAGCGGAGACCAAGTACATAGTCCACTATGTTGGGTGCAGGCTTTCTGAGAGGTCTCTCCCATCCTACCTTCACCAAACACAGGGGTCCTCTTACAGGATGTCCATACAAAAGTTCAAAAGGGCTGTAGCCAACCCCCTTCTGTGGAACTTCTCTATAAGCAAATAAAAGGCAGGGTATCAGGACATCCCATCTACGCCTGAGCTTTTCAGGTAGTCCATGAATCATCCCTTTTAAGGTCCTGTTGAACCTTTCAACAAAGCCCATTGCATTGTGGGTGATAGGGTGTGGTGAACTTGTAGTTGACACCACATTCCTTCCACATAGCACTTAAATAGCTTGACATGAAGTTTGCCCCTCTGTCAGAGACAACCTCCTTAGGGAAGCCCACTCTGGAGAACACTCCAACTAGGGCTCTTGCCACAACAGGTGCTGTAGTGGTCCTAAGGGGAATAGCTTCAGGATACCTGGTGGCATGGTCCACCACCACCAGTATAAACTTGTGCCCTGATGCTGTCTGGGGTTCCATTGCACCAACAATGTCAATCCCCACTCTTTCAAAGGGCACCCCCACCACAGGCATTGGTATAAGGGGGGCCTTTGTTGTGCCACCTGACTTACTACTGGCTTGGCAAGTGACACAGGAGCGACAAAACTCCTTGGTATCCTCATTCATGTGAGGCCAGTGAAAGTGTGAGACAATTCTGTCCCAAGTCTTGTTCTGGCCTAAGTGACCTGCAAGGGGGATCTCATGGGCCAAAGTGAGAAGGAAACCTCTCAGAGACAAGGGGATGACCAGCCTCCTGGTTGCACCAGGCTTGGGGTCTCTTGACTCGGTGTACAGGAGTCCATCCTCCCAGTATACCGTGTGGGCACCTGTGGCGTCCCCTGCAGCCTCAGCAGCAGCTTGCTGTCTGAGGGGTTCAAGAGAAGGGCAGGCTAACTGTTCTTTCCCCAGGTCTTCTCTGGAGGGTCCCCCTGAACCCAGAAACTCAACCTGATCAGGTTCAAGTTCTTTAGGCTCAGTTTCCCTCAGCTCTTTGAGGTCAGCCTCTTCTGAGACTTGATCCTCAACCTGGGGCAAGGGGGAAGGCAATGCCTTAACCCTCCTGCTCTTCTTCTTGGAAGGTGTCTGGTCCATTGTTCCAGGATCCAGCACCTGTTCAGTGGGGCATCTTCTGGCCTGTGACCTAGTCACAGCAAGCACATGTGCTGGCAAGCCTAACATCTCCATGTGAGTCCTCTGCTCCACTTCTGACCATTGTGATGACTCCAAATCATTGCCCAACAAACAATCCACTGGGAGGTCTGAACTAACTACAACCTTCTTTTGGCCATTTACCCCTCCCCAGGAGAAAGCAACAATCGCAATACTATGACTGGTAGTGACGTTGCTGGCATTGGTCACCAGGAAATCTGTACCTGGCATGATCTGTCCAGGGTCCACAAAGTTAGGTGTCACCATGGTGACACTGGCACAAGTGTCCCTATAGGCCTGAGCCATTTTGCCATTTATCAAAGGTGTCTGCCTGTATTTGCCCAAAGTATTGGGACTGACATCAGGGGATATATCCACATCCCCTGTACAGACCAGGACAGCCTGAGTGAGTGTGCCAACTAAGTTGTCATACCCCTCAGAACCCAAGGTTAACCCAACTAATCCCTTGGGAGGTGCACTACCACTGCTGACTGTACTAGGGGGTGCATGTGCCTTAGGGGCTGCAGTGGCAGGAGTTTGCCCTCCTTTCTTGGTGCACTCACTAAACCAGTGAGTTGTAGTTTTACAGTATTGGCACCACCTTTTAGACTGGCCTTCTTGAGTCTTCTTCTTCTGGGAAGCCTGACCCCCACCCTCTTTGGTTTGTTGGGGACCTGTTGAAGACTTCTGGTCATTTTGTTCACCTTTGTTATCTTTACCATTCTGGTCTGCTTTCTTCTGACCACCCTGGTTCTGGCCCTGGTTCTGCTTAACCCTTGTTCTGACCCATCTGTCTGCCTTCTTTCCCAATTCTTGGGTAGAGGTCAGATCTGAGTCAACAAGATGCTGATGCAACAACTGGTTCTGACAATTGTTTAAAATCTGTTCCCTCAGGATCAGATTGTACAATCCTGTATAATCAGTAACCTTACTGCCCGGCAACCAGCCCTCCAAAGCCTTAGTGGCACAATCTACAAAGTCAGACCAATCCTGAGACTGAGTTTTCTGGGTATCCCTGAACAGCAACCTGTACTGCTCAGTGGTTAGGCCAAACCCATCTATCAGTGTACTCTTCAGGACTTGGTAATTGTTAGCTTCCTCAGCTCTAGTAGTGAGGAGCTTATCTCTACCTTTACCTTCAAAGGAGAGCCACAAGACAGCTGCTCACTGACTCTGGGGGACGCACTGGACAGTGCAGGCCCTCTCCAAAGCAGTTATCCATTTGTGGATATCATCCCCTTGTTTAAAGGGGGGCACTATCTTACTCAGGTGTCTAGTGTCTAAACTCCTGTCTTTTTCTCTTGGGAGAATGCTGCCACCAGTGAGATCTAACCCACTTAACATTTGCTCTCTAGCAAAGGCAAGCCTCTCTTGGCCAGGGCAAGTTCTTCCCTTTCAATCCTCAGATTGGCTTCCCTCATCTTAGCTTCATGCTCCCTTCTCTTAGGGGATGACATCCCGCTATGAGAAGAGGTCTGCGAGCCATTGGTTCGAATGGATCTGTTAGAGCCTCTAGATAGAAACCTAACTCGTCCATTCCCAATGTTACGTCTGCCTGAGAGTGGCCCTGGGGGTCCCCCAAATCCATTCTCATGCCTACTTAAGTTGGTCCTAGTAAGTCTACTGACTTCTACCTGACCTTTGTCTGCCTCATCCTCTGATAACTCCTCTTCCTCCTCCTCCTCCTCAACATCATCTGCTGCCTGGAGGGGGTGGTCAGGGTTACTAAAGGATCCCTCTAAGGGGGGCAGATTCCCATCTGGATGAGAAGGATCTGTGTTGGCAGACCTCCTGGCATCATAAGTCTCTAAGAGACCAATCAGAAAAGGAATGGTAGGGTTAGAACCCTGTTTTAGCTTCCTGGATGTACAGATTTGTCTCATCTCCTGGAAGCTAAGAGCAGCATATCTGGAAGGGACCTGTGGAGGGTCCACAACCACAAGAGGGGTCTCTGAAGACTCTCTGTGGTTAGACATGCTTCTAGTGTGGTGTAAGTGATGCACCTACCTACACTATTTGTTTGCCTACTGATCCCTTGCTAAGAGTTGTAGTCAGGGTGTGCTAGGCCCTGTTGAACTACAACAGCTGGTTCAGTAGAACTCAGAGTATTCTAAGCTAAGTTATATGTACCTTAAATACTTATGTGATCTTTCACAATGATATTATTAGGATACGTGTGGTAAAACAGCAAGCTCAAATCCCAACCGCTGCTCACCAATGTGAGAAGTTGGCCTGATATATAATGTTCACTATTCTAGTGAGCACTCTGTATCAGTCCAAACAACCCTTATTGATGATTGGTTGTAAGTCAGCCTTATAGACCAGCTATCCTAGTAGCATGGATACGAGCAGTCTTCGGGCTAAACTCTAGAGGGCGTGTTAAGCCAGCTGATATACCATCACATATACCCCTTGAACACCAAGTGAAAGGACACCACACAAGTGTTATGAAAATAAACAGTGTATTTATTTAGATCACAACAGCCCTGTACTCTTTATGAGGACAGGGTACTAAGCACACAACTAAACTCTTACGGATATACTTTAAGTTGCACAATTTACACAAATGCCCGAGGGGCACGAAAACCATATACTACAAAAGTGGAATGCGAACTTACTAGCAGGTAAGTACTGTACTAATAGGCTTTGGAATCGCTAGGACTGGACTACTGAACCTTCAGATTACTAGCAGGAGGCCTAGGGGACTCTGGTGCAGAGTGTGCACTCTCACGCGGGATGCGGGACAAAGTCTATGGATACTAGTAAATGCAAAAGTTAGTGTTCTCGGGCGAACCTGACTAGGTAGAGCTGAAACGAAAAAGGATCTGGACCCTTGGATAGTAAGGCTATGCTGGGGCACCGAAATGCCGAAGTTACCTAGCCCAGGGGCTGCGGCTGCATAGGTCTGGAAAGACGTCGGGAATCCTCGTTGCAGTCTATGGAGCCTGAAAGAAGAAGTTGCTGGAAGACACCTGTAAGCAGAGGGGACTAAGTTCTGAATCACTAGCCAGTGATTAGATGGGCACCAGGAAGGCACCGGATGGAGTCACCTCGACCAGGTGAGTGGGCGACGCTGGGCTCTGCAGTCTCACGGACCAGGAGGCGTTGTCAGCGACCAGGATGGAGGTGCGAGCTGTCCCACGATGGTTGCTGCTGTCGACGTCGCTGGACCCAGGACTGGGGCAACAAGTCTTGGCAAATTCAAGCCCACACGGTGGACTCAAAATGGCGTCTGGAGTGGACCAGGAGGGTCCGGGGTGCTCCTCTTTTGGAAGGGAGCAAGGGCCAGTCTGGAGCAACCAGACCAGCAGTTTGAGTTTGAGTAGGGATTTGTAGAGCGCATAGCTACCCTCGGGCATCCCAGCGCTAACCAGACCTAGTATTCCAGAGGGGAGGAGGGGCGGAAAGGAAGACGGGATTTAAGGGAAGAGCCAGGTTTTTAATTGTTTCCGAAAGGAGAGGAGGTTATGTTATCCAGTATTTGGGTGTCTTTCATAGATTCACATGCCTGAATCATTCCCCGTCGTCGAGACGGGAGCCTCCGGTACATAAAAAAGTAATGTCCTAAGACATACATAAAGAGAATAGGTCTAAGGGTCTAACCTTAGTAACCTATCTAGGTCCTTATGCAGGAAGGACCAAATAGAGTAGGCTCCAGGGTCCCACCTTGGTAGCCTATCTGCGTCCTTTTGTAAAAAAGGACCAAAACAAAAGGAACAACCAATCAGCTACTACCTCCCTCTAGAACCTTCCTGTGAGGAGCCTCAGTCTCTCAGATTTTCTACCGCACGTTGTGCTAGGGAGTCTCCACCTGAGTTCTCCTCAGGAATATCGTATTTTCTCCAAACTTCACAGTTTTTTCGACTTTCTACTATGGCTGACGTCAAGAAAAGAGCACTTTTCCGTCCCTGTGCCTCCTGTGGTAAACTAAGGCTCCACGTGGACGACGAACATGAGGAATGCCTGTATTGCCTCTACCCTCACCACAAGACCATCGACTGCAAGATTTGCCGTAAGTTCTCCGTCAAAACCCAGAAAGACCGGGAAGGGAGACTTCTTATCTGGCTGAACAGGCTCAAAAACAAACCGACCGACCTCATTTCCGAGGGGGAGAGCATGTCGGTCGCCTCACAACTTTCCCTGAAGAGGCCTAGGGCTTCCTCGCCTGGCCACTCAGCGACCCCTCCTAAGAGGTCTAAAAAGGCTTCAGAGGGCAAGCCTGCCGTATCTAGCAAGGACCTTCCTGTCCCTAGGAAGCAACCACTGCTTACGGTGACGACGGCGCAATCGGCGACCACCTCATCGCCTAAAACCGTCTCAACATCGACGACGACGGTATCGACGACGATGGCATCGTCGGCGTCCTCCTCATCGACGACTCTAACCTACTCGTCGTCAGCAGGACGACCGATTTCATCCTCCGCACCGTCGACGACAAGACCGTCGACGAGGACATCGACGACGGCACCGTCGACGAGGGCGTCGACGACAGCACCGTCGACGAGGACGTCGACGACGACACCGTCGACGAAAGTCACACCGTCGACGAAGCCGTCGACGAGGGACACTCCGTCGACGAAGGGCGCTCCGTCGACGGCGGCGCCGACGACGAAGCAGTCGACGAAGGAAACGCTGCTTAAAGCTCCGTCGACGAGAGGGTCGTCGACGGATGCACCGTCGACGAAGACTATACCGACGGCTACTGGTACCTGGAAAGAATCCGAGCTCTTGTCACACGCAATGGACGCTCAGACTTCCCATGTCTCCATTAGGATCACCAAAAGGCAGATCACTCCGGAGATGACCTCACCTAGTAAGGTCCAACAGCTGACACCATCCTGCTTCTTACAGGACCAGGAGCCGGAGGAGGAGGAGGAGTTTACCCAAGCCACTAGTCCTTCCGACCTAATTGTCAAGTGCCAGAGTACGGACGAAGAGCAGGAGGTTGAGGAATCGACCCCTCCAGTAGTGCCTACCCAAGTCCACACCCAGGTGACCCCAATGGTGTGCTTGCCGGCCTCATTGGTTGCAGACTTGAGCTTTCTCGTCCAAGACTACAAACTGCGGTTTCCGCAGAAAGCCACCCCTACTGTCCCACCAACCCCGCAGCCATCTGTGCCCGTTCCTGCACAAGGGACAAGACCTAGGCCCCCTCCACTGATCCTTCCTAGGACACAGGACCCTGCTCAAGATCCTATCTCGTCCGAGGAAGAGGACAGGGAACATGAAGAAGGGGAAGTCCGAGATGATGATACGGACGTGGATGCGGACCAGGACTATGTTACTCACTCTCCAGCCTCTCCGGAGCCACAATCTTCTGAGTCTCCACCTGCTGATATTGGAGGTTTCCATAACCTCATGGAAAGGGCTGCCAAAAGGTTCCATATGTCAATGGAATCTCAGGAAACTGAATGTTTCCTCTATGACTTTAAAGAACCAACTAAGAAAACTACTAGATCGATTCCGATCATTGATTATCTACTCAAACAGGGCAAGCAGCTCATGCAATCTCCAGCTTCCCTACAGGTAATCGTACCCAAACTGGATAAAAAGTACAGAGCTACGTCTTCAGCTCCAGCATGCCTCACGGGTCACCCCAAGGCGGACTCTGTGGTCACCCAGGCGGCGCAGAAGAACTCGCGTAACCCTGCATCACCTTTATCGACACCACCAGATAAAGAAGGCAGGAAGTTAGATGCAGTTGGGAAACGCTTTTCCACTACCTCTGCGACAACGGTGAAAATTGCCAATTCCATCGCCCTTCTTGGGCGTTACAACCGCCAACTCTGGGCGGACATCGCGCCCTACATTGCCGACCTGCCGGAAGATGCTAAAGCGGAGGCACACTCGCTCCTCCTTGAGGGCCAAACATCGGCCTCAGAACTGATAGACTGCGCCATTGACGTGGCCATGACTGGATTCAGACAGCTGGCGGGAGCCGCTGTCCTGCGACGCCAAGGCTGGCTTAAAGCCACCTCTTTCAGACAGGAGGTCCAGACCAAGATCTTAGATATGCCCTATGATGGCGATCACCTATTCGGCGAGAAGATTGACGAAGCCCTCACTGCAATTAAAAAGGACACTGACACAGCCAGAGCCCTGGGCACTCTGCAATCTCGCACTCAGTCCTTTCGTGCCAACAGGGGGAGGGGACAATCCTCCTATAGAGGATCTTATCAAAACAAGTCCTCTTACTCTTACTCTCAGGGTAAAACGCAATTTCAACAGCGCCAAAACCAGTCGGGACGTCAGTCCTCCTTCAATAAATCGTCCTACAGAGGGAAAGGACAGAAGAGACCAGCAGGCAATCGACAATGACTTTTCCAATTGGCCAGCCCCTCCACCATCGCTTCCCTTGCGACTTGGAGGGAAGCTTTCCTTTTACCTTCAAAACTGGCGGCAAATAACGACAGACCGGTGGGTTCTACAACTCCTTCAATTCGGCCACTCTCTAGAATTCCTCTCAAACCCTCCTCAGACACCACCTGTCAAGCGTCCTCACAGACACCTGCGGCTGCTTCGGCAAGAACTAACATCCATGCTCCAGAAAGGCGCGATAGAAAAAGTTCCACACGCCCAGATGGGGGAGGGCTTCTATTCCCACTTCTTCCTCATCCACAAGAAGGGGAAGAAATGGCGTCCAATTCTCGACTTAAGAGCCCTCAACGTGTTTCTCAAGAAGCAATCGTTTCGAATGGTCACGCTACAGGAGATCCTGGGACTCCTGGAAAAAGGCGATTACATGACATCACTCGACCTACAGGACGCCTATTACCACATCCCTATCCTCAAGGGTCACAGAAAGTTCCTAAGGTTTGCAGTCGCAGGGATACACTACCAATTCCGCGTACTCCCCTTCGGCCTCAAATCTGCTCCAAGGATCTTTACGAAATGCCTTTCTCCGGTAGCAGCCTATCTCCGCCAGCAGGGACACCAGGTCTTCCCTTACCTGGACGACTGGCTGGTAAAAGCTCCGTCGAGAGCAGCCGCAGCTGCATCTTCCAGCGCCTGTCTGCATCTTTTCCGCCGCCTTGGACTGACCCTCAACAGGGAAAAGTCATCCCTGACACCAGCTCGAGTCATCACCTTCCTAGGAGCTACCCTGGACACGGATTGCACGAAGGCCTTTCCATCACAGGAGAGAAAGTCGAAACTCATCTCCTTGGCCAAGTCAGTGGCATCCAAACAGTCTCTGACCGTCCGCCTCTTCAAATCGCTCCTTGGCATGATGTCGTCATGTATCCTTCTCATCCCTCACTGCCGCCTAAAAATGCGCCCCCTTCAGGAAGAACTGTCAAAACAATGGACACAAGCGAAGGGATCCTTCGAGGACCGCTTACGAGTCACTCAACATCTAATCAACAGTCTACAATGGTGGACTTCAGACAAACACCTGTCGCAAGGACTACCGTTCCTGCTTCCGGCGCAACCACATATCATCACCACGGATGCATCCTTGGAGGGCTGGGGTGCAGTCCTACAAGAACTACAGACCAACGGAAAATGGTCGCCACAGGAGTCCAAGCTCCACATCAACATTCTAGAGCTACGGGCGGTCTTCCTGGCGCTCCAATCGTTCCTCCCGCGCATCAGAAACTCCCCAGTGCTAGTCAGGACGGACAACACCACGACTATGCACTACCTGAACAAACAGGGTGGGACGCGCTCGCTATCTCTCTCTCGAGAATCTCAGAGAGTTTGGAACTGGCTTCTACAACATGGCATCACCCTCAAAGCCGAATACGTTCCAGGCAAGGACAATGTCCTGGCGGACGCCCTCAGCAGAGAACAGTCCCTATCCCACGAATGGGAGTTAGACGAGAGTGCATTGAACCACATCTTCACGAAGTGGGGGACACCACAGATAGACCTCTTCGCCACCAGGGAGAACGCCAGATGCCCAAGCTTCGCAAGCAGGCTTCCCCAACCAGGAACTCTAGGGAATGCATTTTCAATAGCTTGGCAGAACGTGTTTGCTTACGCCTTTCCGCCATTCCCACTGATACCCAGAGTAATCAGGAAAATGAAATCGGAGCCCTGCACTCTAATCCTCATCGCCCCATCCTGGCCGAGGCAGCACTGGTACACGGAGCTCCACCGTCTATCCGTCCACCCACCTCTTCGTCTTCACAGTCACCCAACCCTGCTCACGATGTCTCACGGGCAGGTTCTCCACCCGAACCTGGGCCCTCTGAAATTGTCAGCCTGGCTCCTGACTACCGTGAGTTCAGCCATCTAAACATCCCACAAGAGTGCAAAGATGTCCTGTCCAACGCCAGAGCTAACAGCACAAAAAAGACCTATACTCTCAAGTGGAAACGCTTCTGCATCTGGTGTGAAAAGGAGGGTCTACACCCCTTCCGGGTCACTCCCCAACAACTCCTGCCATACCTTCTACACCTGGCGCACTCAGGCCTGGCCCATGCGTCCATCAAGGTCCACTTGGCAGCGATTTCTAGGTTCACTCGAACTTCTAGGGGCCCCTCTCTGTGGGCGGACAGACTCATTAAGCAATTTCTGAAAGGCCTCTTTAGGTCCTTCCCTAGACCAAAACCTGTCCCTCCAACGTGGCAGCTCAACATAGTTCTTCACCAGCTGATGAAACATCCCTTCGAACCTATCCACAAGTCTGACATAAAATTCCTGTCGTGGAAGACAGCCCTCCTACTTGCTCTGACCTCGGCCAGAAGAGTAGGCGAGCTACAGGCCCTTTCCGTCCAGGACCCATTCCTTCAATTCAAGGAGGACAGAGTCATCCTGCGTACCAACCCACGTTTCATACCCAAAGTCCCTTCGGACTTCCATCTTAATGAGCCGGTGGTTCTTAAATCATTCTTTCCGAACCCATCTACCCCGGCTGAGAGATCACTGCACTCTTTAGACCTTCAAAGATGCCTAAAATTCTATCTTGACAGAACAAGACAATTCAGGAAGTCATCCCAACTCTTTGTCGCATTCAGCAGGCCTAGGAAAGGCATGCCCTTAACTAAACAGAGCATATCACGATGGATCTCCTCAGCCATAACTCTCTGCCACGAGAAGGCAGGAAGACCTCTGGACTCACGGGCCAAAGCCCACTCCACCAGAGCCATGTCTACGTCTGCGGCACTATTTGCTGGAGTGCCACTCCTAGACATATGTAGAGCGGCGACCTGGAAGTCCCCGCATACCTTCACCAGGCACTACTGCTTGGACGCTGAGCTGACGAAAGACGCAGCAGTGGGCAGAGCAGTGCTTCGCCATCTATTCCAGTGAGGTGAGCCCTCCTACTTCCCACCATCCTTGACTGGTATGCACATTTCTTTGTTACTAGATTCTGCATGACATTGTATGCTGTTGTTTTTTTCCTACAGTCACAAATGTTCATTTCTTGC
Source organism: Lissotriton vulgaris (assembly GCF_964263255.1). Classification (NCBI taxonomy): domain Eukaryota; kingdom Metazoa; phylum Chordata; class Amphibia; order Caudata; family Salamandridae; genus Lissotriton; species Lissotriton vulgaris. The sequence continues at coordinate 771,487,061 of NC_141700.1, read as the reverse complement.
AGTAATATACTGTCTGTATCTTCACAGAATGTGCATATTGTATTGCTTGCTACTCTGATTCAGGCATGTGAATCTATGAAAGACACCCAAATACTGGATAAGAAATGCGTTACTTACCTGTAACTGCAGTTATCCAGTATTGGTGTCTTTCATAGATTCACATGCACCCTCCCGCCTCCCCTGGAAGGACTCACCTCTCTCTACAGGTTTACACCTATCCAACTTGGTGCGTACGAAAATCTGAGAGACTGAGGCTCCTCACAGGAAGGTTCTAGAGGGAGGTAGTAGCTGATTGGTTGTTCCTTTTGTTTTGGTCCTTTTTTACAAAAGGACGCAGATAGGCTACCAAGGTGGGACCCTGGAGCCTACTCTATTTGGTCCTTCCTGCATAAGGACCTAGATAGGTTACTAAGGTTAGACCCTTAGACCTATTCTCTTTATGTATGTCTTAGGACATTACTTTTTTATGTACCGGAGGCTCCCGTCTCGACGACGGGGAATGATTCAGGCATGTGAATCTATGAAAGACACCAATACTGGATAACTGCAGTTACAGGTAAGTAACGCATTTCTTCTCTCCTCATGGCAACTGGGAGGGTGTTCCATAGTTTTGGCGCATTGTAGGCAAACAAGCGACCGCCGGATCTTGACTTTTTTATTCTTGGGATGCTGGCAAGGGCAAGTGAGTTAGATCTTAGGTTTTTAGTGGACTGGTGGGGTTTCATCAGGGGTCTGAGGATTGGGGGGCCTTTGTTGTGCATGATCTTGTGGGAGATGCACAATGATTTGAAGGTGATTCGCTCCTTCACTGGAAGCCAATGCAGGCTTTTGAGGGCTGGTTTCGCCGAACATCTTGCTTTGGTTCCTGTTAGGGTTCTAGCTGCCGCATTCTGGGCCACCTGTAGTCTCTGAACGACTGATGCCGGGGCTCCCAGGTACAAGACGTTACCATAGTCTAACCTGGAGTTAACCAACCCATGCATCAGTAGCTTCCTGGACTGGAAGGGAATCAGGTGGAGGATCTTTCTGGACATGCAGATAAGGCCAAAGCAGGTCCCTGAGGTATTTCTGGCCTGGGTTTTAAAATTAAGGTCCTGGTCGAGCCATATGCCTAGGCTTTTAACCTCGGTTTTTGGGGTTGGGTGAGTTCCCATGCAGGGTGGCCAGGTGAGGTTTGTTGGGAGTTTGTTTGGATTACCTAGGAAAAGAATCTCCGATTTGTCACCATTTAGTTTGAGTCGAGAGTCACACATCCATTGTCTTTCTAGACACCTGGAGAGATTTTCTAGGCTGGTGTTTGATTGGTTGATTGAAACCACCAGCTGTGTGTCGTCAGCGTACATTACTGTTTTGACGCCGAAGGGGGTGATAATGTCCTCCAGGGGGGACATATAAACGTTAAAAAGTGTGGGGCTCAGGGAGGAGCCCTGGGGAACCCCACACTGCATGGGCAGGGCCTTGGATGTGGACGTGCCATCTGACACCTGGAAAGATCTTTCCTCCAGGAAGGATTTAATCCATGCAAGGGCGGAGTCGGTGACTCCCACTAGACTTAACCGGTGGACCAGGATAGCGTGGTCCACCGTGTCGAAGGCGGCGCTCAAGTCGAGGAGGATCACTGCCACTGATCCTCCTGCGTCTATGATGTTTCTCGCCTCTTCGACAACTTGCCCCGGTCTAAAACCGGTCTGAGAGTCACGTAGTAGGTGATTGGTTGTGAGAAGGTGGCCTGATATGCAGTGCTCACTATTCTAGTGAACACTATGTATCAGTCCAGCAACCCTTATTGATGATTGGTTGTAAGTCAACCTTATAGACCAGCTATCCTAGTAGCGTGGATACGAGCAGTCTAAGGCTAAAGACTCGAGAGGGCGTGTTAAGCCAGCTGTTTACCACACATATACCCCTTGAATACCAAGTGAAAGGACACCACACAAGTGTTATGAAAATAAACAGTTATTTATTTAAAGATCACAACAGCCCTGTACTCTTTATGAGGACAGGGTACTAAGCACAAACCAAAACTCTTACAAAAAATACTTAAGTTAGCACAGTATATACAAATGCCCGAGGGGCACGGAAAACCATATACTCTGAAAGTGGAATGCGAAATTCCTAGCAGGTAAGTACAGTACTAATAGCTTTTGGAATCGCTAGGACTTGACTAGGGAATCGTTAGATTATGTCTAGGAGGCCTAGGGGACTCGGGTGCAGTGTGTGCACTCTCACGCGAGATGCGGGACAAAAGTCTATGGTAGCTAGGAATTAGAAAGTTAGTGTTCTCGGGCGAACCCGACCTGGTAGGGAGAAAACGAAAGTAGATTCTGACCCTTGGATAGTGAGGCTATGCTGGGGCACCGAAATGCCGAAGTTACCTAGCCCAGGGGCTGCAGCTGCATAGGTCTGAAAAGACGTCGGGAATCCTCGTAGACGGACCAGGAGCCGGAAGAAAAGATGCTGGCCGGTGACCAGTGAAGAAAGTTCAGTCGGATCCAAGCCTGGATCTTGAAGATAGATGACACCTGAAAGCAGAGGGGACCAAGTTCGAGACTACTAGCCAGTAGTCAGTGGGCACCAGGAGGGCACCGGATGGTAGCCACCTCGACTAGGTGAGTGGGTGACGCTTGACTCGAAGATCTCACGGACCAGGAGGCGTTGTCGGCGACCAGGATGGAGGATCGAGCTGTCCCACAAAGATAGAAGCTGTCGGCGTCGCTGGACCCAGGATTGGGCAACAAAGCCTTGGCAAATTCAAGCCCACGCGGTGGACCTAAAATGGCGTCTGGAGTGGACCAGGAGGGTCCGGGGTGCCTCTCTTGAAGAAGGAAGCAAAGGCCAGCCTGGAGCAACCAGACCAGCAGTCGTGAAGTCGTTGGGCGTCGTTCAGAGGGCCACAAGCCAGCCGGCTAGTAGCCAAACAACGCGGTGCACAGCAAACAGCAGAAGGGCCCCACGCAGATCGTGGAGATGCAGGGGGGCTGATCTTGGGTGCTGGAGCTGCGCAGGGTCGGGGCTTCTCGGACCCCAAAGCACTCACCAGTGGAGGACACGGTGGGCTTGCAGTAAAGATGTCGTGCAGTCTTGGCGATCGTCGGTCCCTTGAGGTCTCGTCGCACTCACGGTTCTCAGCTGGGCTGTAGAGGTGAGTAGAGGTCAGAGGTGCCAGGGAAGCCGGGTCTCGTCGAGCTGGGTCGTCGGATTCGTGATGAAGGACTTGCAGCAGACCGCAGTGTTCTTTAGGATGGTGCCTGCGGATGCAGGGTGACTACTCCTTAGCCACAAGGGAGAATCTTGAAGAAGAAATCGTGAAGTCCTTTCGAAGAAAGTGGTATCTTGATTCCAAAGATGATCTAATTTTAACAGGGGGCCCGCTCCTATCTTTATACTAAAAAAGGGGGCTGACCCGGTGACTAGGTCCTGCCTATGGGTGGGACTAGGTGGGGGGTGGTTACACCCCTCAGCCATGCCGGACTTCCCCAGGCCAGGGGCTGGTGTGCCCCTGGAACTGGTTCAGACCGGCCTATGCGTAGTGAGCACCGGGGTGCCACTCAGCAGTCACCTTCCTGTAAAGCCCTGCCTACCCAGGATACACAAAACCATGTCTGGGACGGTGCTAGCACCGCCCCTGACAGGAAACCCTTTGTCCAGGCTCCCCTCGCTGGAAGGACTCCCAGCTGTAGGGGGTCAGACTCGTGTCTGTGGTGGCAGCATCCATTTTGTGGAGCTGAGGCTTCAGTTAACTTTAACCGGGGTTCACAGTTACATACATGTCGTGTCCCTCTAGAAGGGTGGAATGCTAACCCCGTCGCCAGAATTGGCGAGGGGTTAGTATTCCAATTCGTATGACACCTTACTCGACATGTTTTGATAAAGCGATCCCAAAGATAGCATTTAACCGCGAGGATTATAATGCACTTAAGAGTATATGGTATGCGATATCATGGAACAGCTATTAGGACTTGATTCCGCAAGCTGTAGACAGGCTCAGCTCATGCCAGAGCACCATCTCACACGATTCCAAGCACTCTGCCTTCAGGATTGTCAAGGCCTGCCATAGGAGTGACTGATAGGAATCTGTGTGTCCATTTTAGGGTTAGGTATAGGTATACTACACCTACAGCAAAGGGTGATTACACGACTTTGCCCCAGCTGTCATGCAGCCAGTTGTGTCAAATTTAGGAGGCCAGCCAGGGGTGGCATAATACATGCTGCAGCCCCTGGTAGCCCTGGGTACACCTATGCCCTGAGTTACAGGGTCTGATAAGGTGGCCCAGTACCAATTGGTAGATGCACCTAGGGTACATGAAGTAATTTAGAAAGAGAACAGCCAGGCTGTGGGTCTGATTGGCAGGCCCACAGCCAGAGAAAGTCGTAAACCAGTGAAACAAAAGCAAAAAATCTGGGTGATCATAGGATTGCAGACCCTACTCTCCTACATGACCCCCCCCCAAACTTTGGGACAATAAGCTAACCTTGACCAGGTGAGTCTTCTTGTTCTAAGTGGAAATATCTGGAGAGCCCATCGGCCTTGCCATGATCAGTACCAGGTCTATGTTCCACTGTAAAGTCCATCCCCTGTAGGGAAATGGACCACCTAAGCAGTTTGGGGTTTTCACCCTTCATCTGATTTAGCCACAAGAGGGGCTTATGGTCGGTCTGAATCTTGAAGTGAGTGCCAAACAAGTATGGCCTCAGCTTCTTCAGGGCCCAAACCACAGCAAAGGCCTCCCTCTCAATAGCTGACCAATTCTTCTCTCTGGGGGTCAGCCTTCTGCTTATAAAAGCAATGGGCTGATCCTGACCATCAAAATTCAGTTGAGAAAGAACAGCTCCCACACCCAACTCAGAAGCATCTGTTTGGACAATGAATGGTTTGGAGTAGTCTGGACTCTTAAGGATAGGTGCTGTGCACATGGCCTGCTTTAGGTCATCGAATGCTTTTTGACAGCCTGCTGTCCACTGAACCTTTTTTGGCATTTTCTTACTTGTCAGTTCATTTAATGGTGTCACAATGGAACCATAGTTCCTGACAAATTTTCTGTAGTATCCAGTCAGGCCCAAGAAAGCTCGAACCTGAGTCTGGGTGGTTGGAGGAGCCCAGTCCCTGATTGACTGTATTTTGCTCTCCAGTGGCTGAACCTGGCCTCCACCTACAAGGTGGCCCAGGTATACAACCTGTGTCTGCCCTATCTGGCACTTGGTGGCCTTGATAGTGAGGCCTGCTGCTTGCAGAGCCTCTAACACTTTCCTCAGGTGGACCAGGTGATCCTCCCAGGTGGAGCTAAAGACAGCAATATCATCTAGATATGCTGCACAGAAGTCATCCAGCCCAGTAAGGACTTGATTCACCAACCTTTGGAAGGTGGCAGGTGCATTTTTCAGACCAAAGGGCATTACCACAAATTGATAATGCCCACCAGGGGTTGAAAATGCTGTTTTGGGCTTGGCATCCTCAGCTAACCTGATTTGCCAATACCCAGCTGTTAAGTCAAATGTACTTAAGTAGTTGGCAGAAGCCAATCTATCTATAAGTTCATCTGCCCTTGGTATTGGATGGGCATCAGTCTTAGTGACTGCATTGAGACCCCTGTAGTCTACGCAAAACCTCATCTCTCTCTTACCATCTTGGGTGTGAGGCTTTGGCACTAGAACTACTGGACTAGCCCAAGGGCTATCTGAGGGTTCAATGACTCCCAATTCCAACATTTTCTGCACTTCAGTTTTTATGCAGTCTCTAACATGATCAGGCTGCCTGTAGATTTTACTCTTGACTGGCAGGCTGTCACCAGTGTCAACCTCATGGGTGCACCAATTGGTCTGACTGGGTGTCAGAGAGAACATATGTCTGAAAGACTGAAGAACCTGTTTACAGTCTTTCTGCTGATGTTCAGAGAGGCTGCCACAAAAGACAACACCATCTACTGACCCATCATCAGGATTCTGAGTGAGCAGGTCTGGGAGAGGGTCACTCTCTTCCTCCTGTCCCTCATCTATGGCCATGAGCAAGCTCATGTCCTTCCTGTCGACATATGCTTTGAGCCTGTTGACATGGAGTACCCTGTGGGGACTCCTGGGAGTTCCAAGGTCCACCAGGTAGGTGACCTCTCCCTTTTGCTCAAGGATTGTGTGGGGCCCAGACCATTTGTCTTTGAGTGCTGCTGGGGCCACTGGCTCCAACACCCACACCTTCTGTCCAGGCTGATAAACAGTCAGGACAGCCTTTTGGTCATGCCAAGCTTTTTGAAGTTCTTGACTGGCCTTAAGGTTTTCTGATGCCTTCTCCATATACTCAGCCATCCTGGAGCGGAGACCAAGTACATAGTCCATTATGTTGGTTGCAGGCTTTTTGAGAGGTCTCTCCCATCCTTCCTTCACCAAACACAAGGGGCCTCTCACAGGGTGCCCATACAAAAGTTCAAAAGGGCTGTAGCCAACCCCCTTTTGTGGGACCTCTCTGTAAGCAAACAGAAGGCAGGGCATCAGGACATCCCATCTACGCCTGAGTGTTTCAGGTAGTCCATGAATCATCCCTTTTAGGGTCCTGTTGAACCTTTCAACAAGCCCATTGCATTGTGGGTGATAGGGTGTAGTGAATTTGTAATTGACACCACACTCCTTCCACATAGCAGTTAAATAGCTTGACATGAAGTTTGCACCTCTGTCAGAGACAACCTCCTTAGGGAAGCCCACTCTGGAGAACACTCCAACTAGGGCCCTTGCCACCACAGGGGCTGTGGTGGTCCTAAGTGGAATAGCTTCAGGATACCTGGTGGCATGATCCACTACCACCAGTATAAACTTGTGCCCTGATGCTGTCTGGGGTTCCATTGGACCAACAATGTCAATCCCCACTCTTTCAAAGGGCACCCCCACCACAGGCATTGGTATAAGGGGGGCCTTTGTTGTGCCACCTGACTTACCACTGGCTTGGCAAGTGACACAGGAGCGACAAAACTCCTTGGTATCCTCATTCATGTGAGGCCAGTGAAAGTGTGAGACAAGCCTGTCCCAAGTCTTTGTCTGGCCTAAGTGTCCTGCTAAGGGAATCTCATGGGCCAAGGTAAGTAGGAAACCTCTCTGAGACAAGGGTACAACCAGCCTCCTGGTCATGCCAGGCTTGGGGTCTCTTGACTCAGTGTACAGGAGTCCATCTTCCCAGTATACCTTGTGGGTACCTGTGGCGTTCCCAGCAGCCTCAGCAGCAGCCTGCTGTCTGAGGGGTTCAAGAGAAGGGCAGCCTAACTGGTCCTTCCCCAGGTCTTCCCTTGAGGGTCCCCCTGAACCCAAGAATTCAACTTGATCAAGTTCAAACTCTCTAGGCTCAGTTTCCCTCAATTCCTGCAGGTCAGCCTCCTCTGAGACTTGATCCACAACCTGGGGCAAGGGGGAAGGCACAGCCTTAACCCTACTGCTCTTTTTCTTGGAAGGTGTCTGGTCCATTGTTCCAGGATCCAGCACCTGTTCAGTGGGGCATCTTCTGGCCTGTGACCTAGTCACAGCAAACACATGTGCTGGCAACCCTAACATTTCCAGATGAGTCCTCTGCTCCACTTCTGACCATTGTGATGACTCCAAATCATTGCCCAACAAACAATCCACTGGGAGGTCTGAACTAACTACAACCTTCTTGTGGCCAGTTACCCCTCCCCAGGAGAAAGCTACAATTGCCATACTATGATTGGTAGTGACATTGCTTGCATTGGTCACCAGGAATTCTGTACCTGGCATGATCTGTCCAGGGTCCACAAAGCTAGGTGTCACCATTGTGACACTGGCACAAGTGTCCCTATAGGCCTGAGCCATTTTTCCATTAATAAAAGGTGTCTGTCTGTATTTGCCCAAAGTATTGGGACTTATATCAGGGGACATATCCACATCCCCTGTACAAACAAGGACAGCCTGAGTGAGTGTACCAACTAAGTTGTCACACCCCTCAGAACCCAGGGTTAACCCTACTAAACCCTTGGGAGGTGCACTACCACTGCTGGCTGTACTAGGGGGCACAGGTGCCTTAGGGGCTGCAGTGGCAGGAGTCTGCCCTCCTCCTTTCTTGGTGCACTCACTAAACCAGTGAGTTTTACTTTTGCAGTATTGGCACCACCTTTTAGATTGGCCTTCTTTCTTCTTTTGGGGAGCCTGACCCCCACCCTCTTTGGGTTGTTGGGGACCTGTCGAAGACTTCTGGTCATTTTGTTCCCCTTTCGAATCCTTACCCTTCTGGTCTGCTTTCTTCTGACCACCTTGATTCTGGCCCTGGTTCTGTTTAACTCTTGTTCTAACCCATCTGTCTGCCTTCTTTCCCAATTCTTGGGGAGAGGTCAGATCTGAGTCAACAAGATGCTGATGCAACAACTGGTTCTGACAATTGTTTAAAATTTGCTCTCTCATCATCAAATTGTACAATCCTTTATAATCAGTAACCTTACTGCCCAGCAACCAGCCCTCAAAAGCCTTAGTGGCACAATCTACAAAGTCAGCCCAATCTTGAGACTGAGTTTTCTGGGTATCCCTGAACAGCACCCTGTACTGCTCAGTGGTTAGGCCAAACCCATCAACCAGTGCATTTTTCAAGACTTGGTAATCATTAGCATCCTCCACCCTTGTGGTGAGGAGCTTGTCTCTTCCTTTACCCTCAAAGGAGAGCCACAAGATAGCTGCCCACTGACTTGGGGGAACACCTTGCACAGTGCAGGCCCTCTCCAAAGCAGTAATCCATTTGTGGATGTCATCCCCTTGTTTAAAGGGGGGCACTATCTTACCCAGGTGTTTTGTATCAAAACTCCTTTCCCTATTGCTAGGTACAATGCTGCCACCAGTGGGGACTGTCCCACTCAATTGTTGCTCTCTAGCAAAGGCAAGCCTCTCTTTGGCCAGGGCAAGTTCTTCCCTTTCAATCCTCAGATTGGCTGCCTTTTCCTTAGCTTCATACATTCTCCTCTGGGGAGATGTCATTCCCCTTTGAGAGGAACGTTGAGAGCCATTGGTATGAAGGGATCTGATAGAGCCTCTTGATAGAGATCTATCTCGTCCATTCCCAATGTTAAGCTGACCTGAGAGTGGCCCCAAGGGTCCCCTAGTGCCCATCTCATGTCTGCTTAAGTTGGACCTGGTTAGTCTGCTGACTTCTACCTGTTCCTTTTCTGCCTCATCCCCTGATACCAAATCATCATCCTCATCATCAGCATCATCTGCTTCCTGAAGAGGATGGTCCTGGGCATCAAAGGGACCCTGTAAGGAGGGCATGTTGCCATCTGAATTAGAAGGGTCTGGGTTACCAGCCCTCCTTGCATCATGAGTCTCTAAGAGACCAATCAGAAAGGCAGTTGTGGGGTTAGACCCCTGCTTAATCTTCCTAGAGGTACACACTTGTCGTAACTCATGGAAGCTAAGCGCAGTATATCTTGAAGAGATGACCTGTGGAGGGTCAACTGACACAAGGGGAACCTCAGTGTTTCCTCCTTTGTCCGACATACTGTTTCTAGTGTGGTGTAAGTGATGCACCTACCTACACTATGTGTTTACCTACTGATCCCTTGCTAAGAGTTGCAGCCAAGGTGTGCTAAGCCTTGAGGAGCTACAACAGCTGGTTCAGTAGAACTCAGAGTATTCTAAGCTTTAGTTATGTGTACCTAACAGTACTTATGTGATCTTTCAACAAGATATTCTTAGGATACGTGTGGTAAAACAACAGCAAGCTCAAATCCCAACCGCTGCTCACCAATGTGAGAAGGTGGCCTGATATGCAGTGCTCACTATTCTAGTGAACACTATGTATCAGTCCAGCAACCCTTATTGATGATTGGTTGTAAGTCAACCTTATAGACCAGCTATCCTAGTAGCGTGGATACGAGCAGTCTAAGGCTAAAGACTCGAGAGGGCGTGTTAAGCCAGCTGTTTACCACACATATACCCCTTGAATACCAAGTGAAAGGACACCACACAAGTGTTATGAAAATAAACAGTTATTTATTTAAAGATCACAACAGCCCTGTACTCTTTATGAGGACAGGGTACTAAGCACAAACCAAAACTCTTACAAAAAATACTTAAGTTAGCACAGTATATACAAATGCCCGAGGGGCACGGAAAACCATATACTCTGAAAGTGGAATGCGAAATTCCTAGCAGGTAAGTACAGTACTAATAGCTTTTGGAATCGCTAGGACTTGACTAGGGAATCGTTAGATTATGTCTAGGAGGCCTAGGGGACTCGGGTGCAGTGTGTGCACTCTCACGCGAGATGCGGGACAAAAGTCTATGGTAGCTAGGAATTAGAAAGTTAGTGTTCTCGGGCGAACCCGACCTGGTAGGGAGAAAACGAAAGTAGATTCTGACCCTTGGATAGTGAGGCTATGCTGGGGCACCGAAATGCCGAAGTTACCTAGCCCAGGGGCTGCAGCTGCATAGGTCTGAAAAGACGTCGGGAATCCTCGTAGACGGACCAGGAGCCGGAAGAAAAGATGCTGGCCGGTGACCAGTGAAGAAAGTTCAGTCGGATCCAAGCCTGGATCTTGAAGATAGATGACACCTGAAAGCAGAGGGGACCAAGTTCGAGACTACTAGCCAGTAGTCAGTGGGCACCAGGAGGGCACCGGATGGTAGCCACCTCGACTAGGTGAGTGGGTGACGCTTGACTCGAAGATCTCACGGACCAGGAGGCGTTGTCGGCGACCAGGATGGAGGATCGAGCTGTCCCACAAAGATAGAAGCTGTCGGCGTCGCTGGACCCAGGATTGGGCAACAAAGCCTTGGCAAATTCAAGCCCACGCGGTGGACCTAAAATGGCGTCTGGAGTGGACCAGGAGGGTCCGGGGTGCCTCTCTTGAAGAAGGAAGCAAAGGCCAGCCTGGAGCAACCAGACCAGCAGTCGTGAAGTCGTTGGGCGTCGTTCAGAGGGCCACAAGCCAGCCGGCTAGTAGCCAAACAACGCGGTGCACAGCAAACAGCAGAAGGGCCCCACGCAGATCGTGGAGATGCAGGGGGGCTGATCTTGGGTGCTGGAGCTGCGCAGGGTCGGGGCTTCTCGGACCCCAAAGCACTCACCAGTGGAGGACACGGTGGGCTTGCAGTAAAGATGTCGTGCAGTCTTGGCGATCGTCGGTCCCTTGAGGTCTCGTCGCACTCACGGTTCTCAGCTGGGCTGTAGAGGTGAGTAGAGGTCAGAGGTGCCAGGGAAGCCGGGTCTCGTCGAGCTGGGTCGTCGGATTCGTGATGAAGGACTTGCAGCAGACCGCAGTGTTCTTTAGGATGGTGCCTGCGGATGCAGGGTGACTACTCCTTAGCCACAAGGGAGAATCTTGAAGAAGAAATCGTGAAGTCCTTTCGAAGAAAGTGGTATCTTGATTCCAAAGATGATCTAATTTTAACAGGGGGCCCGCTCCTATCTTTATACTAAAAAAGGGGGCTGACCCGGTGACTAGGTCCTGCCTATGGGTGGGACTAGGTGGGGGGTGGTTACACCCCTCAGCCATGCCGGACTTCCCCAGGCCAGGGGCTGGTGTGCCCCTGGAACTGGTTCAGACCGGCCTATGCGTAGTGAGCACCGGGGTGCCACTCAGCAGTCACCTTCCTGTAAAGCCCTGCCTACCCAGGATACACAAAACCATGTCTGGGACGGTGCTAGCACCGCCCCTGACAGGAAACCCTTTGTCCAGGCTCCCCTCGCTGGAAGGACTCCCAGCTGTAGGGGGTCAGACTCGTGTCTGTGGTGGCAGCATCCATTTTGTGGAGCTGAGGCTTCAGTTAACTTTAACCGGGGTTCACAGTTACATACATGTCGTGTCCCTCTAGAAGGGTGGAATGCTAACCCCGTCGCCAGAATTGGCGAGGGGTTAGTATTCCAATTCGTATGACACCTTACTCGACATGTTTTGATAAAGCGATCCCAAAGATAGCATTTAACCGCGAGGATTATAATGCACTTAAGAGTATATGGTATGCGATATCATGGAACAGCTATTAGGACTTGATTCCGCAAGCTGTAGACAGGCTCAGCTCATGCCAGAGCACCATCTCACACGATTCCAAGCACTCTGCCTTCAGGATTGTCAAGGCCTGCCATAGGAGTGACTGATAGGAATCTGTGTGTCCATTTTAGGGTTAGGTATAGGTATACTACACCTACAGCAAAGGGTGATTACACGACTTTGCCCCAGCTGTCATGCAGCCAGTTGTGTCAAATTTAGGAGGCCAGCCAGGGGTGGCATAATACATGCTGCAGCCCCTGGTAGCCCTGGGTACACCTATGCCCTGAGTTACAGGGTCTGATAAGGTGGCCCAGTACCAATTGGTAGATGCACCTAGGGTACATGAAGTAATTTAGAAAGAGAACAGCCAGGCTGTGGGTCTGATTGGCAGGCCCACAGCCAGAGAAAGTCGTAAACCAGTGAAACAAAAGCAAAAAATCTGGGTGATCATAGGATTGCAGACCCTACTCTCCTACATTGGTCTCCAGAAAGTTGGAAAGTTGCTGGTTGGCTATACGTTCGGCCACTTTGCTGACCCCGGGGAGGAGCGAGATGGGTCTAAAGTTGGAGGGGTCCGAGGGGTCTAGGTGGGATTTTTTCAGGAGAGCTTTGACGGTAGCTTTCTTCCAGTTGGCTGGAACGGAGCCCTCTTTAAAGGAGGTATTGATGAGGTTGGTGATGGGAGGGGCTACGGTGGGGGCTACCAGTTTTAACTTGCTGATGGGGGCAGGGTCAGAAGGAGAGCCACTTTTCACAGTTTGCAGGGTAGCTAAGAAAGTCTCCGTGGTGATCTGAGTAAAAGCTCGTAGGTGTGGAGCCTCTGGGTGGAGGGGTGGTGACGTAGCAGAGTGAGGGGAAGTGGGGATAGGGAGTGAGGTCAGGATTTTCTCGATTTTCGCGGAGAAAAATTCTGCCATCTGGTTGCATCTAACGCCCTCTGGGTCCGGAGGGGGTGGGGGGTCTTGGATTTTAGTAAGGAGGCGTACGATGAGATATGTCTCCTTCGCTGAGTTTGCTGCTGCAGCAATCTGCTGCTGCTGCTGCAATCTTTCCCTCAAAGAAGGCAGTGTTGATGTCGTCGTTCGTCGTCGGGAAGGCTACAAGCCAGCGGGCTAGTAGCCAGACAACGCGGTGAGCAGCAAAAAGCAGAAGGGCCCCACGCAGATCTGGTGGATGCTGGAGGGCTGAACTTCGGTGCTGGAGCTGCTCAGGGCTGGGGCTTCTCGGACCCCAAAGCACCCACTCGAGGATCCCTCGGCGGTCGTGCTGGGCAAGTGTCGTGCAGTCTTGAAGATGGCCGGTCCCTCGAGGTCTCGTCGCACCCACGGGTCTCAGCTGAGCTGACGATGTGGGTAGAGGTCAGAGGTGCCAGGGAAGCCGGTTCTCGTCGAGCTGGGCAGTCTTGATCCGGAGGAGAGACTTACAGCAGACCGCGATGCTTGGATGGTGCCTGCGGATGCAGGTTGACTACTCCTTAGCCACAAGGGAGAAATCTTGAGAAGTAGAGTTCCTTTCGTAGAAAGTAGTTTCTTGATTCAAAGATGATCTAATTTGGAAGGGGGCCCGCTCCTATCTTTATACTAGGAAAAGGGGCTGGCACGCGACTAGGTCCTGCCCATGGGTGGGACCAGGAAGGGGGGTGGTTACACCCCTCTCCCATGCCGGACTTTCCCCAGCTCAGGGGCCGGTGTGCCCCTGGAACTGGTTCTAGCCGGCAGATGCATAGTGAGCACCGGGGTGCCACTTGCAGTCACCTTCCTCTAAAGCCCTGCCTACCCAGGATACACAAAACCCTGTCTGGGATGGTGCTAGCACCGCCCCCGACACGAAACCCTTTGTCCAAGCTCCCCTCGCTGGAAGGACTCCCAGCTGCCGGGGGTCAGACTTGTGTCTCAGCCACGCCTGGCTGAGATCCGCCAACTTTTCGGCAGACGTGGGGGGCGCTAGAGGGCGCACTAGCTAATGGCCGCACTTTAGTGAGGCTCTGGCTGCCTGGCCAGATACATCCTGCAAAAATCCTTTTCACCTGTGGGCAGGCGCCCAGAAATCGCAGCGGTGGTGACCCTACCTATTTCGCAGATCCGGTCCAAATTTGGGAGAGATCGGTGGTCGGATGCCTGAGATACGCGACTGTCTGTGCTGCCCGGGGGATGCTGTGGAGGAGAGCTGCTGAGACGCCTGGGCGCTGGATCACGCGAGGCCGCGGCTGCCCACGAGGTGACTGGGCCTCGGTGCTGCGGGGCCCGTGCTGCTTGTGGAGGAACTTGCTGAAGGCCTGTCGGGTGGCGACGGAGGTGAGTCTCCCCCCCCCCCCTTGGGGCTGCTGCGGCGGGCAAGGACAGTCGGCACTACACCGGTGGGCCGCCGGGGTGCCGAGGGCTCGCTGCGGCGCCCGCCTGGACCTGCCGGGGGACTCGGAAGTCCCTCCTGATCTGTGCCCCATTATCCTGCAGCAACCCTGCGATACTGCCGCGATCTCGCAGCATCTGAGAGGGGGGACCCTTGTGGAGACGTGGGACTCCCGGACGTGGGAGTCGGCCTGCCTGCACCACCTGAGCCCCGAGCCTGGCGCACGGACCTTCCCCCGCACCCGGCGCCCTACCACCACCTCCCGCTGACATCCCCGGGGCTCCAGTCTGCGAGGCTGTCCACAACGCCTCGCCGCCGCGCCCGAAGCTGCTGTACCTGAGCGGGGGCCCGTAGGGGCGGGTGCTCGACGAAACTCCTGCAGGCCTCCGCCCTCGAGGCGCCAACACAGCCACAACCGGTGCCGCTGCGCGAGGGGCCATCGGGACATACCAGGGCCGGCCGGGGGAATTGGACACCTCACCTGGTTTGTGCCCCATCATCCTGCAGCTGCTTTGCCTTACTGCTTTGTTCTCGCTGCAACTGGGGGGGGGGGGGGCCCCTCGCAGTAACGGGGACTTCCCTGAAGTAGGAGTCGGCCTGCCTGCTCGCGCCTAGTGCACGGACCTTCCCCTGCGCCCGGCGGCCTACCGACACCTCCCCTGCTGCCATTCCCTGGCCTCTGGTCTACGAGGTTGGTCACTGTGCCTCACCACTGCGCCCACAGCTGACTTGCCTGTGCGGGGGCCCAGAGGGGCGAGTACTCGTCCAAGATACTGCAGGCCTGCGCCCTCGCGGTGACGACATAGCCACAGCCGGTGCCGCTGCGCGTGGGGCCATCAGGATTCGCAGGCGTCTCTGTGACCAGTATACCCGGACGCTGACATCACTCGCTGTACCCGGTGGGCGCACACAGTACCGGCGTGATGGGCAAGAATGACAATAAGCAGCCCAAGCTTTCTTTCGAACCGGCGGCCTCCAGAAAACCACCGCGCAGGTATGGCGGGGGCCGGTGGTGCCCCGGGACCTTCGGGCACTGACCCCCCCCCCCCCCCCCCCCCCCCTCCTCCCCTGGCCCCGGAGCTGAGACTGATGATGGAGGAGATGAGGCAGGGCTTCGCCACGATAGTGGACAAGGTTGATCGCTTATCCTCCAGAATGGATGGGGTGGCGCAAAAACTGGAGGTCCACGAGGAGCGCTTGACGGAAGCGGAACGACGCATCTCTACCACTGAAGACACGGCCACTGCCCACGACGCGCGCCTCACTAGAATGGACAATATCCTGAGGGTGATAGCGGCGAAGAACGACGAGTTGGAGGCGAGGAGCAGACGCAATAACATCCGCGTCACAGGGGTTCCGGAGTCCACCAACACTGGGCGCATGGAGGACTATATAGAGCGCATCCTCATCACGGCAGTGGGCAAGGAAGCCTTCTCCAGTCAATTTATTGTCGAGCGTGCGCTTCGCTCGTTGGGCCCGGTACCTAAACCTGGGGCGCAGCCAAGGCCTATCATCGCCCGGCTGCTTAACTACCGCGACCGTGACACGGCCCTACGAGCGGCCCGTACGAACCGGAACCTGGCCTGCGATGGCGTGCAGTTCTCCTTGTATCCGGACTTTACGCCCATGGTGCAGGACCAACGGAGGAAATTCTTAGATGTGAAGAAGAAGCTGAGGGATATGCAGGTGGATTACGCGCTCCTGTACCCGGCACGTCTCAGGGTGACTCATCAGGGCAAACAACATTTTTTCACCAACCCGCAACAGGCTGAGGACTACGTGCGGAGGCTTCGCAATGCCAGGAGAGACAGGCGAAATGAGGGGGAGGAGGAGGCGGACGAGCTCCCTGCCGAGCACGAGGAATCTTGACAGTGTCTTTGTGAACATTTGCTTGTCTACTCCATATGACGGGCCGGCGTTCGGCCTTGGGCTTCTGTTGCCAGCTCTTGTCGAGGAGCTCCGGACTTGTCGGCAGTGCCATCGATGTCTGTTTTTTCTGCATTGTAGACTACTGTTGGGTACCATCTGCGCTCATTTACGTTGCCCCTATGTTGTGGCTGATGTTGGACGGGGTGATCCGATGATGGAGCAGGACCTGGAGTGAGCAGCGGTTTGCTGTCTGGCCAAGACTTCTGAACTCATTTGGTAACTTTACTGGTGTGGAGGGTGGCGATGTGAGACTTCGACTAGATGTTTGGGGCTTAGCCTACAGGGGTAATAAACGCCAGGCACCGCCCCACCTTCTCTGTCTTCTCCGTATGGCGCATGCGGATCAGGAGGAGAGTGGCGGGGTGTTCGGGTGCATTCCTCTAGTGTCCCTAGGAGGGGATTCCCCATATGGTTGTTATACTGTTCTTGGATGTTGGGCTCGGGGTGGGGGGGTGGGTTGTGGTACTGGCAAGTTTGGGTTGCTTCAGTGGATGGGGGGTGGAGCGGGGGAGGGGGGATTGGCAGAGTGCGCATGGAGGGAGGGGAGGGGTTCGGCTGTTGTGTTGCGAGTTGTTGAAAGGGACAATGTTGTTGCGGTTGGCGCTCATGGCAAGTGTGCAGATGTTGGAATTTGGATACATGATTGCATGACTTGACGTGTGGTGAGAATGCTTCATATAGCGGTCGAACTGGCATTTGGTACATTTCAACTGAGGGCTGGTGCACTGGCCAAGGTCTTCTTTCAGGGATACAGGAACAAACATGGGTGATGATGCTTTGACTACTGTCTCCATAATGTCATGGAATGTCCGCTGCCTTAATAACCCTAGAAAATGCAGAAATGTGATATCTTATCTGAGTAGGCATCATGTGCAGATAGCGATGCTCCAAGAAACCCACCTTAGCCCAAAGGGTGTCCCCAAGTTTGCGAGCAACTGGGCGTGTGTGAGAGAGTTTTCATCATATTCCACGTACTCTAGAGGGACTGTTGTCTTAATCAATAAGCAGCTACCGTTTCAAAAACTGGGAGTGAAGGCGGATAAGGAAGGGAGATACGTCATCCTTTGGGGGAGGTTGGGCACTGATGTAATAATGTTTGTGAATAGTTATGCGCCTAATGTGGATACTCCTGGTTTCTTTCTATCGCTGTGGGGTCATGTGTTGGAAACTGAAGCCACACACATTGTCTGGGGGGGTGACTTCAATCTCGCGTTATCTCCTGGGACGGACAGATCGGACGGTGGTGTACAATACAATACAAACGCCAGGGATGCACTTCAGGGCATACTGACAGAAGCTGGCCTGGTGGATTGCTGGAGACACGCACACCCAGTGGCTAGGGAGGGTACCCACTTCACAGCACATACATGCTCATGGGCTCGGATCGACTACTGCTTTATCTCACGAGGCCTTGCTGGGGGGGTTGTTCGGGTGACCCACTTGCCCCGCACCTACTCGGACCACTGCCCTGTGCTGTCAATCTTGGAGATGCCGGGGTACGCTAGGGTGAGGCCGCCGTGGCGGCTCTTTCCTTCGGCCCTGCTGGACCCTGATTTCGACTAGAACTGGGCGAGGAGATCGAAGCCTTCTTCCCTAGAAACAAGGGGTCGGTTGACAAGGTCGAGACAATCTGGGAGGCCTTCAAGGTGACAGTGAGGGGGATCACGATCTCTAAAAGCTGCGGGATTCTTAGGGACATAGTGCGCACATTAACTACACTTGAGGCGGAACTTAAGGCGCTGGAGGCGGAGATGGTTGGGAACCCCTGTCCTGACCTATCGGGGAAATTCAGGACCAAATTGACGGCTTACGAGGAGGAGGCAGCCAGGGAAATGAAGTTCCGGGGTAAGTACTGGACGGCTAGGCGCTATTGTGAAGGGGACCGCCCGGGAAAGGTGCTCGCGGCGCTCACGAGGCACCAGCGCTTCGCTACTCATGTCCTGGAAATCTCTGATGGGGAGGGCGGGACACACCAAGATGCCAATGGCATTCAAAATACCTTCCTACAACACTACAAGAGACTATATTCTACGCAACAGGAGGGCGAGGTGGAGTTCGGTACGTTCTTGGACGACATCGCACTCTGTTGGCTAAGCGATAGCGACAGGGCGTTCTTGGGGTGCCCGTTCGAACTGGACGAGATCAGAGAGGCAATCATGTCCCTTGGCAATGGCAAAGCGGCAGGGCTGGACAGGCTGCCGGCTGAATTCTATAAGTGCTATATCGACATCATGGCACCGGTGCTGAAGGAAGTCTTTGAGGACTCGCTTGAGGTCGGGATTCTGCCGGGCTCCATGAGGGAGGTAGCGATCACATCGCTCTTGAAGCCGGGGAAGGACCCGAAGGACACTGATTCCTATCGACCCCTATCGCTACTAAACTGCGACGCGAAGATCCTCGCGAAGGTGCTAGCGACTAGGCTATCCCTCCTTATGAATACTTTGGTGCTGCCGGATCAATCTGGCTTTGTCCCGGGGAGAGCTACTTCCCACAACTTACGCACATTGTTCTCCCTAATACCCACCATTTCGCCCGACCTGCCGATCGCTGCTGTGTTCCTGGATGCCACCAAGGCGTTCGACTCGGTGGAGTGGGGTTATCTGTTGGCTATACTTGGACGAATGGCATTCCCCCGAGTGTTCATAGCCTGGGTAAGATTGCTCTACACCTCTCCGGTGGCTAGGGTCGTTGTCAATGGAGCGCTCTCGGCACAGATGCCGATCACGAGGGGGACTAGGCAGGGTTGCCCTCTATCACCCCTGCTGTTCGCCCTGGCAATAGAGCCATTGGCTTGTCGAGTCCGTCAGCTACACAAAGCTAGCACCTTTAACTGTCTTCAGCGCCAGATCAGTATTTCACTCTATGCAGATGATGTCACTCTGTACGTGCGTCACCCACACGATCACCTTAACCCGCTCCTGAGGGAATTCGTGGCTTTTGGCGGTATTTCCGGGGTGCACATTAACTGGAAGAAGTCGCAATTCTTTCCCCTCACGGCATCAGTTGCCCGCTTTCAGTTGGATTACCCCCTGGAATGGTGCAGCTCTGATTTAAGATACTTGGGCATAGAAGTGTCGCTCAATAAGGACGACACTATCCGGTCTAAATATGGGGTGGCTATCTCGCAGCTGGCTGATAACGTGTCCCGCTGGTTGGCCTTGCCGCTCTCGATGGCAGGAAGAGCCTCCCTGATCAAGATGGTCGTCCTCCCTCGGTTCTTATATCTATTCCAAAACATCCCATATTACCCGGGGGCCTATTTTTTCAAAAGACTTCGATCTGAGTTACTCCGCCTTTTCTGGGGTGGTAGACAACCACGCCTTAGCTGGAGGGTCTTGACACAACCTTATTACAGGGGAGGATTCGATGTACCTGACATGGAATTATACTACCTTAGTGCTCAAGCTCAGCACTCTTATCACTGGGTTCATCCCGCCCCCTTCATGCCCCAGGTCGCGGCCGAGGACTGGATCGTACACCCGCTCCCACTTAAAGGCATGCTGATGGGACTGGTTGGGGATGTTGAAACGCCTGCCACTACAGTTACTTGTACTATCGACGCTTGGCATAGAGTAACTAAACTTCTGACTGCCCCCATGCTTTACTCTCCAGCGATGCCCCTGGCATACCACCCGAAGCTGTCGCTCCTAACGGAAAACGGGTTCCGGTCCATGTGCACTCGCGTACACCTCATCACATGGGGTGACTTATTCCATGAGGGGATGTTCCGTACCAAAGAACAGATATTTCAGACCACGCCCCCAACGCCTATGGAGGTGTTTTACTACATCAGACTCAGGCAGGGAATGCGAGACATCCTCCCCAGCTTCCCGGAGGAACCGGAGACGGTTCTACCATTGCATGCTATGCTCGTGTCGGATGGCAAGCACTTGGTGTCCAAACTATACGCCGCTATGCGTGAACAGCGTCCACTGATCCTGCCGAGAGCTCGGACTAACTGGGACTCTGAACTGCATACTGCACTTACAGACGAGCAGTGGAGTTACTGCTGCTCGGTCACGGCTAGAGTGTCCTCCAGCTGTCGGTTGAAAATTATTCACTATAAGTTTGTACAACGATACTATTATACCCCGGCCAGGAAACTGCGGTTTCACCTCTCGGAGGATGATAGGTGCGCTAGATGCCGGGCGGTTGGTGCGGATTTCCTCCACCTAGCCTGGGAATGTGGAGCCATACGGGAGTCCTGGACGCAGGTGCATACTGCGCTCCAGATAATGATCGCTGGACCTCTACCCCTGGAGCCGGTAGTGATGTTGCTGGGTTATACCAAATTCGTGCCCAAGCCGGATCGCAAATTTGTTGACATTGCACTACTCCTTGCGAAGCAGAGAATAGCTTGCAGATGGGGGAGAGGGAGGGCACCGAAATTTAAGGAATGGCTGGACGACCTCACATACTGCCAAGACCAACACGGCGTATACGCGGAACTGCTACCCGCCCGGTGTGCGCTCAGTGATTTCTGGGCCCCCCTGCAGGTGTATTGGTTAGCTCAGGCGACACATGGCGACTCCTCGGGAGATGACGAACCGAGCCAGAGTGCGTGAGCGTGGAAATTCTTTACATTGCATTCACCACTCTACAGCTCACAGGGCGGGAGGTGCTATACACTACCTGTTCTGGATGGGAGGACGCGATCGCCGAACACACAATGACCAACAACATACTCATCAGGAAAGGGAGTGGACACATATACACGAGTGGGTGATACTGGTAATTCCTGGGGGACATGAGGTACTGCGTAAGGGGGGTGCCCCTCTACTCCGCTCACCTCCTGGGTTGGGGATGTCAGAAGTATATACTGGAGGTACACTCACACGACGCTGAGGGTGACACCTGGGAAGGGAGGCGCTATGCACTGCTTCACACTACACTGCATCCCGATTGTGCCTGCATAAGCTATTAGCTGAGCTCCTAAGCGACGATGCCTACTCTTAGAGCACGTATGATGCACTACTACATAAGACGCCGTGGCCAGTGGAATGGACAATGTGGAGGTGGATTGGGGTCGGTGCGCTAGAGCTGTGTCGCCCCTACAAACCCGCCACCACATCTGCACATGTGGGGGCGAATCTGGGCTTTCATTATCCAATCCATTACAGTATGGGGGGCGGAGTCCTGATGTACTGGTCTCCTCGCTGATGTTCATGGGACCGTGTACCTGTGTTTGCTTTTTCTCTTATAATTACTGTACAACTGATGCCTTTCTGCTGTATGTACCATGATTCTTGTTTTGCTGGATTGCAGGTGCTGTCAATGTCATGAATTTGTGCTGAACGCAACTAATAAAAAGGTTTAAAAAAAAAACAACTTTTCGGCAGACGTCCAGAATACACTCATGGACATGCCGTTCGATGGCCGTCGCCTCTTTGGCGACAAGGCAGACCACGCGCTTGAGCGCTTTAAGGACTCCAGGGCTACGGCCAAGTCCTTGGGCCTCTCGGCCCCGCGCCAGCAAATGGGTGCCTTTCGCTCCTTTCGTGGCCAAGGAAGGGGCGCCCCCACCCGTGCCGCCAGCCACTCGCCGCAAACTATCGTCCAGCGCTGCGGCGGCCGTGGTACCCGCCGTGGAGGCGGTCGGGGGAACAAGCGGAGCCAGTCCACACCTGCCCCCGCAGCATCCGCCTCTAAACCTTCCTAGTCCGTGCTTTTCGGCCCATGTGACGCCAGTGGGAGGCAGGGTTCGCCATCACCACAGTCACTTCGGACAGGTGGGTGCTGCAGATCGTCCGAAGGGGCTACTCCCTCCCCTTCGAGACGACCCCTCAAGCCATGCTACCGCAACACCACCGCGTATCGGGGGATCACTTGCGGCTCCTGCAGGAGGAAGTTTAGGCCCTCTTGGCCAAGGGGGCCATCGAGCGCGTTCCTGGGCCAGAAGTAGGACGTGGTTGCTACTCCCACTACTTCCTGGTACCCAAGAAGGGCAAAGGGGGCCTACGCCCTATCTTGGATCTGAGGAACGTCAACGGCTTCCTCCGGAAGGAGAAGTTCAAAATGCTGACACTGGCTCAGGTCTTGGCTGCCCTAGACCCAGGAGGCTGGATGGTAGCTTTGGACTTGCAGGATGCATATTTCCACATCCCCGTCCTGCCAGCCCACTAGCGTTACCTGCGGTTCACGGTAGGCCTCGAGCACTTTCAGTTTACCGTGCTCCCCTTCGGCCTTACCAGCGCCCCACGGGTGTTCACGAAGGTGATGGCGGTGGTCGCAGCTCATCTGCGCAGGTTAGGGGTCTCAGTCTTCCCCTACCTAGACGACTGGTTGTGGAAGGCGGGCTCGCCCCAGACAGTCGTCAGCCACCTCCAGACTACTGCGGATCTCCTGCACCAGCTGGGAATTTCCATCAATGTGCCGAAGTCACACCTGTGTCCCTCTCAGAAGCTCCTTTTCATCGGAGCGGTTCTCGACTCGGCGCAGTTTCGGGTTTACCCGCCCGAACAGCGGGTTCGGGATATACAGGCTCTGATTCCGGTCTTCGGGCCGTTATCCCGGGTTTCGGTCAGGTTGACGCTGCGGCTTCTGGGGCTGATGGCCTCCTGCATCCTTCTGGTGCATCACGCACGGTGGCGGATGCGGGCTCTGCAGTGGGACCTGAAGTTTCAGTGGGCCCAGCACCGGGGCAACCTGTCCGACCATGTCCTGAACTCTGAGGGCACTGCGAGACCGCTGCAGTGGTGGCTCACGGACCGCGATTGGGTCAACGGCAGATCCCTCTCCCTTCCCCAACCGGAGCACGTAGTTGTGACGGACGCGTCCCTCCAGGGCTGGGGAGGCCACTTGGGAGAGGCGGAGATCAGAGGACTCTGGTCTCCGGCGGAGTCCCGGCTCCATATCAATCTGTTGGAGCTACGGGCGATTCGTCTGGCACTGAAAGCATTCCTCCCGTTTGTCCGAGGGAGTGCAGTGCAGGTGTTCACGGACAACACCACCGCCATGTGGTACTGCAACAAACAGGGCGGAGTGGGGTCTTGGACCCTTTGCCAGGAGGCTCTGCGTCTCTGGCAATGGCTGGAACATCAGGGCGTGACTCTGGTGGTTCAACACCTGGCAGGTTCTCTGAACGCCAGGGCGGACGAACTCAGCCGTCGGTGCTCGATGGATCACAAATGGCGTCTGAACTCGGACGTGGCGCACGGCCTCTTTCTGCGATGAGCCTTGGTTAGATCTATTCGCCACCGAAGAGAACGCTCAATGTCATCAGTTCTGCGCGTTGGAATTTCCAAGGCGGCACTCGCTCGGAGACTCTTTTCGTCGCGAGTGGAGCTGCGGTCTGTTGTACGCCTTTCCGCCTATACCTCTTCTGCCCAGAGTGCTGAAGAAGATCAAGGGCGACCGGGCACAAGTCGTCCTTGTGGCTCCGGACTGGGCTTGAAGGTACTGGTATCCCGAGCTACTCAGTATGTCAGTCGATCCCCCGGTTCGTCTGCCTCTTCAGGAGGACCTTCTGTCGCAGCAGCAGGGGACGGTCCTCCACCCGAACCTGTCCAGTCTTCCCCTCCATGCTTGGAGATTGAGCGGCGACAGTTGAGGCCATTTGACTTGCCTCCTGAAGTTTGCAACATCATTCTGGCAGCCAGGCGTCCCTCCACAAAGACGGTATACGCCTGCAGGTGGAACAGATTTGTGGCATGGTGCACAGCAAAGGCTGTGGATCCCCTCAATGCCCCTCTCTCTGAGGTTCTTCTCTTCCTTCTTTCTCTTGCCCAGCAGGGCTCTGCTCTGGGCACGGTCAAGGGCTATCTTTCGGCTCTTTCAGCCTTTCTAAGGCTGCCTGACCTACCTTCTTTGTTCAAGTCCCCTATCGTAAACAGATTCCAGAAGGGCATCACTCATACCTTTCCTCCTGTTCCCTTCGTGATGCCTCAGTGGGACTTGAACCTGGTTCTAACATTTCTGATGTGCACTCCCTTTGAGCCACTTCACAACTGTCCTCTTCGCCTTCTTTCTTTGAAGACTGCCTTCCTGGTAGCCATCACCTCTGCCAGCAGAGTGAGTGAGCTCCAGGCTCTCTCTTGTAAGCCTCCTTTCCTTTCAGTCCATCCGGACAAGGTTGTTTTGAGGACTAGGCCCTACTTCTTGCCTAAGGTGGTCACGGCCTTCCACATTGGGCAGTCCATCACATTGCCCACTTTCTTTCCGCCTCCGCACCCCTCGAGAGAGGAGGAGAGGCTCCACCGTCTGGACCCAAAACGTGCGCTCTCATTTTACCTGAATCGCACACAACAGTTCCGGGTGGATGACCAACTCTTTGTTGGGTACGCAGGCGCTAAGAAAGGGAAAGCGGTGCACAAACGGACCATCTCTCGATGGATTATCATGTGCATCCAGGCATGTTACTCCTTGGCTAAGAAGGAACCCCCTGTTGGGCTGAGGGCTCATTCCACTCGAGCCACGGCCACTACAACTGCACATGGTGTGCCCTTGCAGGACATTTGCCAGGCAGCTACGTGGGCCTCGTTGCACACGTTTGCACAGCACTACTGCCTGGACAGTCAAGTCCAGAGGGACGGTTACTTCGGCCGTTCCGTTCTCCAGGACTTTCTGGTCTAATTATTGGTTCGCAGACCCACCACCACGGGAATGGTATTGCTGGGGTATCTATTCTAAGGTAAGGAATCTATCACTAACGTGTCTCTTTCAGATGCACAAGTTACTACTTGTGTAACAATATATCTGTAAGAGACATTAGTTAGTGATAGATTCCTTACCGACCCACCCATCCTCCCCGTTCTGCGAACCGATATCTAGGGTTAAGGTCATCCCCCTTTCAGGGCCCTAGTTTCTTGGCACCAGTGTCGGTTTTTGTCATGGCTCTGCGCTTCTGGCGCGGAAAAGCTGTGGCTAAGAACTGACGTCAGCACGCGGAGGCGGCGTCTAAGTACTCCGACGACGTCATCACAGCGCCGACGACGGACGCGGAGCCGCAGACGACGCCTACCGACGCGCAAGGGTACTGCTACGCAAAACTTTCCGGATCCAGTCTGACGCCTGGGGATATTCTAAGGTAAGGAATCTATCACTAACTAATGTCTCTTACAGATATATCGTTACACAAGTAGTAACTTGTGCGACAAAAAACACCATAGCTCGATGGATCGCACAGACTATTCAATTCTGCCACAAGCAAGCTGGCCAGGAGCTAACAGGAGGGGCACAGGCCCACTCAACCAGGAAGAAAGGAGCAACAATTGCCTTTCTGGCCAACACACCAATTCAGGACATATGCCTGGCGGCAACATGGGCTTCAGTGCACACGTTCACTAAGCACTATTGCGTGGATGTTCAAATGAACAAGGAAGCACAAGTAGGACAAAGGGTGCTTCAACATATTTTCAACAACCAACGCTCATCTTCCACCCAGCCGCCACAAAAGTAACAAAAACCACTACAAAATCTATGCACAGCATAGTGAATTCAGAAAGATTCACGCTGCAAAACGAATAGTTTCTTACCTGTCGGTGTAGTTTTGCAGCTTGAAGATCTTTCTGGATTCACTAGCGAACCCACCCGCCTCCGCCAGAAAGATGAGGCTGGGGGAAAAAAAAAAGGGGTGGAAATGCATAGAAAAGGAAAGAAAGTTGAAGCTTGCAAGATATGTGAAAAGAATCACAAAAAAAAGAGGATTAACATCCATAGCCATGGATTCACTACAAGCCGGAAAGACAAAAAGGGACAGAAAAAAGAATCCGAAGATGGCGCCCAAGGGTGGTAGCTTCCGCCGGAAGCATGCCGACGTCACCGAAGGTACCCCAGAAGGTGGGACGTCGACGCCCACCTGGGCTACAAAAAAAAAAGAGAAAAGAGACTACGATTCTGGACCCAACCACCAGATTGCGGAATATGCACAGCATAGTGAATCCAGAAAGATCTTCAAGCTGCAAAACTACAAGAAACTATTCGTTATCACGGTCTACCTTTAAAAAAGATGCATGGGAGCTTACTTTCCTTTTTAGCATTAGGACCGAGGGCACCTTTGCAGAAAAAAGGGAGACCTGGTGTGGGAGCTGTTTTTTCTGAAAGGAACAGAGAACCTCATTCAAAATCTGAGAGATGGGCAGGCATGGTGGGGAAAAGGTGAAATATGTAGAGGAGATAGCCTGCTACTCAGGGCTGCTGTTATCAATAATACAGCAGGTGTAATTGCATTTGGGTCCAAGAGTGTGAAGGGCTACAGCACCGCAATAATGGGGAGCAGTATTTTTGGGACCACACATGTTTTTGTTTGATGCATTTGCTGTTTTATAAGTATCCTACTTAGTGTGGTTAATGAGCTATAGAAAAAGTTTTCCTGAAATCATCTCATAAGCCCGTCCCTTGCACACAGCCATGTCCCTCCCGCTCCACCAATCATTGCCTTAAAGTTTTGTAGGGGGGCCCGACATCAAAACATTTTGCTTAGGGGGGGCTCGGAGCAAAAAAGTTTGAAGACCTCTGCCCTACACAGTATTTAAACGCTATGTATGGTGTCTTCACGAGAGCCATGTACCCCTCTGGAGCACCGGTTGGACCATGGGTCAGATGGCCTTTAATCTTGGAGTTCCCCAGACGTATGCTCCGGCGCTGCCATCTGACTTAATCTTGGAATCTTTTGGCGCCGCCGAGGTCTTCAACGCCGATTTCTTCGTCGCCGGGTCCTGTTCGACCTCTATCATAGTGGCCTGGTCCTTCAGCTCCGAGCTCGGCTCCGGCTCCATCGGAGTAGATTGCGGATCCGCTGACGCCGTTCCGGAAGGAGAGGTCGAGGCGTGAGGCTCAACGACTTCTAGAGGAACAGAGAAGTGGAGATGGAAGAAGGTGAGCTGCAGGAATCTGAAGATTTCTTTGATGACGTAAGGGAGGCTAGTGGATTGGAACTGTCTCCGGATTG
This sequence comes from Lissotriton vulgaris, assembly GCF_964263255.1. Classification (NCBI taxonomy): domain Eukaryota; kingdom Metazoa; phylum Chordata; class Amphibia; order Caudata; family Salamandridae; genus Lissotriton; species Lissotriton vulgaris. Next base: position 771,459,929 of record NC_141700.1, on the reverse strand, counting down.
GGAGTTATCCTCTGTCCCAGATGCCCCTTCAAAAGATGTACATTGGAGGTGGTGAGACGCACACCGTCATTTTCCAATTTGTCAGTATTTAAACCAATTCAGAACTTTAAAGGCGTGCAAGCTTGTCCGCGCTTCGCCCCATTGCGCTGCAACATTAACAAAACACGAGGGAACCTACTCAGATTCATCAAGCTGCACAGCCACATATCCGAATGAATCAAATGAATTAAATTCCGATAGTTTGATAAATAAAAAATGGAAAAAAAGAAGGATTTAAAAAGTGGAAAATATGGATAAACAGATATCCATATTTTCCACTTTTTAAATCCTTCTTTTTTTCCATTTTTATTCAATTCGTTTTACTCATTCCAGTGTTTGGCCACGATATTCACATAAGCACAGGGGCACCATTAAGTTCCACATGTCACAATTTTATTAAGTCACCCAATGCATTTCGGGATTAAAAATCCTTTCGTCACTAAAGCTGTCAACCAATCTAAACTAATCTTAAGTGTAGAGACACGTGATTCACCACCTGAGGGAAGTTGGGAGGGCTGATAAACCTTGAACAGACTTTTAAATGTTTGCTGAAGCTTCTCATTGATAGGAAGAGCGTGCCTCGGCACGCAATGAAATATGGATGCTATGTGTAACTCGGCATGCTGTTTAAAAAGAAATAGGCATTTTGCAAGTTTGGTTTCATAATATGGGACGTATCATCACAAGTCACGGTAAGCGTGAGTAGAAGCTAAGTTGTTTAAAAGCAAATGAGAGCGCTGGCTCATCACACGAGGATTTACTGACCATAAACATTTTGCTTATTGCGTGGTGTTATGGTAAAAGGACTGTTGTCCACAATGTTGGATTTTTAGTGCCATCATATATGTTTGAAATGTTGTTTTAAATGTTTACTGGATAAATAATTGTTGAGTACAATGGAAGAAATTCGGTAGTCGATTGCATTGAGAGCGCAATGATAAGTCTGATAGCAATATGTAAAATTATTTCTTTTGTATTTTAGATGCCCCTGACGAAGGGATTTTTAATCCCGAAATGCATTGGGTGACTTTTAATAAAATTGTGACATGTGGAACTTAATGGTTCTCCTGGGCTTATGTGAATATCGTGGCCAAACACTGGAATGAGTAAAACGAATTGAATGAAAATGGAAAAAAAGGATTTAAAAAGTGGAAAATATGGATAAACAGAGGATCAAACTATCTGAATGTAATTCATTTGATTCATTTGGATATGCGGCTATGCAGCTTGGTAAATCTGAGTAGGTTCCCTCGTGTTTTGTTTCCTTAAAAAGATGTGGCACCATATCATGTGGTCATCAAAAAGGCAGCAGAACTGTTGAATTTAAATCTGCCTACTGCGGAGTTCAAATCAAATATTTTAATAGAAGTCCTGCACTCTCCATCTTCAGTGGTAGAGCCTATGCTTCCTTTTAATGAAGCATTAACAGAGCCAAACTTGGAGGTGTGGCATAAGCCTTTTAGGGCTCCAGCAGTTTCGAAAGCTGTTGCAAAAAGATATAGGGTGGCTTCTGGAGACTCAGACTTTTTATCTTCCCATCCTTTGCCAGAGAGCTTGGTGGTGCAGGCAGCCTGCTCCAAAACATCTGCAGGTGCATTCCCTCAGGTACCTGGCAACAAAGATTCTAAACAACAAGACCAATCGGCAAAGAAAGTTTTTCTTCAGCAAGCATGGCTCTCAAATCAACGAATGCCACATGCCTCTTAGGGCGTTACATCCATGCTCTGATGGATTCTGTGAAACAGTTGGCCCCTAAAATTCCAGAGGAGGACAGGCAGAACTTTAATGAGGTGCTTGTTGATACTCATGCTGCTTCTCGGCAATTCATCCAGAGTGGTTTGGACACAGCTGACTCTGTGGGAGAGTAATGGGGACTTCTATTGCCACCAGAAGAGCAGCTTGGCTGAAGACTTCCGAATTCTCTGCTGATGTCCAGGCTGCCTTAGTGGATCTGCCTTTTGATGGCTCGGGCCTTTTTGGGAAAAAGGCTGATGCTGCGTTGGAGAGATTCAAAGCTAGTAGAGCAACAGCCAGGTCTTTGAATCTACAGTCCAGAGGTCCTGTGAGTAAAAGGTATAGAGGATTTGGAAGGTCCTCCTTTCGAGCCTACAAGCAGCAGCAGCAGCAACAGCAACAGCAAAATCCACTGTACAAATCGTACAGGGGCAGACCAAGAGCTCATCCTCAAGGACGTCAAGCTTCCTCCTCCTCCTCCTCTTCCTCTTCCCACCCCCCTCCAACTTCAGCAAAGCAGCCCTAGATCCGCCATTCCGGATCATGCGGGTCCTGTGGGTGGTCAGCTTACCTACTTTTTACGAGTTTGGAAATCGGTCACATCGGACCTTTGGGTTCTGAATCTCGTGGAGAATGGGTATGCTCTTCCCTTTCGGGAATTCCCTCCGAATTACCCTCCTTGTCAAGGGTTTTGCTCAGAGGACCACCGGCTACTTCTGCAGGAGGAAGTCCTGGCATTACTAAGAAAAGGTGCAATAGAGGTGGTTCTCCAGTATTGGGGTGTCTTTCATAGATTCACATGCCTGAATCATTTCCCGTTGGAGTGGGAGTCCCACGGTACATAAAAAAGCAATAATTTGTATATAAGAAAGCCAAAACCCCTGGTAATACCAACCAGGAAGTAAAGTAGCCCTAAGCTACAATGGAAAAAACTTCCACACAAGACTATCCTAGTCATTTTGTGTAGACCAAACTACAGCCAATGAGGTGCCAGCACCCACTAGAATGCTCTCCCCAGAGACTCAGGCTCTCAGATTTTCTACTGCACGTAGTGTGAAAGGGAGTCTCCCTGAGCTCTGCTCGGTACTTCTCAACCTGAGCGGTTATCTCTCCTATTTTTGGAATGTCTTCTTCAAAATCTCTCTTCAGACCATATGAGTCTTGTGGGAAGCTTAGGCTTTTTAAAGAAGATCCCCACAAGAAGTGCATTTATTGCCTATATCCTGATCATGAGGTAAAGGATTGTAAGATCTGTAGGACCTTTCCTCAGAAGACCCTCAGAGACAGAGAAGGTCGTCTTCTATTATGTTTGCAGAAGATTAAGGGCCAAGATGATCCTCTATTTGAGGTAGGAAGTTTGGCTTTGGGGTCTTCTATATCTTCCAGAAAGAGAAAGATTGAGGAAGAGGTATCTTCTCCTGGGGCTAAGGTGTTGAGAAAAGCTAAGGATTCTAGCTTGCCTTCCTCTTCTACCGCAAAAAAGGCTTCTCTACCTTCTAAATCCGGACTTAAAACGTTCCGAGAAAGTCTGATAAGTCTTTACCATCTAAAAGACTGTCAGAGAAATATTTTCCTCAGAAAAAGACTTTGACGGCTGCTCCGTCGACGGGTCCGGTCTACAGTGTTTCCTCCATGGCGACGGTTACTTTCTCCTCACCAAAGCCTCAGATGGAGATGTCGACTGCTTCTTCACAGTCGGCGATGGTCTTGGTTTCAGTGAGACCCATCTCGTCGACGAAGATTCAACCATCAAGCGTCGACGTTCCTTCCCCGTCGAAGTTAAAGATGATATCGTCGACGAGTGCATTGTCGACGAAGATTAGCCCGTCGATGAAAGTCATTCCGTCGACGAAGGCAGCTTTGCCGTCAACGACCACACCGTCTACTAGAAGTCCATCGTCGTCGAAGATTCCACCGTTGTTGACAAGTTCCTCGTCGATGAAAGCTCTACCGTCGTCTAAGGATTCGTCGACGAAACTTACCTCGTTGTTTATAACATCGTCAACATTGAAAGCCCCGTCGACTAAGCATGCAATATCTCCGTTGACGATACCGTCGACGGTGGGTCCGTCTACGCCTCTTCTGTATTCGTGTACGGATCTGCAGGTTTGGTCCGCTGCTCCGTCTGCTGCCTCTTTTACTTCACCGTCGACTGTAGCTTCATTGTTACAAAGGAGAGGCTTTACTCTACCGGCTCTTTCACCCCTAAAGTTGCCTGAGCAGCTTTTGGATTCAGAGGAGGATGATTATCAGGAACAATCTGATGAGGATGACAATTTGAGTGGCCAGAAGTCCGTCAGAACTGTTAATAAAGACGCAGGACGATGATCACGAAGAGGAAGAGTTTTTTTCCTGCACCAGTTGCTCAAGCCCCTGCAGCAGTACCAACAGCACAGATACCATTAGACCTTCTTACAAATCTATAATACATGTTAAATGACTATTACCGCCGGTTCCCTCCGTCTGAGTCGGTAGACTCTCTTCCGGCGACACCCATGACTCAAGCACCTGCCTCAGCCTTGAGAGTCCCGAGACGGTCTCCTTAGACACCAGTACTTGAGGTACAATCTTCTAATCCACCTTCTCCAGCACAATCCCACCATACATGTAACACCACTGATGACGATAGAGAGGAAGAAGAGGTGGACGACCAATCAGTAATGTCAGAGTGGGATCATTATCAGACTCCGACTCCATCACCTACTGCTCCTCATACGGCGGACTCTCCACCTGTTGACATTGGTGGATTCCATCTAGTTATGGAAAGAGCAACAAAGAGGTTTCAGATTACTATGGAAGCTGAACAGCAGGATTGTTTTTTATATGACTTTAAAGATCAGCCACACAAACAAGTTAGGAGAATCCCGATAATAGATTTCATTTGGAAGGAGGGCCTGAAGGTCATGTCCACTCCAAATTCTTTGCCAGCAGTCTTACCTCGAATTGACAAAGTACAAGGTGCCCATTACATCACCTGCATGCCTTATCGGACAAGCTAAGACAGTCCGTTGTCACTCAAGCGGCACAGAATAAGGCTAGAAACCCGTCCTCACAAGTGACCGCCCCACCTGACAAAGATGGGAGACGTCTCGACTCCATCGGGAAAAAGGTGTCAACTATAGCTGCGACTACTATCCGAGCAGCAAATTCCCTAGCAATCCTAGGGAGATATGATAGACAGATGTGGTCAGACAAATCTCCATATCTCGATAAAGCTTCCAGAACCGGAGAGGTCAGAAGCAAAGAAGGCGTTACATGAAGGAGAGTGCTTCTTTGCAGAGCTGATTGACGCAGCTGTGGATGTGGCAACCACAGGCTTCCGACAGTTGGCGGGCGCAGCAGTCTTAAGGAGACAAGGTTGGCTGAAGTCAACCTCCTTCTGGCAAGAAGTCCAGGCAAAGATAATAGATACGCCTTATGATGGAGAATATCTATTTGGCCAGCACATTGATGATGCTTTGCAGGCCACAAAGAAAGATAGACACCGCAAGGTCGCTGGGAAACCTGCAATTTCGCTAATCGTCCTTTTGTGGTGCCAAAGGACGTGGGTCCTTATTCAAATAGAGGAGGATATTCTCAGCAGCACTCGTACCATTCATCCAACCAGCGATATCAACCGTATAAACAACAGACATACGGATAGCGAAGCAACAACTTTTCGCAAGGGAAAAGAAAATCCTCTTATCGGGGACGAGATTCTGCTAAAAGGCAATGAGAACTGCCACCACTGATGCCAGTACCAAAGTCAAAAGTTGGAAGAAGAATATCCCATTACTTATAAAAATTTGTCCAAGATTACTATGGACAAGTGGGTCCTGGATGTAGTAGCCAGAGGACACGCTTTGGAATTTGTCAAAATCCCACCACATTCACCTCCAAAAGGTTCACCACCAACTCACTTCAAAGAGCTTCTGTCCAAAATAAATATAATGATTTGGAAAGGTGCAATCGAGAAGGTTCCTCAAATACACAGAGGAAGAGGTTTCTATTTGAGGTTCTTCCTCATACGAAAGAAACAGAGTGGCGCCCCATTCTCGACCTACACGCCCTCAACAAATACCTCAAGAAGATGTCCTTCCGGATGTTAACACTTCAAGAAATCCTCCAGCTTCTTTCCCAAGGCGATCACATACCCTAGATCTTCAAGATGCCTACATTCATGTGCCCATTCTTCATAGGCACAGAAAATTCCTGAGGTTTAGAGTGGCTGGCAGGGACTTTCATTTCAAAGTTCTCCCGTTTGGGCTTCGTTCAGCGCCCCGAGTATTCACAAAGGTATTAGCCCCAGTGTCCACACATCTTTGCTTGGAAGGCATTCAAATCTTCCCGTATTTAGACGATTGCCTTATCAAGGCCAGTTCTCTAAGAGCAGCAAGAGCACATGTCCAAAGATGCCTCTCGCTCTTCCAGTCTCTGGGACTTTCAATCAATTTCAAGAAATCCCATCTTGTTCCGTCACAAAAGATATAGTTTTTGGGCGCAGCATTAGACACTCGCCTCATCCAAGCCTTTGTCTCAAAAGAAAGACAACTCAAGATTTGCAAGATGGCCTAACTTACGACAAAAAGAGTACGTTTAAGTACTAATGTACAAGTCATTCCTAGGGATGCTTTCATCCTGCATCCCTCTCATACCCAACTGCCGTCTCCGGATGAGACCTTTCCAGGAGGAACTCAGTCTATAATGGGTTCGTGTCAGGGTCATTCGACAACAGGATCACCATAACCTACAGTATGAAAGGCTTTTCTATGGTGGACTCGGAAAAAGAATCTGCAAATAGGGCGTTCATTCCTAACGGAAATACAAAGTTACACCATCACCAAGGACGCTTCCCTGGAAGGATGAGGGGCACACCTACAGGGAATAACCGTCAATGGTTAATGGGATACACATCAAAAGAAGTGGCACATCAACCTTCTAGAGTTGAGAGCAATTTTTCTGGCCCTGAAATCTTTGCTGACGGTGATACACAGATCCACAGCTTTAATCAGAACAGACAATACAACAAGTATGCATTACTTGAACAAACAAGGGGGGGCACAAGATCTGCACTTCTTTCTCAAGAGGCCCAGGTGATTTGAAGTTGGGCTCTAGATCACAGGATAAATCTGTCAGCAACGCACGTTCCAGGGATGTCCAATGTCCTCACCGATTCTCTCAGCAGAGCGACAGCGACAAATCACGAATGGGAACTTCATCAGCCGACTCTGGACAGATTTTTTCAGAAGTGGGGTCATCCCGACATGGACTTATTTGCGACGAAGCAGAACCACAAATGCCCATACTTTGCAATTTGGGTTCCCCACAAGGATTTATGCGGAGAAGCACTTTCGATGAATTGGTCTCAAATATTTGCATACGCTTTTCGGCCGATTCTTTTGGTTCCCAGGGTCATCCGGAAAATGAAACGGCAGCCATGCCTCCTCATCCTCATCGTGCCCAGGTGGCCTCGCCAATATTGGTTCACCGAGCTCCTACTTCACTCGGAGTGCAATCCCATACAACTTCAAACACTACCAAATATTCTAACAATGCAAGAGGGTCAAATTTGTCATCTGGACCCAGCTTCCTTGAAATTAGCAGCTTGGCTCCTCAACACGATGAATTCACCCATATAAATATCCCGGAGGATTGTAAAGAAGTTCTAGCCAACGCTCAAGCACCTGCTACTATTAAAACTTACAAATTTAAATGGAAACAGTTTTGTGCCTTGTGTCTCGCGGCCAATTTACATCCTCTCCATGCAATACCAGAACAGATCTTACTGTTCTTTCTTCAATTGGCTAAGTCTGGCTTGTCTCATTCCACTCTGAAAGTGTTTTTTAGCGGCCATTTCCAGTTTCCATCAAGATGGCTCTAACTCTTTGTATTCCACTAGAATAATTCAGCAATTCTTCAAAGGCCTTTTTCGAATGTTCCCGCCTGTTCAGCGTCCACCTCCTTCCTGGTACTTGAATGTGTTACTCTCTCAGCTCAAGCGTCACCCCTTTGAGCATATTCATAAAGTTGATCTAAAATTCCTTTCCTGGAAGGTTTCTCTCCTTCTAGCTCTAACATCGGCACGTAGAGTCAGTGACATTCAAGCATTCACCATCAAAGCTCCATTTTTACAGTTCACTTCAAATTCGGTGGTGCTACGTACCAATCCAAGCTACATGCCTAAAGTTCCATCCGACTTTCACCTTAATGAGCCGGTGCTTTTAAAGACATTCTTTCCTAATCTGCAAAAGAGAGCGGAGAAGGCTTTGCATTCCCTGGACATCAGGAGATGTCTTAAATTTTACCTCCAACGAACTCCTACATTGCGAAAAACAGATAAGCTCTTTGTAGCATACGGAAGGATACGTCATGGATACGCTGTATCTAAGCAGACGATAGCCCGTTGGGTGTCATCAGCAATTAGTCTCGGTCACCAACAAGCAGGGAGACATTGCAGTCATTGCCAAGAGCGCATTCTACGAGAGCGGTCTCCTCCTCAACAGCCCTCTTTGCTGGAGTGCCTCTTCATCATATCTGCAGAGCGGCAACCTGGACCAGCACGCATACCTTCACAAGCACTATTGCTTGGATGCTGCCAGTGATGCAGATACTTCAGTGGGACGAGCAGTGCTTCGCCATCTTTTTAAAGAAGGTGAGCCTCTGTTCTCCCTCCTCCTCTATGCTCTTCTAGACACTTATACTTCACGTAATATTCTTAGCAATGTACATATGCATAGGAATGCAAAAAGGCGTCTATGAGCAGGATGGTGTGTACTGCTATTTACTCTGATTCAGGCATGTGAATCTCTGAAAGACACCCCAATACTGGAGAAGAACAATAGTTACTTACCTGTAATCTGTGCTTCTCCGGTATTGGTGTCTTTCATAGATTCACATGCACCCGCCTACCTCCCCTCAGAGGCTCCTCAGGCGATATTATTACTTTCTCCTGTGCGAGAAAATCTGAGAGCCTGAGTCTCTGGGGAGAGCATTCTAGTGGGTGCTGGCGCCTGATTGGCTGTCGTTTGGTCTATACAAAATGACTAGGATAGTCATGAGTGTGGAAGTTTTTTCCATTGTAGCTTAGGGCTACTTTACTTCCTGTTTTGGCTTTCTTATATACAAATTATTGTTTTTTTATGTACCATGGGACTCCCACTCCGACGACGGGGAATGATTCAGGCATGTGAATCTATGAAAGACACCAATACTGGAGAACCACAGATTACAGGTAAGTAACTATTGTTCTTCCGGAGCAGGAAAGGGTCAGGGATGCGACTCCCGGTATTTCCTGACCCCCAAGAAGCATGGCAGACTTCGTCCAATCCTTGACCGTAGAATCTTGAACCTCTTTCCGAAGCAGGAGAAGTTTAAGATGCTCACCCATGCACAGGTTCTTCAAGCGCTGCTGGAAGAAGACTGAATGGTGTCAATCAATTTGCAGGATGCATATTTCCACATCCCCATTCTGAAGTCGCACAGGAAGTATCTCCGATTCACGGTGGGCTCGCAACATTACCAGTTTGCGGTCCTTCCGTTTGGTCTTACTACTCCACCTCGAGTCTTCACCAAGGTGATGGCTGTGGTGGCAGCACATCTTAGAAGGTCAGGGATACCAGTATTCCATTATCTGGACAATTGGCTAATCAACACGGAATCTCCAGAGAAAGTGTTCCATCATCTGCAAGTCACAACTCAGTTGTTGTACAGATTGGGCTTTTCGATAAATGTACCCAAATCTCACCTGGTGCCCTTCCAGCGCAACCTGTTCATAGGTGCTGTACTGGATACAACTCTGTGTCGCGCATTCCCTCCATCTCAAAGGATGCGCGACATACAGGAAATGATTCCTTTATTTTACAATGGAGCGGTCGTTCCAGTCCTGAAGGTCCTTCGTCTGCTCGGTCTGATGGCTTCCTGCATTCTGCTGGTCAATCATGCACGCTGGCACATGAGGGCACTCCAGTGGTGCCTCCGCAGGCAGTGGTATCAACACAATGGAGATCTCAGGGAGTCTGTGAGGATCTCAAGAGAAGCTGCAGGGGATCTGTCTTGGTGGGTTGTGGAAGGCAATCTGTCTCAAGGAAAGCCTTTTCAACTGCCTCCGTCGGTGGCCACAGTGATAACGGATGCATCCACCCTATGGTGGGGTGCTCATCTGGGGGATCTGGAGATCAAGGGTCTTTGGTCTCTACAGGAAAGGTTGCTCCACATCAACCTTCTCGAATTGCGGGCGATTCGTTTGGCGCTCAAGGCCTTCCTCCCTTCCCTTCGTGGTCCGTCAGTGCAGGCCCTGACGGACAACACTACAGCGATGTGTTATGTCAACAAGCAGGGAGGAGTGGGATCGCGTTGCCTTTGCAGAGGCTCTGATGTCTCTGGTCCTGGGTTCAGGACCATCAGATTTGTCTGATATCCAATCATCTGGCCGGAGTTCTGAACGTACGTGCAGACAGTCTCAGTCGGCAGTTCTCAGCCGACCACGAGTGGAAGCTTCATCCAGAGGTAGTTCGTCACGTCTTTCGGACGTGGGGAACCCCTCAGGTGGACCTGTTTGCTACTCACAAGAATGCTCACTGCCCGTCATTCTGCAGTCTCCAGTATTCGATGCAGGGAGCTTTGGGGGACGCGTTTCAGTTGAGTTGGGACTCAAGACTCCTTTACGCGTTTCCTCCCATACCCTTGATTCCTCGGGTTCTGAGGAAGATACGTCAAGACCGGGCCCAAGTCATATTGATCGCCCCGGATTAGCCAAGAAGGGTGTGGTACACAGATCTTCTCCACCTCTCCTTGTGCCCGCTACTCCGTCTCCCTCTCAGGACAGATCTCCTCTCTCAGGTGGAGGGGCAGGTTCTACACCCCCACCTCCAGACCTTACACCTTCATGCCTGGAGATTGAACTGGGCAACCTGAATTCTTTTTCTCTCCCACATGACGTGGTGGATGTCATTTTATCGGCGAGGCGTGATTCCACCAAGTCTATCTATTCTTATAGATGGTCTAAATTTGTCTCTTGGTGTGGGGAGAAGTCCATTGACCCTTTGAAGGCTCGGTTGTCAGACATACTTCAGTTTGCACTTTCTTTGGTTCAGCAAGGGTTTGCTGTAGCTACGGTCAAAGGTTATCTTTCGGCCTTGTCGGCATTTCTCTGTCTGCCGGATCAGCCGTCATTATTTAAATCTATTGTTTTAAGGTTTCTAAAGGGCCTTACAAATAAATTTCCTCCTACTCCCTTTATTGTGCCTCAATGGGACTTGAATCTTGTGCTTACTTTCTTGATGGGTTCACCTTTTGAACCTTTGCACAAGTGTCCCTTGAGACTATTCTCTTTTAAAACGGTTTTTCTGATTGCAATTACCTCGGCAAGGAGGGTAAGTGAGCTTCAAGCTCTTAGTTCAAAGCCCCCATTCTTGACCATTCATGCTGAACGAATGGTACTTAGGACCAGGGCTGCTTTTCTGCCTAAGGTGGTAACTCCCTTCCATCTGGGGCAGTCCATCACCCCTCCTACCTTCTATCCTCCCCCTCACCGTTCCAAGGAGGAGGAGAGACTTCACCGCTTGGACCCTAAGAGAGCGGTGAGCTTCTACCTGGACAGAACCAGAGAGTTCACAGTTGATGACCAGCTCCTAGTGGGTTTTGTTGGAGCCAGAAGATGCAAGGCGGTGCACAAGCGCACGCTGTCAAGATGGATTGTCTTGTGTTCCTTATCTCTGGTGGGTAAGGAACCTCCTGAAGGTTTAAGAGCTCATTCTACTAGAGCAAGGTCTGCTACATCTGCTTTGTCTAGGGGTGTACCTGTAGAGGACATTTTGTAGAGCAGTGACTTGGGTTTCCCTCCACACTTTCGCGAAGCATTACTGCTTACATTCCGAAGTGAGGAGGGACGGCCACTTTGTGCGTTCTGTCCTCCAGGATTTTCTGATATAGGAGAGTGGACACCCTCCTCCAGGAGTGGGGACTGCTGTGGGACTCTATTCACAAGGTGAGGAATCCACTGGCAGATGTATCCATCAGAAGAACAAGTTACTTACCTTCGGTAACGCTTTTTCTGGTGAATACAGTATCTGCCTGTGGATTCCTCAATGGCCCACCGCCTCCCGATTGTCCACTCTTCTATACCTGTATTAGTGTCATTGTTTTAATGTAAATATTTTATTGTTGAAGGAAATGTGTTATTATAATTGATTTCCTGCATTGGCTACACACTTTGTGTGTTACCTTGACTATTTGGTACTGTGTACATTGTGTGTATATCTACTGATGTCGATCCGTCCGTGTGCCTCGAAGGCACGGAAAAAAGGGCGGAACTGATGTCATCACGCCGACTGAGTCCTGTTTTTGGGTCAGTGACGTCAGCGGAGCCGTGCGCGCGAAGCCGAGCGTTCTGTGACGTCGTCCACTTTGGCGTGAAGAGCTACAAAAGAATTTCCGAATGTTGCTGACACTGGGGGATATTCACAAGGTGAGGAATCCACAGGCAGATAATGTATCCACCAGAAAAAGCGTTACTTCAGGTAAGGAACTTGTTCTTTTCAACTCATTCCTAAATTGGAACGGCATTGGGTCAGTCCTGATGGATACGGAGATGTTGTTCCGGGTCCTGAGTACATAGATTTAAAAGGACTGCTACCTTTGTTTTCCTTTATCTGATAGAGACTTCTAGCTACAGATTCATTACCTTAGAATTATCCCCAGGCATCAGAATAGATCTGTAAAATGTTTATGATCAGTACTCTTGGCGTCAATCGGTTCCGCGTGGCATTATTGATGTCTGTGCCGGGACATGTGCGGTGTCTGTATAGCTACAGATACTTTATTGACCCACCCATCCTTCCCGCTCTGCAAACAGATTTCATGGGGTAGTGCTGACCCCTCTCAGGGCCCTAGTTTTACACACCAGTGGTCAGGTTACTTCATGGCTCTGTGCTTCTGGCATGAAAATTCGGGAAAAACTGCCGTCCGCGCACCTGGGTGGCCCCTACATAGGTCCTGCGGCATCATGTCTGGTGCGGACGACACCAACGTATTCATGCGGAGCCTATGGACAACACCTACCGGCATGCAGGGGTACTGCTTACGAAAAACCTCTGGATCCAGTCTGACCTCTGGGAAGTTAAAAGGTAAGAAATCTGCGGCTAGATAAAGTCTCTACGAGATAAGGTGTTAACAAAGGTAAAATTGTTTTACAGGTTTTCCAAGACTTGGGCCTAGTCTTGTGATATAATCGTTATCTAGTAGCAGTCTTGCCACTGGTCCTTTTGTTTTCAACAGTGGTGTGCAGCATCTGTGTCAAAACAATCAGCCAGTATTTTAAACATCTTCAGTGCCATGACCTGGGCGCACAATCATTTGGAGTCTGCCTAATTAATATAGTTGTGGACTGCTCCAATCCTAAAAGAGCATCCTTGTGTTTCTAGACAGATGTTGTAGGTTTATCTGCTCTTGTCCAATTCAGACTAGCTCCTCTGAGGTATTTTGCCTCAGTCTAGGAGACTCTCTATTCTTGTTGCTAAGGAAATAGGTGGATTTAACCCAGTCAGAAGAAAGCACAATTTGACTGAAGGAATGGCTGGAAACTTTCTCAGTCCACCCAGAAAACTGGGTTTGGTGAACATGAAAAAGAAAGGTACTAGCATTTTGTGCAATACCAATGTGGTGTCCAGTGGACCCAGCCTTCCCCAGGCCATTGTAAATCATACATCTGATAGAGACTACTAGCCGCAGATTCCTTATCGTTGAATTATCCCCAGGCGTAAGACTGGATCCGGAAAACTTTTCTGCCACAGTACTCCTGCGTGCCGGGGGGACGGCACCACGTGACTGCGCCCTGACGTCGTCCGTGTTCGTGACGTCATCGAGGATACACAAGTCCCACCCCGGCGCGCCTACGTCATTTTTTTCTCTCTCCGCGTGCAACGCGGATCCGGATCTGTCCTGGCCTTTTTTCAGGCCTTCTCTTCTTTTTCACGCTTTGGCATTACGTGGAACAGTGTGCGGATAACTTCGGGCTTTAAGATGTGTACCTCCATGTCGACGATGGACCCTCACCTGATTTGCATGTGGTGCTTGTGTGAGCACCACAACTCGGAGAGTTGCGACGCCTGCTGGCACCTTAAGCCTAAATCACGACGGGAGTACCGGATGAAGTTGCTGTTGGCATGCTTGTCCAGTTCGGTGTCGTCCCAGCATCCGTCCTCTACCTAGGAGGCGAGGAACCGCCGGTTTAGTCTACGGAATTGCCTGTCGCCGCGGCCCTTTGGTCGTGGCTCATCGGCTGGTATGTCCTTCAGTTTGTCTCCGAGGCCCTGTCATCCGTCCATGGTGGGTGCTGGCGCCCCCGCCTCCCTACCCGCAGTTTCCCGGCGTGGAGGCGACTAGGGCCCTGTGCTGCGGCGCTGCAGGGTTCTTTGGCCCTTCCTCCACCTCCTGTGAAGTCTGCGGATCCCTTGCTTTGCTAGGGACTTCTGCAGAGTCGCCGGCGGCTCCGGCCCCAGCACCGAAGGTTTTAGCTTCAGGTCATAGAGTGGCATTGTCGAGGTGTAGTCCTTCGTGTTTCCCCTCTTCGGCGCCTAGCGTCCCTGCCTCGCTGCAAATCCCAACGGGGCTCCCTGTGGTGTCGCGGGAGATCGCTCGGACTCTGGGCTTGTCCCAGAGTCCCCCTAGATCCCCTGAGCAGGCAGCCGCCTCACCAGAGGTTGTGCCGGTGCCGGGAGTCTTCCTCCCCGGCTCCGATGGAGGCCGGGACCTGGGGCCCCTTCCCAGGTCCCTCTCTGTACTCGACGCGGGCGGCTGCCCTGTCTGAGTTCGAGCCGGTGCTTTTTCGATGCCGCGCCTTTGCCGTTCCGGCTTCAACCTCACCCCATTCTCCTGGAGTGCACGTGGTGGCAGGAGTCAGCCCGGTCCCACGGAGGTCTACTCCGACGCTGGTCGACGCCGATCGGGCCTTGATGGCGGACTCCACGGAGCTGTGGCAGGTTCTGGATTAGTCTCCTGAGGTCCCTTCTACTCCAGAGGTCTGTCATCTGCTGGTGTGTTCCTCCCTGGAGACAGGGTGCTGTGTTGTTGCTTTTTCACCGGCATCTTCCAGCAAAGGCTCTTCGCCGTCCCCATGGCCTAAATCCTCAAACCCTTCTTTCAGTTGCTCGCAGCTGGCTTCTCCAGCGGCCTCTCCGCCTTCCCCTGGGGCCCCCTCAGGTTCCCCATTCCTCTCTGGATCCTCTATTCCGGGGCTGGCCGCTTTCCCCTGGACTTAGGGATGGACGGCTCCGTCTGCAACTGTCACCCACGGAGGAATTACTTTCCCCTCCACTACGCCCTACTGAGGCCAATGTTGTTAGGGCTATTCCACGACTGCTGGTATTCTGGGGATGTGTGAACCTGTCACTCCGTTACCTACAGACAACCTTTTGGAGATTCTCCACCAGGGCTCTGGTGGACGGGAGTTGTTCCTTCCTTTTGAAGCATCACTCCATAATTCTCTTATGGGGGCTTGGGGGTGCCCTGCCGCAGGCGATCCGGTGCCTCAGGCACTACTGCATCGCCATCGTCCTGCTCCGCACGACCCGGTCTGTCTTTCTTTCCACCCTTCTACTCTAGGCGCTCTACTGTAAAATGCCTTTCCATGTTTGCCTGTGATGGCGTTTCCTCAGTTTCGAGAGGCCCGTTGGTTAGATTCATGGGGACGTAATGTCTTCGCTTCTTCCAGGGCTGCCTTGCGGGCACTTAACACTTTGTGTGTGTTGACCAGGGCTACTTCCATCCTGTGGGATTCTGTGGAGTCCCTTCTTTCTCATGTCTCTCTTGAGGGTGCCCTTGCTGATCTGCGGGGCCGAGAGTTGGCCGTGTTTATTCTTAGTGGGGCTTTGGATGTTGCTGATGCTCTTGGCTGTATTATGGCTACTTCTGTGACTCTCCGTCGCCATGCTTGGCTATGCGATGCTGTGTTTCTTGAAAATATAAGAGAGCGTCTGATCGACCTCCCTTTTGACCGGGTCCAGCTGTTTAATACTCATGCAGACTCCGCCATTCAGCGTGTTCTTGCGAGCTCCGTCCGCCTCCTCCTCCCCTTATCCTCCTCAGTAGATTGTTTTACTGATCCTCTGGGTCTTGGTGGTAGACGTTATCCCACTTGCTTCTACTTTTGGGTTTTGGAGTGGCTGTTACACTTTCTGTGAGGGTTACTATGCCCTCGGGTTCCTTGGTTGGCCCCTCTCTTCAGTTGGCTGCTGGTTCAGCCCCTTTTTTTGATGACGTGTTTTTGGCTGATTACTAAGCCTTCCGTGGTTTCTGCTGCATGTCTATGGTTTTGTCCTCTGATGCAGGATTTGTTTTTTCCTTAAGAATGGTTCCCATGTTTTCTTGGGACGTGTCCTACCCTTGGTGGGGTACATGGAGCTATTGTGTAGCCTTGTCTTACGCTTGGAGGGTGTGATCTCCCTCTTGCAGGTTCCTCGCCCCTACTGGTGTTGCTGCATTACGATGGTGTGGTTTTTGGTCCTTACTGGGGCATGGCTTGGCCATCCACTGTGTCGAGCTGCGGCGTTTTGCCCATCGCCTGCCGTTTGCGCTGGTCCTCTGTCTGGTGTTTCTGAGGAAATAGTTCCTGTGTGATGGCCTGGTCCGTCCTACTTGTTTCTTCTCCACTTATCTTATTGGTGATCGCACTTCTTCGTGGATTGGTTCTGTCCGGAGTGGTCCCATTTGGGGTTGCTTGGGGCGTTTTGCAAGCCTTACCCTTCTTCTGAGCCTGACGTGGTCTGGACGTTTAGTTTCGTGGCGCTTGTCAGCAGCTGTCCCACCTGCTCTTCTGTTATGTGGCCGGAGGCCTTGGTGTGGGCCCTGGTGCTCCTGCTTCTTGTCCTGTGGGGCCATTGTGAGGTTACGTTCTTTTTCTGCCTTATTGCTGGGGCGCTGTTCTGTGTTGTCTGTTGACTTCGAACTAGGACGTGCTCGGCTGCCCCCTGCCCTGGGTCTGCCGCGCTTCTGCCTCTTCTCCTTGGAGTCTGTGGGTAGCTCTTCTCCCTCGGTACTCCTCTGTTTTGCATGTATCCTTGGGGCTTCTGGTGGAGGTTTCTGGTACGTTTACTGGGCTTGGGGTGTTCTGGCCTCCTTCGTATGGCTTTGTTTTCTCCTGTTGGTGAAGGCTGGATGGCCTCTTTGTCGTTATCACACATCCCCTTGGGGCAGGTGTTTGTCCACGAGGATGAGGTTCTCTTCCGCTTAGGGCCTGTGACTCCTCCCCTGTTGTGGTGGACTGGGTTATTTTTCCCTGTCCCTGTGATTGGTCCCCTGTTGGTGGGGGTCTTGTGCTCATTTGAGCTGGAGCGGTCCTCTCCCAGACCCTCCTCCCCCTTGGCTATGGCTAGGGTATCTATTCATTCTACATTAAGGAATCGCCGGCTAGTAGTCTCTATTAGATGTACGAGTTACATACCTTCGGTAACGATGTATCTGGTAGAGACAATTCTAGCTGCAGATTCATTCACGACCTGCCCTTCCTCCCAGTTTCTGCGAAGACCTCTCGGTCTTCTGTACTCACCTGCTTCAAGGCAGCGGTCCTCTGCGGGTGTTCCCTTTTCTTACTGACTCCCTAGGGGGATGCTCGCCTTTTTATTGTTGTGGCTGTTCCATTCCTTCCTTTCTGGTGATTGGTGGGCAAATGCCTAGGAGTTTTTTGCATCCATGCATTTGGTCTCCAATGTAGGGTTGTTGTGGCCTGCTTCCTTGTGTTTGCTAGCACTTCTGACTCTTAGTCCTTGGGGTTGAGGTCCCCTGACTGGGTCTCACACCTCAGTTCTTTTATGAGATTTCCCCGGCTGGTGTGGTTGGGGATGACTTGTCACTGCTCTTCACTTCTGGCTTGGTACCCTTATTGTTTCCGGGCGATGGTTGCAGACTTCTTCTTTTTCACATGCCTTCTGCCTCTAAAGTGATTGTTATGTTGGTTACAGACTTGCTTACAGTAGCTGCGCTCTATTCTTTCATTCCATGACTTGGTGCCTTAGTACCTGGCACTATTCTGGATGGTGCTGTTCCTCACCATTTGTTTCTTTCCCTTCTGTATAGCGGGGTTTTCGCACTCTGTTCCAGTATTCTCACAGTTTTGTTTGTGATGGCTCCGCGTTGTGGCGCGGAGAGTTCTCAGAAGAAAACTGACATAGGCGCACCGGGGTGGGACTTATGTAACCTCGCTGACGTCTCGAACGCGGATGACGTCAGGGCAAAGTCACATGGTGCCGTTCCCCCGGCGCGCAGGAGTGCTGTGGTTTTCCGGATCCAGTCTCAAGCCTGGGGATAATTCTACGTTAAGGAATCTGTGGCTAGAATCGTCTCTACCAGATACATCGTTACCAAAGGTAAGTTACTCGCACATTTCCATATCCATGATGGGCATCCTTCAAACATTTCCGACATGGTGAAAGGAACCCCAGTTAAAGGGTCTGAACTGAAGTAATGCTGGGGTGTGACGTATGCAGTCCAAGTCAAAAAGTACTTTATTCGGTTAAAAGACAATAACCATAAAAGTTCACAACATGATTTACAGTTTACACAGGGAAAATTTAAAAAGGAACAAATCTATTATATTTCATTAAAACCAATTGTTTGCGCAATTTAAAAGCAAGTTTAAAAAAGCCTAAAACTACTGCAACAGTTAAGACAGTGTCCATTCTCTGAAGTTCTAAAAATGCTGGGCGACATCTATTTAAATTCATTTCTTTGAGAATTGGGATAAGGAATTTTCTACGTGGTAAACTATAAAATTTACAGAAAAATAAAATATGGATATCCGATTGGGACGAGGATTCATCACATGGACACATAGGCATATTTCGAGACCATGAATTCATTTCTGGGAAGGACAAGATTCTAAAAACAATATTTAATCTAAAACCGGTCAAGAGAAATCGATCATAATTGGACATCGGTAGGGTTAAATACGGCTGTATCTTGTCGCCAGTTATTAGCAGGAGATGCGAGGTAACTGTCTTTCTTCATTTCATCTCGCCTTCTCCTCTCCTCGAGGTATTCCATACACAGTTTACTCAACAATTTCCTGGATGTATTAACCATAGTGAGCAGATCATAATATTGTTGGCAACCAATTTCAATAAGAAAACGTTTGACGTAATCTAGCCAGTCAAATCTACCCACATTTTCCAACTTTACCACATCCTGCAACGTAGCCCGATTCACAACGCACTCATTCGTTGTCCACACCCTGTGCCACAAAAGGATGGGTTGTGTTCTAATTATGTCTGATATATAAGGTTGTCCAAGTTCAGTGTGGCAGATATAAGTCCCCACAGTTGTGGTACTGCTAACACATCCCTCATAAACTTATTTTCGGCTATTTTAATTGATTTTATGTTCGAATACCCCCCATAGACCCGAGCCATACAAAGCTACCGATGTACACGTGGCATTATATATAGTTAGGATTTCTCTTATTGGTTTTTTACCCAGCTTTTTAATAAAATTCCTTAAGGCCATTATTGTTTTTAGGAACAAAAGAGTTCTGGCCTTTACTGCACTTGTCCAAACCCCCGATTCATGGAACAAAATGCCAAGATAAGGAAAAGAGGAGGTGTTTTCCAAAGAAACGTTATTTATGAACATTCTTCTCATCTGCTTTCCGGTTCTTTTGCCACAGTTCATGGAGAAGGTTTTACTACAAATAATTTTTAAATATGAACTCAACATGAACTTCTCGAAAGATGTTATCAAATTTTGAAGGGCCCGGGGGGACTGTGCCATTAGGACTGCATCATCTGCATACAAGAGTGCAGGGATTGATCTTTTACCAACCCTAGGCATATCCCTGCACTCCTGCAGCAGATGTTGCTCAAGTCCATTTATGTAAACCAGAAATAAAAAAGGAGCCAGGACACACCCCTGGCGTACTCCGCGTCCAACACCAAATTTTCTGGTACATTCACCCCTCTTTCCATAACGAACTGATGCTGTGGCTCCCGCATATAATTCTCTTAAAAAGCAAATGATTGGAAGTTCCACGCCCAACCCTTTTAAAATTTCCCACAATTTCACGTGTGACACACAGTCGAACGCCGACGCAAGGTCAACAAACGTAAGGTACAGGCGTTCTTCTTTTACCCTGGTATATTTTTGTTGAACAATCATTAAATTTAAACATTGTTAGATTGTTCCTATGCCCTTCTGAAATCCAAACTGTAGGTCTCTCATTCTCCTCGGCCCAACTTTGGAGTCTTGCCAAGATAACTCTGCCAAGGATTTTTATAGAAGAGTCCAAGGGGGAGATTGGTCTATAGCATGCGCAGTTTTGCCAGTCTCCCTTTTTGTATATCGGTACAATGACCGAGGTAAACCAAGACGGGTTCAATCCCCTTGCTAGTGCTGCATTAAAAAGTTGTAATAACATGGGGCCCCAGATCTCGCTATTGGCTTTATACAGATCTGCTGGGATTCCATCAGGACCTGCGGCCTTGCCTCCTTTTGTTGCTTTCAACCCCAACATGACTTCCTCCAGAGTTATCACCAGTTTCTCATCCCCTGCCCCTATATTACCCATTGTAATAGGACCTATTGTAGGACTTTCATCTTGGCACCTATAGAGGTTAGAAAAATGTTCCACCCAATCCTCCTCAGCGATAGCAATCTCCATTCGTGCCTTGCAGTTGTCATAGAGAAGGGGGGCATTTACGGCCCTCCAAAAAGCAGATGCATCCTTGGACTGTGACGCTGCACATAAAGCTTCTAGGGCCTCCTTTTTTATTGCATTTTTCCTATTCTTTAAGACCTCATTATATATTTTCCTGAAGGCTCTTATTTGTAAGGGATCTCGGGGTGTCCTGTGAATAGTGTTTCAAATCAATTAGTGCCCTTGTACATGCTTTATCAAACCAACTTTTATTACCCTTCGCCTGTTTTTTTGCCTCCACCCACAAGCTGTTTCTGATTGTGGAAGCTATAATGTTGAAATGCTCTACAATCTGTTCGCTATTAGACTGCTCGTCCCGGCAAATCGCGAAGCTATCCGACCAGACATTCAACAATTTTCCTAGGAACATTTCTGGGACCACCTTACCCCATTTTAGAGAATACCCATTCTGTCTCCCAGGGACCACATCAGAAACTCTACATAAGGGGAACACATCATCATGCTGCTCAAGAAATGGGTTTTCAACCTCCATTATTTGAGGCAGAAGGTCACTTAATGGTACCTCCATAGTCTTTACCCTCTTAATCTTGTGGCTATAGCTATTTGAGGAAATAATAAAATCAATTCTGGTAAATGCCCCTCTACCAATAAATGTGGGGGCAAAAGTGGTTGGTTTTTGGGCAATTTCATTAACATATCCCAAATTGTACATAAACAATATTTCAATTTAATGTATCCCCGATCAAAGAATGATCGAAATGTGTTAAATTGATGTCCTGCTCTAACATTAGGCCACAGGTGCCTTGTTTGCCCTTTTTACAGAGTGGACAATTAAAATCCCCCCCCCCCCCCCAATAAAATTACTTCCCTGTCATTTTTATCAATTTCATGTTGTATATCCTCCCTCAGCATTTTTAAGGTGCTAAGGATTTCATTTTTTGGGATCTTATCATAAAAATTTGAGAACAAAATTAATTCCCAGTTTAACATAATTACTTGATAATAACTGGATTTTGACATAAAATGTACCTGCTCATACTCGAGCCGATTAGAGAGGAACGTAATTAGACCTGCCTTTGGTCTCCCATATTGACCCCCCACGGCCGGAGTGAAAAAACTTCTATACCCACTTAAAAACACTGGATCAGTGGACCAGGATTCTTGCAAGGCCAGAATATCTGATCCATTTATAACCCTTTCCCAGGATGGATTACTGATTTTCTGCCTCAGTCCTGCCACGTTCCAAAATAAAAGTGTACAGGATTTTCTATTGTCATTTACTAAATGATCACCCAAAGAGTCATTACCCAGATCCTTTCCGCCTGTCGAGGGACATACTGTTCTGCAATTTCCCCCTTCTTTTAAATCAAGGTTACTAGATATCATACAGCCTTCCTCTTCATTATGACCATGAGTCACAGTGGGCACAGTTAGTTTGAATAATGTTCTGCACAAAATCAAGGCCCGAGAATGCATCAAACCGATTGTGGACAGGTATATTATAAGCACGTAGAGCTATACCTCTGTTATCCCACAAATAGTTATTTCTAAAATTAAGGCCTGGGGTTGGTGGATAATTCTGCCTAGGATAGAAATTGGGTAATCTCTGTGGTTGGGAGAAAAAAGTCTGAGTATGTCCAAATTGATCAGGGCCGAACCTATTTGTAAACTGCCTTTCTACTTCACGGTTTTTAGGATAGTGGGCTGATGCATATGGGTAGAAGTAGCTAAGCTAATGTGTAGAGATAGTCACTACTTCTTGGATCATACCAATCCCCGATGTGCCTGACAGCTCTATGATCTTTAAAGTTTATGATGATTAAATCCCCTTTCCTATCTTTAGGTCGTGAGCCCGCCCATGTTGAATTCCTAACATTTAAAATGTCCCCATTAATGTGGGCAGGCAAGGGTCTATTGTTACGTAACCAATAGGTAACTTTATTCCTTAAGGCTCGATGGTCTTCCTTAGTGCCTAAGGGAGCTCAGGAACATCAGCCATGGCAATCACATAAGGGGCAGCTTCTGGCGGTAGATCTACTATTCTGCATGATTGCTAGTCTGTATTATGCGAATTCCTATCCCCATTATCCTTAATGACCTTACTTTGCGGGAGTTCTACCTTTTCCTTGGAAATCAAATTATTCCCCCTTTGATCACCCACTTTAGTTGGAAGTTGAGCTATAATTACAGGCTTCTTCTTCGGCAAAAAGGGTGTCTGCACCTTTTTCGGGGGGTCACAGGATGGTTTTTTCCCACCAAGGCAAGATTTTGTAGAAAGGGTAGAATTTAATGGGACTTGTTTTGTTTCTGACAACGTTTTTCCAGGTTTTACTATAGGGTTTGTATTAATCAGCTCCTTCGTCAAGTCTGATAATAGGAGTATGTTTCGTTCTACTTTTTTGTCAATCAGGTCTAGGTGCGTGTTAATCAACCTAGTCCTTTCTAAAAGAGGGTGCATAAATGATTTTATCAGAATTTCAATTTTTTCCAGCAAGCCATACTCACCAGTATGGCGATTAGTTGTCATTAAGGGGATCGTGGTTGGAATCAACGAATCAACCACATTCAACAATGTTGAAGTCGAGCCCTTTTGTATTTTGGCTACCCAAGTCTTTAAAGGACCACCCCCTCTTTTTTTAGTTTTGACCTTAAGTGGTGGGATGTGGCTGATATTAGAAGGGGATGGGGATGGAGTAGAGAATCTAGGGGAGTTTGATAGTCCTTCGTCATCAGTGCTATTATATAAACCATTTACAACAAGGGGTGGTGAGGGACAGAGTCTCTGAATTAAACAGAATACTCTCACCCAGTCAAGAGATCAGGGCTAGATCCAACACCGTTTTTTAGCTCACTGCACCATCCCAGTTTCAGAACCTGGCTGTATGCAAATTAGTCTGTTCCTGTCCCAGTGCATGATGGGAACAGGGCAAACCAAACTACAAAAGCCAATTCTTACACTGGGAAGGAAACAAGCTACCGGGGACCGGTTTCTGGCATCACCACCCCCTTTTCTGAATCGTTTTTGGCCACTATAGGTGTGGCAGGGTATACTCAGACATGAGTCCCTTTCTCACTGCTCCATCAGGATTCAAGCAAGCCGGGCCGAAGACGGCTGAAATGCTAGAAACCGGTCCCCGGTAGCTTGTCTCCTTTCTGGTGAAGAATTGGCTTGGTAGTTTAGTCTGCCCTGTTCCCATGATGCACTGGGCCAGGGACAGACTGATTTGCATATAGCCAGGTTCTGAGCTGGGATGGGGCAGTGAGATAAATAACGGTGATGGATCAAGCCCTGATCTTTTGACTGGGTAAGAGTGGTCTGCTCAATTCAGACACTCTGTTCATCACCACCCCCTTTTCTGAATCATTATATAAACCAAGCATGGACAAGTCGGGAATGGTAGGCGAGCTCAACAGAGGAACATCAGTGGTAAGATTAGCCAGCATTTCTCCTTTATCCTCCGTATCTTCAGTATTCACTAACCCAGTATGTTCTACTATATGGTTTGTGGAGTTTGGCGATAGCGCAGTCCCTATTTTCCCCAAGGATGATCGTTTTCCAGTCAATAAATTCAGAGCAGGTCCCCTGTTTAATTCAACTGTATCTACTCTTTTCTTGCAATGCTTCCCCCCACGTCTCACATGTGCTTTTCTGTATTTTCTCACCGGTTTTGGGGCTAACGGTGTATGCTCTAATTCTTCAATAACAGTATATGGTCGATCTTTATGCCTCTCAGCATGCACCTGGGCTACAATCGTCATAACTTTCCTTACACCAATATCGGGATTATTAGGCGCAACTGTATCCGCCACTAAGAGGGACATCTCTTCCTGTAACATGTTGGGACTCCCCCGGCCTAGCGATGCCTTTCTATCATGATTGATCTGATTTACCTTTTTAATTAGGTAACTATCCATAGTACCTAGACCAGAAACAATTTAATCATTTTTAACTCGCGACATCTAAATGCCTTATGACTGCACTCAATCTATCTACTTGTATAGCAATACAGTCCCAAAACATGCAAATGCACTTTGCACGCACACCAAATGAAGAAAGAAATCTCACTTCATTACATATGGTCCTTCCCTGCAGAATCAAAGTCGATGGCCCAGTCCAGTCTCTTCAGGCCTCTGAGGGCCTAAGAGGGCCCGCCCTTTGCCCGGGCTTAGCCCGGCGCCTCCCGCGCGCGTCCCGCAATGCAAAGGAAGCCTGATTGTTTTTAGCGCCTCCGGGCGCGGAAGTGGCTGTGTGTGGGGGTGGGTAACAAACCGGGGATTCTGGGTATTGTAGTCCTGTTCCCAACCCCCCCCCCCCCCCCCTCGGCGACCGCTAGGTGTTCTGACAGCGGTGGCGGGGGGAGCAGCAACCCAGGCATCAAGCGCTCGCAGGGCAGGTCCAAGCGGCAGCCTGGAGGTCCCAAGACGAGTCCCAGGTAAGGGCAAAGGCAGCTTCAATTTCGCTAAAAGCTCCCACTCCACCAAGGAAGCCTGATTGTATTTAGCGCCTCCGGGCGCGGAAGTGGCTGTGTGGGTGCGGGTAACAAGCCGGGGAATTCTGGTTATTGTAGTCCTGTTCCCCCCACTCGGCGACCGCTAGGTGTTCTGACAGTGGTGGCGGGGGGGAGCAGCAACCCAGGCAGCAAGCGCTCGCAGCGCAGGTCCAAGCGGCAGCCTGGAGGTCCCAAGACGAGTCCCAAGTAAGGGCAAAGGCAGCTTCAATTTCGCTAAAGGCTCCCGCTCCACCAAGGAAGCCTGATTGTATTTAGCACCTCCGGGCGCGGAAGTGGCTGTGTGTGGGGGCACGTATGCAGTCTCCCAATGGGCTACATGTGAAAAAAGGCCTCTTTCTCTGCACTGGATTCTCACTGCATAACTATCATTCCCTACATGCTTGGTTTGAGAGGGCTGTAGCCTTGAAAATAAGATATTTCTGATAGACATCTAGCCACAGATTCCTTAACTTAGAATATTCCCAGGCATCAGACTGGATCCGTAATTGTTTTTGCAGCAGCAACTCTGCGCGCCGGTAGACGGTGCCACACGAAACCGCCCTGACGTCATCCACGGACGTGATGTCTGCGAGGTCATATAAATCCCTACAGCGCCCTGACGTCAGTTTCCCTTCTTTTCCGCATGCGACGCAGCTCCGGAGTAAGCGGTTCCTCCGGTCTGTTTTCAGACCCCTTTTTGATGCTTTGCGTTTGGAGCAGTGTGCGATGCCTTCGAGCTTTGAAACGTGTACCTCCTGTCCGCGGCAAATTTATCTGCGACGGACCCACACCTTATCTGTATGTGGTGTCTGAGCGAACACCACGACTCGACTGATAGCGACGCCTGCCAACAGCTCAAGCCAAAATCCCGGCGGGAGCGCAGGATGAAGCGGCTTTTGGCTCGCCTGTCCCGGTCGGAGTCGTCTCGGCCCCCGACCTTATCGGCGACAGGTCCCTCTGGCAGTGGGTTCCATGTGTGGCATCGAATGCCCTCTGGTTCCCAGGTGCGTCGTTCGCCTCTCTCGGATAAGTCACGGCGCTTGTCGCTGAGTTCCTCAACCTCACTTCCTTCTATTGTCGGGGGTACTAGTTCCTGTAATCCTTCGGACGTGCGCCCCCCCGGAGTCGCCCCTCCCCTATCCACCTTATCCTGGCGCAGGGGCGACTCGGACCCAGATGGAGGCTTATGCCACGGCTCTGCAGGCCTCCCTTGGGTCCTCTCCTCTCCCTGGGGCCTCCTTAGTGCCTCTGCTACATAAGGGGTCTCAGACGGACTCGCCGGTGGGCTCGTCCCCGGCGCCGACTGAGCCCCTGGCCTCTAGGGATGATGGAGATATGGCGTAGTCAGGGCGCGGCCCCTCCTTAGAAGGCACCGAGGCCGGTGCTGCGTTCATTAGGGTGGTCTCCTTGGCTGCTCGTGTCCAGAGTATGCAACCCCCTTCGGTCCCTCTGCCTGTTGACCCTCTGCCGGATGTCTTCCACCGCGGTTTGGTGAATGTAGAGCCGCTTCTGCCCTTCGAAGCTTCTCTTTATGATGCCCTTTTGGGCACCTTGGCTCCGCCAGCTTACCTTTTCTACGTCTCCTCCTCTCTTCACTAATGCGAGGTCTGGTCCTATGGCTCTGTGTTTCAAGGAGCATTTCAGTGCTGTACTCGAGCTTGCCATCGTTCTGCATGGTGGTTTCTTTCTTAGTATGTTTAAGTGCACTTTGGTGCCTTTTTCCTGCATCTATGGCAATAAGGATTCCTTGCGTTCCACTCACTGGGGTGGTGCCCCCGCTTCAGGATGCTCCTTTCTCGGTTTTCATATAATAAACAGTCCCTCTCTTCTGTAGGGGGTATATTTCCCCTTGCAGTCGGAGGAGGTGGTCTGGAGATCTGAGGTTCTTCTCAACATATATGCGTGTTCTTATTCACAGCTCCTATTGGCACTTTTGGTGCCTCTGCTGCCACTCCCTTCGGATGTGTCCTTTTTCTTTGGGTGTCACCCTACACCATGTCTGCTGTGCCTGCGGGACAACTCCTCTAATGATGGTTGCCCCGGGTGCTGCACCCTGCATCTCTGTATTTCGTGAGTAAGTTCTCACCGTGCCCTTCAAGCTGCCTGGTTGGGCAATCCCATGCTCATTTTAGCTATGCCACCTTGTTGTCTACGTGGCTGTCTGCTCTGTGCGTGTTTTAGTTGTGGCCCCCATCAGCGTGTTTCAGAGTGATACTGTTCGCCCCTGTCGCCCCTTTGGTGACTAGGTGTGCACCGTGAGGAGAGGCCCGGCCACGGAGATAGCCGCGAGTGACCTCTACGCACCAGTGACAGAGGTGGGCGGTAAGCGCTTCATGAGCGGTGCAGCGGGGGAGGAAACGGCGGCGGCCGGCGACTGAGGCCATCGTGGGGGCAACACCCGGGAGTAGCAGACCCACGCTACTAAATTCGCCGGGGGGGCCTCTGATAACACCAAACTGCAGCGAAGCCTCAGGAGCATGTATACGAGTGTTTTAACGGTGCACTGTGAGATTGACAAAACGACCTACAGCCCCATTAAAGATTAGAAGAAGGACATACCGGGCTCAGTGCATGCACGAAAAGGCTGACACTTTAGAAAGTATATGTAGCTGTCCCAAAATCAGCAGAAAGGTGTAATTGACCCCCCAGAACCTAGGTGGGGGTGCAAAGGAGGTCCTATTAAACAGCGGAGAGGCGGTACTGGACAAAGTACACATAAGAACAGGGCCACAAAGCTATACCGCCATACTGGGCACTTTGACACTTTGATGAACGAAGGTAATAGACAAGCCTAAGACATGCCCGTCTGGGCCCGTCCGGGGCATGGGGCTGGGAACCTGTCATCGACAACCTCTCAAACCTCAGGTATGAGCTCCACGCAACTAAAAGCTCTACGCCCTGCATCACATCGTGACTGCGTAGTGCTCTCGCCATTGGGCAACACACACTGTATAAATTGCAATGTTCATATCACTAATATCCAACCACACCCTGACCCAGAAACCCGGACTCAAGCTCCATCCAAACGCCCTAAACACAACAGTTGCAATTACTCTTTTTTTCAGCGTAAATTGCAGATCCCTGCCACAACACAAACTCGACATCTTCACCTTTCTACTAGAAGAAGCACCTAGTGCTCTCTTCCTCACGGAAACATGGCTACACGAAAGCTCCGGCCCGGATGTAGCAACTGCCCTCCCAGCCAACTATGCCATCGCAAGAAGAGACAGACAGGGCTAAGTGGGTGGAGGTATTGCCATTATATTCCACAAAGATCTTACTTGCAATATGCTCCCAGTAAATATTCCCGACTGTGAAGCCGCTTCTTTTCGAATCACTCTGAACCCCAATTTCACTTTTTCTGGCCTCCTAATATATAGACCTCCTGGGAATGCCAATACTTGGACAGCCAGCCTAGCAAACTATATAACTCCATTTCTGGTAGACTACAAAAATTTTACACTCCTAGGGGACTTAAATCTGCATCTTGAGGACTCAACAAATGTGGCATGCTGTAACTTAATTGACGACCTAACGGCTCTCAACCTATTACTCCTCAATTCAGGGCCCACGCACAAGGCGGGACACCTACTAGACCCCATATTTACAAATATCCCAGAATTAAAATGGACTCAAACCAGCCCTTTATGCTGGTCAGACCACCACCTTCTCAGTTTCAGCTTAATCCGAACTTTTTCCACTCTAAATACAGCATGGACAGCAAACTCCATGAGAAACTGGAAACTACTTGACATAGAAAAACTGAATCAAGCATTAACAATCAGCACACCCCCTCACGATCAGAATGTGGAAAGTCTAGCTGAAGCCACTAACCAGTGGCTAGAAAATGCAGCCAATCAATGCCTCCCCCTAACTCAGGCAAAAAGAAACTTCCTTAGTCCCCCAGCCCCCTGGTTCAATGAACTTCTTAAAACTGAAAAATCTAAATGTAAAGCCCTAGAAAGGCAATGGCGCAAAGAATACAATCATGAAAAAAAGATAACATACAATTAGGCCAGAAACGCATACCACTCCTCCTGCATCAAAGCCCGGGCCCTTTATGTGGCCAACACCATTAACAATGCTACAAACAAAGCAAAAACCCTATTCAACACTGTGAAGGACCTAGCAGGTGCTCAAACAACTGCTACCACTCGCCCTTTAACTAAAAAACAATGTCAAGACCTTGCTTCATTCTTTAATGAAAAAATAGAAAAAATCATCCTTAACATCAGCTCTAGACCTTATGACAATTGCCCACCGAATGATATTCCCGTGTCATCGGACAAATTGAACACCCTTGAGAAATGGCCCCTTGTAACCGCGGACTCCCTAAAATCCTCCCTGAAGTCCATTTCATCAGGTTCCCCTCGCGATCCTCTTCCCGTGAGTATTCTAAAACAACTTGACACCACCCCCCTGACCGTTATAGCAGACATGCTAAATGCATCCCTCCAATCCTCCACAGTCCCGTCGAGTTGGAAACACGCAATGGTAACAGCACTTCTGAAAAAACCATCAGCGGACCCAACTGTCCTTTCAAGCGATCGGCCAATATCTCTGCTCCCTGCCTTCTCCAAACTCATGGAAAGGCACATACACTCCGCCCTCACCCTCTTCGCAGAGGAAAATGACCTCCTCCATCCCTCACAATCAGGCTTCAGAGCAGGATACTCCACAGAGACCGCCCTGTTAGGCGTAACGGAAAAGATCCGGAAACTCTTGGATGAGGGACAAACGGTCGCACTCATTCTTTTAGATTTGAGTGCGGCGTTTGATACCATATCTCACAAAATTCTCCTGGCCACACTGGAGAGAAATGGCATTCGCAGTGACGCCCTACAGTGGATTAAGTCCTTTCTTACCGAGAGAACCTTCCAGATCAAATCCAGCCTTGCCTGCTCAGATACTTTTCTTGCCCCACATGGAGTACCACAGGGCTCCATCCTGAGCCCGCTGTTTTTTAACCTGTACCTTAGACCTCTGGCCGACCTAGCGGACTGCGCAGGCCTAACATTAATGACCTACGCAGATGACTCCCAAATTATTTTCTCACTATCAGAGTCAAATCCCTCAGCCCCTTCTCTCCTCAAAATTGGACTCCAGAAAATCTTCAACTGGATGACCACCAACCAGTTGAAATTAAACGGTGATAAAACCGAAATCCTCCTACTAGGCAAAAATAAGGAGCTCTGGAATTCCTCCCGTTGGCCCCCTGAGTTGGGTACCCTTCCCTCTCCAGCAACACAGGTAAGAAATCTAGGAGTCATTATTGACAATGCTCTGTCAATGTAACAGCAGGCAAACAAAGTCGCAGGCCTATGCTTCACCATAATAAAATGGCTGAAAAAAATCACATGGATGCTGCCCCTTGCCACACAAAAAACCATAATCAACGCACTAATAACATCGCGTATTGACTACGTAAACATCCTCTACCTGAGCTCAAATCTAGCAGTGATCAAGCGACTCCAAATTATCCAAAACTCAGCCGCAAGACTCTTGTGCAGGATACCAAAGTCTGAAAGAATATCAAAATACCTGAACGATCTACATTGCTCAGGATTGAACACCGGATTAGCTTCAAAACCCTGAGCTACATGTTTAAGATCAAAACCAAAACGGCACCTACCTATCTACAAGCGTTAGCCACCCCTTACCTACCAACAAGAAACCTACGCTCCCAAACTGCAGCAAATTTCGCTGTTCCCAGTTTTAGACTGCAAAGAACTGGCGGCAGATCGTTTTCTGTCAGAGGGCCAATTCTGTGGAACACACTCCCCCTACATATCCGGAAAGAGGAAAACTACGCTAGCTTCCGGAAATATGTAAAAACCTGGCTTTTCCAGAAACAACTGAGCTAAAATCTAACTCCGCTTATACCTTAGTCCAACCTAATGTCATAGGCGCCGGGAAACCCTTGTTGGGTAGCTGAGCGCCATACAAATGTAAAAAATAAAAGAAATAAAAATTTGTTCCTGCCTGTACTTTTAACACGTAGCTCAGGTCCTGCCTATTGCCCTTCGATTCCTGGATGTGGCCCCTCAGGCCTCCCTTGTGTGGGCTAGCATGGTAGGCTCTGGTTACACCTCTTCATGTTATCCTCTAGCCTTGGTTGGCGTCCACTTTGTGCACCATTGGGCTTGGGGTAGTCCTCCTTCCTCCTTCGTTCTGGACACTTTCCTGTTCTGGGATATGGCTAGTGCCGTTTCTACATCTCATACGGGTATGGTGTTGCGCCATTCTGGCACTCTTGGGATGCCTCACATCTCATTGTCTTTTGTTCTTCCGAGCTACTTAAGTTGCTGTCTGGCTGTTCTGCCGCTGCCTTCCCCTTAATCACTCACTCGTGGTATCTATTCTAAGTTAAGGAATCTGCGGCTAGATGTCTCTATCATATGTACGAGTTACTTCGGTAACGATGTATCTGGTAGAGACGATGTCTAGCTGCAGATTCCTTAACGCCCACCCATCCTCCCTGTTCTGCGAGGCCCTTGCCAGGTGGGCTTCTCTATTTGGCTTCCTTTCAATTGCCATTGGTTTTCTTCCATGGTGCTCACATGGTTACACCCCCCTTTAAAAATTGCCATATGTGGCTGCCTCCCTCCAGGTGGCTACTTTCCTGTAAAACGGTGCCTTTTGATTCACCATCATCAGGAGTTTCTTCTTCTCCATTTTGCGTTCCCTCCCTCCCGCCTTCTCCATTGACTCAGGGCTTTTGTCTCCTCTATAGTTGCCTTCTTGGGGATCTGCTGGGCTGTGTTTTGGCCTCCCCCTTTTTCTATAGGAAAAGTTCTATTCTTTTTATACCGTCTCGTACTGGACTGTTCTTCCTGTGGCCCGTCCTTGTTGGCCGGCACAGTTCTACGTGGTAATAACAATCTACCTTTGTCTATTGAGATTTTCTTCCCTTGTTACTCAGCCTGTGGGGAGGGTCCATGCTTCGCTTTGCGGGTTTCTTTATCAGAGCTTGCTCTGCCTTTACTTCACTTATATGGAGACAGTGGCTGATGCTGTCTTTTATGATGGTGTTTTGCAGCATCCGCCTTCTTTCTTTGACAGATTTTTCATCCTTAGTACACTGTTCCCATACTTTCACAGTTTTGTTGGTGGCTCTGCGTTGTGCTGCGGAAAAGTTTCTGAGAAGAAAACTGACGTCCGTGCGCCGGAAGGGACTTATATGACCACCTTGACGTCACGGCCGTGGTGGCCGTCTGGTTGGGGTCGTGTTGCGCCATCCCCCGGCACGCAGAGGTGCTGCTGCAAGAAAAATTCCGGATCCAGTCTGATGCCTGGGGATATTCTAAGTTAAGCAATCTGTGGCTAGCCAACGTCTCTACCAGATACATTGTTACCGAAGGGAAGCAACTCCTACATTTTGCATTCCCTCTGACTCTACAGTACAGCTTGGCTTACAAAAATTTTAAATTATTCGACCCGGCAGTGAGTTTGCATTACTGTCTAGTTCATTAGAGGTGTAAAAAAAGCTGTTCACAAAACATATAAATGTTGTTGAGCCAAAATATTTGCTTCCAGTAGAGGTGGAGGATGCTTGGATCGGTAAGTGTGGGTGATGTGTGTTGGGAGAGGGGGGGAAATGATCTGTCAGATTACTGCTGTTCGAATCATGAGTGTCCCTTTGAAATGGCTTTTGAACTAAGGACTATTCGTGCCGACATTGTTTTGCTTTTGTTACAAGTTTATTTTCTCGAAAGTCTATGGATCTTTCACCTGAGTGTGATAGAATGTGTGAAATTGACTTTACGGAACAAATCAGTAGGACAACTAAATAAGGCAATTTAATATCCATTGTAAGGTGACTCCAAACATTCATAATCAATTACTTATCTTTTCTTTGTTCCTTCCTCTCTGCAGGCTACTCGCTGCACAGCACTTCAGGAGGCGAAATGGAGACAGTTGAGGACTACTGAGACTGCAACGTCATAGGAATCCATTGACTGCCTTTGTCATTTCAGTCTTGGCTGAAGAGCTGCCCCCTGTGTTGTCAGTGGGCATTTATCCTGCTCTTCCCACCTGCTGTGTGGTGGGAGGAGACCAGTGACAGCGATGAGGGAGGGGGCAGGAAGGGACCTCTGAGGGAATTTTTTTCAGGAAAATTGAAAGAGCGTTTTCCCCTCCACGCACTTCCAACGTACACAAAGCACCTTAAACTCCAAAGCACTTTATGAAAGACTTTTTAAGAGACAAATAACAAATGTTTGAAAAAAGAAAAACAAAAAAACCTGAACTTTTTCGGGAGGAATTTTTTTTAAGAAAAGCAAAAAAGAATCTTGAAAACACTGTTATTTTCACAAAAAAAACTAAGTATGAACTAAATTCTCAAAAGCTTACGAAAACTTGAAGAGATGCACTTAACTGATACTACAACTGGATTTTTGTGATGTGTGTGTATGCGCGTATGTTTGTAAATGTATAGTGTGCACAGCATATTTTCTCTAGCTAAGAAGCCATTTTGTTTTAAAACTATATTTTTTTTAAGTTGAATCGATGCATTTACATACTCACCAGCCAGTTTCTCATTGAGTTTTTTAAAAATTGTTCTACTGTTATTTTTTTTTTTTAGGGGTTTGGGTTGGGACATGGTTATCGCCTCACACTACATTAAAGGAATGATAGAAATGAGACCATTCAAGATAATCGGGAAAAACACTTCTTAAACATCAGTCCTTTTCACCCCTGCCTATTTCTTTGCCTTTCCTTGAATCGGCAGTTGGGGGGGTATTGCTTAGGTGGCTACACTCATGGTGCCTCTTTTCAGAACATTGTCTTAGCACTTAAGACTTGTATAAAATCTATTTTGCCTTTTTTTCATCTTTGGACTTTATGCTGCTGTTCCTTTGCTCAAACATTTCTTTGAGTAGGAATCGGGCATTTCAGAAGGAAAATGTGGTTTTGTTCGTTTTCCAGTTTCTCCTTTGTGTTATTGGAAACAGACTGAGCTAAGGTGTTTCTTTCTATGTTCCACTTGTTTCTCTGCTGCCCTATCACCCTACTGCTCTTCCCTACCTTGCCACCTTCCTTTGAGTTCTTAGTGTAGCCTCTTGGCCACAACTTCTCGGCAGGTAGCAAAAATGCACAGTATGGCGTGTACAAGTGGCTAAAAATGAGCATATTAGGTGGCCTTCTGTTGGTACCCTCCTCCCACCAGGCACTTTTGGGACACACTGTGACTCCCTTAAAGCTTTCGAAGGAGCACAAACCAATGTTGAATGTATCGGGAGTGAAGCAGCAGTGTGGCCGCAGGCATCAAATTCACCCTCTGACACTGATGACTTTGTTCAGTTTTTGAAGTCAAGTCACAAGTGTGGGCTGTTGCACACAAATAACAGTTTTGAATATTCTGGCTGATAAGTAAACTTGCTATGTGATGTCAGAACTGTTCAGCTTCTCTATTCCCCCTGGGCTAGGGTGTTTATGGTAGGCGAGTACGATGCTCTCTCTGCATTTAAGTTGATCCTTTTTTGGATGTTAATATCTGTTTACAAGAGCCCTGCGTAAAACACAGCAAAAGCAATGAACATATTGCACGGCATGCCACTTGCTTCTTTTTCACAAGAAGTTGTTAGCAAAATGTCTTTGCCAGAATTAACTTGTTCTGGTCTACTAACCTGTGTCTATGGTTATTTCATCCCCTGCATCCATCAAAGTCATTTGGTTCTTCAATCATCTGATTTGTTTACTTAACGACAGTGTTATCTTGTAAATTCACCCATTCTAAGGAAAAACAAGTATTTTTTTTTTTTTATAGGAATCCTCAGGCCGTAGTTTTTGCCAGCAGTGTATTGAAAAATTGCACATAACATCCAATTAGTCTCAAATATTTTGGAAGTGTGCAGTTTATGATTTAGTAGTGGGCATCATAATAAGAATTTAAAAACAAGATGTTTTTGGTTGAAAGAGCTACCATGAGGCAGCAGTGTCTGACTGATGCATTTTACAGCTCTAATTCCACCCGGACTGAGGTTGCTCGGTTTTTAGTTTAATGGGTAAAAGAAGGGATATGTTTTGCTATTTGCAAGGCGTGATATGCCCCACTTAAACCTCAGTGCATTCCCTGATGGGTTCTTGATGTTTCTTCTGTACCAATCTTCCACCTTATCTTTCTGCGTCTTTTTAACCTTGACCAAAGTCGGAAGGCAGATATGGGTAGAGTAGTTGGTAGCTAGAGTTATAACTTATTACAAGACTGGGAAAGGTACTATATTCGTTGCACCGACAATACTAGTTTTCCATTTATTTGGCATTATGATACTGTGATCTCTTGGTTTTAAAAAAATATTCTTTTGACTTTGTAAAATGAAATTTGTAGCTATTCAGCAAAGTTGGTGTTTATTCTCCTGATGTAATATTGCAGATGTGAGTTGTGCTGTTTTGGTGTTGTGGCAAACTGTTGCCAGCCAAGTGGACGTTGGCTTTTTTTTGTCATGTCAGTTTGTCTGGGGGGGGGGGGTGGGGGGAGATATAAACTTTATAACTACAATGTAGTCACATAGGCAGGTTTAAGAGGGAGGGGCTTATTTTCTAAACTACCTATTTCCTTGCAATTTAAATGTTCTCTCTGTTCTGCCCCCAACCAAAATCTTTGAAAAGATATTTAGATTACTTCAGAGTTGCAGAAGCATAGTTGTATGTCCTGCTCATTTTAGCGCCCTTTTGTGCTGTATTTACCTGTTCTGTGGGGGGGGGGGGGGGGGGGGGGCTGGTACATTTATCCTGTAAACCCATCGGTGCTTGCGCTCAGTCTGAAAATCATCCACATTTCAGTTTTCTTGAGCTAGTATGTCTTCATTATTAGAAGAAACTCTTAATGGCTGGAGGATATCAGGACCAGCAGGATGGGGTAGATCAGTACCCTCTGCTCATAGTGCGAGTTGGGTTTGCAGCATTCACAAGCTGTGCAGCTTATAGTTGGTCTTCATGAGGGGCTAGGTTCATCACAGCCCAATCTCCAAGTCTCTAAAGAAATGCCAGTCATGTGACATTGGATAAGTACCTTTATCCCAAAATATTATCCAGATTTTCAAGTCTGTTTTTATTAAGGGCAGCTTCCAGAGTGGCTGGCCCCACATTCTGCATTGAAAGTTCTGGCGAAACCAGTGGTTGCCTTTTAAATGGGAGATATTAGCTTCTCGTTTGGTCCATTCAAGGCTGTAACCGGTTGGCTCAAGGATTGCCACAACAATTGGGCTAGCAGCTCTTGAATGGGTGGTAGAGTATATGTGAGGAAGAGCATAATACCCTTAGTAGGGGTGCCCATACAATAGTGGCATCTGTCTTTTGAAGGAAGGGTCATCCTTAGCTTTTTGCTGGGTGAATGTGTCCATAATAATGCTAGTTTTCTACAGCCTCCAAAGAGGGGAGCTGTACATGTGGGCGGTGGGTTAAGTTTTTATTTTCTTCTTCCCTGTCTTGTCTGCGTGTAGTTCTCCTTTTGCTTGTGCTCTTGTCCTATGACTATTTTTTGCTGTTAGCTCTTGACACTGCTTGCAAAAGTTATTTCTTTTCTATTCCATATGGTCTACTTGGATTTTAGTATAAAGATGTTGTCCTTCCTTCCCTCAATTCAAATGTTTCCCCTGTAAATCACCCATTTCATTGCAATGCTGCTAAATTCACGTATAGGCCTTAGTTGAAAGCTGCCAGAGGAGGGAGTGTTTAGTGGCGGCCATATGGGGATATTTTTTTTAATCCCCGAGCTGTGCTTCTTTTAGATTCTGGTGCATGGGTTGTTTGAGAAGAGCATAGGCTCTGGATTGTTGCTTGTGCGCCTGTCGTAGAACAGGAAATCTGTTCATATGTGTGCATATCAAGCCTGAGTAAATTATGCACTGGCTCCATATGTGGGTCTTTATGAAAATTATAGTTCAGAATCTTTTTGTATGCAAAGATTTTGTGGCAGTGCTACACTTTGTTACCCTGAATGACTGCCACTTCATCCAAAATAACATGGTTGGTTCCTTTTGAGGCCAGCTTGGAGAATAATAGTAGTACCTTGTTAGTGTGCCTGCTGTGAGAGCGTCCGTTCTCTACGAATGATGTTGCATCCATGTTTTTGTGTGTGCAGAGATCTCCATTTGCCCAGCAGGTGAGAGTAGGTCATATTAAGTTTTTCTTCCTTCTGGCACTTGTGCCTTTACTTTTCCCATTATAAATGAAAAACTATTAGTGCCTGATCACATAGAGGGGAAAAAACTGAACTTGATGATCAACTCTCACCTTGCATGTGAATTGTGATTGCTGTTTGAGTATGGCATATGTTTATCTGTGCTAAGATTACGATGCTCCATTTCTTTTGTGATGTGTCTGCCTTTTTAGTAAATGAATGCATTAGTTTCGGCTGTATTTTTGCGAGCCCTCTTAGGACAAGATTATGTCTCAAGGGTGTGACTGCTGCAATATTTTACTTTCTAGTTAGCTGCTCATTTCTTTAACTCCTTCAGTTCAGCCACAAATAGTTGCTGAGCTGAGTGCATGGCACAGGTTTCCCCTCAGCTACAGGCCTTATACTGGGACCCAGCCTTTGTCCATGGTTTCTTAGTTGAACGGACAAAAACTGACATGCTTGTAGCTGTAGCGCTGTCATGCACTCTTTTATCAAGTGATTCTTGGTCACAAACTGTAGGGGGAATGGCATAAAGCAACACAAAAGTCAGCACGTTTCAATCTTGCTTTTAACACGTTTCAACCTAAATAGTTTCTAGAAAAGCTTATTTCTTTAAGCATGCATCCTATTATGGTGCCCATTTTTGGGCAAGAGCACAGTTCAAAGTGTTGAAGCAAATTTATTTTTATACATAACATTCAGGACATCCATTGTAGAATCTTTTCAGACTCCTGAACAAAGTATGACTCTGCTTACAATGTGACAGCCTACATTCTTGTTTAGCCCATCAGTTGGTAAGGCATTTTAAAAAAAGTAGCTTCCAACCTCATCACATCACATTTGGAAATCTGTGAAGAGAGGTGTCCTAAATGGATGTTTTGTGTAGTGGCCTAAAGATGGATGTTTTCAAGAAACTATATTGCACACGTGCAAAGGGGCTTTGTTAGGTGTCTTCCCCCTTAAAAGGCACAATAATTCATTGAGTAGTCAAAAGGCACAAGAACCTGTTTTTTTTCCTTGGACCCATAACTCCTGAACCCTCAGACAGTGCCAGTTTGCTAAATGCGCCAGCCCAGTCCCAAACGTGTTTTTCAACTATTGTAGACTTAAGTTTTTTTGTTCTGTATTTGCATCAGGAGTATATTTCTCCCCCTCTGCCTCCCCAATGCAAGAGTGTTCACATGTGTTTGGGTTGGGGGCCTTATTTTAATAGGTGTGTGTGCTCATTGCTGCAGTATTATGGAGTTACTTTACTGGGTTTGTTTTGTTTTAAGAAAAATATAGCAATAAGGAAAAATATGTTTGCTTTTAATATACTATTGCAGTTGAAAACAAAAAAACAGTTAAAATGTCTGTTTCTCTTTACTGATGTGATTTGAGTCTGTGGGGTGGGTATCCATTCTGCTGCCCTTTAATATAAGGGTCAGGTCCGGCTAGTATCTAGCTTGATTACCTGGTATGCTGAAGCCCTTGGCAGCAGAGTGAAACAGTTTTGGGGTGGGTGTTGCCAAATGTCTATATATGTGGTAAGCTTGAAAGGCTGTGAGGGAATTTTATTTTGTGAGATTATTTTTCCTGGAAACGTCAAACTAAACCGGGAGGGCTTTGTATTCACTAAGCCCACATGTTTGTGTGTATGCGTGTTTCTCGTTTTGATGTCTATCTTGACCCCCTAGCACAGGAACCAGTGAGAACTGACGAGGACTGCCCTCGTTCGATCCTTGTCCACTTTAGTGGCACATTGTGTTAATTATTATCCAAAGAAGGGCAGAGACGGCACTGTACATGGGTTGGTGCCCTCAAAAATGTCATGACAATCCGGCATGGCTGCTGCTTCTCTTCGTTTCTGATCTTAGAAAGGAAGGAGTGCCAGTAGCAGCAGCATGGCAATTGAAGCGGCAAATCCTTTTAATGGGTCTTTATGAGGGGGGTGGCGGGCATGAACCTGATGCACTTCCCGTCCTGCTCAGACTCACTGCTGTTCCTGGCTTGCGCGTCAAGTAGTGTTTTTGATGTTTTTTTATTGTCTTGTAAAGGTTTGTATCAACTGGTTTAAATCATCTGGGACTGAATGTAAACCTGTAGCTAGAACCACCAGATGTGTTTAAGCTTTGCTCAAAGAGCCGCTTTACTTGTCCAGCATCTCCTCTGGTTTCCTTGCTTCCCTCCAAAATATATATTTTTTTCTGTGTAGTGTCAGGACTTCTTTTTGGAACGACACTTAGGAGGGGACTGTGAACATCACCAAGCAATCCAGAGAAAGGGGGATCTGGAAAAATGTAAGGACTACTTAACAAACGGAAATAAAAACTCTATACAGAACCCAGATTTGTGGCCGGAGGCTACAACCTGAGGAGCTCTAGCTTCTTTTTGTAAGGATGCTGTGGCAGGCCTCCCTGTACCTAAAATGGTGGACATGTTTAGGACAGATGCATCTGAGATGGACTGTTGGGTGCCTGTCGTGTACATTTTGTGAAAGAAGAAAACAAACTTTTGTAAATGAAAATGTATACCTATGTTTTTTTTTGTTCAGATGCCTTAAATGTACAAAAAATAAGATGCTTTTGATGCTGCAAAAATATTTTAAAATGTTTTGAAATTATCTTTAAAAATGTGTTAAAAGACTTGGAAACAATGTGTATAGGGTTTTGGGCGGGAGATATCACAGGTCGCTAATGTGTATTCCTTTTGATCACTTGTTTGCAAAAGACGTTAAGCTGGTACTTCTTTTTGGGGTTAGGGTAGAGGGAGGGCTGGGTGGTTTGGGAACTCTTGCTTGTTACGTTCTTGTATTGTATTTCACCTTGATTACACTGTGCAGATGCATTCTGAGGATTGGCTGCAGAGTGTGCGCTTCGACTAGGCAGCGCCTAATTTTTCACCTTATCAGGGCAAGTTGCCATGGCTTCTTCTTTGGAGTGGATTGGAAATGGGTTAGGGAGGGCAATTTGGGGTTGGGGAAAGCGGGATTTGAAGGTAGACCATGTGACTTTGTTAGCAAACAAAAAATAAATTTGCAGGTTTAATTAAAAAAATACAATAAAAGTGTCTGAATGCATTTAGAATTGTGATTACAGAGTCTAAATAATCATTCCACTTCACAATTAAAAAAAAAAAAAGTTGAGCTGCGGACATCCTGTTCTTGAACCTCCTACGACATTCAGATGGTAATACAGCATGTCTGTTCCAGGGGATCTAAAATCCAGATATAGCACGCTCATGATGCTGCCTCCCCCACCATGAGGAAAACACAGGGACCTAGGAAAAGTAAACTACAAAGTTAGATTGTAATAATGATCTGAAAGAGACACGTTAGTGATAGATTCCTTACCTTAGAATATCCCCAGGCGTCAGACTGGATCCGGAAAGTTTTCGTCAGCAGTATCCCTGCACGCCGGTAGGTGTCGTTGTAGGGCTGCGCATGCGTTGTTGGCGTCGTAGTCTCATAGATGACGTCGCTGGAGCTACTTGCACGCGCCCACGCGCGCTGATGTCAGTTCCTTCTTGTTCCGTGCCAGCAAGCGCAGATCCGGAGAGAGCGGTACCCCCAGTCACTTTTTGAATTGAGTTTTTGGGACTTTTGTCTCTGTTTTTTGAAGTTCTTATACTCAAGGTGCATAGGGATGCCTGGTTTTAAGTCTTGCGTTGCCTGTGTCTGCACGATGTCGGTGACTGACCCTCACAGTGAGTGTCTCTACTGCCTGGGGCGCGACCACGACTCACTGCTGGGCCATGGCTCCGAAAACCGAAGTGGCTAGAGGCCCGGGTGTCTGCTCCGTGCCATTCCAGGTCCCGGTCCCCTGGGAGGTTGAGGGACCAGCCGTGGAGCCATCACCACCATTCCAAGTCTTCCCACTCTGAGTCAGGTAAGGCGAAGCACAAACGGTCAAAGAAGCACCGTCGCTCTTCGCCTGCTCCTCGCCCATCTCGGCTGAGGCTGTTGGTGGCTCCGCCCGGCTCCGGCAGAGCCTCCACAGTTGCCGATGGCCTACCTACCCTTTCCGGATTCATCTGCAACTCTGGCCCAGCTGCAGGAGTTCCTGTCAGCTGTGGCACATGTCTTTGGACCGTCTGGCCCCACAGGCCTGTTTGGAGGTCCTCTATCTTTGACATTGCTGGCCCGACGTCGTGGACGACTTCGGTCTCGATGCCGAGAGACCCCCGTGACGCCTTGTCCATGTCGGTTGGCCCTGTACGACCACCACAGACGTCAACGGCACCGGTGTCCGGCGCAGACTCTGCCAACGCCATCCCGGCCTCCTGCCCGACGTGGTCCCGGAAGGGTGTTGACTGATGCAGATTCCGACGCAGTTTGGGAATTTCTTTCCCTTTGTCCACCCACCTCTGTATGCTCCACCTGTTCGGCAGGCTATGGAGAACGGGGGGACAGGGAGTGGACTGAGGACCCTCACAGCTCAATGCGAGTTAGACTCGAACTGGGATGAGGATCTGGGGGATGCAGGTGACCAGGATTATGACCTGGAACCTGGCGCACTGTCTCAGTCTACCTTGGCTACGGAGGAGGGTGGTTCATACTGTGTGGTGTTGCGTAGGGCAGCCGAAGCTCTCCACCTCGAACTCCCTACTGTGGCCGTCAGGACTAACCTCCTGACAGAGGTGCTTCGGCCAGCGTCGTCTTCTACGGAGCCGCTGCTGCCCTTTAATGATGCTCTCAGACGTTCTTTTGGGCCCCTGGTCCAGGCCTAACGCAGGGGATCCTGTGGATAGGAACGTGGCCCGATGCCATCGCCCGGCCTGGGCGACCCCGTTTTCCTCTCCCAACACCCTACCCCCGAGAACTTGGTTGTCCAAGCCTCTGTGTCCCCGAGCGCGTTCCCTTCCTCGCCTTTGGACAGGGAATCCAAGAAATTGGAGCAGTTTGGGGAAAAATGTTCTTCCACCACTTCAAGCCTGTGAACACCGCATGTATCTTGGGCCATTATTCCCATTCTGTGTGGGATACGGTTGCGCATATGCTGCCTCAGTGTACGGTGGAGGCTCGGACCATACTCTCCCAAGCTTTTGCTGAGGGGAGAGATGCAGCCAAGTTCACCATCCGTTTTGGTCTTGACACAGCTGACTCGCTGGGCAGGGCGATTTCCATGACAGTGGCATTAAGTCGCCAAGCCTGGTTGAGGACCACTATCTTTTCTGGGGATGTCTAGAATACATTGATGGACATGCCCTTTGATGGCACTCGCCTGTTCGACGATAAGGCAGATTACGCTTTGCAACGTTTTAAGGACTCCCGGGCTTCGGCCAAGTCCTTAGGCCTGTCGGCCACACGCACTCCTTCCACTTTTTGCTCCTTTCATGGCCAAGGAGGGGGCGCCCAAGCACGTTCGTTTCAAAGCCACAAGCCTGCGCAGCAACAGTCTCAGCGCGGACATGGGACCCGCAGAGGCGGGTCACGGGGCCAGCATGCAGGTCAGTCCACCACCCCCCCCCTGCTGCCACTGCCTCAAACCTTCCTAGTCCGGTGTTTCAGTCCCACCAGATGCCAGTGGGTTGCAGGATTCACCATCACCTCCACCACTGGTGCACCATCACATCGGACAGGTGGGTTCTGGAGATTGTCCGAAGGTGCTGCTCGCTCCCCTTCGAGACTACACCCCCAGCCATGCCACCTCAATATCACTGCATGTCGGGGGGGGGGGATCACTTGGCACTTCTCCAGAAGGAAGTTGCAACCCTCTTGGCCAAGGGGGGGGGGGGGGGGGGGGGTGGCATTGAGAGCGTTCTGACGCCTGAAGTAGGTCATGGTTACTACTCCCCCCCTACTTCTTGGTTTCAAAGAAGGACAAAGGCCTGCATCCTTTCTTAGACCTTCGAAACGTCAATCGCTTCCTCCGGGAAGAAAAGTTCAAGATGCTCACGCTTGCTCAGATCTTGTCTGCCCTCAACCCGTAGGACTGGATGGTAGCATTGGACCGGCAGGAAGCTTTTTTTTCATATCCTCGTCCTGCCGGGCCACCAGCGTTACCTGCGATTCATGGTAGGGCAGGAGCATTTTCAGTTCACCATTCTCCCCTTTGGCCTTTTAAGCGCCCCTTGGGTATTCAAGAAAGTGATGGCGGTGGTCGCAGCTCATCTGCGGAGATCAGGGGTTTTAGTCTTTCCCTATCTCAATGACTGGTTGTTAAAGGTGGGCTCGCCCACCTCCAGACTGCGGCCGACCTCCTGCATTTGCTGGGGTACTCCATCAACGTGCCGAAGTCGCACCTGATACCCTTTCAGAAGGTCCTCTTCATCGGGGCAGTTCTGGACACGGGGCGGTTTCGGGTTTATCCTCCCGAACAGCGAGTCCAGGACATTCGGGCTAGGATTCGGATCTTTCAGCCCTTGTCCTGGGTTTCAGTCAGGACGACCTTGAAGCTGCCGGGCCTCATGGCCTCCTGCATCCTGCTCACCAACCATGCCAGATAACATATGTGGGCTCTGCAGTTGGACCTGAAGTTCCAGTGGGCGCAGAATATAGGGAACCTGTCCAGATCTTGGCGGGCACTGCGCAACAAATGCAGTGGTGGGTCACGAATCAGCATTGGGTCAGCGGCAGATCCCTTTCCCTTCCCCGACCAGAGCACACTTGTGACGGATGCGTCCCTCCTGGGAAGGGGCGGCCACATGGGAGAGGCGGAGATCAAAGGCCTCTAGTCTCCGGCACATTCCCGGCTCCATATCAACCGTCGGGAGCATTGGGTGA
Source organism: Lissotriton vulgaris (assembly GCF_964263255.1). Lineage (NCBI taxonomy): Eukaryota > Metazoa > Chordata > Amphibia > Caudata > Salamandridae > Lissotriton > Lissotriton vulgaris. The sequence goes on along the minus strand of NC_141700.1, from coordinate 771,416,220 downwards.
TCTTTCTTGCACTGAAGGCATTCCTTCCCTCTGTAAAGGGGAAGGTGGTGCAGATGTTCACAGACAACACCACCGCAATGTGGTATTGCAACAAACAAGGCGGGTGGGGTCATGGACCCCATGTCAGGAGCCTCTACGCCTCTGGACATGGCTGGAACGTCAAGGCATTTCGTTGACTGTTCAACACCTGGCAGGTTCTTTGAATGCCAGGGCGAACAAACTCAGCCGTCAGTGCCTGATGGATCACGAATGGCGTCATCACTCTGAGATGGTGCAAGGTCTGCCCCCGATCCGACTGCCTCTTCGGGAGGAACTTCTGTCGCAACAGCAGGGGACGGTCCTCCACCCGAACCTGTCCAGCCTCCACCTACATGCGTGGGGATTGGAGCGGCAACTGTTGATTCTGTTTGGCTTGCCTCCTGAAGTCTGTGATGTCATACTGCCAGCCACGTGGACCTCGCTGCACACTTTTATTAAGCATTATTGCCTTGACAGTCAAGTCCGGAGAGATGGCTTCCTTGGCCGTTTTGTTCTCCGTGACTTTCTGTTGTGATCTTTGTTCACAGACACACCACCGTGGTTGATATTGCTGGGGTTTTTATTCTAAGGTAAGGAATCTATCACTAACGTGTCTTTCAGATGCACAAGTTACTTGTGTAACGATATAGCTGTAAGAGACATTAGTTAGTGATAGATTCCTTAATCCCCCTTCCATCCTCCCTGGTCTGCGAACTGATTTAAAGGGTTACGGTCATCCTTTTAGGGCCCTAGTTTCAATGCACCACTGGTCAGTATCTTGCATGCCTCTGCGTTCCAGGCACGGAACGTTGTGTACAGAACTGACGTGGGCGCGTCCAAGTAGCTCCAGTGACGTCATCTCGGCGACAACGCAAATGACGTACGCGGAGCCATACGACAACGCCTACCAATGCGCAGTGGTGCTGCTGACGAAAACTTTCCGGATCCAGTCTGACGCCTGGGGAGATTCTAAGGTAAGGAATCTATCACTAACTAATGTCTCTTACGGATATATTGTTACACAAGTAAGTAACTTGTGCATTAGAATAAGTTCATGTTATTTTCAGTCTTTATTTCTAAATTTGAAGGTTGGATAGACATTTGCTAATTCACAAGGTCTTGAGCGGATGGTCTAGAATGTATAAACAATTTTGATTGCATGACTGTAATAGAGCGAACACCTAACAATACCTTTCTTCAGTTTGTGTTAAGGTGTCATTAGTCCAGGTCACTCTTTGCCAATATTAAGTAAAGACGAGCATGCCAATGATGAAAAGTTGAAAGTAGAGTGATCATTTCCATGGATGTTTGATGTATGTTTATTGTCAAAGATGATCAGTATTGAGTTCAGAATTGATCGCAACTGTCTACAAATTGATATAATGAAGCAAAATTCTTCTGCTCCTTGTGCCGAGTTGAAAATTAAGGACGATATGGAGCTGACCGCATACATGTACAACAATTGTATTTGCCTCCTGTCTGGTGTAACAATGGCCTATTTGACCTGATAACTCCATAAGTGTTCTCCTTAATGGTTACTGGTTCACACAGATTACTTAGCTGAGCCTTCTTTGCAGAAGTCAAACTTTATCTGAAGATGTTTTCAAGCTTTTTCCAGTATTGAATCTTTCATAGATTTACATGCTTGATTTTTCCTTGTCGTCCTGGTGGGAGTCCCACATTAATTATAACTAGTAGTAAAAAATTCCATTGACTTTGTCTAGAAGTACATTTCCCTTAGGATTGTGTTGCGATCAATGTTTGCTCTAATATTTTTTTCCTTTGAGCTGCAATGAAGTTCTTCTTTGCACTACAGCCAAGGTTACGTGTGACTGCACCTCCTTAGTGTTGCTTGCCCACCTCCTGCTGCATATATATATATATATATATATAGCAATTTCCTCCCTCAGCAGCACGCTGCAGGGATTGTCGACACTCTGATCTGAAAGAGACACGTTAGTGATAGATTCCATACCTTAGAATATCCCCAGGCGTCAGACTGGATCAGGAATTTTTTTGCGTAGCAGTACCCTTGAGCGTCGGTAGGCGTTGGCGGCTCCGCGTCCATCGTCTGCGCTGTGATGACGTCGTCGGAGTACTTAGACGCCGCCTCCGGGTGCTGACGTCAGTTCTTCTTTTTTCCCGCCAGCAGCGCAGATCTGGAAAAAGTGGTACCTTAGTCACTTTTTGACTAACTCTTTTTGATCTTTTGATCACACTTTTAGAGTCTTTGACTCCGATCGGTGCCGATAGGGAAATGCCTGGTTTCAAACCCTGTGAAGATTGCAATCGACTGATGTCTGTCACGGATCCTCACAGTCGGTGTCTCCACTGTCTCGGTGTCGACCACGACTACAAGGCCTGCCTCGACTGCCGGGCCCTTACTTCGAAAGCTAGACGGGAGCGGTCCCGTTAGCGACTCGAACTCCGGCAGTCGGCCCCGCGCCGAGAGAGGTCCCGGTCCGGATGGAGATCGAGGGACCGGTCGTGGGAGCGGAGCCGTCATAGCTCCGGGAGTCGCCATCAGTCGAAGAGACATCATCGCTCTTCCGACTCCCCCCGACGCTCGCGCGACGCGGCCAGGGGTTCAGGTGGCACCGCCCACGCGGCTCCGTTGGAGTCGCAGGCGTCGCGTCCGGCTTCATACCCTCTGGTCCCTGGGCCTAACGTGACGCCTGGGTAGATCGAGCGGTTCCTCATGGCCATGAGGTCCCTCTCTCCCCCGACTGGTTCTGCGGCGCCTTCGGGCCCAGCGGTCCCGTCTGGGGGTCCTAGCGGGTCGGGGGCTTCGGCCCCGACGCCGTCGGGTGCTTCGGCTCTGACGCCGCCGGCGCCTTCCGGATCCGGGTCGTCGCCGGTGGACTTAACGACCTCCCCGGCGCCGATCCCGCGGGTGTCACCCCCGGCGCCGTCCCAGACGCCTCCCTCGACCCGGTTCCGGCGTCGGAACGGAGCCACCCGGCGATGATTCAGACGCCGTTTGGTGAGTTCACTTTCCATGAACCGGCCCCATCCTTTACTGAACCTGAGTACCAGGTGACGGGTGATGAGGAGGATTGGGAGGGGTCTGAGGACCCTCTGACACGTGAGTGCCAGTCTTATGAGGACTGGGCAGGTGACCTTGGGGAAGCCGGACACTTCACCTGACACTGGCTTGGTCTCCCCTCCTAGCGTGGCTACGGAGGAGGGGGCAACCTATGGCGTGGTGTTGATGAGGGCAGCCAAGGCCCTGGGCCTTGAGCTCTCCGTCGCGGCCGTGAGGACTAACCTCCTCACTGAGGTCCTTAAGCCGCAGTCATGCTCAGCCGAGCCTCTGCTGCCGTTTAACGAGGCCTTGACTGACATTCTTTTGGGCACTTGGTCCAAGCTCGCTACAGGTTCTCCTGTAGATAGGAATGTGGCCAGACGCCACCGCCCGGCCCCGGGTGACCCATGTTTCCTGTCCACCCACCCCACCCCTGAGAGCCTTAGTCATCCAGGCCTCTAATTCCCAAACCGCATTCCCATCGCCTCCGCCGGACAGGGAATCCAAGAGGTATGAGCAGTATGGCAAAAAGATCTTCTCATCCCTTAGTCTGGGACTGCGGTCTTCCAACACTGCATGCCTCTTGGGCCGCTACACCCACTCCCTGTGGGATACGGTCGCGGAAGTGCTGCCAGAGTGTCCGTTGGAGGTACAGGCCAAACTCGCCCAAGCCCTTGTGGAAGGTCGGGATGCAGCCAGATATTCCATCCGGTGTGGACTGGACACCACCGACTCACTGGGTAGAGCGATGGCAACGACTGTGGCGGTAAGACGTCACGCCTGGTTGAGGTCCGCCAACTTCTCGGCTGATGTCCAGAACACACTTATGGACATGCCGTTCGATGGCCGTCGCCTCTTTGGCGACAAGGCAGACCATGCGCTGGAGCGTTTTAAGGACTCCAGGGCTACGGCCAAGTCCTTGGGTTTCTCGGCCCCACGCCAGCAATCGGCTGCCTTTCACTCCTTTCGTAGCCACGGAAGGGGTGCGCCCACACGTGCTGCCAGCCACGCTCCGCAGGGTAATACCCAACGCGGTGGCGGCCATGGACACCGCCGTGGCGGCTGTAGGGGATAACGGCGAGGTCAGTCCACACCTTCCCCCGCAGCATCCGCCTCAAAACCCTCCTAGTCCGTGCTTTCAGGCCCATGTGACGCCAGTGGGTGGCAGGGTTCGCCATCACCACTCCCACTGGCGCACAGTCACGTCGGACAGGTGGGTGCTGCAAATCGTCCGAAGGGGCTACTCCCTCCCCTTCGAGGCAACTGCTCCAGCCATGCCACCGCAGAACCACCATGTATCGGGGGATCATTTGCGACTTCTGCAGGAGGAAGTTACGGCCCTCTTGGCCAAGGGGGCCATCGAGCGCGTTCCTGGGCCAGAAGTAGGGTGTGGTTGCTACTCCCACTACTTTCTGGTACCCAAGACGGGCAAAGGGGGCCTACGCCCTATCTTGGACCTAAGGAACGTCAATGGCTTCCTCCGGAAGGAGAAGTTCAAGATGCTGACACTGGCTCAGGTCCTAGCTGCCCTGGACCCAGTAGACTGGATGGTAGCGTTGGACTTGCAGGATGCTTATTTCCACATCCCCGTCCTGCCGCCCGACCGGCGCTGCCTGCGGTTCACAGTTGGCCAAGAGCACTTTCAGTATATCGTTCTCCCCTTCGGCCTTACCAGCGCCCCACGGGTGTTCACGAAGGTGATGGCGGTGGTCGCAGCTCATCTGCGCAGGCTAGGGGTTTCAGTCTTCCCCTACCTCGACGACTAGTTGTTGAAGGCGGGCTCGCCCCAGACAGTTGTCGGCCACCTCCAGACTACTGCGGATCTCCTGCACCAGCACCAACTGGGGTTCTCCATCAATGTGCCGAAGTCACACCTGTGCCCCTCTCAGAAGCTCCTCTTCATCGGAGCGGTTCTAGACTTTCGGGTTTATCCGCCCGAACAGCGGGTCCGGGATATTCAGGCTCTCATTCCACTCTTTCGGCCTTTATCCCGGATCTCGGTCAGGTTGACGCTGCGGCATCTGAGGCTGATGGCCTCCTGCATCCTTCTGGTGCATCACGCCAGGTGGCGGATGCGGGCTCTGCAGTGGGACCTGAAGTTTCAGTGGGCCCAGCATCAGGGCAACCTGTCCGACCACGTCCTGATCTCGGAGGGCACTGCGAGACAGCTGCAGTGGTCGCTCACGGACCGCGATTGGGTCAGCGGCAGATCCCTCTCCCTTCCCCAACCGGAGCACGTAGTCGTGACGGATGCGTCCCTCCAGGGCTGGGGAGGCCACATGGGAGAGGCGGAGATCAGAGGCCTCTGGTCTCCGGCGGAGTCCCAGCTCCATATTAACCTTTTGGAGCTGCAGGCGATTCGTCTAGCACTGAAGGCATTCCTCCCCTCTGTCCGAGGGAGTGTAGTGCAGGTGTTCACGGACAACACCACCGCCATGTGGTACTGCAACAAACAGGGCGGGGTGGGGTCGTGGACCCTCTGCCAGGAGGCTCTGCGCCTCTGGCAATGGCTGGAACATCAGGGCGTGACTCTGGTGGTTCAACACCTGGCAGGTTCTCTGAACGCCAGGGCGGACGAACTCAGCCGCTGGTGCATGATAGATCACGAATGGCGTCTGAACTCGGACGTGGCGCAAGGACTCTTTCTGCAGTAGGGAGAGCCTTGGTTAGATCTATTCGCCACCAAAGGGAACGCGCATCGTCATCAGTTCTGCGCGTTGGAATTTCCAAGGCGGCACTCGCTCTGAGACGCTTTTCGTCGCGAGTGGAGTTGCGGTCTGTTGTATGCTATTCCGCCTATACCACTTCTGCCCAGAGTGCTGAAGAAGATCAAGCGAGACCGGGCCCAAGGCATCCTGTGGCTCCGGACTGGGCACGAAGGTACTGGTATCCAGAGCTACTCAGTATGTCAGTCGATCCCCCGGTTCGTCTGCCTCTTCAGGAGGACCTTCTGTCGCAGCACCAGGGGACGGTCCTCCACCCGAACCTGTCCAGTCTCCACCTTCATGCTTGGAGAGTGAGCGGCGACAGTTGAGGCCATTTGACTTGCCTCCTGAAGTCTGTAACATCATTCTGGCAGCCAGGCGTCCCTCCACAAAGTCGGTATACGCCTGCAGGTGGAACAGATTTGTGGCATGGTGCACAGCAAAGGCTGTGGATCCTCTCTCTGCCCCTCTTTCTGAGGTTCTTCTCTTCCTTCTTTCTCTTGCCCAGCAGGGCTCTGCTCTGGGCACTATCAAGGACTATCTTTCTGCCCTTTCAGCCTTTTTGAAGCTGCCTGATCAGCCATCTTTGTTCAAGTCCCCTATTGTAAATCGATTCCTAAAAGGCATCGCACACACATTTCCACCTGTTCCGTTTGTGATGCCTCAGTGGGACTTGAACCTTGTACTTACATTTCTGATGTGCGCTCCCTTTGAGCCACTTCACAACTGTCCTCTCCGCCTTCTTACACTGAAGACTGCTTTCCTGGTTGCTATCACCTCTGCCAGGAGAGTGAGTGAGCTCCAGGCCCTCTCTTGTACTCCTTTCCTTTCTGTCCATCCGGACAAGGTTGTGTTGCGTACTAAACCATCTTCCTGCCCAAGGTTGTCATAGCCTTCCACATCAGGCAGTCTATCACCTTGCCAACCTTCTTCCCGCCACCGCACCCCTCTAAAGAGGAAGAGCGGCTCCACCGTCTGGACCCAAAACGTGCGCTCTCATTCTACTTGGATCGCACACGCCAGTTCCGGGTGATGTCCAACTCTTTGTTGGTTACGTGGGCGCGAAGAAGGGAAAGGCGGTACACAAGAGGACCATCTCCCGGTGGATCATCTTGTGTATCCAGGCATGCTACTCCTTGGCAAGAAAGGAGCCCCCTGTTGGATTGCGGGCTCACTCCACCCGAGCCACGGCGACAACTGCCCTGGGCCGGAGAGTGCCCTTGCAGGACATTTGCCAGGCAGCTACGTAGGCCTCGCTGCACACGTTTGCAAGACACTATTGCCTGGCCAGTCAAGTCCGGAGGGATGGCCTCTTTGGCCGTTCCGTCCTCCAGGACTTTCTGGTGTGATTATTGGTTCGCAGACCCACCACCGGGGTTGGTATTGCTGGGGTATCTATTCTAAGGTAAGGAATCTATCACTAATGTGTCTCTTTCAGATGCACAAGTTACTACTTGTGTAACGATATATCTGTAAGAGACATTAGTTAGTGATAGATTCCTTACCGACTCACCCATCCTCCCCGTTCTGCAAACCAATATCTAGGGTTAAGGTCTTCCCCTTTCAGGGCCCTAGTTTCAATGGCACCAGTGTTGGTTTTTAACACGGCTCAGCGCTTCTGGCACGGAAAAGCTGTGGCTAAGAACTGACGTCAGCACGCGGAGGCGGCGTCTAACTACTCCGACAACGTCATCACGGCGCCAACGACTGATACGGAGACGCAGACGACGCCAACCGACACGCAAGGGTACTGCTACGCAAAAAAATTACGGATCCAGTCTGATGCCTGGGGATATTCTAAGGTAAGGAATCTATCACTAACTAATGTCTCTTACAGATATATCGTTACACAAGCAGTAACTTGTGCTTCCGGCCTCAAAATAGTTTATTGGGTCAGCTTCTAGGACGCGTTTCGCCTGACCAGCAGGCTTGTTCACCAATAGTTTATTCTTTGTAAAACAGCCATTTTAACCATCATGTGCAACCAAAACGACACGTGATCTGACTACAAACATAGTGCAATGGAAGACAGACTCATAGTATACATGTGGGTAAATTCCGTACAGCACCTTAAATCATTAGTGCGGAGGAATGTACTGCAAACCCGCGTATTAGTACATTCGCCTATTTTACAATAAACTTTATTGTTCCCAGTTAATTGTGGACCGCACTCAGAATTAGGTGTTTTACAATACCACCTATGTGGTAAAAGGGTTAAATTAAAACTCTCACCGCACCATAAATCATTACTGCGGAGGAATAGTGTGCAAACCGGCATACTAGTACATTCATCTATTTACAATAAATGTTGTTACCACTCAATATAGCAGTACTCGTTTTCTACTCCCTTTACTCTTGCATGTTATTGTGCTAGGCACATATGTGGGCAATGGTACGCTCACAATTGGGGTAGCCTTGCCCAAAGGATAGTGCGTGATAGGCGTTTGTCGAAGAGAAAAGGCCAAAGTAATAAGATGTAGAAAATGAATTGGCAAATGTACTGTAGATGATGCGAGTCTTGCTAAGTTGTCACGTATAGGGATTCAGACAATGCATAACTGTATGCCCACTGGGGCTGTATTTTTGTGGTTTGGGCGCGGGCTTCCGTGAGTATACTCATTGGAGGTTTGTACGAGTACAGGGCTAGCCATTCACCCACTTGGGTTGTATTCCAAAACGCCTAACTCTGAGTGCGATCCACAAACGAGTGGTAACAAAGTTTATTGTAAATACATGAATGTACTAGTATGCCGGTTCGCACTCTATTCCTCTGCAGTAATGATTTATGGTGCGGTTTGGTTGCGCATGATGGTTAAAATGGCTGTTTTACAAAGAATAAACTATTGGTGAACAAGCCTGCTGGTCAGGCAAAACGCGTCCTAGAAGCTGTTCCTATAAACTATTTTGAGACCGGAACAGTGTGTTGTCAATCCTTGCCGCGTGCTGCAGAGCGAGGAAATTGCTATATTTTTAAGGACCAGGACTTAGGCGGTCCATTACTGCCGACACACCCGTTGGTTTGGCAGGCGGCGGCTTTACCCGAGTGCGGAGGAGTGAAAAATATATATATATATATCCCTATTCGGGGAGACCCTCCCCAATATCCCCTACTTATCCAGTATTTGGGTGTCTTTCATAGATTCACATGCCTGAATCATTCCCCGTCGTCGAGACGGGAGCCTCCGGTACATAAAAAAGTAATGTCCTAAGACATACATAAAGAGAATAGGTCTAAGGGTCTAACCTTAGTAACCTATCTAGGTCCTTATGCAGGAAGGACCAAATAGAGTAGGCTCCAGGGTCCCACCTTGGTAGCCTATCTGCGTCCTTTTGTAAAAAAGGACCAAAACAAAAGGAACAACCAATCAGCTACTACCTCCCTCTAGAACCTTCCTGTGAGGAGCCTCAGTCTCTCAGATTTTCTACCGCACGTTGTGCTAGGGAGTCTCCACCTGAGTTCTCCTCAGGAATATCGTATTTTCTCCAAACTTCACAGTTTTTTCGACTTTCTACTATGGCTGACGTCAAGAAAAGAGCACTTTTCCGTCCCTGTGCCTCCTGTGGTAAACTAAGGCTCCACGTGGACGACGAACATGAGGAATGCCTGTATTGCCTCTACCCTCACCACAAGACCATCGACTGCAAGATTTGCCGTAAGTTCTCCGTCAAAACCCAGAAAGACCGGGAAGGGAGACTTCTTATCTGGCTGAACAGGCTCAAAAACAAACCGACCGACCTCATTTCCGAGGGTGGGAGCATGTCGGTCGCCTCACAACTTTCCCTGAAGAGGCCTAGGGCTTCCTCGCCTGGCCACTCAGCGACCCCTCCTAAGAGGTCTAAAAAGGCTTCAGAGGGCAAGCCTGCCGTATCTAGCAAGGACCTTCCTGTCCCTAGGAAGCAACCACTGCTTACGGTGACGACGGCGCAATCGGCGACCACCTCATCGCCTAAAACCGTCTCAACATCGACGACGACGGTATCGACGACGATGGCATCGTCGGCGTCCTCCTCATCGACGACTCTAACCTACTCGTCGTCAGCAGGACGACCGATTTCATCCTCCGCACCGTCGACGACAAGACCGTCGACGAGGACATCGACGACGGCACCGTCGACGAGGGCGTCGACGACAGCACCGTCGACGAAGACGTCGACGACGACACCGTCGACGAAAGTCACACCGTCGACGAAGCCGTCGACGAGGGACACTCCGTCGACGAAGGGCGCTCCGTCGACGGCGGCGCCGACGACGAAGCAGTCGACGAAGGAAACGCTGCTTAAAGCTCCGTCGACGAGAGGGTCGTCGACGGATGCACCGTCGACGAAGACTATACCGACGGCTACTGGTACCTGGAAAGAATCCGAGCTCTTGTCACACGCAATGGACGCTCAGACTTCCCATGTCTCCATTAGGATCACCAAAAGGCAGATCACTCCGGAGATGACCTCACCTAGTAAGGTCCAACAGCTGACACCATCCTGCTTCTTACAGGACCAGGAGCCGGAGGAGGAGGAGGAGTTTACCCAAGCCACTAGTCCTTCCGACCTAATTGTCAAGTGCCAGAGTACGGACGAAGAGCAGGAGGTTGAGGAATCGACCCCTCCAGTAGTGCCTACCCAAGTCCACACCCAGGTGACCCCAATGGTGTGCTTGCCGGCCTCATTGGTTGCAGACTTGAGCTTTCTCGTCCAAGACTACAAACTGCGGTTTCCGCAGAAAGCCACCCCTACTGTCCCACCAACCCCGCAGCCATCTGTGCCCGTTCCTGCACAAGGGACAAGACCTAGGCCCCCTCCACTGATCCTTCCTAGGACACAGGACCCTGCTCAAGATCCTATCTCGTCCGAGGAAGAGGACAGGGAACATGAAGAAGGGGAAGTCCGAGATGATGATACGGACGTGGATGCGGACCAGGACTATGTTACTCACTCTCCAGCCTCTCCGGAGCCACAATCTTCTGAGTCTCCACCTGCTGATATTGGAGGTTTCCATAACCTCATGGAAAGGGCTGCCAAAAGGTTCCATATGTCAATGGAATCTCAGGAAACTGAATGTTTCCTCTATGACTTTAAAGAACCAACTAAGAAAACTACTAGATCGATTCCGATCATTGATTATCTACTCAAACAGGGCAAGCAGCTCATGCAATCTCCAGCTTCCCTACAGGTAATCGTACCCAAACTGGATAAAAAGTACAGAGCTACGTCTTCAGCTCCAGCATGCCTCACGGGTCACCCCAAGGCGGACTCTGTGGTCACCCAGGCGGCGCAGAAGAACTCGCGTAACCCTGCATCACCTTTATCGACACCACCAGATAAAGAAGGCAGGAAGTTAGATGCAGTTGGGAAACGCTTTTCCACTACCTCTGCGACAACGGTGAAAATTGCCAATTCCATCGCCCTTCTTGGGCGTTACAACCGCCAACTCTGGGCGGACATCGCGCCCTACATTGCCGACCTGCCGGAAGATGCTAAAGCGGAGGCACACTCGCTCCTCCTTGAGGGCCAAACATCGGCATCAGAACTGATAGACTGCGCCATTGACGTGGCCATGACTGGATTCAGACAGCTGGCGGGAGCCGCTGTCCTGCGACGCCAAGGCTGGCTTAAAGCCACCTCTTTCAGACAGGAGGTCCAGACCAAGATCTTAGATATGCCCTATGATGGCGATCACCTATTCGGCGAGAAGATTGACGAAGCCCTCACTGCAATTAAAAAGGACACTGACACAGCCAGAGCCCTGGGCACTCTGCAATCTCGCACTCAGTCCTTTCGTGCCAACAGGGGGAGGGGACAATCCTCCTATAGAGGATCTTATCAAAACAAGTCCTCTTACTCTTACTCTCAGGGTAAAACGCAATTTCAACAGCGCCAAAACCAGTCGGGACGTCAGTCCTCCTTCAATAAATCGTCCTACAGAGGGAAAGGACAGAAGAGACCAGCAGGCAATCGACAATGACTTTTCCAATTGGCCAGCCCCTCCACCATCGCTTCCCTTGCGACTTGGAGGGAAGCTTTCCTTTTACCTTCAAAACTGGCGGCAAATAACGACAGACCGGTGGGTTCTACAACTCCTTCAATTCGGCCACTCTCTAGAATTCCTCTCAAACCCTCCTCAGACACCACCTGTCAAGCGTCCTCACAGACACCTGCGGCTGCTTCGGCAAGAACTAACATCCATGCTCCAGAAAGGCGCGATAGAAAAAGTTCCACACGCCCAGATGGGGGAGGGCTTCTATTCCCACTTCTTCCTCATCCACAAGAAGGGGAAGAAATGGCGTCCAATTCTCGACTTAAGAGCCCTCAACGTGTTTCTCAAGAAGCAATCGTTTCGAATGGTCACGCTACAGGAGATCCTGGGACTCCTGGAAAAAGGCGATTACATGACATCACTCGACCTACAGGACGCCTATTACCACATCCCTATCCTCAAGGGTCACAGAAAGTTCCTAAGGTTTGCAGTCGCAGGGATACACTACCAATTCCGCGTACTCCCCTTCGGCCTCAAATCTGCTCCAAGGATCTTTACGAAATGCCTTTCTCCGGTCGCAGCCTATCTCCGCCAGCAGGGACACCAGGTCTTCCCTTACCTGGACGACTGGCTGGTAAAAGCTCCGTCGAGAGCAGCCGCAGCTGCATCTTCCAGCGCCTGTCTGCATCTTTTCCGCCGCCTTGGACTGACCCTCAACAGGGAAAAGTCATCCCTGACACCAGCTCGAGTCATCACCTTCCTAGGAGCTACCCTGGACACGGATTGCACGAAGGCCTTTCCATCACAGGAGAGAAAGTCGAAACTCATCTCCTTGGCCAAGTCAGTGGCATCCAAACAGTCTCTGACCGTCCGCCTCTTCAAATCGCTCCTTGGCATGATGTCGTCATGTATCCTTCTCATCCCTCACTGCCGCCTAAAAATGCGCCCCCTTCAGGAAGAACTGTCAAAACAATGGACACAAGCGAAGGGATCCTTCGAGGACCGCTTACGAGTCACTCAACATCTAATCAACAGTCTACAATGGTGGACTTCAGACAAACACCTGTCGCAAGGACTACCGTTCCTGCTTCCGGCGCAACCACATATCATCACCACGGATGCATCCTTGGAGGGCTGGGGTGCAGTCCTACAAGAACTGCAGACCAACGGAAAATGGTCGCCACAGGAGTCCAAGCTCCACATCAACATTCTAGAGCTACGGGCGGTCTTCCTGGCGCTCCAATCGTTCCTCCCGCGCATCAGAAACTCCCCAGTGCTAGTCAGGACGGACAACACCACGACTATGCACTACCTGAACAAACAGGGTGGGACGCGCTCGCTATCTCTCTCTCGAGAATCTCAGAGAGTTTGGAACTGGCTTCTACAACATGGCATCACCCTCAAAGCCGAATACGTCCCAGGCAAGGACAATGTCCTGGCGGACGCCCTCAGCAGAGAACAGTCCCTATCCCACGAATGGGAGTTAGACGAGAGTGCATTGAACCACATCTTCACGAAGTGGGGGACACCACAGATAGACCTCTTCGCCACCAGGGAGAACGCCAGATGCCCAAGCTTCGCAAGCAGGCTTCCCCAACCAGGAACTCTAGGGAATGCATTTTCAATAGCTTGGCAGAACGTGTTTGCTTACGCCTTTCCGCCATTCCCACTGATACCCAGAGTAATCAGGAAAATGAAATCGGAGCCCTGCACTCTAATCCTCATCGCCCCATCCTGGCCGAGGCAGCACTGGTACACGGAGCTCCACCGTCTATCCGTCCACCCACCTCTTCGTCTTCACAGTCACCCAACCCTGCTCACGATGTCTCACGGGCAGGTTCTCCACCCGAACCTGGGCCCTCTGAAATTGTCAGCCTGGCTCCTGACTACCGTGAGTTCAGCCATCTAAACATCCCACAAGAGTGCAAAGATGTCCTGTCCAACGCCAGAGCTAACAGCACAAAAAAGACCTATACTCTCAAGTGGAAACGCTTCTGCATCTGGTGTGAAAAGGAGGGTCTACACCCCTTCCGGGTCACTCCCCAACAACTCCTGCCATACCTTCTACACCTGGCGCACTCAGGCCTGGCCCATGCGTCCATCAAGGTCCACTTGGCAGCGATTTCTAGGTTCACTCGAACTTCTAGGGGCCCCTCTCTGTGGGCGGACAGACTCATTAAGCAATTTCTGAAAGGCCTCTTTAGGTCCTTCCCTAGACCAAAACCTGTCCCTCCAACGTGGCAGCTCAACATAGTTCTTCACCAGCTGATGAAACATCCCTTCGAACCTATCCACAAGTCTGACATAAAATTCCTGTCGTGGAAGACAGCCCTCCTACTTGCTCTGACCTCGGCCAGAAGAGTAGGCGAGCTACAGGCCCTTTCCGTCCAGGACCCATTCCTTCAATTCAAGGAGGACAGAGTCATCCTGCGTACCAACCCACGTTTCATACCCAAAGTCCCTTCGGACTTCCATCTTAATGAGCCGGTGGTTCTTAAATCATTCTTTCCGAACCCATCTACCCCGGCTGAGAGATCACTGCACTCTTTAGACCTTCAAAGATGCCTAAAATTCTATCTTGACAGAACAAGACAATTCAGGAAGTCATCCCAACTCTTTGTCGCATTCAGCAGGCCTAGGAAAGGCATGCCCTTAACTAAACAGAGCATATCACGATGGATCTCCTCAGCCATAACTCTCTGCCACGAGAAGGCAGGAAGACCTCTGGACTCACGGGCCAAAGCCCACTCCACCAGAGCCATGTCTACGTCTGCGGCACTATTTGCTGGAGTGCCACTCCTAGACATATGTAGAGCGGCGACCTGGAAGTCCCCGCATACCTTCACCAGGCACTACTGCTTGGACGCTGAGCTGACGAAAGACGCAGCAGTGGGCAGAGCAGTGCTTCGCCATCTATTCCAGTGAGGTGAGCCCTCCTACTTCCCACCATCCTTGACTGGTATGCACATTTCTTTGTTACTAGATTCTGCATGACATTGTATGCTGTTGTTTTTTTCCTACAGTCACAAATGTTCATTTCTTGCAGTAATATACTGTCTGTATCTTCACAGAATGTGCATATTGTATTGCTTGCTACTCTGATTCAGGCATGTGAATCTATGAAAGACACCCAAATACTGGATAAGAAATGCGTTACTTACCTGTAACTGCAGTTATCCAGTATTAGTGTCTTTCATAGATTCACATGCACCCTCCCGCCTCCCCTGGAAGGACTCACCTCTCTCTACAGGTTTACACCTATCCAACTTGGTGCGTACGAAAATCTGAGAGACTGAGGCTCCTCACAGGAAGGTTCTAGAGGGAGGTAGTAGCTGATTGGTTGTTCCTTTTGTTTTGGTCCTTTTTTACAAAAGGACGCAGATAGGCTACCAAGGTGGGACCCTGGAGCCTACTCTATTTGGTCCTTCCTGCATAAGGACCTAGATAGGTTACTAAGGTTAGACCCTTAGACCTATTCTCTTTATGTATGTCTTAGGACATTACTTTTTTATGTACCGGAGGCTCCCGTCTCGACGACGGGGAATGATTCAGGCATGTGAATCTATGAAAGACACTAATACTGGATAACTGCAGTTACAGGTAAGTAACGCATTTCTATTTAGGTTTCGCCTAGTGAAGGCTGCGCTTGCTCTCGCTGGGAGAAAACTGATTTTTTCAGAGTGGGACTTGAACCAGCCCCTCTTCTCCATTGGCTGGCTTCCTAGAACAGGGTTGTCCGTCAATTTAGGACGGGATTGAGGGGTGTGTTTTTTAGTTTCTTTCTGTCTTCTTTCTATCCTCTTCCCATTGGCTGGAATTTTACATTCCAGCTAATGGGAAGAGGAGAGAACGAAAACACGCCCCCCAATCACAAAAATGGCATTGGTTTCTCCGAGGTATTTCAGCCTCGCCTCGGAGAAACGTGGTGGTGTTCCACTGCCCTCCTGACTGCTTTCTTTTTCTTATTCCTAAGAGGAAATTTAGGGGCATACTCAGCTATGTTACTCAAATTGGATTGTTGGAAGCAAACAAAGACTACACTCTTCAATACATTACTTTTTGTAATAGAAAGACGAGCGAGGAAAACAGAACGCTAGGTGACCACCCTTGAGTATACAAACTTTATCAGCCAGGATCAATGCGGCTGGAACTAAGAGCACTAATTCCAATTTAACAGATTCATTACGTATGGCCATACAAACACACATCAATTTCCTACTGAAGGCGTGAACAAAAGGAAAAACGGACTATACGAAGTGCTGTGAGTGAATAAATTTGCAATGTGCCTGCAAACACGTACATACAGCAAGTATTTCTACTCTAGAGGTATGTCTGGATGAGAGTACTGTGTACTAGTAGTGATTAAAAACGGCGGCCATCATGGAGCGGATTGTTTTCTGTGCAAGAGAAATAGACGTGCCCAGCTCAAGTAATTACATGCAAAAACAACAAAAGGTTCAAGCAGCATGTCCGAATTAAAGGTATTTTCATTTGAAGAACATTGCCATTAACGTGAAAAAAAGATGAATTATCCACTCAAAAATAAACATTATATACTAAAAATGAATAGTTTCTTTAAAAAATGCACGTTTCGAAGGAAAAAGCGACTGCAAACAATATAAATGTTTGAAAGCGAAGCGTTCGACTGCCATTCGAAGATGGACGCCAGGCTAGCGAACACTGAAGGGGTGGGACTCCCTGGCCATGCTGACGGGTTACAAAGTTCTAGCACCGGTTTCTGTACAGCTGCTACCTTGCCGACACTGTCTGCTGTTGCTGGTTTCTTACCGTGTAGGGGCTCAACATGGCAGTGCCAGAACTGCACGCGCTGGAGAAATCATCTGAAAGAGACACGTTAGTGATAGATTCCTTACCTTAGAATATCCCCAGGCGCCAGACTGGATCCGGAAATTTTTGCGTAGCAGTACCCTTGCGCGTCGGTAGGCGTCGTCTGCGGCTCCGCGTCCGTTGTGGGCGCTGTGAATTCATCGGAGAACTTATACGCCGCCTCCGCGTGCTGACGTTAGTTCTTTTTTCCGCGCCAGCAAGCGCAGATCTGGAAAAAGCAGTAACTCTTAGTCAATTTTTGCCTAACTTTTTGGATCATTTTTGATTCATTGCTCAAAGTCTTACGACTCCGATCGGTGCCATAGGGATGCCTGGATTCAAGCACTGCGAGGATTGCGACCGCACAATGTCGGTCACGGTGTAGGAGAGTGAGGTCTGCAATCCTATGGTCACCCCCGATTTTTGCTTTTTGCTTCGCTGGTTTACGACTTTCCCTGGCTGTGGGCCTGCTAATCAGACCCACAGCCTAGCTGTCTCTCTCTAAATTGACAACCATGTACCTTAGGTGCATATCTAATTGGATACTGAGTCACCTTATCAGTCCCTGTACAGTGTACCTTGGGTACCCAGGGCATAGGTGCGCTCGGGGCCTACCAGGGGCTGCAGCATGTATAATGCCACCCTTGGCTGGCCATCCAAATCTGACACAACTGGCTGATCAATCAGATGGGGCAAGGTGGTGTAATCACCCTTTGCTTTAGATATAGTATCCCTATATCTAACCCTAAAATGGACACATATCCTCCTATCAGTCACTCCTATGGCGGGCCTTATCAATCCTGAAGGCAGAGTGCTTGGAATTATGTGAGATGGTGCTCTAGCATGAATAGAGCCTGTCTGCAGCTTTCGGAACCAAGTCCTTTAGCTGTTTCCATGATAACGCTATACCATATACTCTTAAGTGCATTATGATCCTCGCGGTTATTGCTAACTTTGGTATAGCATTATCAAAACATGTCGAGTAAGGTGTCATATAAATTGGAATACTACCCCCTCGCCAATTCTGGTGACGGGGGTAGCATTCCACCCTTCTAGAGGGACACGACATGTATGTAACTGTGAACCCCGGTTAAAGTTAACTCGAGCCTCAGCATCACAAAATGGATGCTGCCACCACAGACACAAGTCTGACCTCCTGCTGCTGGGAGTCCTTCCAGCAAGGGAGGCTTGGACAAAGGGTTTCCTGCCTTGGGAGGTGCTAGCACCACCCCAGACAGGATTTTGTGTATTAGGTAGGACAGGGCTGAAAGGAATGAGACATGCCTGGAGTACACAAGGTGTCCCTATGCATACACTGGTCTAAACCAGTTCCTGGGGCTCTCCAGCCCCAGCTCTGGCGCAAGACCTGACAAAGGATAGGGGGTGTAACCACCCCCCTTCCTGGTCCCACCCAGAGGAGGGACCTAGTCGTAGTACAACCCCCTTTAGCTGAATAAAGGTGGGAGTTGGTCCCATTTCAAATTAGATTATCCTGAACAACTTTACAAGAAGAAACTCTGGACTTCGACCTTCTGCTCCACAGAAGTCTGAAGAAATCGCCCTTGTGGGCAAGGAGTGTCCACCCTGCACAAGCAGGCACCATCAGCGTCCAGCGGCTTCCCTTTGTCGTCTTCCCTCGAGGATCCAGACTTCAGAGCCCGACGAGACCCGGATTCCCAGACCTCTTCGACCTCTACCTACATCTGCAGCACAGCTGAGATCCGTGGGTGCGACGAGACACGTGGGACCGGCCATCTTGAAAAAAGCAGCACTTCGCTCCAGCACGACTTCGGAGGTAACCTCGTCCAAGTGCTTTGGGGACTGAGAAGCCCCGACCCCGAGCAGCTCCTGCACCGAAGACCAGCCCTCCAGCATCCACGAGATCTGCGTGGGGTCCTTCTGCCTGTTTGCTGCTCGACGCGTTGTCTGGTCACTTGCCGCCTGGCTAGTGACCTCCTAGACGACGAACCTTGAAATCTTCACTGCTGGTCTGGTTGCTCCAGACTGGCCCTTGCTCCCTTCCAAAAGAGGAGCACCCCGGACCCTCCTGGTCCACTCCAGACGCCGTTTCCATTCACCGCGTGGGTTGCCTTTGCCAAGGCCTGTTGGCTCCAAATCCGAAGCCGACAGCGAGAGCCTGCGTGGGACAGCTCGTGCCTCCATCCTGGTCGTCGAAGACACCACCTGGTCCACGTGGCTGCAGAGACAAGCGTCCACCCTCATCTGATCGCGACGACGACATCTGGTTCCACTCCTGGTTCCACTCCAGTCACTGGCTAGTGACTTTGAACATTGTCCCCTCTGCTTTCAGGTTCTCCTCTTCACTGATCCACCCTTGGATCACACTGGATATCTTCCTCCTGATCGCCTGCAGCATCTTTTCTTCCAGGCTCCATAGACTTCAACGCCGGAACCCGACACGACTTCGCACCTATGCACCCGCAGCCTGTGGGTGAGGTAACACGAGCATTTTGGTGCTCAAGAGTAGATTGACTCTCCTAGTGTCCAGTTCCACAGTCGTTTTAGTCCTACATAGTCAGGATTGTCCGTACTCACATTTTTCTTGAACTGTACTCTCCACACGCGTTCCGTGGGCCTCCTATTACCTACCTAGAGTTAGTGTAGCGTGGTCCCAGCGATTCTACAGCATCTGGACAGCTCGATTCCTTTTATCGACTTTCACATTCCACTTACTTAGTATATGGTTTGTCGTGCCCCTAGGGCACCATTGTAATTTGTGCAACTTAAACATATTTTTTCTAAGAGATTGTCATGTGCTTAGCCCTCTGATCTCATAAAGAGTTCAGAGGTGTATGTTAGTTAATAAATATATTGTTTATTTTCATAACAACCTGTGTGGTGTCCTTTCACTTCGTATTCAAGGGGTTATATGTGGTAAAACAGCTGGCTTCACATGCCAAAAGAGTTTAGCCTAAGACTGCCTTGTCCATGCTACCATTAGGATAGCTGGTCTATAAGGTCGACTTTACAACCAATCACCATAAGGGTTGTTTGGACTGATACAAGGTGATCACTAGAACTAGTGAGCATCATATATCAGGCCAACTTCTCACAATGGTGTGCAGCGGTTGGGATTTGAGCTTGCTGTTGTTTTTACCAAATATAATCTTGAGATATCATTTGAAAGATCACATAAGGTACCATAGGTACATATAACTAGCTTAGAAATACTCTGAGTTCTACTGAACCAGCTGTTGTAGTAGAAAGGGAGTAGCACACCCTGACCACAACTCTTAGCGAGGGATCAGTAGGAAAACCCATAGGGTAGGTAAGTGCACCACTTACACCTCACTAGAAAAGCATGTCTATCACAGGAGAGAACACAGTGGCTCCCCTTGGTGATATTGACCTTCCACAGGTCATGTCAAGATATGCAGCCCTTAGCTTCCAGGAGATGAGACAATTGTGTACCTCTAGGAAGCTAAAACAGGGTTCAAACCCTTCTCTTCCTTTTCTGATAGGTCTCTTAGAGACATTTGATGCCAGAAGGGCTTCTAATCCAAGCCCATCTGACCCTACAGAGGGAAACATACCCCCAGTAGAGGAGGACTCTAATCTCCCTGAAACTGAAGAAGTGGAGGAGAATGGAGACTCATCTGACGGAGAGGTAGACAATGGTCAAGAGGGAGTCAGCAGACTTACCAGGGCCAACTTAAGCAGGCATGAGAATGGAACTGGGGGAGCCCCAGGCCCATCCTCAGGCAGGCTTAACCTTGGGAATAGACGGATTAGGTCTCACTCCAGAGGCTCTAACAGATCTATTCACACCCATGTCTCTCAGGCATCTTCTCAGAGAGGGATGACATCCCCTCAGAGAAGAGAGCATGAAGCTAAGATGAGGTGAGTCAATCTGAAGATTGAGAGGAAAGAACTTGCCCTTGCCAAAGAAAGACTTGCCTTTGCCAGAGAGCAGAAATTGAGTGGGGCAGACCCCAATGGTGGCAGCATTATCCCTAGAGATAAAGACAGGAGTTTTAATACTATACACCTGAGTAAAATAGTGCCCCCCTTTAAAGTAGGGGATGACATCCACTAATGGATGACTGCTCTGGAGAGGGCCTGCACTGTCCAGTGCATCCCCCAGAGTCAGTGGGCAGCTATATTGTGGCTCTCCTTTGAAGGTAAAGGTAGAGATAAGCTCCTCGCTACTAGAGCTGGGGATGCTAACAATTACCAAGTACTTAAGAATACACTGATTGATGGGTTTGGCCTAACAACTGAGCAGTACAGGTTGCTGTTCAGAGACACCCAGAAAATTCAGTCTCAGGATTGGGCTGACTTTGTTGATTGTGCCACTAAGGCTTTTGAAGGCTAGTTACTGGGAAGTAAAGGTACTGATTACACAGGATTGTATAATCTAATTATGAGAGAGCAAATCTTAAATAATTGTCAGAATCAGTTGTTGCATCAGCACCTTATTAACTCAGATCTGACCTCTCCCCAAGAATTGGGAAAGAAGGCAGACAGATGGGTGGACAAGGGTCAAGCAGCA
This sequence comes from Lissotriton vulgaris, assembly GCF_964263255.1. NCBI lineage: Eukaryota > Metazoa > Chordata > Amphibia > Caudata > Salamandridae > Lissotriton > Lissotriton vulgaris. The sequence continues at coordinate 771,395,161 of NC_141700.1, read as the reverse complement.
GAACCAGAACCAGGGTGGTGGCCAGAAGAAAACAGACCAGAAGGGTAATGAGAATAAGCAAAATGACCAGAAGTCTTCAACAGGGCCCCAACAATCTAAGGAGGGTGGGTCCCAGAATTCCCAAAAGAAGAAGAATGATGGTCAGAGGAAACCATGGTGCCAATACTGTAAAAGTAAAACTCACTGGTTTAGTGAGTGCACCAAGAAAGGCCCAGCTCCTACCACTACTGCCCCTAAGGCACCTGCACCCCCTAGTACAGTTAGTAGTGGTAGTGCTCCTCCCAAGGCTATAGTGGGGTTAACCCTGGGAACTGAAGTGGGTTCTGACTTAGTCAGGATACCTACTCAGGCTGTTCTTGTTTGTACTGGGGACATGGATATGACCCCTAAAATAAGTCCCAGTACTCTGGGCAAGTACAGGCAAACCCATTTGATCAATGGAAAAATGGCTCAGGCCTACAGGGACACCTGTGCCAGTGTCACTATGGTGTCACCAGCATTTGTGGACCCTGAACAGGTAATACTAGGTTCAGACTACCTAGTGACCAATGCTAGCAATGTCACTACCAACCATAGTATGGCACTTGTTAATTTCTCCTGGGGAGGGGTAACTGGCCTCAAAAGGGTTGTAGTTAGTTTAGACCTCCCAGTGGACTGTCTATTGGGCAATGATTTGGAATCCTCCTTATGGTCAGATGTGGAGTATAGGACTCATGTGGAAATGTTAGGTTTGTCAGCACATGCCCTTGCTGTGACTAGGTCACAGGCCAAGAAATGCCCAGCTGAACAAGTGCTGGATCCTGGAACAATGGACCAGACACTTCCCAAGAGAAAGAGCAGTAGGGTTAAGGCATTGCCTTCCCCCCTGCCTCAAAGTGAGGATCAGCCCTCTCAGGAGGCTGACCCAAAGACCCCAGAAGGAACTGTCCTAGAAGAGCTTGAGCCTGAACAGGTTGAGTTTCTTGGGACAGGGGGACCTTCCAGGGTAGACTTGAGGCAGGCACAGTTAGACTGTTCCTCTCTTGAACCCCTCAGACAGCAGGCTGCTGCTGAGACTGCAGGGAATGCTACAGGTACCCACAAGGTGTACTGGGATGATGTACTCCTATACTCTGAGGCAAGAGACCCCAAGCCTGGTGCTACCAGGAGGCTGGTTATCCCCTTGTCTCTGAGAGGTTTCCTTCTTACCTTAGCCCATGAGATTCCCCTTGCAGGTCACTTAGGCCAGAACAAGACTTGGGACAGGCTTGTCCCTCACTTTCACTGGCCTCATATGTCTGAAGACACAAAAGAGTTTTGTCGCTCATGTGTTACCTGCCAAGCCAGTGGCAAATCAGGTGGCACCACAAAGGCCCCCCTTATACCACTACCTGTGGCGGGGGTGCCCTTTGAAAGAGTGGGGATTGACATTGTTGGACCAATGGACCCCCAACAGCATCTGGGCACAGATTTATACTGGTGGTAGTGGATCATGCCACCAGGTACCCAGAAGCTATTCCCCTTAGGACCACTACAGCTCCTGATGTGGCCAGGGCCCTAGTTGGAGTTTTCTCCAGAGTAGGGTTTCCAAAGGAGGTTGTCTCTGACAGAGGTGCAAACTTTGTCAGGATACTTGACTGCAATGTGGAAGGAGTGTGGTGTCAATTACAAATTCACCACCCCCTAGCACCCACAGTGCAATGGGCTTGTGGAGAGATTCAACAAGACCCTAAAAGGGATGATAAAAGGGTTACCAAAAAGCTTAGGCGAAGATGGGACATCCTTTTACCCTGCCTTCTGTTTGCTTACAGAGAGGTCCCACAGAAGGGGGTTGGCTACAGCCCTTTTGAGCTTCTATTTGGGCATCCTGTAAGAGGACCCCTGTGTCTTGTGAAGGAAGGATGGGAGTTACCTCTCAAAAAGCCTAAGCAAGACATAGTGGACTATGTACTTGGTCTCCGCTCCAGGATGGCAGAGTACATGGAGAAGGCATCTAAAAACCTTGGGGCCAGCCAAGAACTGCAAAAAGCTTGGCATGACCAAAAGGCTGTCCTTACTGTTTACCAGCCTGGACAGAAGGTGTGGGTGTTGGAGCCAGTGGCCCCAGCAGCTCTCCAAGACAAATGGTCTGGACCCCATACTGTCATTGAACAAAAGGGAGAGGTCACCTATCTGGTAGACCTTGGAACTCCCAGGAGCCCTCACAGAGTACTTCATGTGAACAGGCTCAAAGCATTTGTCGACAGGGAAGACATGGGCTTGCTCATGGCTACAGATGATGGACAGGAGGAAGAGAGTGACCCTCTCCCAGAGCTGCTCACTCAGAACCCTGATGATGGGTCAGTAGATGGTGTAGTCTTTTCTGACAACCTCTCTGAACATCAGCAAAAGGATTGCAAATAAGTTCTTCAATCCTTTAGACAAATGTTCTCTCAGACACCAAGTCAAAGTGGTGCACCCATGAGGTGGACACTGGTGACAGTCTGCCTATAAAGAGTAAAATCTACAGGCAACCTGACCACGTCAGGGACTGCATAAAGCAAGAAGTACAAAAGATGTTGGAATTGGGAGTCATTGAACCCTCAGAGAGCCCTTGGGCTAGTCCTGTAGTTCTAGTGCCTAAACCTCACACCCAGGATGGTAAAAGAGAGATGAGGTTTGTGTAGACTACAGGGGTCTCAATGCTGCCACTAAGACAGATGCCCATCCAATACCAAGAGCAGATGAACTCTTAGATAAATTGGCTTCTGCCAAATTCTTGGGTACAATTGACTTGACAGCTGGTTATTGGCAAATCAGGTTAGCTGAGGAAGCCAAAACAGCATTTTCTACCCCAGGAGGTCATTACCAATTTGTGGTGATGCCCTTTGGTTTGAAAAATGCACCTGCCACTTTTCAAAGGTTGGTGAACCAAGTTCTCACTGGGCTGGATGACTTCTGTGCAGCACATCTAGATGATATTGCTGTCTTTAGCTCCACCTGGGAGGATCACCTGAGGAAAGTTTTGGAGGCCCTGCAAAAGGCAGGCCTCACTATCAAGGCTACTAAGTGCCAGATAGGGCAGAGTCAGGTTGTGTACCTGGGCCACCTTGTAGGAGGGAGGCCAGGTTCAACCATTGGAGAGCAAAATACAGGCCGTAAAGGACTGGGCTCCTCCAACCACCCACGCACAGGTCAGAGCTTTCTTGGGCCTGTCTGGTTACTACAGGAAATTTGTCAAAAATAATGGGACAATTGTGACCCCTCTTAATGACCTGACAAGGAAGAAAATGCCAAAGAAAGTTCAGTGGACAGTTAGCTGTCAAAAGGCATTTGATGACCTAAAGCAGGCCATGTGCACTGCACCTATTCTCAAGAGTCCAGACTACTCCAAACCTTTCATTGTCCAAACAGATGCTTCTGAGTTGGATGTGGGAGCTGTTCTATCTCAACTGAATATTGATGGTCATGACTAGCCCATTGCTTTTATAAGTAGAAGGCTGACCCCTAGAGAGAAACGTTGGTCAGCTATTGAGAGGGAGGCTTTTGCTGTGGTTTGGGCCCTGAAGAAGTTGAGGCCATACTTGTTTGGAACTCACTTCAAGATTCAGACCGACCATAATCCCCTCTTATGGCTAAATCAAATAAAGGGTGAAAACCCCAAACTTCTTAGGTGGTCCATTTCCCTACAGGGGATGGACTTTACAGAGGAGCACAGACCAGGGACTGACCATGGCAATGCAGATGGTCTCTCCAGGTATTTCCACTTCGAACAGGAAGACTCACCTGGTCAAGGTTAGTTTAATGTCCCTAAGTTTGGGGGGTGGGGTTATGTAGGAGAGTGGGGTCTGCAATCCTATGGTCACCCCCGATTTTTGCTTTTTGCTTCACTGGTTTACGACTTTTCCTGGCTGTGGGCCTGATAATCAGACCCACAGCCTAGCTGTCTCTCTCTAAATTGACAACCATGTACCTTAGGCGCTTATCTAATTGGATACTGAGTCACCTTATCAGTCCCTGTACAGTGTACCTTAGGTACCCGGGTGCACTCGGGGCCTACCAGGGGCTGCAGCATGTATTATGCCACCCCTGGCTGGCCATCCGAATCTGACACAACTGGCTGATCAATCAGATGGGGCAAGGTGGTGTAATCACCCTTTGCTTTAGATATAGTATCCCTATATCTAACCCTAAAATGGACACATATCCTCCTCTCAGTCACTCCTATGGCAGGCCTTATCAATCCTGAAGGCAGAGTGCTTGGAATTATGTGAGAAGGTGCTCTAGCATGAGCTGAGCCTGTCTGCAGCTTTCGAAACCAAGTCCTTTAGCTGTTTCCATGATAACGCTATACCATATACTCTTAAGTGCATTATAATCCTCGCGTTATTGCTAACTTAGGTATAGCATTATCAAAAAATGTCGAGTAAGGTGTCATACAAATTGGAATACTACACCCTCGCCAATTCTGGCGACGGGGGTAGCATTCCACCTTTGTAGAGGGACACGACATGTATGTAACTGTGAACTCCGGATAAAGTTAACTCGAGCCTCAGCATCACAAAATGAATGCTGCCACCTCAGACACAAGTCTGACCTCCTGCTGCTGGGAGTCCTTCCAGCGAGGGAGGCTTGGACAAAGGGTTTCCTGCCTTGGGAGGTGCTAGCACCACCCCAGACAGGATTTTGTGTATTAGGTAGGACAGGGCTGAAAGGAATGAGACATGCCTGGGGCACATAAGGTGTCCCTGTGCATACACTGGTCTAAACCAGTTCCTGGGGCTCTCCAGCCCCAGCTCTGGCGCAAGACCGGACAAAGGATAGGGGGTGTAACCACCCCCCTTCCTGGTCCCACCCAGAGGAGGGACCTAGTCGTAGTACAGCCCCCTTTAGCCGGATAAAGGTAGGAGCTGGTCCCATTCCAAATTAGATTATCCTCAACAACTTTACAAGAAGAAACTCTGGACTTTGATGTTCTGCTCCACAGAAGACTGAAGAAATCTCCCTTGTGGGCAAGGAGTGTCCACCCTGCACAAGCAGGCACCATCAGTGTCCAGCGGCTTCCCTTTGTCGTCTTCCCTCGAGGATCCAGACTTCAGAGCCCGACAAGACCCCGGATTCTCAGACCTCTCCGACCTCTACCTACATCTGCAGCACAGCTGAGATCCGTGGGTGCAACGAGACACGTGGGACCGGTCATCTTGAAAGAAGCAGCACTTCGCTCCAGCGCGACTTCGGAGGTAACCTCGTCCAAGTGCTTTGGGGACTGAGAAGCCCCGACCCCGAGCAGCTCCTGCACCGAAGACCAGCCCTCCAGCATCCACGAGATCTGCGTGGGGCCCTTCTGCCTGGTTGCTGCTCGACGCTTTGTCTGGTCACTTGCCGGCTGGCTAGTGACCTCCTAGACGACTAACCTTGAAATCTTCACTGCTGGTCTGGTTGCTCTAGACTGGCCCTTGCTCCCTTCCAAAAGAGGAGCACCCCGGACCCTCCTGGTCCATTCCAGACGCCGTTTCCACTCACCACGTGGGTTGCCTTTGCCAAGGCCTGCCAAGCCGACACCGCAGGCAGTGAGAGCCTGTGTGGGACAGCTCGTGCCTCTATCCTGGTCGTCGAAGACACCACCTGGTCCACGTGGCTGCAGAGACCAGCGTCCACCCTCACCTGATTGCGACGACGACATCTGGTTCCACTCCAGTCACTGGCTAGTGACTTTGAACATTGTCCCCTCTGCTTTCAGGTTCTCCTCTTCACTGATCCACCCTTGGATCACACTGGATATCTTCCTCCTGATCTCCTGCAGCATCTTTTCTTCCAGGCTCCATAGACTTCAACGCCGGAACCTGACACGACTTCGCACCTATGCACCCGCAACCTGTGGGTGAGGTAACACGAGCATTTTGGTGCTCAAGAGTAGATTGACTCTCCTAGTGTCCAGTTCCACAGTCGTTTTAGTCCTACATAGTCAGGATTGTCCGTACTCACATTTTTCTTGAACTGTACTCTCCACACGCGTTCCGTGGGCCTCCTATTACCTACCTAGAGTTAGTGTAGCGTGGTCCCAGCGATTCTACAGCATCTGGACAGCTCGATTCCTTTTATCGACTTTCACATTCCACTAACTTAGTATATGGTTTGTCGTGCCCCTAGGGCACCATTGTAATTTGTGCAACTTAAACGTATTTTTCCTAAGAAATTGTCATGTGCTTAGCCCTCTGATCCCATAAAGAGTTCAGAGGTGTATGTTAGTTAATAAATATACTGTTTATTTTCATAACATGGAAGAGTATGAGAGGTACCCCTTAAACAAGGTCAAGGGAAATAGGGTCAACCAACCAATGTACAAAGAAATAATTCCCTTGAACAGAACTAGATAAACAAGGCACAAAGGTCAAAAGAACAATAAAAAGATTCGCTTATGTAAAAAAGAATTCTTAACAATTTATTGAAAATACAAATGTTAAAAAAGTGGACATACAAGAACCACTATGGCAGAATTTAAAAAACAATAAAACTGTTTAACATTCAATATTGACCAGCAAGATTGAAACATAAAGACAGAACACAGTGAGACATGAAACTTATACAGTACTAAATGTATATTCCAACTCTATTTCCAACACCTATGTTGTGCACACCACAGAATCGCATATCAACAAAGGTGTGAGAGTCATGAATTATACTGCGATGGTGCGTCATCATTGAATGTTAAACATTTTTATTGTTTTTTAAATTCTGCCATAGTGGTTCTTGTATTTTCATAACTACCTGTGTGGTGTCCTTTCACTTGGTATTCAAGGGGTTATATGTGGTAAAACAGCAGGCTTCACATGCCAAAAGAGTTTAGCCTAAGACTGCTTTGTCCATGCTACCATTAGGATAGCTGGTCTATAAGGTTGACTTTACAACCAATCACTGTGAGAAGTTGGCCCGATATGCAACGTTCGCTATTCTAGCGACCGCTATGTATCGTTCCAACGACCCTTATGGTGTTTGGTTGTAAGTCAACCTATAGACCAGCTATCCTAGTAGCGTGGATACGAGCAGTCTAAGGCTAAAGACTCGAGAGGGCGTGTTAAGCCAGCTGTTTACCACACATGTACCCCTTGAATACCCAGTGAAAGGACACCACACAAGTGTTATGAAAATAAACAGGATATTTATTAAGAATCACAACAGCCCTGTACTCTTTATGAGGACAGGGTACTAAGCACAAACCAAATCTCTTTAGCAAATACTTCAAGTGCACAGTTTAAAACAAGTGTCCGGGGACACGGAAAGGTTAAGGTCTCGGGCGGACCCGATAAGGCAAGTCGGAAGCGAGGGACTCGGGACCCTAGAGTAAGGAGGCTATGCAGGCACCGAAATGCCGAGTTACCTAGCCACGAGGGCTGCGGCTGCACAAGTCTTACAGGCGTCGGGGTCTTCGCTGACGAGCCAGGAGCCGGAAGAAAGGAGTTGCTGGCCGGCGACCAGTGCTGAATAGTTCGTAGAGATCCAAGCCTGGATCGGAGATTGATGAAACCTGAAAGCAGAGGGGACCAAGTTCGTACTACTAGCCAGTAGTCAGAGGGTACCAGGAAGGCACCGGTTGGCCGTCACCTCGACTAGGTGAGTGGGCGACGCTAGGCTCTGCAGTCTCACGGACCAGGAGGCGTTGTCGGCGACCACGGTGGAGGTGCGAGCTGTCCCACGAAGGATGATGCTGTCGGCGTCGCTGGGCCCAGGATGGGGCAACAAGCCTTGGCAGATCTCAGGGCCACGGGGTGGGCCTAAGATGGCGTCTTGAGTGGACCAGGAGGGTCCGGGGTGCTTCTCGCAAAGATGGAAGCAAGGGCCAGTCTGGAGCAACCAGACCAGCAGTGATGATTCTCGGATGTCGTCACAGAAGGGCACAAGCCAGCGGCGAGTGACCAGACAACGTGCTGAGCAGCGAGCAGAAGGGCCCCACGCAGATCGTGGAGATGCTGGGAGACTGCACTTCGGTGCTAGAGCGGCTCAGGGTCGGGGCTTCTCGGACCCCAGAGCACTCACCAGAGAGTTACCTCGAAGGTCGTGCTGGTTTTTAAGAGCGTGCAGGTTCTGATGATGGCCGGTCCCGCGAGGTCTCGTCGCACCCACAGATCACAGCTGAGCTGATGACGTGGGTAGAGGTCAGAGGTGCCAGGGAAGCCGGTTCTCGTCGAGCTGGGCCGTCGGATCCTTGAGGAAGGACTTGCAGCAAACCGCAGAGTTCTTAGATGGTGCCTGCTGATGCAGGGTGACTACTCCTTAGCCACAAGGGAGAAATCTTGAGAAGAGTCTTGAGTGTCCTTTCGTAGAAAGTAGTTCTTGATTCAAAGATGATCTAATTTGGAAGGGTCCCCGCTCCGGTCTTTATCCTAAAGAAAGGGGTGGGTACATGACTAGGTCCTGCCCTAAGGGTGGGACCAGGAAGGGGGGTAGTTACGCCCCTCTCCCCTGCCGGGCTTTCCCCAGGCCAGGGCTGTCGCCCCTGGAACTGGTTCTAACCGGCAGATGCGTAGTGAGCACCGGGGTGCCACTCCGCAGTCACCTTCTCGCCAAAGCCCTACCTACCCAGAATACACAAACCCTGTCTGGGACGGTGCGAACAGCGCCCTCGACAGGAAACCCTTTGTCCAAGCGCTCCTCGCTGGAAGGACTCCCAGCAGCAGGAGGTCAGACTTGTGTCTGTGGTGGCAGCATCCATTTTGTGGAGCTGAGGCTTCAGTTAACTTTAACCGGGGTTCACAGTTACGTACATGTCGTGTCCCTCTAGAAGGGTGGAATGTTAACCTCGTCGCCAGGGTTGGTGAGAGGGCAGCATCCCGATTCGTATGACACCTTACTCGACATGTCTTGATAACGCGACACCGAAGTTACCGATATGGTACGCGTTATCATGGAACAGCTATTGGGTCTTGATTCCGCAAGCTGCAACCGGGCTCGGCTCGGGCCTGAACCTAGCTCAGACGAGCCCACGCACTCTGCCTTCAGGATTGTTAAGGCCTGCCATAGGAGTGACTGATAGGAACTCGGGTGTCCATTGTATGGTTAGATATAGAGCTACTATACCTAAAGCGAAGGGTGGTTACACGTCTTCGCCCCAGCTGTCGTGCAGCCAGTTGTGTCAAATTTAGGAGGCCAGCCAGGGGTGGCATAATACATGCTGCAGCCCCTGGCGGCCCTGGGTACACCTATGCCCTGCGTTACGGGGTCTGATAAGGTGGTCCAGTACCAATTGGTAAATGCACCTAGGGTACATATCGTAATTTAGAAAGAGAACAGCCAGGCTGTGGGTCTGATTAGCAGGCCCACAGCCAGAGAAAGTCGTAAACCAGTGAAACAAAAGCAAAAAATCTGGGTGATCATAGGATTGCAGACCCTACTCTCCTACATGACCCCCCCCCAAACGTCGGAACAATAAGCTAACCTTGACCAGGTGAGTCTTCTTGTTCTAAGTGGAAATATCTGGAGAGCCCATCGGCATTGCCATGATCAGTACCAGGTCTATGTTCCACTGTAAAGTCCATCCCCTGTAGGGAAATGGACCACCTAAGCAGTTTGGGGTTTTCACCCTTCATCTGATTTAGCCACAAGAGGGGCTTATGGTCGGTCTGAATCTTGAAGTGAGTGCCAAACAAGTATGGCCTCAGCTTCTTCAGGGCCCAAACCACAGCAAAGGCCTCCCTCTCAATAGCTGACCAATTCTTCTCTCTAGGGGTCAGCCTTCTACTTATAAAAGCAATGGGCTGGTCTTGACCATCAAAATTCAGTTGAGAAAGAACAGCTCCCACACCCAACTCAGAAGCATCTGTTTGGACAATGAATGGTTTGGAGTAGTCCGGACTCTTGAGGATAGGCGCCGTGCACATGGCCTGCTTTAGGTCATCGAATGCTTTTTGACAGCTCGCTGTCCACTGAACCTTTTTTGGCATTTTCTTACTTGTCAGTTCGTTTAATGGTGTCACAATGGAACCATAGTTCCTGACAAACTTCCGGTAGTATCCAGTCAGGCCCAAGAAAGCTCGAACCTGAGTCTGGGTGGTTGGAGGAGCCCAGTCCCTGATTGACTGTATCTTGCTCTCCAGTGGCTGAACCTGGCCTCCACCTACAAGGTGGCCCAGGTATACAACCTGTGTCTGCCCTATCTGGCACTTGGTGGCCTTGATAGTGAGGCCTGCTGCTTGCAGGGCCTCTAACGCTTTCCGCAGGTGGACCAGGTGATCCTCCCAGGTGGAGCTAAAGACAGCAATATCGTCAAGATACGCAGCGCAGAAGTCATCCAGCCCAGTAAGGACTTGATTCACCAACCTTTGGAAGGTGGCAGGTGCATTCTTCAGACCAAAGGGCATCACCACGAACTGATAATGCCCACCAGGGGTTGAAAATGCGGTTTTAGGCTTGGCGTCCTCAGCTAACCTGATTTGCCAATACCCAGCTGTTAGGTCAAACGTACTTAAGTAGTTGGCCGAGGCCAATCTATCGATAAGCTCGTCTGCCCTCGGTATTGGGTGGGCGTCAGTCTTAGTGACTGCATTGAGACCCCTGTAGTCTACGCAAAACCTCATCTCTCTCTTACCACCCTGGGTGTGAGGTTTCGGCACTAGAACTACGGGACTAGCCCAAGGGCTATCCGAGGGTTCAATGACTCCCAGCTCCAACATTTTCTGCACTTCACTCTTGATGCAGTCTCTAACGTGATCAGGCTGCCGGTAGATTTTACTCTTCACGGGCAAGCTGTCGCCAGTGTCAACCTCATGGGTGCACCAATCGGTCTGGCTGGGTGTTAGAGAAAACATATGTCTGAACGACTGAAGAACCTGTTTACAGTCGCTCTGTTGATGTTCGGAGAGGCTGCCACAAAAGACAACACCATCTACCGATCCATCGTCAGGATTCTGAGTGAGCAGGTCGGGGAGAGGGTCACTCTCCTCCTCCTGTCCCTCATCTAGGGCCATGAGCAAACTCATGTCCTTCCTGTCGACATATGCTTTTAGCCTGTTGACATGAAGCACCCTGTGGGGGCTCCGGGGAGTTCCCAGGTCGACCAGGTAGGTGACCTCTCCCTTTTTCTCCAGGATGGTGTAGGGCCCGGACCATTTGTCCTTGAGTGCTGCTGGGGCCACTGGCTCCAACACCCACACCTTCTGTCCTGGCTGGTAAACAGTCAAGACAGCCTTTTGGTCATGCCAAGCTTTTTGGAGTTCTTGGCTGGCCTTAAGGTTTTCAGATGCCTTTTCCATGTATTCAGCCATCCGCGAGCGGAGGCCAAGCACATAGTCCACTATGTTGGTTGCAGGTTTTTTGAGAGGTCTCTCCCATCCTTCCTTCACCAAACACAGGGGTCCCCTTACAGGATGCCCGTACAAAAGTTCAAAAGGGCTGTAGCCAACCCCCTTCTGTGGGACTTCTCTGTAGGCGAACAAGAGGCAGGGGATCAGGACGTCCCATCTACGCCGAAGCTTTTCCGGTAGTCCATGAATCATCCCTTTTAGGGTCCTGTTGAATCTCTCAACAAGCCCATTGCATTGTGGGTGATAGGGTGTAGTGAACTTGTAGTTAACACCACATTCCTTCCACATAGCAGTTAAGTAGCTCGACATAAAGTTTGCACCTCTGTCGGAGACGACCTCCTTAGGGAAGCCCACTCTGGAGAACACTCCAACTAGGGCTCTTGCCACAACAGGTGCTGTAGTGGTCCTAAGGGGAATAGCTTCAGGATACCTGGTGGCATGATCCACTACCACCAGTATAAACTTGTGCCCTGATGCTGTAGGTGGTTCCATGGGACCGACGATGTCGATCCCCACCCGTTCAAAGGGTACCCCCACCACAGGCATTGGTATAAGGGGGGCCTTTGTCGTGCCACCTGACTTACCACTGGCTTGGCACGTGACACAGGAGCGGCAAAACTCCTTGGTATCTTCGTTCATGTGTGGCCAGTGAAAGTGTGAGACAAGCCTGTCCCACGTTTTCGTCTGGCCCAAGTGACCTGCTAAGGGAATCTCGTGGGCCAAGGTAAGTAGGAAACCACGCTGAGACAAGGGTACAACCAGCCTCCTGGTCATGCCAGGCTTGGGGTCTCTTGACTCAGTGTACAGGAGTCCATCTTCCCAGTATACCTTGTGGGTACCTGTGGCGTTCCCAGCAGCCTCAGCAGCAGCCTGCTGTCTGAGGGGTTCAAGAGAAGGGCAGTCTAACTGGTCCTTCCCCAGGTCTTCCCTTGAGGGTCCCCCTGAACCCAAGAATTCAACTTGATCAAGTTCGAATTCCCTAGGCTCAGTTTCCCGCAATTCCTGTAGGTCAGCCTCCTCTGAGACTTGATCCTCGACCTGGGGCAAGGGGGAAGGCGCGGCCTTAACCCTACTGCTCCTTTTCTTGGGAGGTGTCTGGTCCGTTGTTCCAGGATCCAGCACCTGTTCAGTGGGGCACTTCCTGACCTGTGACCTAGTCACAGCGAACACATGTGCTGGCAAACCTAACATTTCCATGTGAGCCCGGTGCTCCACTTCTGACCATTGTGACGACTCCAAATCATTGCCCAACAAACAATCCACTGGGAGGTCTGGACTAACTACAACCTTCTTTTGGCCAGTTACCCCTCCCCAGGAGAAAGCTACAATTGCCATACTGTGATTGGTAGTGACATTGCTTGCATTGGTCACCAGGAATTCTGTACCTGGCATGATCTGTCCAGGGTCCACAAAGTTAGGCGTCACCATGGTGACGCTGGCACAAGTGTCCCTATAGGCCTGAGCCATCTTTCCATTTATGAAAGGCGTCTGTCGGTATTTGCCCAAAGAATTGGGGCTTACGTCAGGGGACACGTCCACGTCCCCTGTACTGACAAGGACAGCCTGAGTGAGTGTGCCAACTAAGTTGTCACGCCCCTCAGAACCCAGGGTTAACCCTACTAAACCCTTGGGAGGCGCACTACCACTGCTGACTGTACTAGGGGGCACAGGTGCCTTAGGGGCTGCAGTGGCAGGAGTCTGCCCTCCTCCTTTCTTGGTGCACTCACTAAACCAGTGAGATTTACTTTTACAGTACTGGCACCATCTTTTGGATTGGCCTTCTTTCTTCTTTTGGGGAGCCTGACCCCCACCCTCTTTGGGTTGTTGGGGACCTGTCGAAGACTTCTGGTCACTTTGTTCCCCTTTAGAATCTTTACCCTTCTGGTCTGCTTTCTTCTGACCACCTTGATTCTGGCCCTGGTTCTGTTTAACTCTTGTACGAACCCATCTGTCTGCCTTCTTTCCCAATTCTTGGGGAGAGGTCAGATCCGAGTCGACAAGATGCTGATGCAACAACTGGTTCTGACAATTGTTTAAAATTTGCTCTCTCATCATCAAATTATACAATCCTTCGTAATCAGTAACCTTACTGCCCAGTAACCAGCCCTCAAAAGCCTTAGTGGCACAATCGACAAAATCAGACCAATCTTGAGACTGCGTTTTCTGGGTATCCCTGAACAGCACCCTGTACTGCTCAGTGGTTAGGCCGAACCCTTCAACGAGTGTATTTTTCAAGATTTGGTAATTGTTAGCATCCTCCACCCTTGTGGTGAGGAGCTTGTCTCTTCCTTTCCCTTCAAAGGAGAGCCACAAGATAGCTGCCCACTGACTCTGGGGAACGCCCTGCACAGTGCAGGCCCTCTCCAAAGCAGTAATCCATTTGTGGATGTCGTCCCCTTGTTTAAAGGGGGGCACTATCTTACCAAGGTGTTTCGTATCGAAACTCTTTTCCCTATTACTAGGTACATTGCTGCCACCAGTGGGGACTACCCCACTTAACTGTTGCTCTCTTGCAAAGGCAAGCCTCTCTTTGGCCAGGGCAAGTTCTTCCCTTTCGATCCTTAGATTAGCTGCCCTTTCCTTCGCTTCGTACACTCTCCTCTGGGGGGACGTCATCCCTCTCTGAGACGAGTTGTGCGAGCCATTGGTTTGAAGGGATCTGCCAGAGCCTCTTGACAGAGATCTGGCTCGTCCATTCCCAATGTTAAGCTGACCTGATAGTGGCCCCAGGGGTCCCCCAGTACCGCTATCATGTATGCTTAAGTTGGACCTGCTTAGTCTGACGACTTCTACCTGTCCCTTATCTGCCTCATCCCCAGAGAGATCCTCATCCTCCTCCACATCTTCGTTCTCAGTTGCGAGGTGGATGAGGCCAGGATCGTCCCGGGTTCCCTCGAGGGGAGGCATGTCTCCTTCTGGATTAGAAGAGCTACGAAGTTTCTCAGCTCTTCTGGCATCATAAGTCTCCAAGAGACCAATCAGAAAGGACGTTGTGGGGTTAGACCCCTGCTGAATCTTCCTGGAGTGACACAGTCGTCTTAACTCCTTGAAGCTCAGCACAGTATATCCTGAAGGGATGACCTGTGGAGGGTCAACTGACACAAGGGGAGACCCAGAGTTTCCTCCTTTGTCCGACATACTGTTTCTAGTGTGGTGTAAGTGGTGCACTTACCTACACTACGTGTTTACCTACTGTTCCCTTGCTAAGAGTTGTAGCCAAGGTGTGCTAAGCCTTGAGGAGCTACAACAGCTGGTTCAGTAGAACTCAGAGTATTCTAAGCTTTTAGTTATATGTACTAACAGTACTTGTGCGATCTTTCAACAAGATATTCTTAGGATACGTGTGGTAAAACAACAGCAAGCTCAAATCCCAACCGCTGCTCACCAATGTGAGAAGTTGGCCCGATATGCAACGTTCGCTATTCTAGCGACCGCTATGTATCGTTCCAACGACCCTTATGGTGTTTGGTTGTAAGTCAACCTATAGACCAGCTATCCTAGTAGCGTGGATACGAGCAGTCTAAGGCTAAAGACTCGAGAGGGCGTGTTAAGCCAGCTGTTTACCACACATGTACCCCTTGAATACCCAGTGAAAGGACACCACACAAGTGTTATGAAAATAAACAGGATATTTATTAAGAATCACAACAGCCCTGTACTCTTTATGAGGACAGGGTACTAAGCACAAACCAAATCTCTTTAGCAAATACTTCAAGTGCACAGTTTAAAACAAGTGTCCGGGGACACGGAAAGGTTAAGGTCTCGGGCGGACCCGATAAGGCAAGTCGGAAGCGAGGGACTCGGGACCCTAGAGTAAGGAGGCTATGCAGGCACCGAAATGCCGAGTTACCTAGCCACGAGGGCTGCGGCTGCACAAGTCTTACAGGCGTCGGGGTCTTCGCTGACGAGCCAGGAGCCGGAAGAAAGGAGTTGCTGGCCGGCGACCAGTGCTGAATAGTTCGTAGAGATCCAAGCCTGGATCGGAGATTGATGAAACCTGAAAGCAGAGGGGACCAAGTTCGTACTACTAGCCAGTAGTCAGAGGGTACCAGGAAGGCACCGGTTGGCCGTCACCTCGACTAGGTGAGTGGGCGACGCTAGGCTCTGCAGTCTCACGGACCAGGAGGCGTTGTCGGCGACCACGGTGGAGGTGCGAGCTGTCCCACGAAGGATGATGCTGTCGGCGTCGCTGGGCCCAGGATGGGGCAACAAGCCTTGGCAGATCTCAGGGCCACGGGGTGGGCCTAAGATGGCGTCTTGAGTGGACCAGGAGGGTCCGGGGTGCTTCTCGCAAAGATGGAAGCAAGGGCCAGTCTGGAGCAACCAGACCAGCAGTGATGATTCTCGGATGTCGTCACAGAAGGGCACAAGCCAGCGGCGAGTGACCAGACAACGTGCTGAGCAGCGAGCAGAAGGGCCCCACGCAGATCGTGGAGATGCTGGGAGACTGCACTTCGGTGCTAGAGCGGCTCAGGGTCGGGGCTTCTCGGACCCCAGAGCACTCACCAGAGAGTTACCTCGAAGGTCGTGCTGGTTTTTAAGAGCGTGCAGGTTCTGATGATGGCCGGTCCCTCGAGGTCTCGTCGCACCCACAGATCACAGCTGAGCTGATGACGTGGGTAGAGGTCAGAGGTGCCAGGGAAGCCGGTTCTCGTCGAGCTGGGCCGTCGGATCCTTGAGGAAGGACTTGCAGCAAACCGCAGAGTTCTTAGATGGTGCCTGCTGATGCAGGGTGACTACTCCTTAGCCACAAGGGAGAAATCTTGAGAAGAGTCTTGAGTGTCCTTTCGTAGAAAGTAGTTCTTGATTCAAAGATGATCTAATTTGGAAGGGTCCCCGCTCCGGTCTTTATCCTAAAGAAAGGGGTGGGTACATGACTAGGTCCTGCCCTAAGGGTGGGACCAGGAAGGGGGGTAGTTACGCCCCTCTCCCCTGCCGGGCTTTCCCCAGGCCAGGGCTGTCGCCCCTGGAACTGGTTCTAACCTGCAGATGCGTAGTGAGCACCGGGGTGCCACTCCGCAGTCACCTTCTCGCCAAAGCCCTACCTACCCAGAATACACAAACCCTGTCTGGGACGGTGCGAACAGCGCCCTCGACAGGAAACCCTTTGTCCAAGCGCTCCTCGCTGGAAGGACTCCCAGCAGCAGGAGGTCAGACTTGTGTCTGTGGTGGCAGCATCCATTTTGTGGAGCTGAGGCTTCAGTTAACTTTAACCGGGGTTCACAGTTACGTACATGTCGTGTCCCTCTAGAAGGGTGGAATGTTAACCTCGTCGCCAGGGTTGGTGAGAGGGCAGCATCCCGATTCGTATGACACCTTACTCGACATGTCTTGATAACGCGACACCGAAGTTACCGATATGGTACGCGTTATCATGGAACAGCTATTGGGTCTTGATTCCGCAAGCTGCAACCGGGCTCGGCTCGGGCCTGAACCTAGCTCACACGAGCCCACGCACTCTGCCTTCAGGATTGTTAAGGCCTGCCATAGGAGTGACTGATAGGAACTCGGGTGTCCATTGTATGGTTAGATATAGAGCTACTATACCTAAAGCGAAGGGTGGTTACACGTCTTCGCCCCAGCTGTCGTGCAGCCAGTTGTGTCAAATTTAGGAGGCCAGCCAGGGGTGGCATAATACATGCTGCAGCCCCTGGCGGCCCTGGGTACACCTATGCCCTGCGTTACGGGGTCTGATAAGGTGGTCCAGTACCAATTGGTAAATGCACCTAGGGTACATATCGTAATTTAGAAAGAGAACAGCCAGGCTGTGGGTCTGATTAGCAGGCCCACAGCCAGAGAAAGTCGTAAACCAGTGAAACAAAAGCAAAAAATCTGGGTGATCATAGGATTGCAGACCCTACTCTCCTACAATCACCATAAGGGTTGTTTGGACTGATACAAGGTGATCACTAGAACTAGTGAGCATCATATATCAGGCCAACTTCTCACCCACGGATCCTCACCACCTGTGTTTAACTTGTCTAGGCGTCGACTACGACGACAAGGCCTGCTCCGACTGCCGGGCCCTCTCTTCTAAATCCAGGCGGGAGCGGTCCCGCAGGCAACTCGAACTCCGACAGTCGGCCCGCGCCGAGAGAGGTTCCAGTCCCGGTCCCACGGGCGGTCGAGGGACAGGTCGCGGGAACGGAGCCACCACAGCTCCGGGAGTCGGCACCATTCCCCTGGTTCGAAGTAGTCAGGTAAGAAATACAAGAAGTCGAAGAGGCGTCATCGCTCTTCTGACGCCCCCCCCCCCACCCCTCCCCACGCGGCCGGGGTTTCGGGTGGCACCAACCACACGGCTCCGTCGGAGTCGCGGGCGTCGTGTCCAGCCCCACACCCTCCGGTCCCTGGGCGAGACGCGGCGCCGGAGGAGATCGAGCAGTTCCTCATGGCCATGAGGTCCCTCTCTCCTCTGACTGGTTCAGCGGGCCCGTCTGGGGTCCCTAGCGAGTCAGGGGCATAGGCCCAGACGCCGTCGGGTGCTTCTGCCCTGACGCCGCTGGCACAGCAGGGCCCCACGGTCCCGACACCGCTGGCGACTTCGGGCCCGGCGCCGCAGGGCCCAGCGCCGCGGGACCCCACTGGAACCGCTTCGGGATCTGGGTTGTCGCCGTTGGACATTACGACCCCTCCCCGAGTCGGTCCGTCAGGTGTCTCCTCGGGCGGCGCCGTCCCCGATGCCTCCTTCACTCTGATTCCGACGTCGGAACGGCGCCGCTGGGCGCCGCTCTTGGCGGCGCTTGGGGAGTTTTACTTCAACAAACCGGCCCCATTGGTTGACGACCCTGAAGTTCAGGAGATGGGTGATGAGGAGTATTGGGAGGGGACTGAGGACCCTCTGACCCGAGAGTGTCAGCCTCTAGAGGACTGGACAGGTGACCTTGGGGATGCCAGTGGTCTGGACACCTCTCCAGACACTGGTTTTGTCTCGCCTCCTACCGTGGCTTTGGAGGAGTGGGCAACATACGGTGTGGTGTTGATGGGGGCTGCCAAGGCCTTGAGCCTTGAGCTCCCCGTCGCTGCCGTGAGGACTAACCTCCTCACAGAGGTCCTTAAACTGCAGTCATGCCCCTCTGAGCCTCTGCTGCCGTTTGATGAGGCCTTGACCGACGTTTTTTTGGGCACTTGGTCCAAGTCCACTACTTGTTCGCCCGTAGATAGGAACGTGGCCAGACGCCACCGCCCGGCCCCGGGCGACCCAGCTTTCCTGTCCACCCACCACACCCCGAGACCCTGGTCATCCAGGCATCCACTTCCCAGACCGCATTCCCGTCGGCTCCGCCGGACAGGGAATCCAAGAGGTACGAGATGTACGGTAAAAAGGTCTTCTCCTCCATTAGTCTGGGACTGCAGTCTTCCAACACCGCTTGCCTCTTGGGCAGCTACACCCACTCTGTGGGATACGGTTGCGGAAGTGCTGCCAGAGTGTCCGTTGGAGGTACGGGCCAAACTCGGCCAAGCCCTTGTGGAGAGCCGGGATGCAGGCAAATATTCTATCCGGTGTGGGCTGGATACCACCGACTAACTAGGTAGGGCGATGGCAACGACTGTGGTGATTAGACGCCACGCCTGGTTGAGGTCCGCCAACTTTTCGGCTGATGTCCAAAACACGCTGATGGACATGCCGTTTGATGGCCGTCGCCTTTTTGGCGACAAGGCAGACCATGCGCTTGAGCGCTTTAAGGACTCCAGGGCTACGGCCAAGTCCTTGGGCCTCTCGGCCCTGCGCCAGCAAATGGGTGCCTTTCGCTCCTTTCATGGCCAAGGAAGGGGCACCCCCACAAGTGCTGCCAGCCACACGCCGCAGACTACCAACCAGCGCAGTGGCGGCCGTGTAAATCGCTGTGGAGGCGGTCGGGGACAACGGCGAGGCCAGTCCACACCCTCCCCCGCAGCATCCGCCTCTAAATCATCCTAGTCCGTGCTTCTCGGCCCATTTGACGCCAGTGGGGGGCAGGGTTCGCCATCACCCCTCTCACTGGCTTACTGTCACTTCGGACAGGTGGGTGCTGCAGATCGTCCGGAGGGGCTACTCCCTCCCCTTCGAGACGACCCCTCAAGTCATGCCACCGCAACACCACCGCGTATCGGGGGATCATTTGCGGCTTCTGCAGGAGGAAGTTTCGGCCCTCTTGGCCAAGGGGGCCATCGAGCGCACTCCTGGGCCAGAAGTAGGACGTGGTTGCTACTCCCACTACTTTCTGGTGCCCAAGAAGGGCAAAGGGGGCCTACGCCCTATCTTGGACCTACGGAACGTCAACGGCTTCCTCCGGAAGGAGAAGTTCAAGATGCTGACTCTGGCTCAGGTCTTAGCTGCCCTGGACCCAGGAGACTGGATGGTAGCGTTGGACTTGCAGGACGCTTATTTCCACATCCCCGTCCTGCCGGCCCACCGGCGTTACCTACGGTTCACGGTAGGCCATGAGCACTTTCAGTTTACCGTGCTCCCCTTCAGCATTCCCAGCGCCCCACGGGTGTTCACGAAGGTGATGGCGGTGGTCGCAGCTCATCTGCGCAGGTTAGGAGTTTGTCTTCCCCTACCTCTACAACTGGTTGTTGAAGGCGGGCTCGCCCAAGACAGTCGTCAGCCACCTCCAGACGACGGCAGACCTCTTGCACCAGCTGGGGTTCTCCATCAATGTGCCGAAGTCACACCTGTGCCCCTATCAGAAGCTCCTTTTCATCGGAGCGGTTCTCGACTCGGTGCAGTTTCGGGTTTACCCACTCGAACAGCGGGTTTGGGATATTCAGGCTCTGATTCCGATCTTTCAGCCGTTCTCCCGAGTCTCGGTCAGGTTGACGCTGCGGCTTCTGGGGCTGATGGCCTCCTGCATCCTTCTGGTGCATCACGCCCATTGGCGGATGCGGGCTCTGCAGTGGGACCTGAAGTTTCAGTGGGCCCAGCATCAGGGCAACCTGTCCGACCATGTCCTGATCTCGGAGGGCACTGCGAGACAGCTGCAGTGGTGGAACTCGGACCGCGAGTGGGTCAGTGGCAGATCCCTCTCCCTTGCCCAACCAGAGCACGTGGTTGTGACAGACGTGTCCCTCCAGGGCTGGGGAGGCCACATGGGAGAGGCGGAGATTAGAGGCCTCTGGTCTCCGGCGGAGTCCCGGCTCCATATCAACCTTTTGGAGCTGCCGGTGATTCGTCTAGCACTGAAGGCATTCCTCCCCTCTGTCCGAGGGAGTGCAGTGCAGGTGTTCACGGACAACACCACCGCCATGTGGTACTGCAACAAACAGGGTGGGGTGGGGTCGTGGACCCTATGCCAGGAGGCTGGAACATCAGGGCGTGACCCTGGTGGTTGAACACCTGGCAGGTTCTCTGAACGCCAGGGCGGACGAACTCAGCCGAAGGTGCATGATGGATCACGAATGGCGTTTGAACTCTGACATGGCGCAAGGTCTCTTTCTGCAGTGGGGAGAGCCTTGGTTAGATCTATTCGCCACCCAAGAGAACGCACAATGTCATCCGTTCCGCGCGTTGGAATTTCCAAGGCGGCACTTGCTCGGAGACGCTTTTCGTCTCGAGTGGAGTTGCAGTCTGTTGTACGCCTTTCGGCCTATACCTCTTCTGCCCAGAGTGCTGAAGAAGATCAGGCGCGACCGGGCACAAGTCATCCTTGTGGCTCCGGACTGGGCATGAAGGTACTGGTATCCCGAGCTACTCAGTATGTCAGTCGATTCCCCGGTTCGTCTGCCTCTTCAGGAGGACCTTCTGTCTTAGCAGCAGGGGACTCCACCTCCATGCTTGGAGATTGAGCGGCGACAGTTGAGGCCATTTGACTTGCCTCCTGAAGTCTGTAACATAATTCTGGCAGCCAGGCGTCCCTCCACAAAGTCGGCATACGCCTGCAGGTGGAACAGATTTGTGGCATGGTGCACAGCAAAGGCTGTGGATCCTCTCTCTGCCCCTCTTTCTGAGGTTCTTCTCTTTCTTCTTTCTCTTGCCCAGCAGGGCTCTGCTCTGGGCACTTTCAAGGGCTACCTTTTTGCTCTTTCAGCCTTTTTGAGGCTGCCTGATCAACCTTCTTTGTTAAAGTCCCCTATTGTTAACCGATTCTTGAAAGGCATCATGCATACGTTCCCTCCTGTGCCCTTTGTGATGCCTCAGTGGGACTTGAACTTGGTTCTTACTTTTCTGATGTGCGCTCCCTTTGAGCCACTTCGCAACTGTCATCTTCGCCGTCTTGCTTTGAGGATTGCCTTCCTGGTAGCCATCACCTCTGCCAGGAGAATGAGTGAGCTCCAGGCTCTATCCTGTAAACAGCCTTTCCTTTCGGTCCATCCGGACAAGGTTGTGTTGCGGACGAGGCCCTCTTTCCTTCCCAAGGTAGTCACAGCCTTCCACATCGGGCAATCCATCACCCTGCCCACCTTCTTGCCGCCTCCGCATCCCTCGAGAGAGGAAGAGAGGCGCCACCGTCTGGACCCAAAAGGTGCGCTCTCGTTTTATCTGGATCGCACACTCCAGTTCCGGGTGTGTTAGACCTGACATCATTGGCCTGAGTCTCTCCTCCATTTTTTCTGTTTACCTCCTCTGTTTGCGATGTTTTTGCTAGTATATCGCTTTGGGCACTGTGCCACTGCTGATCAGTGCAAGTGCTCCCTATGTTAAATTACTGTATTGATTGAATTCCATGTTTGGCCTGTTTGGTTTACTATCAGTCCCTAGTCTAGCGCACGAGGAGTGCCAGGGCTTGTAAATACAAATGCTGCTAGTGGGCTTGCAGCACGTGTTGTGCCACCCACACGATCGGCCTAGAAAAAGTATGTCTAAAGGTCTGCCATTGCTAGGCCTACGTGCAGTCTGGTACTGTCACGCGGACTGCGCGAGTACACCTACTTGCCAGTCCCCAAACCTACCCTTAACTTCATGTTAGTCACCCCTATGGTAGGCCCAAAGGCAGGGTGCATTGTAAGCGTAAGGTAGGACAAGCCTGACGAGGTTGGCATGTCCTAATAGTGAATTACAGCCATATTCGTTCTTCACTATTGTAGGGTTGCCTGCTCTCCATAAATTAGAATGGGCTGCCGGGATTATTAATGGTATAATCCTAGCGGGCTCGGGGAGCATGGCACAATGTCGAGTTTGGTATCCCTGAACTCAGGGTTTAATAACGCATCCCTTTGGGTGGATGGTTTTTGGACTCTTGGTTTGAAAATAGCACTTTTAGAAAGTGGCTATTTTCTTGTCTAACTATCACTGGTTTCTGCTGATTTGGTGTGTGTGAGACAGGGGCTGGGTGGCTCCAGAGTTCTGAATGAATCAGTGTGGGTTGAGTGGGGCATTTGCGTTGAGAGTAGGGGAAGAGTAGCTCCTGATAGCCGGCCCTGCCCGATACAATGCTGGCTCCACCTCCTGCAGAGCGACGGATAGCTCTGCTCTTGCCAGTGACAATACTGGCTCCACCTCCTGCTGGGCGTCTGAGGACCCAGCCCTGCACAGTGAATAGGCCAGGTGCTTCTGCCCGGCTACACCCACAACAAACCCGGGATGAAGGGAGTTCCCCTACATGGACAAAGGGATCAAAGCCAAAAAAGGGTATAAGAGAAGGACCCCTGAACCAAGACTTTAGATCAATTCTGACAAGCAACCAAGGACAAGAAGCCTGCTGATCCAAGGACTTGCCTAACCCTTCTGCCAGAGTGCTGTTTGCTGGGGGGAATCCTGCAGTCACTTCTTTATGACTGTAGGATTGGCCCTACACCCATCCCTGGAAGGGAAGCAAAAAATCTGGGGGTTTGGGTGGATCCCAAACTCTCTTTTGAGAACCACGTCAACAAAGTAGCAGGGAAATGCTTTGGGATAATGAAGACCTTAAACCGCACGCTGGACCTTCTGCCCTTGGAGGCTAGGCGTACTATGACCCAAGCGTTAGTCACCTCCCGCATAGATTATGCAAACGTATTGCTACTAGGAACAACTGAGAAAAACATAAGGCGACTCCAGGTGTTACAAAACACGGCAGCACGATTAGTTCTCAGACTTCCCAAAAGAACGGCATCCAAACCCACTCTACTGGCCCTTCACTGGCTTCCTATAAAGAAAAGAATCCTATTTAAAGCTCTTCTGATTTGCTATAGGATAACCACTCGGAAAGCCCCTGATTATCTGAAGGACCTAGCCATCCCTTATCTGCCCAATAGAGCACTTCGCTCCTTGGGCATGGGTCTTTTGAAAGTACCTCGTATAAAGAGGGCCAGAATGGGAGGACGCTCCTTCCGAGTGTTAGCAGCCAATCAATGGAATGCCCTTCCCACGGCAATTAGACTGGCCAGGACCGAAACTATATTCAGGAAGCTGTTAAAAACACATTTGTTCACTCTGTAGATCTGTCTCTGCCTCTCTCTGCCTCTCTCTCCTCAGCGCGGGGACACGCCGGGATGGCGTCACCAAGCGCTTTATAAGCCCCTTTATTTATTTATTTTATTTTATTTTTGCCAAGGAACCAGGAGAGAGGAACTGAGTGTGTACTCTCGAACTTTGCCAAGGAAATCTCCAAGGGCTGGAAGAGTGCCAGCCTCCTGTTGAAGTCACAGGGCTAAAGGACTTCATCATTTGCTGAAAGTGCTTCTTGCTGGAACCTGAAAGTCCAGCACTTCTGAAGAAATCCAGCAATCCCGTCGCCGACGGACGCCGCCGAATCCAGCTCGACATCGTGACTTCAGCTCCTGTGTCCCGCATCTTCGACGCCGGCCACTGGGCCCGATCGACGCTAGTAGCGAAGCCGCTGCCGACGCCTCGACCCCAAGCCCCCTCGACGCCGTGAGCGCTGCTCACTCTTGCAACATCATCATCGACATCGACGCCGTATCCTGCTTCACCTCATGAGCGCTGCTCCTGCCTGACATCTGTCGGCGCCGCTGCAGATCGCCCCGACTCCGAAGCCTGATCGACGCCGAAGATGCGGCGCCGGACATCTCGACGCCGCTGATCATCGTGTGCTTCGCTTTTCCAAGGTACTGTGTTGTGGGGGGTCCGTGTGACTCCGGGCTCAACGTAGCGCTCCTCGCGGTCGATGCCGAACCTTTGGATTAACCTTGCCTCTACGTCGTGTGACTCCTGTGTGGGTTACATTGTTGCCAAGAACTGTGATCTAAAGAAGACTTGCTTTTTTTACTAAAGACTTTTGTGCTATGAAGAAACTACGCTTTAACTATTATTTTTCCTTCCAAGAGTATTTATTAAGATTGTGGTATATATTTGTCGTTATTAGGTCTTGTGCTAAGCCTTATGTGAGAAGTTGGCCTGATATGTAGTACTCACTATTCTAGTGATCACTGTGTATCATTCCAATCAACCCTTATTGATGATTGGTTGTAAGTCAACCTTACAGACCAGCTATCCTAGTAGCATGGACAAGAGCAGTCTTTAGGCTAAACTCTAGAGGGCGTGTTAAGCCAGCTGTTATACCATCACATATAGCCCTTGAACACCAAGTGAAAGGACACCACACAAGTTGTTATGAAAATAAAAGGATATTTATTTATAACAAGTCTACCCTGAACTCTAAGAGTCAGGGAGCTAAGCACACAACAAAACTCTTACGAAAATACTTTAAGTCGCACAATTTACACAAATGCCAGAGGGGCACGAAAAACCATATACTCTAAAAGTGGAATGCGAAATACTAGCAGGTAAGTAACAAGATCCAGAGGCTTTAGGATCGCTAGGACTACACTACAGAACCCTAAGGTTAGGAGCAGGAGGCCTAGGGAGATCGGGTGCAGAGTGTGCACTCTCACGCGGGATGCGGGACAAAGTCTATGGATGCTAGATTTTGTAAAGTTACAGTTATCGGACGAATCAGACTAGATAGGCTGAAAACGAAAAAGGATCTGGACACTTAGATAGTGAACCTACGTTGGAGCACCGAAATGCTCAAGTTACCTAGCCCTGGGGCTGCGCCTGCATAGGGTTCAAAAGACGTCAGGACTCCCTCCTGTCCCCTACTGACTAGACTCCACTGGCTCCCAGTGAGGAAACGAGTCCAGTTTAAAACTCTATGCACCATCCACAAGAGTATGATAGGGGAGGGCCCTAAATATCTGACTGAAATCTTCCAGCCCTATATCCCCGGGCGTTCTTTGCGCTCCAGTAACCAGCAGTTACTGCAGGTACCTAGAGTAAAGAAGACCAGACAAGGTGGCCGTGCACTGGCCCATGTTGGACCAGTACTCTGGAACTCTTTGCCCCCAGAATTAAGATCACTTACCAGTCACCTGATTTTTCGGAAAACTTTAAAAACATACCTGTATCCCAGTAATTAATGCCTCTCTTGCTTACATACCACCACTGGACATACCAATACAGAACACTCCCTTTGCAGCAACAGCGCGGAGATACCCCTTCAGGGGTCTATTCTGGCACTTTACAAGAATATAAAATAAATAAATAAAATAAAGCATTGGAGGCCTGGTTAGCGGCCAGAGATCCCGCTGATGCGGTGGTGGTACCGCCAGTGGAAGGGGAGGAGGAGGTGCCAGTGAATGGGCCTGTGTCTCCTCCCGGGAGCAGTGTTTCCTCCAAAGGTCTTTCTCCTGAAGAAAGAGAAGAAAGGGCGAAGGAACGGGCATACAACCTAGAGATGGCAAAACGTAAGATAGATGGGCAGTTGGAGATAGAGAATGCAAGAAGCAGGAGAGAAGCTGATATGGAGATCAAAAGATTAGCGTTCAAAAGAGAAAAGTTAGCTTTTGAACGTGAGAAAATGGCGAGGGAGATGGAGCTCAAAGTAAAGAGTTTAGAGTTGAATCCCTCTGGTGGCAGCATCCCATCTGTGCCTGCAGAAAGTAGGTTTTATTTACCCAAAGTTGTGATCAAAGATTATCATAAGAATGAAGATATTGGCCAATGGTTCAAAGCGTATGAGTTAGCATTGTTGGCCCACCGGGTCCCTGAGAAGGATTGGGGAGCGGGGTTGTGGGGTCGCTTTGTGAATGAGGGGCGAGATACCCTGTTAGATATTCCTATTGAGGATAGGATGTTGTATACTCGTATGAAAGATGCTTTAATGTTGAGGTATGGCCTAACCCCGGAAAAGTACAGACAAGCCTTTAGAGAATGTAAGAAGTTGCCTGGTACGACGTGGGTTGAATATGTGTCATTTTTTTGCAGAGCCATGGATGGTTGGGTAAAGGGCAGCAAAGTGGAAAGTTATGAAGCTCTTTATGATTTGTTTGCTTGGGAGCACTTGTCTAATAACTGTTTTCCAGAGCTGCGCCAGCGCCTTATTGATAGCAAGATATCTAACCCTAGAAAACTTGCTGAGGAGGCGGACCGCTGGGACAGTACCAGGGTCCACAAGGGTCCAGTGGGAGACTCAGCCAAAGGTGGGCAGGGTCCCCAGCAGAAGAGTGGGGGGGACAAGGGTAAACAGAAGGAGTCTCAAAGGGCCCCAAAGTAATCCCCAAGGGAACCAAGGGAAGCGTTCCCGGCCTCCCCCTGTGAAGAAGTCAGGGGCCCGACAGGTAAACCTGTTCATAGGGGCCCAATGACCTGCTCCGTCTGTAAGCAGGTGGGACATCGTTTTTATGATCCCCAGTGTCCCATGAGGGACTCTCATGCACCACCACGTGCGCCCCCCGTCAGTTGGCGAGTGTAGCCCTGGGAGGGGAGGAGATGGTTGCCCCTGGTGGGAGGGGTCTGGCAGAGATGTCCCTGGTCTCTTTAGGAGACATGGAAATGGTCCCTCTACCCCCTCTGCCTAGTAACACTAATAAATATAGGCAGTGGGTGACCATTAATGGCCATAGAGTGGAAGCTCTCAGACACCGGAGCGAGTGTGACAGCTGTCAAGTGTCACTTGGTGTCCAGAGAGCAGGTGGTTCCCCACGCATTCTACCCTGTGATAGCTGCCGACAACTCCCAGAAAGAGTGTGAGGTAGCTCAGGTTCCCTTTGAATGGGGGGGAGTTTCAGGTACTCTTCAAGTTGCTGTGAGGCCCGCCATGCGGAAGACTCCCCTTGGGCTAAGGTGGAGCGAGCGACACATTTGAAAATGTTGGGTGTGCCAGAGTGGGTGTGTGCGACCACTCGATCGATGACAGCAAGTAAGGGTGTTGATGGGGTCCTGGAGCCTGAAAGTATGGCCCAGGACCCAGCTGTGAAGAGAAGAGGCAGGAGGCACGGGAAACCAGCCCCCACCGTTCCTGTGGTCCAGGAGGAGGCAGACCCGGAGGGGGATGCCCTGGAGCCCACAGGGGAACAAGTTGCTGAACTGGGAGACCTGCCCGAGCTGACCCACTGGCAGCAGGATGGTGGTCCCTCCAGGGAAGAATTTTGTGCAGAACAGAAAGTGTGCCCTTCTCTTGTGGGTATGAGGCAACAGGCCTCAGCCCAGACCGCAGGTGATCAGTCAGGATCACATTTTTTCTACTGGGAGAACGACCTCCTGTATAGCGAGCCTAAGGCTGCTGAGCCTGGGTCAGCCCGTGTTCTGGTGGTACCCCAGCGCTTCAGAGCCTTCCTACTGGGTTTGGCTCATGACGTTCCGTTAGCTGGGCATCTGGGGCAGGACAAGACCTATGACAGGCTTGTCACCCATTTTTATTGGCCTCAGATGAGAAGGGATACAGATATCCATTGTAAAACCTGTCAGACTTGCCAGGCAAGTGGAAAAAGCGGAAGGAAGCAGAAGGCTCCCCTCCAACCTTTTCCAGTCAGTACCCCCTTTGACCGTGGTGGGGATTGACATTGTTGGGCCCCTGGACCCCAAGACAGCCCTGGGCAACAGGTTAATCCTGGTCTTGGTGGACCATGCCACACGGTACCCGGAAGCCATCCCTCTCAAAACAGTGACGGCCCCAGTGGTGGGACGGGCACTGATGGGTGTTTTTTCTTGAATGGGGTTCCCCAGAGAGGTGGTGTCAGACTGGGGCACCAACTTCATTTCCAATTATATGAAGTCTCTGTGGAAGGAGTGTGGGGTAACCTACAAGTTCACCACTCCTTACCACCCTCAAGGTAATGGGCTGGTTGAGAGATTCAACCGGACGCTTAAAGGCATGATCAGGGGTCTAGAAGAACCAATGAGGCGTAAATGGGACGTCCTCTTGCCATGCCTGCTGTTTGCTTACCGTGAGGTGCCACAGAAGTCTCTAGGGTTCAGCCCCTTTGAGCTTTTGTATGGACACCCGGTAAGAAGACCTTTGAGTCTGGTCAAAGAAGGCTGGGAGCAATCTCCCAGGAAACCTCCCCAGGATGTATACAGTTACATGCTGGCCTTTAGGAACCAGACTTGGCGCTTCAGAGATCTTGCTCAGGCAAATCTGGAGGCCAGCCAGGAAGAGATGAAGCGGTGGTACGACCGGAATGCCACTCTGGTCGAACTTCAGCCTGATCAGAAGGTTTGGGTCATGTCCCCTTTGGAACCTTGTGCGCTCAAGGACAGGTGGACTGGACCATTTGAGGTTGTTGAGAGGAAAAGCGATGTCACCTACTTGGTGGACTTGAAATCTCCCAGGAACCCCTGGAGGGTCCTGCATGTCAACCGGTTAAAGCCCCACTTAAAAAGGTCCGAAGTGGGTATGCTCCTAGCTACAGATGCTGGAATGGAGGAGGAGAGCGAGCCTCTTCCTGACATCCTGTATGCAAAAGAGCAAGACGGGTCAGTGGATGGTGTTGTCCTCTCCGACACACTGACCCCTGAGCAGCAGCAAGATTGTCGCCAACTGTTGGGACAATTCCCTGATCTGTTCTCCTTGATTCCTGGTGTCACTCATTGGTGTGTCCATGACGTGGACACTGGGGACAGCACTCCTGTGAAGCACAAGGCCTACAGGGTGACTGACAAGGTCAGAGCATACATTAAGGAGGAGGTCTCCAAAATGTTTGCCTTAGGGGTGGTTGAGTCCTCTAGCAGTCCTTGGGCCAGCCCAGTGGTCTTGGTCCCGAAGGCTGCGGCGCCTGGTGCTTCACCAGAACTTCGGTTCTGTGTGGATTACCGAGGACTCAATTCAGTCACCAAGACTGACGCGCACCCCATCCCCAGAGCTGATGAGCTCATAGATCGGTTAGGGGCTGCCCGGTACCTTAGTACGTTTGATCTAACGTCTGGGTACTGGCAGATCGCCTTAACTGATGGGGCAAAGGAGAGGTCCGCATTCTCCACACCAGAAGGGCTCTACCAGTTCTGGGTTATTCCCTTTGGGATGAAGAATGCCCCTGCCACCTTCCAGAGATTGGTCAACCAGGTCTTGGCTGGACTGAAGGGTTTCAGTGCCGCCTACCTGGACGACATCGCAGTGTTCAGCGCCAGCTGGGAGGAACACTTGCGCCACCTCCAGGAAGTGTTGTTGGCCCTGCGCAGAGCAGACCTCACAATCAAAGCCAATAAGTGCCAGATTGGGCAGGGTTCAGTGGTGTACTTGGGGCACCAAGTAGGGAGCGGCAAGGTGGCCCCCCTGCAACCCAAGATAGATACCATCCTGGCTTGGGCACCGCCCAAAACCCAAACTCAGGTGAGAGCCTTCTTAGGTCTCACGGCTTACTACAGGAGGTTTGTCAAGGATTATGGTAACTTTGTGCACCCCTTGACTTTGCTGACTTCCAGGAAGCAGCCACGAAATGTGAAATGGAGTGACGCCTGTCAGACAGCCTTTGACACCCTGAAAACTGCAATGTGTACATCACCCATACTCCAGGCACCCGACTTTTCTAAAGAATTTGTTGTCCAGACGGACGCTTCAGAGCATGGTGTGGGGGCTGTTCTAGCAAAGGTGAATGAAGAGGGCCGAGACTTACCCGTAGTCTTCATAAATAGGAGGTTACTTCCCAGGGAACAGAGGTGGAGTGCGATAGAGCGAGAAGCATTTGCTGTGGTCTGGGCGCTGAAGAAGCTAAGACCCTACCTGTTTGGGACTCACTTCCGGGTTCAGACAGACCACAGGCCCCTCAGATGGTTGATGCAGATGAGGGGTGAGAATCCAAAACTGTTGAGGTGGTCCATTTCCATCCAGGGGATGGACTTCACGGTGGAACACCGCCCTGGTACAGATCACGCCAATGCTGATGGTCTGTCCAGATTTTTCCGCCTTAGTTATGAGGACTCCCTAGGTCAAGGGTAGTTGGTGGATGACCAACTCTTTGTTGGTTACGTGGGCGCTAAGAAGGAGAAAGCGGTGCACAAGCGGACCATCTCGCGGTGGATCATCTTGTGTATTCAGGCGTGTTACTCCTTCGCTAAGAAGGAACCCCCTGTTGGGCTGAGGGCTCATTCCACTCGGGCCACATAGACTACAACTGCCTTGGGCCGAGGAGTGCCCTTGCAGGACATTTGCCAGGCGGCTACGTGGGCCTCGCTGCACACGTTTGCAAGACACTATTGCCTGGACAGCCAAGTCCGGAGGGATGGCTTCTTTGACCGTTCTGTCCTACAGGACTTTCTGGTGTGATTATTGGTTCGCAGACCCACCACCGGGGTTGGTATTGCTGGGGTGTCTATTCTAAGGTAAGGAATCTATCACTAATGTGTCTCTTTCAGATGCACAAGTTACTACTTGTGTAACGATATATCTGTAAGAGACATTAGTTAGTGATAGATTCCTTACCGACCCACCCATCCTCCCCGTTCTGCGAACTGATATGTAGGGTTAAAGTCATCCCCTTTCAGGGCCCTAGTTTCAAGGCACCAGTGTTGGTTTTTAGCATAGCTCTGCGTTTCTGGCGCGGAAAAGCTGTGTCTAAGAACTGACGTCAGCACGAGGAGGCGGCGTCTAAGTACTCGACGACGTGATCACGGTGCCGACGACGGACGCGGAGCCGCAGACGACTCCAACCGACGCCCAAGGGTACTGCTATGCAAAAATTTGCGGATCCAGTCTGGCGCCTGGGGATATTCTAAGGTAAGGAATCTATCACTAACTAATGTCTCTTACAGATATATCGTTACACAAGTAGTAACTTGTGCTTTGGGGCTTAGGCAGGGTCACAAGTACAGCTCGCAAGGAGACAATGGCAAGGTAAGATTGTTCACAGACTTCTGTCTTTGGTGGTTTGGTCCAGAAGGAAGGGCTCCCAAATCAGTCATTCATTCAGGCGTGTTCTTCCCTGGCAGGATGAGAAAACGCAACATTGCAAACTGTAGGCGCAGCGAGCACACCCCCCTAATTGTGATCTGTGTTACCTTGCTATGTTTTGGCATGTATTTAATGTGGTATCAAGTAAAGAAAAGTATTTTCCCTATGGGAGATCAAGTTATCTCAGATCCAAACGGAATTCAGGGACCTATCTCACTCAGTCTGCATCACTCACTCAACTCTCAATCTTTGGCTCGGGGAACACTCACCAGAAGGAAAAAACAATATTTATGTAAAAATATACAATTTATTTCAATAAAAAACACATGAATTCTTATGTAATTCTGATTAAAAACATATACATTGTACAATAAAAACCACATAATGTGGAAATGGAGAAAGAATGGGAAAAGGCACTAGTATTTGTCTTAATCTTGTCACTTCGGAACCCCTGTTTGACAACACTGGGAGGAATTATCTTTCCTTATAACCAAAATGTTTGTTGGCAACTCCGAATTTGACTCTTTATAAATGCGTCGACGCGTTTCGGAAGCCTTGAGTGATTATGGCCCCCTTCCTCAGGACAGTATCTATGATTTTCTCCACAAACTGTATATCACCTAATGCACAAATAAAACATAGCTTTTAGCCCACAGTTTACACATTTTGACTTTACATATTATTACTATTACAATGCTATTACAATAGAATTTGATCTATACTTTGAGGCCTATACACCAGATTGATACGGTTCCATAAATTGCAGCTGGGACCTTTATTTTCTAAAAAGGCTATCAGGTTATCCAAGGCTAATGTACCATAAAAACAACCGAACCTATTTCAAAACAATGATTCATCATTTAATTTCTAGAACATGATTCACGTAATTTATAACATTCTATATGTCACCTTTTGTCATGACTAGGGTGTTTATTTCACCTTTACATGTAATACAAACTGTAGATCGTCTTGGCTTTCCTATAGTTCGAGTCATAAAGTTTACATAGTTTGTCAACTGTGTCCCATGTGCCCAATCTAATATTCATGAACTGTATAG
The DNA here is from genome assembly GCF_964263255.1 of Lissotriton vulgaris. Lineage (NCBI taxonomy): Eukaryota > Metazoa > Chordata > Amphibia > Caudata > Salamandridae > Lissotriton > Lissotriton vulgaris. Next base: position 771,362,822 of record NC_141700.1, on the reverse strand, counting down.
TCATTATTTTTATACATCCCCTAGTTTTTTACGCACATATGGTTATACACCTCTTCTGTCTAGTTAGTGCCACCCCAGCCTTTCTGGCACTCTTTCACACCATTCACGCACCATGTGTTCACATTCACTTGTTACTCACCAATGCAGTTGCATCTTGGTGGGTTGTATCTGTTACTTTTCTATCGGGGGTCGTATTTAAATTTTCACGATTTCCCAAACTCCTATTTATTATAAAGGAGAGCGCTGCATTAATGAATCTTAATTGTGTTATGATGAGGGTATAGTTTATGTTAAGTCAATAAAGTATTACCTCAATATAAGAAGAACCGATGGAAAATTTCAATTACGGTGTCATTCAAGATTATGCATTCATTTTCAGTTTTCCCATCGAGATCCTATTTAAAAATTAATAGAATATCTTTATTAGTTTCTTGTGCTAAGAGTAGTTTTCTTACTCGTTATGCAAATGACGGATGTTCACCTCAAACGTTTTTCTTGTATAACAAAGATTTTCTCTTTTCAAAATAGAGATGAATGTCCTTCCTGTCTCTGGTTCTGTAAAGTATATATATATCTTTTAGTAATTTGTCATCTTCCCAATGATTAAGGTAAGTTTATAAATTACCGAGGGTGCTCACCTGTTTTAGATGGAAGATCTTTGTATAATAATTGTCTTGGTGCACCCGGGTAGTTTACGCTCTTGGCTGCATAAAAAACAAATGTTTGTTTCAAAAACCGAGCCGCTTTTATCTAGCAAATGTTAACTGTGACCGTTATTTCTAATGGATTGTCTATTAGAGCGAACTTCAAAAGTTAAATAATTCCAATTTGCCGTTGCCCTAACTTCAAAAGTTAAATAATTCCAATGTGCCCAAACCGACACTGAGACTTGGTTAGCTTCACAATTTACAGTATTTAGATATTTAACCATGATCATTTTATAGCGTGTCGTCTATCACATCTGGCTCATTATTACCAGTGCTACTGAATGCTTACCTTATTAAATTAGACGGCACGTATTCCCAGGATGCTACATCGGCGTCTGTAAGATCACCGCTTGAGAACGAGTAAAGAACTCGTATGGCGCATATCGTCGCTTTTTAAATCACGTAAGTCAGGAACGTGATCCTGGGTCCAATAGGACCATAGCATAGTCACGAAAATCGTGCACATGATCCCGAATGCATTTGGACCACTTTTTTTTAAAAGTTAAAGTTCACAATTGCTAGCACGCGAATTACTTTATTGTTCTGTGTTCCAATTCATTTATCACCTAGTAAGGGACATCTTTGCGTTTTTAAATCTTAATACTAGTGGGTTCAGCATTACCACTTTTTTAAATATTGAAGTGCACAAATAATAGCACGCGGATAATTTTATTGTTCTCTATGTTACAACTAGTTTATCCCGTTGTGAGGGACATCTTTGTGTTTTAAATCTTGATGCTCTTGGATATGGTGTTATCTACCAAGCATACATAAACCTCTAACTGTTTTATGCTGAAAATCGGTTTATATTTTCATCTTTTTTTGTAATAGTTTAAAAATAAAAAAATGTTTTGCCTATGTAGTGAATTTTTAGACAAAAGGGGGGCTGCGTGTCTTATTGATCCTCAAATATACAGCGAGACACAATGATTTTTAATGTGAGCACCCTACTACCCCTCCTCCATTGAAATACGGATAAATTTATGAGTCCTTAATTTAGTGCCACCATATTATTTATAGTTTATTCCAAAATATCTAACTAAGTAGTCGCAGACCCTACTTTTGTTGCCCTAAGTATCTTATATCAGGTGCTAGATTAAGGGCCATTCGTTATTTGGCCCCTTTCTTAATTATAATCTGGAATACATTCTAAAAAAAACTCAGCAATTCTAGTCTACAGGATTCCGTAAATATGTGCAAGATCTATTTAGTGTTAAGGCAAATGTCATCTATGTGCTAAAAAGTATATTTTTTGTTACTCAGTTGTCCAGAATGTCCAGAATCTATACTACAATTCTCATCCAATCTTCCTTCGTGTTCAAACCTCGATTCACTGTGTCCAACGTAGAGATATACCATTGTTCTCTATTTTTCCTTTTTATATCTATATTACCACCTCTTTTGGATGCAGTAATTTTCTCTATCACAAACCAAGAAAACTCTGTGTGTTTGTGTTTGAGTTTGGTGAAATGTTCAACCATGGGGGTGTTCTCTTTACATGTTTTAAGGGCTGATCTATGTTCTAATAGGCGTAGTCTGATTTCTCTTCTTGTCTCGTCTACGTACGCTAATTTGCAAGGGCACAGTAGTATGTAGACTAAATTGCTACCCCTGCAGTTATTCAATCTTTTGGATGTCAAGGTATAGTTATTATAAGTTAATGTTTTAGTAACCATGCAACTCTCACATATTGAGCAATTGCTACATTTGTGATTTCCTACTGCTCTGGTACCATTTATCGTCAGTTGATTGGTCTGATTTCCCTCTCTATATGTATGTACTAGGTTTTGGCGAATATTTTCATTACGCCTGAAAGCAAAGATAGGTTTAGGAAGTTTCTCCTCTTTTCCGTCATTTAAAATGTCCCAACTTGAGTAAATGGCATTTTTCAGTTTGTTGCTGATATTTGAGAATTGACTTACAAATACCAATTTTGAGTCTGTCACATGTTGTTTCTTTTGATTGGATTCAGGGTATATCATACTTTCCCGATTGTAGAATCGTGCCCTTTTGCATGAATTCTTTGAGTTTTTTCGGGTATCCTCTATCTTTTAGCTTATCACTCAGTTTTTCTGCATGTTTTAGGTAGTCTTCCATATTGGAGCAGTTCCTCCTAAGTCGGAGGAACTGTCCAAATGGTACATTATCCCGTTGGGATCGTGGATGGTAACTGCTATAGTGTAATAGTGTGTTTTTATCGGTGGGTTTTGTGTACAGTTCCACCTCTAGATTACCCTCTCTATTTTTTATGGTAATATCAAGAAAATTTACTGAGTTCCTGTCATACCTAGCTGTAAATCTAAGGTTCCTGTCTCCTAGGTTCAACCACTCTAGGAATTCTTCAAGGGTATCTGTTTGACCTTCCCAAATGAAGAAAATGTCGTCAATGAAGCGACGCCACAATAAGATGTTATCAGAAAAGGGCGTCGCTTCATTGAACACATGTTTTTCTTCGAATTTGGCCACGTATAAACATGCCAAGCTCGGCGCACAGGTTGCACCCATGCTAGTGCCCTTACACTGAAGGAATAGCTCATCGTTAAATAGGAACATGTTGTTCTTTAGTACCAAGGTTATACACTGCATGATGAAGTCCTTACTGGCACCTCTAAGGTCTGCATTCTCAAGGATCTCATCAATAACCACAATGGTGTTGTCTTGCGGTATATTGGTGTATAGCGCCTCTATATCGAGGGTCACCATGATTTGATGATTGGGGTTATATGCCAGTCCTATCATAGAGATCATATGTGCTGAATCTCGCACATATGAATTTTGTTTTAATACAAGGGGTTTCAGGAAAGTATCCGCGTATTGGCTTAGCGGTTCAAGACGTGAGCCAATACAACTAACTATAGGTCTCATAGGGGGGTTTTCATGATTCTTGTGTATTTTTGGGAGACCGTATATAGCAGGTATCCTGGCATCTTTGTTATATAAGAAATCATGTTCAGCTTTACAAATCCAACCCTTATCTAATGCTATTCTAACTTTTTCCAAAACATCTTTATTTAAAGCGTCTAGTCTAGAGAGTGAGACTTTCTGATAGTGTTCTCTAACTTCTAAAAGATCCAACATCTTTGTATTGTAGTCCTCTGTATTAAAAACCACCACCCCTCCGCCTTTGTCCGCGGACTTGATGGTGAGCTGCAAGTTGTTTTTTAATTCTGTCATTTCTTTTCTATGTTCTTTAGACATGTTGTTCGTATCAGGGTAAGTGTGCTCTAAAATTTTCCTAACTTTGAATTCAACTACTTTCTCAAAAGTCTCTACGTTTTTTCCTACTTGAGAGATGGCTGGTGTAAAAACAGATTTTTGTTTAAGGCCTGAAATGTTTGTGGTTGGATTATACTCCCTATCTTCAAAAAATTATTTTAATCTAATTTTTCGGAAAAATGCTTTTAGATCTTTTTCTAAACTAAACTTGTTCACATTAGCAGTGGGGGCAAAGGTGAACCCTCTCTCCAAGACTTCTAATTCAAATTTATTTAGGGTATGGCATGAGAGATTAATGATGGGGAATTTATGTATTTCATTTAGATCTAGTGACTATATCGTTGGCTCCTTGTGTTGGGATATTCCTGAGGGGCCTGGTTGTGTTGATAATTCGTTCTGTTCCCTCCCCTTTGTGCCTGATATTGTTTCCTCTGGTATTGACCTCTGTACTGGTATGGTCTTCCACCCCTCCTTTGGCGATTCTCTAAAAAAGAGTTTCCACCATTTTGTTCACTACTGTTACCACCATTACCTATGGTGGAACCTTCATCTTCGCTGCTTGAGCCCGATGTCTCAGAGAATGTAACACCTTTTTTTGCGCCTCTGTTGTAGATGGGTGTATTATCAGGATTTCTCTCCTCCCTGGGCTGTTGAAAATAGTCTTTGTTAGTGTAAGGGTAGACCAATTCTAAGCCATATTTGTTAACATCCTTCTTTTAGTTTTATAGTTTTTTTATTTATCAGATAGTCTCTATATCCATAAATTTCCAGATTTAACTCCTCTAAGCGTTTTTTCGCATCATCTACTGCTGACATCTCTTGGAGTGCGAGTTCTAATTTCTCTATTTCTTTCCGTTCTATAACTACTCTCTCTTGGGCAGATTAATTAAAAGGATCCAGTCCCTGCTGCATCTATTGGCAATATGCATCCAGGTTTCTAAAAACTTTTTGTTGTCCGTGAATAGCCCTGGTTCATTACGAACCTGAAGGCCCATGGGTATTGTTTTTTTCTTCTGGTGAGTGTTCCCCGAGCCAAAGATTGAGAGTTGAGTGAGTGATGCAGACTGAGTGAGATAGGTCTCTGAATTAAAGTTATCTCAGATCCAACCGGATCTCCCATAGGGAAAATACTTTTCTTTACTTGATAGTATATTGGTGCTCAATTTCCTTTTGGGTAACAACGAGCCCCTCTCTTTGGATTATAACTACTTGGTACGGCCACTGGCTGGAGAGTAACCTCTATAATACAAGGGATCACTTTTTAGTGACAGACCACAAAAGTCTTTAATATACCATGGACCCTTTCAAAACCTTTGGGTTCACGGAGGACCAATTCAACAAAATAGTTGGGTCCACAACCAACAATACCAATAAGATTGTGGTTGTCACAGGTAATAATGACAAATGGGGAAATGTTTTGAACCTAAAGAAAAAAGCAGTGAGGACGGAACTCCATGCAGAGTTCTTGGTGCAATATGCAAGATCAGGGGTGATACCCATGGGCCTTCAGGTTCGTAATGAACCAGGGCTATTCACGGACAACAAAGTTTTTAGAAACCTGGACGCATATTGCCAATAGATGCAGCAGGGACTGGATCCTTTTAATTATTGAAACTGCCCAAGAGAGAGTAGTTATAGAACGGAAAGAAATAGAGAAATTAGAACTCACACTCCAAGAGATGTCAGCAGTAGATGATGCGAAAAAACGCTTAGAGGAGTTACATCTGGAAATTGATGGATATAGAGACTATCTGATAAATAAAAAAACTATAAAACAAAAAAAGGATGTTAACAAATATAGCTTAGAATTGGTCTACCCGTACACTAACAAAGACTATTTTCAACAGCCCAGGGAGGAGAGAAATCCTGATAATAGACCCATCTACAACAGAGGCGCAAAAAAAGGTGTTACATTCTCTGAGACATCGGGCTCAAGCAGCGAAGATGAAGGTTCCACCTTAGGTAATGGTGGTTACAGTAGTGAACAAAATGGTGGAAACTCTTTTTTAGAGAATCGTCAAAGGAGGGGTGGAAGACCATACCAGTACAGAGGTCAATACCAGAGGAAACAATATCAGGCACAAAGGGGAGGGAACAGAGCGAATTAGCAACACAACCAGGCCCCTCAGGAATATCCCAACACAAGGAGCCAACGATATCGTCACTAGATCTAAATGAAATACATAAATTCCCCATCATTAATCTCTCATGCCATACCCTAAATAAATTTGAATTAGAAGTCTTGGAGAGAGGGTTCACCTTTGCCCCCACTGCTAATGTGAACAAGTTTAGCTTAGAAAAAGATCTAAAAGCATTTTCCCGAAAAATTAGATTAAAATAATGTTTTGAAGATAGGGAGTATAATCCAACCACAAACATTTCAGGCCTTAAACAAAAATCTGTTTTTACACCAGCCATCTCTCAAGTAGGAAAAAACGTAGAGACTTTTGAGAAAGTAGTTGAATCCAAAGTTAGGAAAATTTTAGAGCACACTTACCCTGATACGAACAACATGTCTAAAGAACATAGAAAAGCAATGACAGAATTAAAAAACAACTTGCAGCTCACCATCAAGCCCGCCGACAAAGGTGGAGGGGTGGTGGATTTTATTACAGAGGTCTACAATACAAAGATGTTGGATCTTTTAGAAGTTAGAGAACACTATCAGAAAGTCTCACTCTCTAGACTAGACTCTTTAAATAATGTTTTGGAAAAAGTTAGAAGTGCATTAGATAAGGGTTGGATTTGTAAAGCTGAACATGATTTCTTATATAGCAAAGATGCCAGGATACCTGCTATATACGGTCTCCCAAAAATACACAAGAATACTGAAAACCCCCCTATGAGACCTATAGTTAGTTGTATTGGCTCACGTCTTGAACCGCTAAGCCAATATGTGGATACTTTCCTGAAACCCCTTGTATTAAAACAAAAATCATGTGTGCGAGATTCAGCACATATGATCTCTATGATAGGACTGGCATATAACCCCAATAATCAAATCATGGTGACCCTCGATATAGAGGCGCTTTACACCAATATACCGCAAGACAACACCATTGTGGTTATTGATGAGATCCTTGAGAATGCAGACCTTAGAGGTGCCAGTAAGGACTTCATCATGCAGTGTATAACCTTGGTACTAAAGAACAACATGTTCCTATTTAAGGATGAGCTATTCCTTCAGTGTAAGGGCACTAGCATGGGTGCAACCTGTGCGCCGAGCTTGGCATGTTTATACGTGGCCAAATTCGAGGAAAAACATGTGTTCAATGAAGCAACGCCCTTTTCTGATAACATCTTATTGTGGCGTCGCTTCATTGACGGCATTTTCTTCATTTGGGAAGGTCAAACAGATACCCTTGAAGAATTCCTAGAGTGGTTGAACCTAGGAGACAGGAACCTTAGATTTACAGCTATGTATGACAGGAACTCAGTAAATTTTCTTGATATTACCATAAAAAATAGAGAGGGTAATCTAGAGGTGGAACTGTACACAAAACCCACTGATAAAAACACACTATAGCAGTTACCATCCACGATCCCAACGGGATAATATACCATTTGGACAGTTCCTCCGATTTAGGAGGAACTGCTCCAATATGGAAGACTACCTTAAACATGCAGAAAAACTGAGTGATAAGCTAAAAGATAGAGAATACCCGAAAAAACTCATAAATAATTCATGCAAAAGGGCACGATTCTACAATCGGGAATGTATAATATACCCTGAATCCAATCAAAAGAAACAACCTGTGACAGACTCAAAATTGGTATTTGTAAGTCAATTCTCAAATATCAGCAGCAAACTGAAAAATGCCATTTACTCAACTTGGGACATTTTAAATGACGGAATAGTGGAGAAACTTCCTAAACCTATCTTTGCTTTCAGGCGTAATGAAAATATTCGCCAACACCTAGTACATACATATAGAGAGGGAAATCAGACCAATCAACTGACGATAAATGGTACCAGAGCAGTAGGAAATCACAAATGTAGCAATTGCTCAATGTGTGAGAATTGCATGGTTACTAAAGCATTAACTTATAATAACTATACCTTGACATCCAAAAGATTGAATAACTGCAGGGGTAGCAATTAAGTCTACATACTACTGTGCCCTTGCAAATTAGCGTACGTAGGCGAGACAAGAAGAGAAATCAGACTACGCCTATTAGAACATAGATCAGCCCTTAAAACATGTTAGGAGAACACCCCCATGGTTGAACATTTCACCAAACTCAAACACAAACACACAGAGTTTTCTTGGTTTGTGATAGAGAAAATTACTGCATCCAAAAGAGGTGGTAATATAGATATAAAAAGGAAAAATAGAGAACAATGGTATATCTCTACGTTGGACACAGTGAATCGAGGTTTGAACACGAAGGAAGATTGGATGAGAATTGTAGTATAGATTCTGGACATTCTGGACAACTGAGTAACAAAAAATATAATACGTTTTAGCACAGTGCCTTAACACTAAATAGATCTTGCACATATTTACGGAATCCTGTAGACTAGAATTGCTGAGTTTTTTTAGAATGTATTCCAGATTATAAATAAGAAAGGGGCCAAATAACGAATGGCCCTTAATATAGCACCTGATATAAGATACTTAGGGCAACAAAAGTAGGGTCTGCGACTACTTAGTTAGATATTTTGGAATCAACTATAAATAATATGGTGGCACTAAATTAAGGACTCATAAATGTATCCGTATTTCAATGGAGGAGGTGTAGTAGGGTGCTCACATTAAAAATCATCGTGTCTCGCTGTATATTTGGGGATCAATAAGACACGCAGCCCCCCTTTTGTCTAAAAATTCACTACATAGGCAAAAAAAAAATTATTTTTAAACTATTACAAAAAAAGATGAAAATATCAACAGCCGATTTTCAGCATAAAACAGTTAGAGATTTATGTATGCTTGGTAGATAACACCATATCCAAGAGCATCAAGATTTAAAACACAAAGATGTCCCTCACAACGGGATAAACTAGTTGTAACATAGAGAACAATAAAATTATCCGCGTGCTATTATTCATGCACTTCAATATTTAAAAAAGTGGTAATGCTGAACCCACTAGTATTAAGATTTAAAACGCAAAGATGTCCCTTACTAGGTGGTAAATGAATTGGAACACAGAGAACAATACAGTAATTCGCGTGCTAGCAATTGTGAACTTTAAGTTTTAAAAAAAAGTGGTCCAAATCCATTCGGGATCGCGTGCACGATTTTCGTGACTACGCAATGGTCCTATTGGACCCAGGATCACGTGCCTGATTTACGTGATTTAAAAAGCAACGATATGCGCCATACGAGTTCTTTACTCGTTCTCAAGCAGTGATCTTACAGACGCCGACGTAGCATCCCGGGAATACGTGCCGTCTAATTTAATAAGGTAAGCATTCAGTAGCACTGGTAATAATGAGCCAGATGTGATAGACGACACGCTATAAAATGATCATGGTTAAATATCTAAATACTGTAAATTGTGAAGCTAACCAAGTCTCAGTGTCGGTTTGGGCAAATTGGAATTATTTAACTTTTGAAGTTAGGGCAATGGCAATTTGGAAATTATTTAACTTTTGAAGTTCGCTCTAATAGACAATCCATTAGAAATAATGGTCACAGTTAACATTTGCTAGATAAAAGCGGCTCGGTTTTTGAAACAAACATTTGTTTTTTATGCAGCCAAGAGCGTAAACTACCCGGGTGCACCAATACAATTATTATACAAAGATCTTCCATCTAAAACAGGTGAGCACCCTCGGTAATTTATAAACTTACCTTAATCATTGGGAAGATGACAAATTACTAATAGATATATATATACTTTACAGAACCAGAGACAGGAAGGACATTCATCTCTATTTTGAAAAGAGAAAATCTTTGTTATACAAGAAAAACGTTTGAGGTGAACATCCGTCATTTGCATAACGAGTAAGAAAACTACTCTTAGCACAAGAAACTAATAAAGATATTCTATTCATTTTTAAATAGGATCTCGATGGGAAAACTGAAAATGAATGCATAATCTTGAATGACACCGTAATGGAAATTTTCCATCGGTTCTTCTTATATTGAGGTAATACTTTATTGACTTAACATAAACTATACCCTCATCGTAACACAATTAAGATTCATTAATGCAGCGCTCTCCTTTATAATAAATAGGAGTTTGGGAAATCGTGAAAATTTAAATACGACCCCAGATAGAAAAATAACAGATACAACCCACCAAGATGCAACTGCATTGGTGAGTAACAAGTGAATGTGAACACATGGTGCGTGAATGGTGTGAAAGAGTGCCAGAAAGGCTGGGGTAGCACTAACTAGACAGAAGAGGTGTATAACCATATGTGTGTAAAAAACTAGGGGATGTATAAAAATAATGACTATACAGTTCATGAATATTAGATTGGGCACATGGGACACAGTTGACAAACTATGTAAACTTTATGAATCGAACTATAGGAAAGCTAAGACGAGCTACAGTTTGTATTACATGTACAGGTGAAATAAACACCCTAGTCATGACAAAAGGTGACATATAGAATGTTATAAATTACTTGAATCATGTTCTAGAAATTAAATGATGAATCATTGTTTTGAAATAGGTTCGGTTGTTTTTATGGTACATTAGCCTTGGATAACCTGATAGCCTTTTTAGTAAATAAAGGTCCCAGCTGCAATTTATGGAACCGTATCAATCTGGTGTATAGGCCTCAAAGTATAGATCAAATTCTATTGTAATAGCATTGTAATAGTAATAATATGTAAAGTCAAAATGTGTAAACTGTGGGCTAAAAGCTATGTTTTATTTGTGCATTAGGTGATATAAAGTTTGTGGAGAAAATCATAGATACTGTCCTGAGGAAGGGGCCATAATCACTCAAGGCTTCGGAAACGCGTCGACGCATTTATAAAGAGTCCAATTCGGAGTTGCCAACAAACATTTTGGTTATAAGGAAAGATAATTCCTCCCAGTGTTGCCAAACAGGGGTTCCGAAGTGAAAAGATTAAGACAAATACTAGTGTCTTTTCCCATTCTTTCTCCATTTCCACATTAGGTGGTTTTTAATTTACAATGTATATGTTTTTAATCAGAATTACATAAGAATTCATATGTTTTTTATTGAAATAAATTGTATATTTTTACATAAATATTGTTTTTTCCTTCTGGTGAGTGTTCCCCGAGCCAAAGATTGAGAGTTGAGTGAGTGATGCAGACTGAGTGAGATAGGTCTCTGAATTCCGTTTGGCTCTGAGATAACTTGATCTCCCATAGGGAAAATACTTTTCTTTACTTGATAGTATATTGGTGCTCAATTTCCCTTTGGGTAACAACGAGCCCCTCTCTTTGGATTATAACTATAATGTATTTAATGTGGGCCATAGAATGTTGTTGTTCTGGAGCCCCATTTGATGTGTTTGATTTCCATCGATTTTGTGCATGGTAAGGTTAAAAGAGCAATGCTAAACTTATAGTTCAGGAATAACTCATGTTGGCTAATTTGAAAGTAAAACAAGATCGATCCTGCTAATGTGCTGTGTGTATGGATGATTATGGTGTAAGACTTTACGGTTTTTCTTTGAGGTGGATGATTGGTTCTCCTTTACCCAGCTCAGTAGCTTTGCCGATCAATCTCTAGGCTTTGTTGCTAATTTCGTGAAAAGCTAAAATACAAACTTGAGCGTGCGTGTTGTTCTGCAAAGCTAACATTATCTGTATTCTAAGTTGGTTTTAAGATAGTTGTTCGGCAGGGGGCATACTGTTGTCAAGTAATGGCTATGGTGGAGTATGACATGCATGAGGGTGTTGGGGAGCAGGGTCTATTGTCTTCTGTTCTAGAAAGCGATCTATGACTGTAGTTGGAAACGTGTTGTGTAGTGACTATTTTTGGGTGGAATATGCTGTCTGGAGTGGCAGTGGTATGTTATTGTGGCATATCAGAAATGTGTGCTGAATGTGACTTTACAGCCTTTTACTCTCTCACACATGGGAAGCTGCAAAGATATGAAAATAAATGGGCCAAGATCTACCCCACAAACATACTAAAGGCAAAAAAAATACCTCAGTCATTTACCATTCGAAAGCATCATATAGCATGTTATTCACTCTCAGAAATGCAGTTTATCTATTACTCCCAAATTAAAGAAAGACATTTCTTTCTAAGACTTTGGTGTTTTTACTGTACACGTTAATCTTGACCTAAGCATGTTCAGGAAAACATATGGAGGACATATGTGAACAGTTCTCCATTGAGCTAGTTTAAGAATTAACAGTATTGTTCATGGCTTTGTTGCGGGGTGACAAAAACTCAGCACGTCCTCCAGTGCTGCCAGCGTGTGCTGGGCTGGGTCCCAGTGGTCTTCATCGTGCTTGTGGTATGCTGGTCCTATTATGCTTACGTGCTGGAGCTATGCGTATGTAAGTATTCGCAGGACGTGCCGCCCTCATCCCTAGGAGCCGGGGGAGGGAGGGAGGGAGGGTGTAAGGGGATGCTGGGCAGAACTCAGTCAATATGACCAGCCGGGGTCTGCATAACTATAACCACTCGCCAGGGGGCGCCGCATCCGCAACAGCTTCTCAGTTTGCTGACATCAGTAAGTGTCTAAATTATCTGTATAGGGGGGCAGATCAGAAGCTGGGGCCATTGGCGAGACATTATTTAATGCTCAGAAGAGTAGCATCTTGACTTCTGACACAGTGCTCTATTGGTACCTCATAGAAACAGTCTTTCATGCTACCCTTTAATGTGTGCTTCATGATTTTCTTTTTTTTTTAACGCACCCTCCATGTGTGCCACTGCACTTTGTAAAAAAATTGTTTTACTTCTAATCCTTCATTTGTGTGTGTGTGGGGCTCTCTGTGTGTGTGGAGCTCTGTGTGTGTGGAGCTCTCTGTGTGTGTGGGGCACTCTGTGAGTGGGTGGGGCTCTGTGAGTGGGTGGGGCTCTGTGAGTGGGTGGGGCTCTGTGTGGGGGGGGCTGTGTGTGTGGGGCTCTGTGTGTGTGTGGGGGGGCTCTGTGTGTGGGGGGGGCTCTGTGTGTGTGGGGGGGTGCAAATGCAATAGGTCTCGCATTTGCGAGAGATTAAGCTATTGACATTGTAAAAGACAATGCCATTTATTTATCTGTTTTCAAAACCAACACATAAATACACATTTTGTCATTTACAATGCCAATAGCTCTAACTTTGGCAAAGGCGAGACTGTTGCATTGTAAATGCGTGTTAAATCTTTTTGGGGGAGGAAAACCTGATATCTCCCTGTTTTTATCTTTACCACACCATAACCTTACCCAACCCTAAGATCTAAAGCCCTACAAATACCCTTAGCACCCATAACCTCATCCAAAACGAAACAATAAAAATACCCTTAATACTCTATATCACCCCTAAACCCCAAAAATACCCTTCCCATCCTATGTCCATGCTCACCCCATACCCTACAAATATCCTTACATCCCTATACCCCTAGCCACCCCTGAATCCTAAAAATACATCCCATGACCCATCCTAAAAAATATATATATGTATATAATTTTTACGTTAACTACTCTTACCTTGTGTGGTAATAGCATGTTCGAGGCATATGAGCTGTATGTAGATCATATGTGTTAGCATAGATCGCCATCTGGTGTTGGGCTCGGATGTTTGCGCTTGCTTTTTGTTCAAGAAGTCTTTATAGTCACGAGGTAGATGACTCCTCCTTTCGGTGATAGTGCGCATGGGCATCGATTCTATCCTTAGATTGTGATTTTTCAGCGCTCTGGTTCGCTATCATTTTCGAACCCCTTCGCGCAATTCTCTACCGTCGACGGTATTGTCTTCGATCGCACTTTTCCATTCGTCATGTATCGTCCAAACTGTGAAACCTTCGATTGAGAAACTTTGAGGCGGGCCGTCGGGCCTACCCGTGCCGACCACGCCAGTATATTGGGTAAGTAGCATTTTCCTTAGGTGCTACAAAAACCCAAATTATATTGTAATTGCATTTATAAAGCGATTACTACCCCTGACAAGGCAGTGAAGCACTTTTTTGGCAAGTAGCACGCTACTGCTGAACCCATAAAAGATTACTGGTGAATTTGTATTCTGAAAATGTGAAAGTAATTTGAGTTGTGTATATATTAGTCAGTTATTTGGATTGAGAAGGATAGTGGAGGGATAGAGGGGAAAAAGGTTTGCATTTATATAGCATTTGCGACCCTTGATGTGGTGTTGAAGCGCTTTTTCGTGGAGTAGCACGCTACTCTGGAACCCATAAAGGATTAGTGTTGAATTAGTATAGTGAAAATATGAAAGTAATTTGAGTGGTAAATGTTAGATTGTTTGGATTGAGAAGGATAGTGGAGGGATAGAGAAGGGAAAATAGATTTGCATTTCTGGTAGATACATCTGCCAGTGGATTCCTCACCTTGTGAATATCCCCCTGCGTTAGCAGCATTCGGAAATTCTTTTTGTAGCTTCGCACCGACGTCACACCGTCACAGAGGCACGGCATTGCGCGCGACTCCGCTGACGTCACCGACACCATAATAGGCCCACGCTGGCGTGATGACATCAGTTCCCTTTTTTCCGCGTCGTCAACGCTAACGGTTTTCTGGGATCGTACAGTAGCTTTTTAGTAACTTTGTTACTTCGCGGTTATTTCCGCTATCTTCGTCTTCTGTCGAGATGTCTTCAAAGAAGACTGGTTTTAAGGCTTGCGGGGAATGTGGCATGACTATGTCAATAACTGACCCGCATGAATACTGCGTCTGGTGTCTGAGCTCCCGACCATGACGTCGAAGATTGCCAATCGTGCAAGAAAATGACTTCGAAGGCCCTTCGGGAGAGAGAGACGAAGCTCCTCGTCGCGAAGCTTAATAACAAAAAAGGAAAGAAATCTTCGAAATCTCGGTCTCGACGTTCGAGGTCGAGATCGGAGTCGTCCTCTGCCCATGCTTCAAAGTCATCTAGGAAGAAGCATAAGAGGAGGGGTCATGAGTCACGTCATCACTCAGGAAAGGACTCCAGTTCGCGACCGAAGCCGCAAGTGAGGCTTCTTCGAAAGGAAGTGGAGGTTTCCGCGTCGGGAGCTCAGGACACAGATGGTGAGGCTTCGCGTCCGAACTCGCCAGGGTCTCCGAAGCAGCAAGGGAACCCTTCTCTGAATCAGTCTAATCCCTCTGGTCAGGAGGATGAAGGTGAGGTGGAGGAGGTTGGTGATGATGAGGTGCAAGTGCCAGCGGGTTCGTCGACCCCGGTGCCGCAGGTCGAGGAGGAGGTCGACGTTGTGACGACTCCACCTCCTCAAGAGCAACCAGGTGGACTTTATCCAGCATTCCCGGCTCCTGGTCAGGATCCATCCCAGTTCCTGAATGCAATGCTTGGAGTTTACTTCAGGGCGATGTACCCCTCTGGTGCACCTGTTGGTCCCACGGGTGCTATGGCATTTAACCTGGGCGTTCTCCAAGCTTATGCTCCTGCGCCCTTCATGCCTTTTAGGCCGGCTCTTACACCGCAATGGCATTTGCCGACGCCGGCGAAGCCTTCGAAGCAGTCGACGCCGCACCAGTCGACGCCGATTCCATCGACGCTGGTGCGCACGACTCCGAGGCAGGATTCTGTTCGACCTCGACTTCGCCCGACTTCGGGTTCGACGCCGGCTCTGGCCCTGGCGAAATCGGTTCCGGATCCTTTGCCTTCCTTTACTAAGGAGAGGTCAAGGCGTGAAGCCCAGAGACTTCTGGAGGAAGAAAGGTATCAGTTTTCTGATGTTGAAGAAGGGGAGTTACAGAATTCTGATGATCCTTTTGATGACCTGAGAGAGGCCAGTGGGCTTGAACTGTCCCCTGAGTGGGATTTGGCTTCTGTGTCGGATGTACCTTCCAAAGATGTGATGCCATATCATGTTATTAAAAAGGCAGCAGACTTATTGAATATCACTCTGCCCACTACGGAGTATAAGTCTAACCTTCTGACAGACCTTCTTCAGTCATTGAGCCAATGCTGCCGTTTAATGATGCTTTGGCTGAACCCATTTACGAGGTCTGGAAGAAGCCTTTGACAGCTCCAGCTGTTTCAAGATCTGTGGCCCGGAGGTATAGGGTTGCGCCTGGTGACCCAGACTTTTTGTCAACACACCCTCTGCCTGAGAGTCTGTTTGTGCAGGCTGCCTGCTCGAAGAAGTCTGTAGGGGCCTTTCCGCAGGTTCCTGGGGAAAAGGAGTCCAGAAAGCAAGACCAGGCGGCCAAGAGGTCTTCTCTTCAGCCAGTATGGCGTTAAAATCTACCAACGCAACTTGTCTAATGGGACGGTACATCCATGCCTTGAGGGATTCCGTAAAGCAGCTAGTGCCAAAAATTCCTGAGTTGGACAGAAAGGATTTTCAGGAGGTAATTGCGGACACTCTGGCTGCTGCGAGAAAAGTTATACAGAGTGGGCTAGACACTGCGGATTCAGTGGCGAGTGTCATGGGCTCTTCGGTGGCTGCTAGAAGAGCTGCATGGCTGAAAACATCGTAGTTTTCTGCAGATGTACAGTCTGCTTTGATGGACTTGCCATTTGATGGCTGAGGATTGTTTGGCAAGAAAGCTGACTCTGTCTTGGAACGTTTCAAAGATAGTAGGGCCACAGCAAAATCTTTGGGACTTCAATCCAGGGGTACTACTGGAAGGCGCTTCAGAGGATTTGGAAGATCTTCCTTTCGTTCCTATAAAACATCGCAGCAGCAGCCACAACAGCAGAATACGCCTTATAAGTCCTATAGAGGAAGGCAACGAGCTCGTCCTAGAGGTAGTCAAGCCTCCTCCTCTTCCCCTTCCCAGCCTCCTGCCACCGCAGCAAAGCAGCCCTAGAGCCGCCATTCTGGTTGCCCCAGTATTGGAACTTTCATAGATTCCCATGCTTTGTATCATTCCCCGTCGTCGGAATAGGAGCCTCGGTAGTATAAAAACCATAGAAACAAAAGAGAATACAGGCCTAGGCCTCATCTCATTTTGTATCCTATCACTCTCTTTGTGTAAAAGAGACCAAACTTCTGCCAGGACCAATCAGAGCAGCCTCACCCTCTAGAACCTTCCTGAGAGAGCTCAGAGCCTCAGATTTTTCTACCGCACGTTGTGCTAGGGAGTCTCCACTGAGCTCTGCTCAGTTTTTTCTTCTAAAACTCTTTGGATTTTGGATTCTATACTACCTTTCAACTACTTTGAAGATGTCTGACCAGGAGAAGAAGGCCCTGTTCAGGTCTTGTGCCTCATGTGGTAAAAAACTACTTTTTGTTGAAGATAAGCATGACAACTGTATTTATTGCTTATACCCGGACCACAAGGCCACAGACTGCATGATCTGTAGAACCTTCTCTACCAAGACTCTCCGTGGCAGAGAGGGTCGACTTTTGACCTGGCTTCAAAAGATGAAATCTCGGGAGGAGCTGCTTTCTTCAGAGGAGGAGGATTCAACATCTATGGCATCCTCTCATAAGTCCAGGAAGAGGGGTAGGTCTCCCCCTGGTGGTTCTTCTTCTTCAATGGAGCCCCCTCTTAAGGCCCCTCACAAGATCTCTGATAGGTCTGAGAGGGCTGGTCCCCTTCAATCTCCTCACAGAAGTGAAAAGGAGAGGCAGGGACAGGCTTCTGTATTGGCTTTTGCCTCAAAGGACAGAAAGGAGGTTTCCATTACTTCTCCTCCGTCCAAAAAAGAAAAGGCCAGTGACAAACACTCTTCTGTCACTACTGGGACTGGTCCGGAGAAAAAACTGCGCTCGTCGATGACGAAAACATCAGGTACGTCGACGACGGTTCCTTCTGTTAAGGTTCCCGCTGTTTCCTTGGCTCTGTCGACGGACTCGTCGGCGGTAGCGATCTCCACGTCGACATCTTCTTCTTCTTCTTCGTCTTTCAAGATTCCAGCTTCTTCGACGACGATGAGCTCCGGTAAGGTGCTGTCGACGGGCTCGTCGACGACGAAAACCACGTCTACGGCCACGACAACTTCCACGTCGACAGTTATGGTGATGACGACGAGTCAGTCTACGAAGCCGTCGACGATCATTCTGTCGACGACTAAACCGTCGACGACGGCGGCTGCCCCGTCGACGATGGCCTCGACGACCAAGACTCCGTCGACTAAGACTCCGTCGACTAGGGTGATCACACCGTCGACGACCGTTGCTCCGTCGACGAAGACTGTTATACCGTAGACGACTGCTGCTCCGTCGACGACGATGAGACCGTCGACGGGTCGAAAGGTGCATTTTCCACTGCAAAGGATGAAAATTACCCCGGAAATGACATCCCCACGACGAGTGTCGTTGCATCCACCGAATATGCTCCTAGAGGACGAGTCGGAGGAAGAAAAAGAGGAGTTTGGTCATTATGGTGATGCATACAGTCCCTCAGACTTGAATGTAAAGCTGCAGGACACGGAGGACTATTTCGAGCATGCACGTCAACAACAGGTGCACTATGTTTCAGAGGAGCGACGTTCTACTGGTTTAGGACAGGAGATGGTGGCCATGCCTGCCTCTCTACTCACTGATCTACAACTAATGTTACAGGACTATAGAAACAGGTTTCCTTCGGAACCTTCTACCCAGACTACACAGCCTCCTCCGCAAGAATTGCCACAAACACAGTCAATGGCTGGTCCGCCTCCTTCGCAGGTGCTGACCCACCTCCCAGCTCGGGTTACACCTCTGGTCCGACCTCGAACACCTGATCCGGACCCAACCGATTCTGTCCACCTGGACACCTCTTCGGACGAGTAGCCAATTCAAGTGGATCCCTTATCTGACCCATTACAAGACCCAGATCTGGATCAGGGTGATAGTGGCCTGCAAGACCCGGATGCCACGGGTCGTGATACATCTATATCCCCTCCTGTGGACATAGGCGGGTTCCATCACCTAATGGAAAGAGCGGCAAAAAGGTTTGGACTGCTGATTACTAGAGAGGAGTCTGAATGCTTCCTCTACGATTTCAAGGAGCAATACAGGAGATCTGTTAAGTCCATTCCGATCATCGAACATGTGTGGGAGGAAGGCATAAAGAACATGCAGAATCCAGCCACGGTGATTCTGGTTCTTCCCAGACTGGAAAAAAAGTATAAGGCTCCGGAAGGCAGTCCAGCTTGTCTTCTTGGTCAACCTAAGCCTGATTCAGTCATCTCTCAGGCCGCCCAAAGCAAGTCGAAGAATCCGACAACGCCTTTGACTACGCCTCCAGATAAAGACGGTAGACGTCTAGATAATGTGGGAAAGAGGTTTTCAACCATGTCCAGCTTGCTGGTTAGAGCAGCTAATTCTCTCGCCATTCTGGGCAGATATGATCGCCAGATGTGGTGTGACATGGCACCGTTTGTGGAACAATTGCCAGACGTCGCAAAAGAGGAAGCCAAGAAAGTGCTTATGGAAGGAGAAAAGTCATCCTCCGAGGTCATTGACTGTGCGATGGATATCGCCTCAACGGCTTTTCGGGCCTTAGCGTGTTCAGCGGTGCTACGTCGCCAGGGTTGGTTAAGAGCCACCTGGTTTCGTCAGGAGGTCCAAAATAGGATCCTGGACCTCCCATTTGATGGTGAAATGCTTTTCGGGAAGCATGTGGATGATGCCCTTCAGAACATAAAGAAGGATACCGACACAGCAAAGTCGCTGGGATCTCTCAACTATCGCAAGGTCCCATTTAAAGGCGCAAGGGGCAGGGGTTTCTCTTCGTATAGAGGCAACACCCAGCAGAGGTATTCATCTCAACAGTCCCAATCTTACAAGACCCAGTACTCTAATCAGCGGCAGGGACAATCGGCTTCTTACTCTCGCCAAACACTGCGAGGACGTCCGAACCGTCAAGGACGTGACGGCGGCAAGCGACAATAGCGGCCTCCTGGCTCTACCTGCTGTTCCTTCCCTTCCAGTCACATCAGTGGGGGGCAGGATTTCTTTTGTCTGAACAGCTGGAGGTGTATAACATCGGACCAGTGGGTCCTGAATATTGTACAGAGTGGCCATATGTTGGAATTCCAAGATCTTCCTCCAACACGAGCTCCGGGTGCCATCCGCACAAAACATCTGAGACTACTCCATCTAGAAGCCCATCAATTGTTCCTCAAAGGGGCAATAGAACCTGTACCTCTTTCTCAGAGGGGCAGAGGTTTTTATTCTAGGTTCTTCCTGGTGCGGAAGACAACAGAGACTTGGCGCCCCATTCTAGACCTGCGAGAGCGCAACACTTATCTCATCAAACTCTCTTTCAGGATGGTCACTCTCCAGGAAATCCTTCCTCTTTTAAACCCAGGCGACTACTTGGCTTCCCTGGATTTAGAAGATGCATATTTCCACATTCCGATCCACCCAGCTCACAGGCAATATCTGCGGTTCACAGTGGGCAAGAGCCATTTCCAATTCAAGGTGCTTCCGTTTGGCCTACGGTCTGCACCTCGGGTGTTCACCAAGGTGTTGGCACCTGTAGCAGCTTTTCTAAGGACACATTCCCTGGAAGTGTTTCCTTACTTGGACGACTGGCTAGTCAAGGCTCCATCTTTCGAGGAAACCTCTCAGGCTGTTTCGACTTGCATTCAGTTATTCAGACACCTGGGGCTTCAATTGAACAGAGGCAAGTCAGTTCTACTACCCTACAGGACCGCACGGTTTCTGGGGGCGATTTTGGACACCACACAGTGCACGGCTCGTCCTTCGGAGGACCGTCAGCGGAAGTTGATGGTATCGGCTCGCCAACTCTTCCAGAAAAAGTGCTTGTCAGTCCGTCAATACAAGTCCCTTCTAGGGTCGATGTCATCCTGCATACCATTAATTCCTCATTGCAGGCTGCGAATGCGCCCTCTGTAGGAAGAACTAGACAGACAATGGCGCCAGGTAGACGGATAGTTCAACGACAAGGCATTGGTGACTTCGGCAATGAGAAAGGCATGCAAATGGTGGCTGGTACAAGACAATATCGCACAGGGTCTGACGTTCAGAATTTCGCCATCCCCCCTCATAACCACAGATGCCTCTCTGGAAGGCTGGGGGGCAGTGCTCCGCGAACTTCAAGTCAGCGGACACTGGAGCCCGGATCAGCGCCAGTGCCATATCAATTTTTTGGAGCTGACGGCCATTCGATTGGCCTTACTGGCTTTCCTACCCAGAGTTCGCAATCGTTCAGTGCTGGTCCGGACGGACAATACGACGGCCATGCACTATATAAACAAGCAAGGGGGAACAAGATCGCAGACTCTCTCCACAGAAGCTCTGAAACTCTGGGATTATGCGATTCTTCACAATATCAGTCTGAGAGCCGAACACCTGGCAGGCTCACTCAATGTCAAAGCGGACGCCCTGAGTCGACAAACGGAGGGGACGCACAAATGGGAATTGAATCATTCCATTCTGGAGAAGGTGTTCTCGGTTTGGGGGACACCTACCATCAACCTGTTTGCCTCCCCAGTGAACGCCAAATGCCGGTTTTACGCAAGCAAGGTTCACCATCAGGGGTCCCTGGGGAATGCTCTTTTGATGGCCTGGTACAGCGCATTCTTTTACGCTTTTCCTCCAATTCCCCTCATCCCTCGAGTACTCAAGAAGATGAAGGCGGAACCGTGCAAGATGATTCTCATTGCACCAGCGTGGCCCCGACAATTTTGGTACACGGAGCTCCTTAGACTCCCAGGCTCCTCCGATCCGCTTACAATCCATTCCGTCCCTGTTGTCCAGGAATCAGGGGCAGGTTTACCATCCGGATCCGAAATCGCTCTACTTGACAGCGTGGCTCCTGAACACAGAGAGTTCAGTCATCTAGATCTTTCCCAAGAATGTCGAGACGTTCTGTCACAGGCTCGAGCGCCGAGCACGAATAAAACTTACAAGGCGAAATGGAGAAGGTTCTGCCTATGGTGTCAAAGACAAGGTCTCCACCCTTACAAATCTCTGCCTCACCAACTCTTGCCATATATTCTATCATTGGCTAAATCTGGGTTGGCACATTCGTCTGTGAAAGTCCATCTTGCAGCCATTTCAAGGTTTCAGCGTACTTCTTCAGGCCCTTCCTTATGGTCCTCTTGGATCATTAAACAGTTCTTGAAGGGCTTCTTCCGGATGTAACCTCCACTTCGACCTCCTCCTCCAGTTTGGCAGCTCAATCTTGTCCTGGCTCAACTCATGAATCCTCCGTTTGAGCCGGTGCACAAGGCAGACTTGAAGTTCCTCTCTTGGAAACTTGCTCTCCTTCTAGCTCTTACTTCAGCGAGAAGAGTTAGTGAGCTTTAAGCACTCTCCATTGTACATCCATCCCTTCAATTCAAAAAGGATATTCTTATTCTTCGCACCAATCCAACGTTCATTCCGAAAGTACCATCTGAGTTTCACTTGAATGAGCCTTTGATTTTAAAATCCTTCTTTCCGCGTCCTTCTACGCCTGCGGAGCGCACTTTACATTCTCTGGACGTTCAGAGATGCTTAAAATTCTACTTGGAACGTACAAGGACCTTTCGGAAATCATCCCAGTTGTTTGTCTCCTACAGCGCACCACGGAAAGGATTTCCTTTAGCAAAGAGTGGCATTTCCCGCTGGATATCCAGTGCCATTCAATTTTGCCATCAGGAGGCGGGCAAGCCTTTGAACAGTAAGGTTCGTGCCCATTCTACAAAGTCTGTGGCTTAATCGGTGGCTCTTTTCTCTGGAGTCGCCATTAAGGATATATGCAGGGCAGCAACGTGGAGCAGTACTCATACCTTCATGAAACATTACTGCCTAAAGTCTGCAGGACGAGACAACGCGGCTGTTGGTCAAGCAGTTCTGCGGAATCTTTTTCATTGAGAGGTGAGCTTTCCCTTCAGTCCCTCCATCCTGGTGAGCACATTTTGTTTCCTTTTTTCTTACTTTACTATAAGTATTGCTATGTGGTTGTTGATACCATGTTCTTGCTGGTTTACAAAATGTGTCTTGGTATTTTACTGCTAGCTACTCTGATACAAAGCATGGGAATCTATGAAAGTTCCAATACTGGGGCAAGAAAACAAGTTACTTACCTGTAACTTTGGTTCCCCAGTATTGGTAACTTTCATAGATTCCCATGCGCCCACCCGCCTCCCCTGGGAAAGCTGTCTTTTCACACGAGATAGTGGCGGTTTGCACAACGGCTACGGAAATCTGAGGCTCTGAGCTTTCTCAGGAAGGTTCTAGAGGGTGAGGCTGCTCTGATTAATCCTGGCAGAAGTTTGGTCTCTTTTACACAGAGAGTGATAGGATACAAAATGAGATGAGGCCTAGGCCTGTTTTCTCTTTAGTTTCTATGGTTTTTATACTACCGAGGCTCCCATTCCGACGACGGGGAATAATACAAAGCATGGGAATCTATGAAAGTTACCAATACTGGGGAACCAAAGTTACAGGTAAGTAACTTGTTTTCATCATGTGGGCCCAGTATCCCAGTTGGGGGCCGGCTTACCCATTTTCTACGAGATTGGGAATTGATTACCTCAGATCTCTGGGTTCTCAATCTCGTGGAGAATGGGTATGCTCTTCCCTTTAGGGAATTTCCGCCAAATTACCCTCCTTGCCAAGGTTTTTGTTCGGAGGACCATCTGCTGCTCCTGCAGGAAGAAGTCCTGGCTCTGTTCAGAAAGTGTGCGATAGAGGTGGTACCCGAGCAGGAGAGGGGACAGGGGTGCTACTCCCGTTATTTTCTGATCCCCAAGAAGGATGGCAGACTCCGTCCAATCCTAGATCTCAGGATCTTGAACCTTTACCTGAAGCAGGAGAAGTTCAAGATGCTCACCCTTGCACAGGTTCTTCAAGCGCTGCTGGAAGAAGACTGGATGGTGCCGATCGACTTGCAGGATGCGTATTTTCACATCCCAATCCTGAAGTCGCACAGAAAGTATCTCCGTTTCACGGTTGGTTCACAACACTACCAGTTTGCGGTCCTTCCGTTTGGTCTTACTACTGCGCCTCGAGTCTTCACCAAGGTGATGGCAGTGGAGGCTGTGCATCTCAGAAGGTCGGGGATACCTGTATTCCCGTATCTGGACGATTGGCTGATCAAAGCAGAATCTCCAGAGATAGTGCTGCATCATCTGCAGGAGACAACTCAGTTGTTGCACAGGTTGGGTTTTTCGATTAAATGTACCCAAAACTCACCTGGTGCCATCCCAGCGCAACCTGTTCATAGGTGCGGTACTGGATACAACTGTGTGTCGTGCATTCCCTCCTCCTCAAAGGATTCGCGACATACAGGAAATGATTTCTTTGTTTTTCAATGGAGCGGTCGTTCCAGTCCTGAAGGTCCTTCGCTTGCTCGGTCTGATGGCTTCTTGCATTCTGTTGGTCAATCATGCACGCTGGCACATGAGGGCACTCCAGTGGTGCCTCCGCAGGCAGTGGTATCAACACAACGGGGATCTCAGGGAGTCAGTGAGGATCTCCAGAAAAACTGCAGCAAATCTGACTTGGTGGGGCCTGGAAGGCAACCTGTCTCAAGGAAAGCCTTTTCATCTACCTCCATCAGTGGCCACAGTGATAACTGATGCATCCACTCTAGGGTGGGGTGCTCATCTGGGGGATCTGGAGGTCAAGGTTCTTTGGTCTCCAGAGGAAAGGTTGCTTCACATCAACCTTCTAGAGTTGCGGGAGATACATCTGGCGCTCAAGGCCTTCCTCCCTTCCCTTCGCTGTCAGTCAGTCAGTCAGTCAGTCCAAGTCCTGACGGACAACACGACCGCGATGTGGTATGTCAACAAGCAGGGAGGAGTAGGGTTGCAGTGTCTGCAGAGAGGCTCTGCGTCTCTGGTCCTGGGTTCAGGACCATCAGATTTGTCTGATGGCAAATCTGGCTGGAGTTCTGAACGTGCGAGCAGACAGTCTCAGTCGGCAGTTCTCGCCGACCACGAGTGGAGGCTTCACCCGGAGGTAGTTCGTCACGTCTTCCGGACATGGGGAACTCCTCGAGTGGACCTGTTCGCCACTCGCCAGAATGCTCACTGCCCGTCATTCTGCAGCCTCCAGTATCCGATGCAGGGAGCCTTGGGGGATGCGTTTCAGTTGAGTTGGGACTCGCAACTCCTTTATGCATTTCCTCCCATACCCTTGACTCCTCGGGTTCTGAGGAAGGTTCGCCAAGACCGGGCCCAAGTCATATTGATCGCCCCGGATTGGCCAAGAAGGGTGTGGTATACAGATCTTCTCCACCTCTCCTCGTGCCCTTCGCTCTGTCTCCCTCACAGGGCAGATCTCCTCTCCCAGATGGAGGGACAGGTTCTACACCCCCACCTCCAGACCTTACACCTTCTTGCCTCGAGATTGAACGGGGCAATCTGATTTCCTTTTCTCTTCCGCACGATGTGGTAGATGTCATCTTGTCGTCCAGGCGTGACTCTACCAAGTCCATTTATTCTTATAGATAGTCTAAGTTTGTTGCTTGATGCAGGGAGAAGTCAGTTGACTCTTTGAGGGCTTGTTTGTCCAATATACTCCAATTCGCACTTTCTTTGGCCCTGCAGGGTTTTGCAGTGGCAACTGTCAAAGGTTATTTGTCGGCCTTGTTTGCCAGACCAGCCCTCTTTGTTTAAGTCTCCAATTGTTTTGCGTTTCATTAAGGGCCTAACAAATACTTTTCCTCCTACACCATTTATTGTACCTCAATGGACTTGAACCTTGTTCTTGCGTTTTTAATGGGTTCACCTTTTGAGCCTTTACACTCATGTCCCATGAGACTTTTGTCTTTCAAGACTGTTTTTCTGGTGGCAATTACCTCGGCAACGAGGGTAAGTGAGCTTCAAGCTCTTAGTTCTAAGCCCCCGTTTTTATCCATCCATGCTGAAAGAATGGTTCTAAGGACCAGGGCTGCTTTTCTGCCTAAAGTGGTTACTCCTTTCCATCTGGGGCAGTCAGTTACCCTCCCTACCTTTTATCCTCCCCCTCCCCCTTCCAAGGAGGAGGAGAGACTTCACCGTTTGGACCTTAAGAGGGCGGTGAGCTTTTACCTGGACAGGACACGGGAGTTTAGGTTGGATGACCAGCTGTTTGTAGGCTTTGCTGGCTGCAAGAAGGGGAAGGCGGTGCACAAGCGCACGCTCTCAAGGTGGATCATCCTCTGCATTAAGATTTGCTACGACCTTGCGGGTAAGGACCCTCCAGAGGGTATAAGAGCTCACTCTACTAGAACAAAGTCATCAACATCTACTTTGTCTAGGGGTGTTCCTGTTGAGGACATTTGTAGAGCCGCGACTTGGGCCTCCCTCCATACTTTTGCGAAGCATTACTGCTTAGATGCCGAAGTGAGGAGGGAGGGCCACTTTGCGCGTGCTGTCCTCCAGGATTTTCTGGTATAGGAGAGTGGACACCCTCCTCCGGGAGTGGGGACTGCTGTGGGACTCTATTCACAAGGTGAGGAATCCACTGGCAGATGTATCTATCAGAAGAACAAGTTACTTACCTTCAGTAACGCTTTTTCTGGTAGATACAGTATCTGCCTGTGGATTCCTCACTGACCCACCCGCCTCCCCGTTGTCCACTCTTTTATACCTGAGTAACTGTTTTTTCTTTGTTTTCAAGGAATTGTTTTTCTGATGGATACATCTGCCAGTGGATTCCTCACCTTGTGAATATCCCCTTGCGTCAGCAACAATCGGAAATTCTTTTCGTAGCTTTGCGCCGACGTGGACTTGGACGTCATAGAGACACGGCATTGCACGCGACTCCGCTGACGTCACCGACGCCCATAATAGGCCCACGCCGGCGTGATGACATCAGTTCCCTTCTTTCTGCGTCGTCGACGCTAATGGTTTCGGGAATCACAGTAGCTTACTAGTGACTTCGTTGCTATTTCCTTTGTTTTTCTGCCTCTTTGTTTTGTGACAATGTCGACTAAGAAGACTGTCTTCAAGCCCTGCAAGGAATGCGGGAAGAGGATGTCCATCACGGACCCGCACGAGGACTGCTTATGGTGCTTAAGCTCCGATCATGTTGTGGATGGGTGTTCATCTTGTCGAAAGATGAACCCGAAGGCCCTGCGGGGAAGAGGAACCAGCTCCTGGTGGCGAAGTTGAAGGCGGACAAAGGTAGGAAGTCTTCACGTTCTCGCTCGAGAAGGCGAGGTCGAAGTCAAGATCTAGATCTCAAGAGGAGTCGACCTCGAAGTCCTCAACGGTACATGCTTCAAAATCGAGAAGGAAGCATAAGAAGAGGAGACATGAGTCCTGACGTCACTCGGGAAAAGAGTCGGACTCGAGATCGAAGTCGCCAAAGAAGGTTTGATCGAAGGTGATCCCACTTCAGGAAGCTTCGAATTGGGAAGGTGAGGCTTCACCTTCGGAATCGCAGGTGCAGTCGCCGACTCCGGTTTCCGATCGGTCTCCGGTGCCGTCCCTGGCCCGAGAGGAAGAAGTTCAGGTGGTAGGGGAATCTGTGCCTGTAGAGGAGCCGGATTCATTCCCACCTCGAGTCCAGCCTGAGGGTGTTCAGCCACCTTTTCCTGCACCAGGCCAAAACCCATCAGCGTTTTTGAATGCAATGCATGGCGTCTTTACGAGGAATTGGTACCCCTCTGGAGCACCTTCGGGTACCATGGGTCTACTGGCCTACAATTTGGGGGTGCCACACTCCTATGCCCTGGCACCGTTTATGCCGGCCCCGACGCCGCCATGGCAAAACACGGCTCCACCGAAGTCGTCGACGCCGGTCCCGGCATGGCCCACTCCAGGTCGACCTAGAGTACAACCTTGGTCCATCGGATTCGATACCGACGTTTGTTCTGGCTACGTTGGAGTCGATGGTGGATCCAGTGGAGAGGCGTGTTAAGGAGAAGTCCAGGAGGGAGGCACAACGCCTTTTGGAGGAGCAGAGATATGTTGAGTCTCATCCTGATGTGGAGGAAGGTGAACTAGAGGAAGACTGCTTTGAAGACCTGGCAGATGCTAGTGGCCTGGATTTTTCCCCGGAATTGGAGATACCATCAGGTTCAGATGCACCTTCAAAGGACGTCCAGCCTTATCATGTAGTAATGAGGAAGGCTGCTGGTCTTCTTAATTTGACTTTACCAACAGTTGAATCTAAGTCTAATCTCCTTACTGAGGTCCTACACTCTCCTAGTTCGGTGGTGGAACCATTGCTTCCGTTCAATGAGGCTTTAACAGAGCCTATTATGGAGGTGTGGAAAAAGCCTCTAACTGCTCCGGCTGTTTCCAAAAGTGTGGCTAGACGATACAGGGTTGCACCAGAAGACCCTGCCTTTTTAACATGTCATCCTTCTCATGAGAGCCTAGTCATTCAGGCAGCATGTTCGAAGAAGTCTTTGAGTAGGTTTCCCCAAGTGCCTGGGGATAAGGAGGCCAAAAACAAGATCAGGTGGCCAAAAAGACTTTCTCCTCAGCAAGTATGGCATTGAAGTCCACTAATGGCACTTGTCTCAGGGGGAGATATGTGCACGCACGTATGGATTCAATGCATTCTTTGGCTCCTAAGATTCCTGATGGAAGTAGGGGTGATTTTGAGAAAGTGTTGTCTGACGCTCAAGCGGCGGCACGCCAAGTAATACAAAGCAGATTGGACACTGCTTATTCTGTGGCTTGCATCATGGGCACTGCGGTTGCCACGAGAAGGTCGGCTTGGCTAAAAACATCAGACTTTTCTGCAGATGTTCAAGCAGCTTTATTGGATCTACCATTTGATGGTGTTGGTCTCTTTGGCAAAAAGGCCGATACTGCCTTAGAGAGGTTTAAGGACAGTAGAGCTACTGCCAAATCTTTAGGACTCTAGATCCGAGTTTCTTCGGCCAGAAGATTCAGAGGTTTTGGACGCTCTTCCTTTCGCAATTTTGGACAAGGTCAGCAGCAGCAACAACAACAACAACAACAGCAGCAGCAGCAGAATACCTTGTACAGATCTTACAGGGGAAAGCAAAGAGCTTGTCCTCGTGGACGTCAGGCCTCTTCCTCCTCCTCCTCCTCCTCCTCCTCCTCCTCCTCCTCCAACCCCCCAGTCACAGAAAAGCAGCCCTAGATCCGCCATTCAGGAACATGTGGGTCCGGTGGGGGGGTCGGCTTACCCACTTTCTACGGGATTGGGAATCGGTTACATCAGATCTTTGGGTTCTCAATCTTTTAGAAAATGGGTATGCCCTTCCCTTTCGGGAATTCCCTCCCAATTACCCTCCTTGCCAATGTTTCTGCATGAATAAACATCTGTACCTTCTACAGGAGGAAGTGCAGACTCTATTAAAAAAGGGTGCGATATAGGTGGTTCCAGAGCAGGAAAGGGGTCAGGGATGCTACTCCCGGTATTTCCTGATTCCCAAGAAGGATGGCAGACTTCGTCCAATCCTGGATCTCAGGATCTTGAATCTCTATCTGAAACAAGAGAAATTCAAGATGCTCACCCTTGCGCAGGTTCTTCAAGCGCTGCTGGAAGAAGACTGGATGGTGTTGCTCGACTTGCAGGATGCGTATTTTCACATCCCAATCCTGAAGTCGCACAGGAAGTATCTCCGTTTTATGGTGGGGTCGCTATACTATCAGTTTGCGGTCCTTCCTTTTGGAATTACTACTGCGCCTCGAGTCTTCACCAAGGTGAGGGCGGTGGTGGCAGCACATCTCAGAAGGTCGGGTATTCCAGTATTCCCCTATTTGGACGACTGGCTGATCAAAGCAGAGTCGTCAGAGAGAGTGCTCCAACATCTGAAAGAGACAACCCAGTTGTTGTACAGGTTGGGGTTTTCGATAAATGAACCCAAGTCTCACCTGGTGCCCTCCCAGCGCATCCTGTTCATAAGTGGTGTACTGGACACAACTGTAAGTCGTGCATTCCCTCCTCCACAAAGATTCGAGACATCCAGGAAATGATTCCTTTATTTTACAATGGAGCGGTCATTCCAGTCCTGAAAGTCCTTCGCCTGTCGGTCTAATGGCTTCATGCATTCTGTTGGTCAACCATGCATGCTGGCACATGAGGGCACTCCAGTGGTGCCTCCGCAGGCAGTGGTATCAGCACAACAGAGATCTCAGGGAGTCAGTGAGGATCTCCAGAGAAGCTGCAGCGGATCTGTCTTGGTGGGGCGTGGAAGGCAACCTGTCTCAGGGGAAGCCTTTTCAACTGCCTCCTTCGGTGGCCACAGTAATAACGGATGCATCCACTCTAGGGTGGGGTGCTCATCTGGGGGACCTGGAGGTCAAAGGTCTTTGGTCTCCAGAGGAAAGGTTGCTTCATATCAACCTTCTGGAATTGCGGGCGATACGTTTGGCGCTCTAGGCCTTCCTCCCTTCCCTTCGTGGTCGGTCAGCCCAAGTCCTGACGGACAACACGACCGCGATGTGGTATATCAACAAGCAGGGAGGAGTGGGGTCGCAGTGTCTCAGCAGGGAGGCTCTGCAGCTCTGGTCCTGGGTTCAGGACCATCAGATTTGTCTGATGGCAAATCATCTGGCCGGAGTTCTGAACGTGCGTGCAGACACTCAGTCGGCAGTTCTCTGCCGACCACGAGTGGAGGCTCTATCCAGAGGTAGTTCACGACATCTTTCAGATGTGGGGGAACTCCTCGGGTGAACCTGTTCGCCACTCACGAGAATGCTCACTGCCCGTCTTTTTGCAGTCTCCAGTATCCGATGCAAGGAGCCTTGGGGGACGCGTTTCAGTTGAGTTGGGGAAAACAACTCTTTTACGCGTTTCCTCCCATACCCTTGATTCCTCGGGTTCTGAGGAAGATTTGCTAAGACTGGGCCCAAGTCGTATTGGTCGCCCCGGATTGGCCGAGAACGGTGTGGTACACAGATCTTCTCCACCTCTCTTCTCACCCACCGCTCCGTCTCCCTCTCAGGGCAGACCTCCTCTCTCAGATGGAGGGGTAGGTTTTACACCCCCACCTCCAGACATTACACCTTCATGCCTGGAGATTGAACAGGGCAACCTGAATTCCTTTTCTCTCCCACACGATGTGGTGGATGTCATATCGCTAGGCGTGACTCCACTAAAACCATTTATTCTTACAGATGGTCTTGTCGGCATTTATATGTTTGCCGGACCAGCCGTCTCTTTTCAAATCTCCTGTAGTTTTAAGATTTTTGAAGGGTCTCACTAATAAATTCCCTCCAACTCCCTTTATTTTGCCTCAACGGGACTTAAATCTTGCCTTAACATACTTGATGGGTGCTCCCTTTGAGCCCTTACACAAGTGTCCTATGAGGCTTTTGACTTTTAAGACAGTCTTCCTTGTTGCAATTACCTCAGCAAGGAGGGTGAGTGAGCTTCAAGCTCTTACTTCCAAGCCCCCATTCCTGACCAGTCATGCTGAACGAATGGTTCTTAGGACCAGGGCTGCTTTTCTCCCTAAGGTGGTGACTCCCTTCCACCTAGGACAATCCATTACCCTCCCTACCTTTTATCCTCCACCACACCCTTCCAAGGAGGAGGAGAGGTTACACCGTCTGGACCCTAGGAGGGCGGTGAGCTTTTACCTGGGCAGAACTAAAGACTGTCGTGTGGATGACCAGCTCTTCATTGGGTTCGCTGGCTGCAAAAAAGGAAGAGCGGTTCATAAAAGAACTCTTTCAAGATGGATCATCCTCTGTATAAAGATCTGCTACTCTTTGGCCAGTAAGGAGCCTCCAGAGGGTATAAGGGCTCATTCTACAAGAGCCAAGTCATCAACCTCTGCCTTGTCTAGAGGTGTGCCTGTAGAGGACATTTGCAGAGCCGCGACTTGGGCCTCCCTCCACACGTTCGCGAAGCATTACTGCTTAGATACCGAAGTGAGGAGGGACGGCCACTTTGCGCGCTCTGTCCTCCGGGACTTTCTGGTATAGGAGAGTGGACACCCTCCTCCGGGAGTGGGGACTGCTGTGGGACTCTATTCACAAGGTGAGGAATCCACTGGCAGATGTATCTATCAGAAGAACAAGTTACTTACCTTCGGTAACGCTTTTTCTGGTAGATACAGTATCTGCCTGTGGATTCCTCACTGACCCACCCGCCTCCCCGTTTGTCCACTCTTTTATACCAGAGTAATCGTATGGTATTTGTTTTATGGTCTAAGTAAATGTGTATTTCAGATGTTTTCGTACATTTGCTTCACATTGTGTGTGTCATCTTGACTATCATGTACTGGTATACTATGTATATATATACTGTCATTGGTCCGTCCGTGTGCCTCGAAGGCGCGGAAAAAAGGGCGGACTGCTGTCATCACGCCGGCGTGGGCCTATTATGGGCGTCGGTGATGTTAGCGGAGTCGCGTGCGATGCTGTGTCTCTATGACGTCCAAGTCCACGTCGGCGCGAAGCTACGAAAAGAATTTCCGAATGTTGCTGACGCAAGGGGATATTCACAAGGTGAGCAATCCACAGGCAGATACTGTATCTACCAGAAAAAGCGTTACCGAAGGTAAGTAACTTGTTCATTACAAATGTTTATTTGCATTTGTTTCACACTGTGTGTGTTACCTTGATATTTGTGTATACTGTGTATATCTTTACTATCATTGGTCCGTCCATCTGCCTCGAAGGCACGGAAAAAAGGGCGGAACTGATGTCATCACGCCGGCGTGGGCCTATTATGGTGTCTGTGACGTCAGCGGAGTCGCGCTCGAATCCGTGCCTCTGTGACGTCGGACCAAGTCGGCACGAAGCTACAAAAAGAATTTCCGAATGCTGCTGACGCAGGGGGATATGCACAAGGTGTGGAATCCACAGGCAGATACTGTATCTACCAGAAAAAAGCGTTACCGAAGGTAAGTAACTTGTTCTTTTATAGTGCTTGCTACCCCTTGTGGAAGTGTTTATTTCAACTCGAAGCATGCTACCATGGAACCCATAGTGTTAGTGGTGAATTAGTATAGTGAAACATGAAAGTAATTTGAGTGGGGCTATGTTAGTCAGATTATTTGAATTGAGACTGATAGCGAAGGGGTAAAAGGTAAAAAGTGTTGCCTTTATATAGTGCTTGCTAACCCTGCTGAGGTGTTTAAGTTATTTTTCGACGACTATCATACTATGGAAATCATAAAGGATTAGTGTTGAATTAGTATAGTGAATTATGAAATTAATTGGAGTGGTGGCCTAGTTTAGATTGAAAAGGATAGTCGAGGGATAGGAGGGAAGGATTTTGAATTTTTCTTTTTTTTTTTTTTAGCTCATAGCAGTGGGAGGAGGTTTGAGATGAGTAAAAGGGAGGTGGAGGGGGATGAGTAAAAGGGAGGGGAGGAGTCAGGGAGGGTTTAGAAAGGCTTGTTTTGGGGGATTGGAATAGTAAAAAGAGGTATGAGATGATGTAAGGTCGGGTGGAGTAGGGAAGAGTCTTAAAAGGGTTATTTTGGGGATCATAGTAGCGGTACATGGTTTAGGATGAATGAGAGGCAGTAATAGATATATTGATCACATAGCACATTTTTAGGTCTCGCGACCTATCAATGCGCGCAAGCGCATTGAGCGGAGCGAGAATTCATGTCCTCAAAATCCTCGTCAAACCAAGGGCTTTTTGCTGCGGTGTTCTTTAAGTTCACGTGACCAAACAATCACTCGCATCAGCCTCCCTCCCTCCCTCCTAATTGCATTTTTTCACAGCCGCACAGCACATCAAAGGGCTTCTCCCAGCATGTGCTGTGCGGCATCTCCTCCCCTAATTATTCATAGCTGGCCGGTGGCCGGCCGTACTTTCCCACGCCCTCCTTGTTTTTTTATACCTTCCTGTGTCTTCTTTATCCCAAATTACTATTATCACTTATTTTCTGCTTTTATCCATTTCTTTGATTTGATATATATTACTTTAATCGTGTATGGTTTTAATTAACAGCTGGGCCATGATTAGTAAACTTGTATTTATTCGTTATCGCTGTGTGTGTCTATTCTCTCCGGTTCTTTCATTCATGCCCTCTCCATTTGCACTCTGCCGCATCTCTCCTTTTATCTTCTGCTTTTATCCATTTCTTTGATATATATTACTTTAATCGTGTATGGTTTTAATTAACAGCTGGGCCATGATTAGTAAACTTGTATTTATTCGTTATCGCTGTGTGTGTCTATTCTCTCCGGTTCTTTCATTCATGCCCTCTCCATTTGCACTCTGCCGCATCTCTCCTTTTATCGTGTTTATTTCGCCTGTCCTCTGTCACCGTCTTCTCTCTTTGCGATTTACACTGTTCATCTTCTCTACACCTTTTTCTGTCTTATCCTATCATTTTATTTTTCCTTTCGTCTATTATTTTCTTTACGTGTTTTACTGCTACTCTCTTTTCGACGCGCTACCTTTTCTGCCCGCTACCCCGCCCTTTTCACTTCCCTCTCTGACAAGCACTTTCCCGCCTCCGTGCCTTCCCTCCTCAGCCCGCGCGCTGCCAAGGGCTCCAGCCTCTGGCAGATCTTATCTTTGTGCCTATGCACCTCAATAGGTAAACCACAACTTTAAAGGCGGGATTTCAGGGCGGCTGAGACAGAGACGGCTCATCACCGAAATCAACAATTTGTAGTCAACAACCCACCCCGCCCCGCACTGTTAGCATTTTGAAGAAAGCTCGGTGACGTCTATATCCATTACTGGGATATGTTGGCGCTCGTAATTGTTTATTGGCCTTTACTAGGACAGTGAATATTTGTATTATATGGGGGGTCTTTTGCTGTTTGCCAGAGAGTCACTACACTCACTGCACCCTACCTCACTCACGGATCGGTCTTCACTCACCAAAAATGCCATGCAGAAGTACAGTGTTACATGGATATGTTGCCTGGGCACGTTCTATTCTGTGCAGTGATACATTGCAATAAGAGGACACAGATGTACGGAAACATACGTGATTGCTCGGCTTGTGATCAGGGAGCAAGCATGCTAAGGTATTACCACATAATAACGGGCAGTCTACAAGCAACTCCTTGTACGATCTGACAGTTATTGAACATCGTATAGGTAAACTATATTAGAGGGTCCCTGCAGACACTTCCCTTTTGCTTTGACAATCAGAATCAGATATTCTAAATGCTATATGAACTTTAAAGTTACTTTTTTCAATCGTGGCTCTGTTCATTACCAGTGTTTTGATATTACATATCTTCAACTGTCCTATTTTATTCAAGTGCTCCAGTGGTTTCAAGTCTGGGGGACGCTTTTATAAAACGTTTGAGTAAGAAAGCGTAAAAAAAAATAACCACAAATGCGTTAATGTCTATCACGTAGTTCCAATGGTTCTCTCATGTGCGTGGGCTGTGTCGTTTGTTCAAGAAATTAGTTCACTGGAAGGACGATCCAACCGTTCCGACTGCTGGCTGCAGTCTGATGCTGCTTTGACGGTGCAGGCGCTAAAATGGACCCACCCTCACACCCTCACTCACCCCCTCATCCTCACCCCCTCACAACCCTCTCACCCTCACTCAGCCTCGCACACTCACCCACTCACCCTCACACCCCCTCACTCACCCTCATACACTCACACACCCACTCACCCTCACCCTCCCTCACCCCCTCACCCCCTCACACCACTCAGTGCTACAACACATATGTGTGTGTAGGTGCAAATGCAATGCTCTTGGATTTTCGTCACAATAAAATACACTGAACGTAATCTTCACAAAATGTATTTACAAACGTTTAAGCTATTGCCATTATAAATTACAATAACTTTTATTTAAGTATTAATTATTTACAAAATTAAAAGCCATTGTTATTTGTAATATCAATACATCTAAGTTACGTAAATACAACACACATTGCATTACAAATGCTATAGGTGTCACATTTGCGAAAGTTACAACTATTGACATTGTAACTGACAAAGCTATTAATTTTGCTTTTTTCAAAAAGAACACCTAAATTAAAAAAGTGTCATTTACAATACCAATCGCTCAAACTTTCCTAATGCGAAAAGTTAAAAGTATGGGCATTGTAAATCACAAAACAAAAAAATAAAATGTCATTTAGAAGCTCAAACTTTCCTACTGCGAGACCGATTGGCACCGCCAGTGCTTGTTTTTTTAATGCTAAACTCCTCCTTTATTCCAAGCTATCTCAACAGATATAACTCCGCTCGAGATTGAGTTTATAGAATGTGTTCTCTGTTTATACTATATTTGAGTTCTCATCCATTTACCACCT
This sequence comes from Lissotriton vulgaris, assembly GCF_964263255.1. Classification (NCBI taxonomy): domain Eukaryota; kingdom Metazoa; phylum Chordata; class Amphibia; order Caudata; family Salamandridae; genus Lissotriton; species Lissotriton vulgaris. Next base: position 771,326,849 of record NC_141700.1, on the reverse strand, counting down.
CAAGGAGTAGGTCTTGACTGCTCCTATTGTAGCTTTTGAAACCTTTTTAGAAAATGAAAAAAACTGGTATCCGAAAGGAAATGGTCTCAATATTTGTAGCATCTTAGGTAATAATCAGGATCCATCACAACATACTGCCCATTAACCTCCTACTGCCACATGACTTGGTCCACTCGGTACATTTCAGCAATGTAATTAGGATACTGAACATCTAACCTCAGGTTTATCACCTCACCTAAATATGATGGTAATAAACATTGCTTTTTAAAACTGGCCAGGGCCCACAACACAGTGATATGTGCACAGGAAGGGCAGGCCCTTGCCTTGCCATAAGAATCACTGCCACCCTAGTTTGTGGTCTTTTGGGCCAATTGAAAACAATGAAGCAGGAGCACAGTTTTTAATCCTGGCATCCCATTTGGTCAAGTTGTGTACTCTTGGGCAACCACTTTTTGTACTATTCTGCTTCCTGTACAGCAAGATTTGGAGTATTCAGAATATCTGTGAACGCTGAATTTAATCTGGGAGTAGGGAAGAAGTGGCTAGCTTCATGGGATAGTCACTAAAGTGCAATATTGTGATAAATGCACACCCTCTGCAGAAGGTAGTGGTGTTCTACACTATTGAATCTACTACGTAACTGTTTGATCCAGAGCAAACCATACTTGCAATGTACTTCTGTCAACTGATCTGCCAATATGTCAGCACTTTGAAACCTCCTTAATGGAAGAAATAGCCATCATGAGCAGACTCCCAGAACAGGTCCCCAGCATTGTTTTATCCATGCATACAGGCCTCTTTATTGGCAGGTGGCTGGACCTGCATCTCACTACCAAAGTGCACCGGAAGTCGCTCTGTGCATGACCCCTCCTGTGCTGCAGCCACTGCCAGACACCTCTTTGACAGCTCATGTAGGGCTGAAAGTTGCTGGTCTTTATAGAGGGTATAAGTGGTGGGGAACTGAAATACGGGACAATGGGTATCCACCAGTGCTTCTGTACAGGACAGGGGCACTGCTTGAAGCACCAGCCTGCAAAATGCATCACGGCTGCCCACTCTAGTGTAAGAGAGAGCAAGTTTGTGTGTTTTGTGTGATCCATGCAATTATTATCCTCTGAAGCTTGAACCCTGTTGGTGCTTTGTACTGTATGTGTGCGACCGAATCTTGTAGTTGTTGGTACTTTGGTGCTTAATTTTTCTAAAAAATATATAAGTAATTATAAAATAAAAAGCGAGTGCAGAGAGCCCATGTTTTTCGTAGAAACCTGCCACTGGTGCTGCCAAACGCCGAGGGTGCCTAATTCCACTGCTGCCTAAACTTGATTCCCCCTCACGCCTCTGTCTTTCATCACTCTACACTTCTCGTCTCTCTCCATCTCACTCATGTGTCATTTGTCGTCACTGCTTTCTCGAGAGACATTTCCTACCTTTCTCTTCATACTCTTTTCACTTTTCAGACTTTCTTTCTCTTGCTGTTGGTCAAAGGTTGATGATAAAGTTAAGTATAGGTCCTCAAAACTGAGTGCGGGTTCTCAACATCTGCTACCACTTGCATAAACTGCTGCGCGTATATACAGGAAGCTTACACTACAAATATCCATGTGATTTCTGCCAAGAATGTTTTCATTGCACAAGAATCAAGGCAATTAGATTGTAAACGTTTGATTTATAAACATTTCCCATCCAAGTACACGAAGGCCAGTTAATTTCAGTTGAAGGCCATAAAGAGCCTTGATTTAAAGTTTCAATTCAAATATTCACAAAAATATAATCTAGGAGCCATCTTACATATTCGAACACAATTTTATTAAAGAAATTAACAAACTCAAGAAATGATTCACTGAGACAACTGACCAATCCGTGTCAAGAGAACCCACTTGTTAAAGTAGGAAGTGCTTTTAAAGAAAGTCAAGCAAACAAAGGACAAAGCATCTGAGATAGGGAAGCTTCATTGAATCCCTGTGCAAACTTGCATTAAATAGGAACTGACATGCTTTACATCAGTGTTTTTACATATAATTTGAAAATGGTCTTAGACTATCCCCAGGCGTCAGACTGGATCCTGAAAGCTTTCGTCAGCAGTACCCCTGCGCATTGATAGGTGTCATCATATGGCTCCGCGTGCATTGCTGGCGTCTTATTCGCCGAGATGACGTCACTGGAGCGACTTAGACTCGCCCACGGGCGCTTACGTCAGTTCTTTATTTTTCCACGCCAGCAAGCGCAGATCCAGAGAGAGCGGTACCCTGTCATTTGTAGGTAAACTTACCTCTGGTGCATAGGGATACCCGGTTTCAAGCTTTGCGAGACCTGTCTGCGCACTATGTCGCAGACGGGCCCGCACCGTGAGTTTCTTCTGCCTGTGGCGCAACCACGACACTGAGTCATGCTCCCACTGCTGTGCCATGGCCCCGAAAACTTTGCGGGAGCGCTCTTGAAAGTGGCTGGATGAGTCGGCCCCACGTTGTTCCTGGCCCCAGTCCTGTGGGAGGTCTACGGCCCGGTCGCGGAGCAAGCACCATCATTCACAGTCTTCGTACTCTGAGTTGGGTAAGGCGAACCACAAAAATTCAAAGAAACGTCCCCGCTCTTGGTCCTCACTGGTCACGGGACGTGACTGAGGGGGCAGGTGGTACCGCCCCCGTGGCTCCGACGGAGCCTGAACAGTTACCGATAGTTTACCCACCTTTCCCAGGTCCATCTGTGACTCCGGACGAATTGCAAGAGTTGGTGTCTGCAACGGCACGTATCTTCGGCCTGTGCGGCCCCGTTGGATCGCCTTCGGGGCCCACTGTTCCGTGTTCAACTGCTCCGGCCCTGACGTAGTCGACGCCCAAAGGCCTCCATGGCTCCGGCCGTGGTTCCCCCTTCTTGCCGGTGGACCCTGTACGACCCCCCACCGATGTTGGTTCTGTTGACTGCGGCATTAACTTCTTTTCCAACGTCGACACGGTGACGGAGTGGTGTCTGCCGATGGGGGATTTTTACCCTTGCATTCACCCACGTCTTTGCTAACTTGTGGAGGAGGGTGAGAACTGGGAAGGATTTGAAGACCCTCTCGCGGCACAGTGCGAGTCTGTCCCTGACTGGGATGGGGATGCGGAAGCCGGTGGCCCGGATTACACTCCAGCGCCTGGTTCTCCACCACTATGGAGGAGAGTGGTACATTTCCAACGGTACTGCATAGGGCGGCTGAGGCTCTTAACCTCAAACTCCCTACAGTGGCTGTCGGGACTGTAGGAAGGTGGATACCTGACTATGGTTACCCCCAACTTTTTGCCTGGTGTTTTGCTGGTTTTTCGACTTAGTTGACCTGGGACCCTGCTATTCAGGGCCCCATGCCTACTGCTCTCTCTCTGTAAAATGGATTCCATGTACCTTAGGTACATATCTAATTGGAGACTGAGTCACCTTATCAGTCCCTGTACAGTGTACCTTAGGCACCCAGGGCATAGGTGTACCCAGGGCCTACCAGGGGCTGCAGCATGTATTATGCCACCCCTGGCTGGCCATCCAAATCTGACACAACTGGCTGCACGACAGCTGGGGCAAGGCGGTGTAATCACCCTTTGCTTTAGATATAGTATTCCTATATCTAACCCTAAAAATGGACACATGTATTCCTATCAGTCACTCCTATGGCAGGCCTTAACAATCCTGAAGGCAGAGTGCTTGGAATTATGTGAGATGGTGCTCTGGCATGAGCTGAGCCCGTCTGCAGCTTGTGGAACCAAGTCCTAATAGCTGTTATATGATAACGCGTACCATATACTCTTAAGTGCATTATAATCCTCGCGGTTATTTGCTATCTTTGGTATCGCTTTATCAAAACATGTTGAGTAAGGTGTCATATGAATTGGAATACTAACCCCTCGCCAATTCTGGTGACGGGGTTAGCATTCCACCCTTCTAGAGGGACACGACATGTATGTAACTGTGAACCCCGGTTAAAGTTAACTCGAGCCTCAGCATCACATAATGGATGCTGCCACCACAGACACAAGTCTGACCTCCTGCTGCTGGGAGTCCTTCCAGCGAGGAGAGCTTGGACAAAGGGTTTCCTGTCAGGGGCGGTGCTAGCACCATCCCAGACAGGGTTTTTTGTATCCCAGGTAGGCAGGGCTGAGAAGGAAGGTGACTGCAAGTGGCACCCCAGTGCTCACTATGCATCTGCCGGTTTGAACCAGTTCCAGGGCCACACCAGCCCCTGAGCTGGGGAAAGTACGGACAAGGGAGCGGGGTGTAACCACCCCCCGCCTGGTCCCACCCATGGGCAGGACCTAGTCGCGTGCCTGCCCCTTTCTTTAGTATAAAGGTAGGAGCGGGCCCCCTTCCCAAATTAGATAATTCTGAATCTTGATGACTTTCCACGGAAGAACTCTTGAACATTTCTGAAGACTCTCCCTTGTGGCTAAGGAGTAGCCAGCCTGCACCAGCGGGCACCATCTAAGCGCATGCGGTTTGCTGCATGTCTATCCTCCGGATCAAGTCTGCCCAGCTCGACGAGACCCGGATTCCCTGGCACCTCTGACCTCTACCTGCATCATCAGCCCAGCTGAGATTCGTGGGTGTGACGAGACCTGAAGGGACCGGCCATCTTCAAAACTGCACGACGCTTATCCAGCACGACCGCCGAGGGATCCTCGAGTGAGTGCTTTGGGGTTTGAGAAGCCCTAACCCTGAGCAGCTCTAGCACCGAAGTCTAGCCCCCCAGCATCCACGAGATCTGCGTGGGGCCCTTCTGCTCTTTGCTGCTCACCGCGTTGTCCGGCTACTTGTCTGCTGGCTTGTGGCCCTCCTGACGATGAACCACGACAATTACATCGCTGGTCTGGTTCCTCCAGACTGGCCCTTGCTCCTCCAGACTGGCCCTTGCTCCCTTCCAAGAGAGGTGCACCCCGGACCCTCCTGGTCCACTCCAGACGCCATCGTGAGTCCACCGCGTGGCCTTGCCTTTGCCAAGGTTTGTTGCCCCAATCCTGGGTCCAGCATCGCCGACAGCAGACACCTTCGTGGGACAGCTCGCACCTCCATCCTGGTCGCCGACAACGCCTCCTGGACCGAGAGACTGCAGAGCCCAGCGTCGCCCACTCACCTGGTCGAGGTGACCTCATACGGTGCCATCCTGGTGCCCACCTAATCACTGGCTAGTGATTAAGAACGGAGTCCCCTCTGCTTTCAGGTTGCTCCATCTTCGATCCAGGCTTGGATCACTCCGGACATCATCACTGGTCGCCTGCCAGTAACTTCTTCTTTCAGGCTCCAAAGACTGTAACGAAGATTCCTGACGTCTTTTGAACCCTATGCAGCCGCAGCCCCTGGGCTAGGTAACTTGAGCATTTTGGTGCTCCAATGTAGGTTCACTATCTAAGTGTCCAGATCCTTTTTCGTTTTCAGCCTAGCTAGTCGGATTCGTCCGATAACTGTAACTTTACGAAATCTAGCATCCATAGACTTTGTCCCGCATCCCGCGTGAGAGTGCACACTCTGCACCCGATCTCCCTAGGCCTCCTGCTCCTAACCTGAAGGTTCAGTAGTGTAGTCCTAGCGATCCTAAAGCCTCTGGATCTTGTTACTTACCTGCTAGTATTTCGCATTCCACTTTTGTAGTATATGGTTTTTCGTGCCCCTCGGGCATTTGTGTAAATTGTGCAACTTGAAGTATTTTCTTAAGAGTTTTTTATTGTGCTTAGCTCCCTGACTCATAAAGAGATCAGGGTAGACTTGTTGTAAATAAATATCCTTTTATTTTCATAACAACTTGTGTGGTGTCCTTTCACTTGGTGTTCAAGGGGTATATGTGATGGTATAACAGCTGGCTTAACACGCCCTCTAAAGTTTAGCCTAAAGACTGCTCTTGTCCATGCTACTAGGATAGCTGGTCTATAAGGTTGACTTACAACCAATCATCAATAAGGGTCGTTTGGAATGATACACAGTGATCACTAGAATAGTGAGCACTACATATCAGGCCAACTTCTCACAGGGACCAACCTCCTGACAGAGGTACTTCGGCCAGCTTCTTCTTTTACAGAACTGCTGTTGCCGTTTAATTATGCCCTCACTGATGTGCTTCTCGGCACTTGGTCCAGGGCCAACACAGGGGCTCCTTTGGACAAGAGTGTGGGCCGACGCCATCGCCCGGCCCTGGGCGACCCACCATCCTCACCCAGTACCCCGCACCTGAGAGTTTGGTGGTTCAAGCTTCAACGTCCCCGAGCCCATTCCCTTCTGCTGCGCCAGACAAGGAATCCAAGAAACTGGAGCAGTTTGGGAAGATTTATTCTTCTGCAAGTTCCGGATTGCGGTCTGTGAACACTGCCTGTTTCTTGGGCCGCTATTTCCATTCTATTAGGGATAGGGATGCAGTTGCGCAGGTGCTGCCTCAGTGTCAGGAGGAGGCTCGGATAGTTCTCTCCTGCCCTCTTGCAGAGGGGAGAGATGCGGCCAAGTTCACGATCCGTTGTGGTCTTGATACCTCTGATTCCCTGGGTAGAGCGATTTCCACAACAGTGGCGCCATGCCGTCATGCCTGCTTGAGGACGACTTGTTTTTCTGAAGATATCCAAAATACATTAATGGACGTGCCCTTTGATGGCACTTGCCTTTTTGGTGATAAGGCGGATTCCACATTGGAGCGTTTCAAGGACTCTTGCGCCATGGCCAAGTCCTTGGGCCTTTCGGCCACACAAACTCCTTCTCCTTCTACCTTTTGTTCCTTTCGTAGCTCTGGAAGGGGCGTCCAAACACATTTGTTTCAGACCAGGCCTGCCCAGCAACAGTCCCGCCTTCATTGCCAGAAGCTGCTCTTCGTATGAGCCGACCCGACGTCCTGATTTATTCAGACGCCGATCACCCCCGCTGCCTCAAGCCGTCCAAATCGCTATCCAGCATTGGATCTCAGACACCAGCCCCTCCATCCGCATGAAATTGCCATTGGCGGACATCACTGTTCCCTCGACAACCCAGTCCTGATGATGATCCCGACTGACGGGGATCGAAACGCCGTCGACCACACAGCTTAATTTTATGGCGCCCTTCTTGTTTTGTACTCCTGGAAATTGACTCATTCTTGTTTTAAGTGATTACAACTTGATCCCTGGAGCCATTACTCTGTATATTTCACCTATTGTCACTAGTCGCCGACCACGCTGTTTCACCCCAGCACTTGCACTATCACCACTATTCACTGTATATATTTATGTATATATCACCCTCACCAAGTGCCACCGGGTTGTCACCCCATTTGATGTGTACAGTGCTGTTTAACTGTATAACTTTGCAACAGACCCGCCATGCTCTTTAAGTGGTGAATAATACCCGCCTTTTTTCAAAAACTGCAGTGACTCCTTAATTTCTTTCCTTTGTAATGCATATTGCATACACTTGTTGAAATTGTCTTCCAATTGACACCTGTTGGGAATTGTTCTTATTTACAGTATATACCCATCCCAACTCGGTCTATGGGTTTTCTCCTGTTTATCCTACACAGCAACAGTCCCAGCGCAGCCGCGGTCGTGGGACTCGCAGAGGCGGGTCGTGGGGCCAGCGTGCGGGTCAGTCCACCACCACCCTCTCTGCCAGTCCCTCCATGCCTTCCTAGACCAGCTATCCTAGTAGCATGGACAAGAGCAGTCTTTAGGCTAAACTCTAGAGGGCGTGTTAAGCCAGCTGTTATACCATCACATATACCCCTTGAACACCAAGTGAAAGGACACCACACAAGTTGTTATGAAAATAAAGTATATTTATTTAGAACACAACAGCCCTGGACTCTTTATGAGGACAGGGCGCTAAGCACAATACAAAGCTCTTAAAGAAATACTGAAAGTCGCACAATTTACGCAAATGCCCGAGGGGCACGGAAAACCATATACTACAAAAGTGGAATGTGAAATACTAGCAGGTAAGTAACTAGTCTCAAAGGCTTTAGGATCGCTAGGACTGGACTACTGAACCTTCAGATTACGAGCAGGAGGCCTAGGGAGATTGGGTGCAGAGTGTGCACTCTCACGCGGGATGCGGGACAAAGTCTATGGATGCTAGATTTCGTAAAGTTAGTGGTATCGGACGAATCCGACTAGGTAGAGCTGAAACGAAAAAGGATCTGGACACTTAGATAGTTAAGCTATGCTGGAGCACCGAAATGCTCAGGTTACCTAGCCCAGGGGCTGCGGCTGCATAGGGCTGAAAAGACGTCGGGAATCCTCGTTGCAGTCTATGGAGCCTGAAAGAAGAAGTTGCTGGCAGGCGACCAGTGATGAAGTTCGACGTGATCCAAGCCTGGATCGGTGATGAAGGATACCTGTAAGCAGAGGGGACCAAGTTCTGAATCACTAGCCAGTGATTAGATGGGCACCAGGATGGCACCGGACGAAGTCACCTCGACCAGGTGAGTGGGCGACGCTGGGCTCTGCAGTCTCTCGGACCAGGAGGCGTTGTCGGCGACCAGGATGGAGGTGCGAGCTGTCCCACGAAGATATCTGCTGTCGGCGATGCTGGACCCAGGATTGGGGCAACAACTCTTGGCAAATGCAAGCCCACGCGGTGGACTCAAAATGGCGTCTGGAGTGGACCAGGATGGTCCGGGGTGCTCCTCTGTTGGAGGGGAGCGAGGGCCAGTCTGGAGCAACCAGACCAGCAATGGAGATGTTGTCGTTCGTGGTCAAGAGGACTACAAGCCAGCAGGCAAGTGGCCGGACAACGCGGTGAGCAGCAAGGAGCAGAAGGGCCCCACGCAGATCTCGTGGATGCTGGGGAGCTGGACTTCGGTGCTGGAGCTGCTCAGAGTTAGGGCTTCTCAGACCCCAAGGCACTCACTCGAGGATCCCTCGGCGGTCGTCCTGGATAAGCGTCATGCAGTTCTGAAGATGGCCGGTCCCTCGAGGTCTCGTCACACCCACAGATCTCAGCTGGGCTGATGATGTAGGTAGAGGTCAGAGGTGCCAGGGAAGCCAGGTCTCGTCGTGCTGGTCAGTCGGATTCCGGAGGAAGGACGTGCAGCAAACCGCAGTGTTCTTAGTTGGTGCCCGCAGATGCAGGGTGACTACTCCTTAGTCACAAGGGAGAAATCTTGAGAAGAAGTCTTGAGTTCCTTTCGTAGAAAGTAGTTTCAGGATTCAAAGGTGATCTAATTTGGAAGGGTCCCCGCTCCTACCTTTATTCTAAAGAAAGGGGATGGCACGTGACTAGGTCCTGCCCATGGGTGGGACCAGGAGGGGGGTGGTTACACCCCTCTCCCTTGTCCGGACTTTCCCCAGCTCATGGGCTGGGGTGCCCCTGGAACTGGTTCAAACCAGCAGATGCATAGTGAGCACCGGGGTGCCACTTGCAGTCACCTTCCATTCAGCCCTGCCTACCTGGGATACACAAAACCCTGTCTGGGATGGTGCTAGCACCGCCCCTGACAGGAAACCCTTTGTCCAAGCTCTCCTCGCTGGAAGGACTCCCAGCAGCAGGAGGTCAGGCTTGTGTCTTTGGTGGCAGCATCCATTTTGTGATGCTGAGGCTCGAGTTAACTTTAACCGGGGTTCACGGTTACATACATGTTGTGTCCCTCTAGAAGGGTGGAATGGTAACCCCGTCGCCAGAATTGGCGAGGGGTTAGTACTCCAATTTGTATGACACCTTACTCGACATGTTTTGATAAAGCGATACCAAAGTTGGCAAATAACCGCGAGGATTATAATGCACTGAAGAGTATATGGTACGCGTTATCATGGAACAGCTATTAGGACTTGGTTCCGCAAGCTGCAGATGGGCTCAGCTCATGCCAGAGCACCATCTCACATAATTCCAAGCACTCTGCCTTCAGGATTGTTAAGGCCTGCCATAGGAGTGACTGATAGGAATACATGTGTCCATTTTAGGGTTAGATATAGGGATACTATATCTAAAGCAAAGGGTGATTACACCACCTTGCCCCAGCTGTCGTGCAGCCAGTTGTGTCAGATTTGGGTGGCCAGCCAGGGATGGCATAACACATGCTGCAGCCCCTGGTAGGCCCTGGGTACACCTATGCCCTGGATACCTAAGGTATACTGTACAGGGACTGATAAGGTGGCCCAGTACCAATTGGTAAATGCACCAAAGGTACATGTGAGTCAATTTAGAGAGAGAACAGCTAGGCTGTGGGTCTGATTAGCAGGCCCCCAGCCAGGGAAAGTCGTAAACCAGTGAAGCAAAAAGCAAAAGTCTGGGGTGATCATAGGATTGCAGACCCTACTCTCCTACAAGGGGTGCCTGAGATAAAAATGTAGGGTCACCCAGGAAAGGGCAGGGCAGCATCTTGCAATCTGGCGGTTGACTAGGGGTGCGAGAGGGGGTGCAGAGAAAGGTTTGAATCATGCTTTCTATAATGTATTTGTAGGTGGCATGGCTATCTATTCAGTGGCATGGCCAGGGCGTGAGAGTATCCCTGACTCAGAGGAGGTATCAAAGCTACTTGCTTCTTGTAGGCCATCATATCAATCTCATCACCCCCATCGTAATCGTTGTTCGAATCTGTGCCAAACAGGGAATGCAGTTTTCCGTTGTGGAGAAAGTGATATCTAGACAGCAGCCGAACGCGGCCTCTGCTGAGGTTGAACCAGCACTGACTGGTGTGGAGCATGGTGACAAAGCCTTGTACATTTTAATAATTGGTCAATGTAGCTTTAAATATTGTTATCCTGATTTAAGTAGCTAGCCATTATTGGACACGCCCTTCAGCACGGTGGTACCACCAACATCTCAAATATGAGAAAACTACAGGGTAAAAAAGTGTATTTTCAGTCCATTTGTAATCTACTGCTTATTCTCCTGTTTTCCATCTTGGAAAAGTGCTCTTGATGTCCTTCAGCAGGAGAAGCCCTCCCACAAGCCTATTTCTGTCCTGCCTTTCCTATCAAACTTCTCGAAAAAGCCATTAACAAGCAGTTGCCATCTTCTTGTTGTTCAACTATTCTCTCAATATAGCTCAGTCAGGATTTTGTCCTCGACACAGTATGAATCTGCCCTGTTTTCCATTCTAGATGACCTTCGTATGCATGCACATCATGGTAGTTGCATTACACATGTCCTCCTTGATCTCACCGCCCTGTGTTGCATGACTGCCATGTCAGTCTCCTGGTGGCTTCTGGGATTCTGGGGAGTGCTCTGGCCTTGGTACTACCCTTCCCTGTCCAGTCATGTACAGGTAGTTCATCTTTCCCATTACTGCGACAAATGTAACGCATTCTTTAGAGGGGTTCTTGGGTCTCCTCCTTAAGCCCTATCCTTTTTCACCCATACCTCTTTCCCCTGATTTATTCTGTGGGGTTTCACCTTCTGCGTTTTTGAATGGCACGCAGAGATGAATCACTCTTGATGACCAACCTCACACGTCTAGAGATAAATTCCAAGAGTGTACCCCAGGCATAGTGGCTTGGATGGGGAACAACTCTCTTAAACCCAACACTGTTAAAACTGAGATTTTGATGATTAGCAGCAGTAACAAAGTTCAATCTTGGCAGGCTGAATTTTGGCTGGCTCAGTTTGGGCTCTGCCACTAGCTGCTTCACCAGTCTGTAATCTTGGGGTCTACTTCACCACGACCCCTCTCTTTCAACTCAGGGTAATAAGATTTCTTCCTCTGGCTTTTATTACCTGACTGTGCTTACCAAGATCCAGCTGTTTCTCCTATTTGAAGCCTGTCACTTTCAAGATCTCAGCATAAGCGGGAATGATTACTGTTATTCCTTGTACCTTGGATCTCCTGCCTTCCTTGTGCAAAGTCTCCAGCGTGTTCAGAATGTTCCAACACATCTAATATTCAATTTTCCCGCTTGTTTGTTCATCTCTATCCATCTGAGCACCCTTCACTAGTTGCCCTTCTCAAAATAATTATTTTCCAGCCATTGTGCTTGAGTCACAAAGTCTACCATCATGCCAGCCCACTTTGCAATACAAATGTTTCCTCTATTCGTCTTCGCGAATCGTGATATATTTTTTCTCTCATCGGATCCTTGTTCCTCATTACTCCCGCTCTCATGCAGGGGTCCTGCTTTCTTTGTGTTTGCAACCAAATGCTGGAACTCTCTTCTGCAGTACCTTAGTTCCCTTCCACCAAGTTCTGAAAAGCTGGCTGTTTTCTGCTTAATCTTGTAATCCCCCTTCTCACTGTTCATGCTCTGTATGCCATCCCTGTGGTTTCCATTTAGTGCTAGGACACCTTCATAGGTAACTTCTCACTCTAAAAAACACACGTAAAATAACTAAATAAGACATATGTCTCTGTCACCCTCTCAAAAGATCCATTCTGTACCAACCCTGTCTAGATGTGGCAATGGAGAGCATGTTCCTCAAATCAACAGCAAAAAGCAGGATTGGAGCTCCTATAACTCACCTTTTACAACCACTGTTATCATTTTTTATTATTTCCGATTAGGCAAGTCCTCTTCTACCAATTCTTTCTTTGATTTAGCTTGGTTCATTGTCAGGGGGTCAATCCTAACAAGGATAAGTCCTGCAATCCAAGCTGAACATTTAACAGGGTTCAACTAAGTGATCATGTAGGCGTGGTAATGGCAGCTGGCCCTGGATATGGGCCTGAAGACACCACAGGCTGTAGAGTGGAAAACTGATGTCAGCAGGTACAGCAACCGCCTCATCTTGACTGGTTTGGTTCATCTTCTCTGCCTTGTCCTTTAAGGGCTACAAAATATTCTTAACGGGTAAATAAAGATAGAGGGGCTAGAAAGAAAAGCTTTGACTGGTGCATTTGCCAGCAGTGAAACAAAAATATGTCATAACCCATGAAAAACTGGAGGCTAGGAGTATGAATACCAAAGTCTGTGTTACCACTTGATTCAGCCTCAGACGCACTAACCGGCCAGGCCAACCAATCTTTTTATACCTCTTTTTGATCCGCTAGAGGCAACTGTTTGCAGATTGGAGGCTGTGGTGAGCTCTACAAGCAGTGCAGACAAAGAAAACACTGGAAATTGCTATTCGCTTATTAACATGACTAGAGAATCTGGATTTCATTAAAGACACGGAGGCTGACATTATGCATTATCTTTTTAATGCAGTCACAACCAGCTGCACTACATTACAAAGTAAAACGGTTCTAGAATGGAACAGTCAGTTAGTATAAAAGGCATGAGCACCAAACAGACTGCCTCTTTTAAATGTGGAGAGATAACAACAAGTTCCAAGGAAGAAAGGAGAGCTTCATCTTCATCTTGAAAAATCCGGAAGAAGAGAACGAAGAGAGGAAGCAAGGATGAGATGAAGAATCCATTAAGAGGAGTTGTCTGAAAAGGAAAGAGGAACATGAGAGTATCAATGCAATAAAAATACCTCAAACATATAAATACAGCAATAGTAGTACAGGCAGTAGAATAAAAAAAAACCAGAATAAGCCATTCATTAATAACTCAAGTAAAGGAGTAATAATCCGTCCAAGGGAAGGGACGGGAGGAATAATGTCAGCCTCCGTGTCTTTAATGAAATCCAGATTCTCTAGTCATGTTATTAGGAGAATATCAATTTCATTACAAGCCCGGAGGCTACTTTGTGCATGTCGGTAGCCGTGAAGTACAACATCAGACATGTGATCAATTGGTTTACAGTAATGACGAGCAAATGTGGATGCATTAGATCAGTCCGCTGCTTTGAGGACATCTTCCAACTTACCACCAGAACAGAAGGATTTACTGGCCATAGCACCTCTAACAGAGTGGGCTTGGAATCTAGATAAGTCAAGGCCATCTAGACTCATAGCGGACTTGACCCATCTGGCTATGGAAGTAGAGCCAATGGGTTTGAATGGCTTGACAAAGGAAACAATGAGTTGATTTGCATCAAGAGGACGAAGGTCTTTCCAGTCTACAACACAGAGTTTCTTACACAGGTCTAAACGAGGATAAAAGATAGAGTCAGACATAGTTTTGGTTCTTCTAACAATTTCGAATTTAACACCAAACATATCATAAGATCTATTAGAAATATCAAGACATTTGCGATCACAAACTCTACGGCATGAAATCAAGCATAAAAGAGTTTCAAGTTTAATGGAAAGACATTTCCTATTAAGAAAAGAGTTAAAAGGCCAGCTTGAAAAAAAGTCTAAAATAACCTTGACGTCCCACAAGGACTTGTATTTAGGTCTAGGAGGTCTCTTCAACCTAATGCTCTTCATGACTCTTCAAACAATAACATTTTTACCTACCGAGAGAATGATCAGCAGAAATGGCTGATCTATAACAATTGATAGATCTATAAGAAAGACCCTTATTGAATTGTTCAACCAGAAAGTTAACTACATGTACGATAGGAGCCTCCAAGGAATCCAAGTCCCTCTCAAGGCACCAACAAAACAATTTTCTCCAAATGTTGTTATACCTATAGTGTGTTCCAGGGGCCCAAGATTCTCCGAGGAGAGTTGCAGCTGATGACGAAAGGCCAGACAATTCATTGGATTTCCTGACACTTTCCAGGCAAGAATGATCAAAATCCCGGAATGAACTAGATAGTGATCTTCTGCGTCTGCATTTGAAACCAGACCCCTGACTGCTGAGTTTAAGAAAGGGATGCTGCAAGCTAACTCTAGCGTGGTCAGGAACCAGGCCTGAGACGGCCAAATTGGGGTTATTAGGATTAGAGAACATTGGTCTTGTCTCACCTTCTGCAGAACCCTCTGAATCATAGCAGAGGGAGGGAAGGCGTAACCCCGGAGGTCGGACCAGCACTGAAGGAAGGCGTTCACTGCAAGAGCGCCTGGATGCGGCATCCAACTGAAGTATGGCTCTAATTGGCAAGTCAGTCTGCTGGCAAATAAATTCACATCCTGAGGATCCCAGATTCGATTCAGAGCATTGAAGACATTGACGTTGAGTTTCCAATGGCTGAAGTCTAAAAGAAATCTCAAATTCTAATTTGCAGAAATGTTTGACTTCCCCGGGATATCCGCCCTTAGAGTAATATTATGCTCTAAACAAAACATCCAGAGCCGCTTGGCTAAGTTCAAGACGTCTGCTGATTTGGTTCCACCTAAACGGTTGATATAGGCTACAGCAGAGATGTTGTCCATCTTGAGGGTGACTGATCTCCCTATGTAGAGAGTGTCTGAAGCTCATTAGAGCGTACAAACCTGCCGTAAGTTCTAAATAGTTTATGTGGTGAGAAGTCTCTGCTAGAGACCAGACACCACCGGTGTTCTGATTGAGAAGGCGAGCACCCCAACCATGAAGGCTCGCATCCGACTCTAAAAGAATCCTGGAGTTGATCCAAACATTGCTTTGCCATTCCAGGCATCCAAATTCTCCTGCTACTGAGACAGTTCCAACCTGGCGTCCTGATCTAGGATTACGTGATCCCCATAGCAGAGGCCAGATCTCAGAGCTTTTGCTTTTATCCTTTGAAGAGCTTGGTCATTTAGGGGTCCTGGGAAGATGGCTTGAATGGAAGACGAAAGGAGGCCCAAAAGTCTGGCTAACTCCCTTAGAGTTAGAGAATCTTGTTTCAGAACAAACAGGATCTCTTAGCGAATTTTGGATATTTTCTTTGGGGGAAGTAAGAGAAGACATTTTGAGGTGTCTACGGTAAAACCGAGAAACTCCAGGGATTTTGAAGGGGTAAGGATTTATTTCGGTCTGTTTATAATGAAGCCTAGACTCTCTATGCGAGCCATTGCAATCTTGAGATCCTGCAGGATCTGAGAATGGTTCTGGGACATAATGAGAATGTCATCCAGATAAATTATTAAGTGAATCCCCCTCTCCCTCAGGAGCAATGCAATGGTCCTCATAATTTTGGTGAAACACCAGGGGGCAGAAGAGAGACCGAAGGGAAGAGCTTGAAATTGAAAAAGATGGTAGTTTTAAATGAATTGCAGGCAGGGTTGGTGTTCTTTGCCCATCAGGATGGTAAAGTTAGCATCTTTCAAATCTAGTTTGACTAACCAGTCTGCCTCTAGAAGAAGGTCTCTGAGAAGGTGAATGCCTTCCATTTTGAAGTGTCTGTAGACTAAGTATTTGTTTAATTTGCATAGATTTATGACGGGCCTCCAACCTTTCTCTTTATTTAGGACAAAAAAGAGTGTGCTTACAAATCCCTTTGAACTTCATGGAACCTCTAGGATTGCCCCTTTTTGAAGCATAGAGGCTATTTCCTCTTCTACAACATCTTGTTGATCCTTTGAAATGGTTAGCACTCTCGGAAGAGACTTTTGGGTCAGAGGATGGATAAAATCTATCTTGAAACCTTGGACGGTTTCCAAAACCCAGGGATCTTGAGTTAGTGTTTCCCAAATGTGATAAAATAATTGCAGTCGGCCCCCTACCCTTGGCGGGGAAGGAGGAGAAAGTAAGGTACTTACTTTGAAGAATGGTGTTGTTGGGTAGTCTGCGGGATCTGAATCCTCTGTTTCAAGAGCCTCTCTCTCTCTGTGGGTAGAATTGAGGGTTGGATGGGAAGAAGCCTCTGCCAGAGCCTCTGAATCTACCAAAGGGCCTTTGGCTGAATTGGCCGGAAGAAAGGCCCCTTCTTCCAGCCCTTCCAAAAAGGTTAGGATTAAAAACACGCCTCATATTAGATTGTGTTTTATCGAGGGCGGTAAAGGTAGATACATATCTGCCAATAGACTTAATCATATCTTCGCCAAAGAGAAGGTCCTTGGGGTTTTGGGAGGGTTCTTTTTCAGCCATGTCGCCCAGTTTAGGGTTAATCTTTGTAAGAATGACTCTCCTTCTTTCAATGTTAAGACTAGCATTAGCTTTGCCAAGGAGTACCATGGCCCTTTAGCTCCAACCTCTAACGAGCTGAGTATCAAGAGGAGTGCCAATAATATGGCATTCTTCGGCCATAACTAAAATTCTGGCTAAGGACCCCAGGACGTCAAGAAGTCGGTCTTGACAGCCCTTGAGAGACCTCTCCATACCTTTCCTGGGGTCCCTTCCGAGCTTGAACAGGAACTTAATCAAGTTGGGGTCAAGGTTGGGAGTTTGACAGACCTTATCTTGAATTGCAGGCCTAGAGCATCCTGCTCTGAGGATACTACGAGTATTTCTTTCCAGAGCGTTTCTGAGCCATCTTTTAATAAATCTCGCTACATGGTCTTGGGGAAACCATTCAGAGCTTCTGGGATGAGAGATGTTAAGGTGTGAAAACATCTAATCGGCCAAGGGGTTGAGGATAATACTTTTAGAGGAGGATGGGGTTTCTTCCTCAGTAGGTTGACTATTAAAATCAAAGTCCCCGTCATCTAGGTCGAGGATAGATTTGTCACAAATCGCGCCAGGATACTTTGTAGTAGCAGAGCGCGTAATAAAATGTTTTATAACATAACATATAACATAACATAACAAATGTTAGGGGATCTATCGTCATCTTCTGTATCAATATCAATATTATTATTGTGAGCACTTAGATGGTTTGTGCCACTAGGGACACCATGATGAGTTGTGCCGCCATGGACACCCGATGTACTCGGGTGTGAGGACCTCCCACAAGGTTTGAGGTGCTAAGACCTCCCAAATCAGTTGAGGTGCTAGGACCTCCCATAGTGCTCAGGGAATTAGGCTCAGTGTTCTTGGACTTTTTAACTCTTTTCCCCTTGTTGACCGGTATATCGCTATGGGCAACATGTGCTTCAGAAAGCTCGTCCTGTTCAAATCAAAGGGGTCTTTTAGTGGACATAACCTCTTTAAGGGTGTCCAACATACAGGACCTCATTTCCTTATGAATAAACTTTTTAAAAGACTCCTCGTCAAAGTTAAGGGAGCTGGCCACAGTATCATCAGAATCTATATCTGACATATTAGGCTCAAGATAGTAGAGTTAGGCAAGGCAAAACTAAGTAGTATTGTACTTTAATAAATTGTTATTTAAAATGTTTTTTATGAGAAAAGAATGCCCAAAAGTAATAATTAATGAAAAGAGAAACGTCTAAAACGGCCGATCGTCAATCTCCGGCAGCAGCTGAGTAGCGCAGAGCAACTGTCAAAGTGATCGAGATCAGCGGCTGCCGTGAGGAATCGGACGAAAGATCCTTGGCAATGGGAGCACGTTGCGCTCCCGTTGCTAAGGTGCGTTCCTCTAAATGCGGAACACAATGAGGAGGCAATTAGAGGCCTCGAGAGAAGGAAGAGTTTAGGCTAAACAAGAGATCGAAAATCAGGGATAGCGGTTCCCACATGTCCGTGAGAAGGTGAGAGAAAGCGGATGCAGCGTGATCTCCGTGCACGTTGAAGAGACGGTCACGGAGATATGCCAGTGCGGGTGCGCCCGAAGAAAGGGTTGAAAGGAGGGAATACTCCGGTGAGGAGGAGGGAGTGGGGCAGAAGACTGATAACCATAAATTGGAAATCAGGGGAGAGGAAAGAAGAGGAGGCGGGGGAGAAGCCCCTTCAAAGAAGAATCAATATCGCTTACAAATAAAGCGGAATATAGAAAAAGTTAGATAAAAAACATCACATGGCAAGAAATTACAATAAGTCAAGAATAAGACAAATTACAATAGGTTAAGAGTAAGACAAATGGAAAAGGAACTTATCTGCTTGAGAGCTGTATTTAAAGGAGGCAGTCTGTTTGGTGTTCATGCCTTTTATACTACCTGACTGTTCCATTCTAGAACGGTTTTACTTTGTGATGTGGTGTGGCTGCTTGTGACTGCATTAAAAAGTTAATGCATAACGTAGCCTCCGGTCTTGTAATGAAATCAATGGCCCAATGTTACTGCATTTACGCCTACTACATCTACACCCATGGCAGATCCCCTGTTGGGGTGCGTCCTATCTCCCTTTTCTAGCTCCTTTATCTCTTGTAGTTCTGCTTGGGAAGTTGTCCACTCTCAACCAAGCCAATGTGAGTTGTATTCTGGTCTATAATGTTGATGTGCAGTTCTATTTTTCAAGAGCGGGACGCATAGCGCTGCACTGGAGCGCTTCACGCCACTACTTTTTCAGCCTTGGTAGACCTGACATCATACTCACAGAGTGAGTTACAGTGCAGGGTGGAATCAAGCCGTGAGCAGTGAACCACACTGTACACCTGATGTCTCCAATGTCATGTAAAGTGTCTCCTGGCGCAAACTGGTGGCCAGGCTGGCGAAAGAGCTACATAGCCCTACACTGGCTGAGCCCTGGATCTCCCAGGATTGGACGAATGGTCAATAGCAGATAAACAGGACCGAAAAGATGAAAAATTGATGAAAGATTTGCCTGGCTTGACTGCAATGCTGGCTTAGATAACAGACCCTCCGATTAACCTGCCACCTTAGGGGTCAAATGTGAAAAACAGAAAGTTTTTAAAAAACACAAAGAGTAATGTAATCCTTATGCTGCTCAAACCAGTAAGGCCTTTTTAACCTGAGTGGCATAACTGCTGTCTGTGCCTGTAAAATCTGTCTAGGTCTACTGTACTGTCTGAGATTTTAGGTTTGTGGAATTGTTTTTTTTCCTTTTTTTGTTCTTACATTTTCCAACTTTTTTTCATAGGGGATTTTCAGGTATAATGTGATTAAGAATCTACTAGATATGTATTTAGAAGTTTCGGTTAATGAAAGAGCAAGTGAAATTACATTTTCTGAACTGTCGGTAAAACGTTTTAAAGAAACTGTGCGGCAAAATATATTTTTCCCTCCATTTTGTATATTATCTTAGAGCAGCAGGCAAATCTGCAACAACCTGTTGAGAGCATCAGGGCTTGCTTGGCATGCCATGGGCCTAGTGGAACAGTAAGAGTGGTCTTTCAAAGCATATGGCTTTTTAGCAAATGGATGTAAGTTGCACAGTAAAATGGACTTATTTGCCCTTTTTTTTCTTCAAACCGTTAGTGGGGGATGTTGAGACCACCCACTTTAATCGATTGAGAGCACGTTTTGCATCTCACCTCTCTTAAAGATCCCTAGCTGTCGCTGGTCGACAGCAGACCCACTCCTTTGACTTCCAATAGTTTAAAGATAAGTACATAATGTAAATTACCACTACCTTTACCCTCCATCAGCTTTAATACTAAGCTTGACACTACCTCTTTAAGTTTAAAAAGTACCCTTAACTTAAAGCTACTCCTAACCCTAAATAAAACTGCTTTAAGTTATTTAAATTAAATATGAAATTCAATTTAATTAGTAACTTTTAAACACTCATAATATTAACCCTAATGCAAACCCTATACATTATAATGAATTGAAACTACATTAAAGAAAATGGTTAACCCTTATGTTATGATAGGTTACTAGCTTTTGTCAGCATGGGATTACCAAAACATGTCATGGTGTAGATTGTCTTCTTATAGCTAGTTATTTCTACAGATTAGTTTTTAATAGCTTCCTAAAAGCTTGGTGATTGTTGAAAGTACATCAGTATATCTGATAGAGCAGCAAGAAACTTTTCTACCGAAGTACCTCTGTGTCGGTAGAGGGCGTCGAGCGGCTCCATGAGGACATCGTCTTCAGGATGTGATATCAAGCGAGTTCATATATGCCCACCCTTAGTGTGCTGACGTCAGTGTCTTCCTTTTCGTGCTTCCACGCGGATCCGGAGTGTGGTACCGCTAGCTTTTTTTGGCCTATCGCGATGTTTGTCAACTACACAGTGTGCATTTTTCTGGATGTTTTTCGGGTCCTGTGGATCACATTATCGACCAAAGTACCCTCACTCTACCGCAACTCCGAAGGGTGCGGTTCATGTCTTTAGCTTCGGTCATCTGCGTTGTGGGAGCGCCGCATGACTCTGTTAGCGATGCGGTGGTTGAAGGCCCCTACTCAGTTGCGGTCTTCTTCTCCCTCGCTCGGGGGCCAGCTCTCGAAGTTCTTTGTCTCACTGTCGACTGGTAAGTCACGCCGTAGGCAGTCAGCGTCAAGGTCTTCCCCAACTTTACCACACACGCAAGGTGTCTCTGCAACGCATCCTATTCCTCCGAATACGGAGCCATAGCGAGAATCTGCTCGCGCCTTCCAATATTCCCAGGCGCAGAGGCGACTCTGTATCAGGGAATACTATCTCTCCCTTCATGCTATTTTCAGTTCTCCACCTCCCTCTGGTGTGCATCTTTCGGCCCTAATAAGGCCAGAGAAGCCTTGGCTGACTCCAAGCCGGCGGGACTTCCCTCGGTGTCAGTGAAGCCCTCTGGATCGGTCATCGATCCATTGCAGATCTGGTGCATAGCCCTTCGGAGTTCCCACCTGTGACACCAGTATTGGATCCATCAGCGCCGATCACGGCTATTATGCTTCTCCTGCCGAGGTGTCATTGAGCTACCTTCCTCTGCCTTCAGAGGACCCCCTTGCTATATTCCCCTCAGGAAACAATTATTTTGTTGATGTCCCTGATGGCATGAATGACACTATCCAACCTCCTCAGGAGTTTCATTGGGAATCTAACCTTCGTGAGGCTAGTGGCTATCTTTGAGTTTGGTTTCTCCACCTAGAATCGCTACCGAGGCTAGCTCAGCTTTTGTTGAGATTTTGCAGAGAGTTGCTGTGGTTCCACCTGCGCTGCCAGTGTTGGATCCACCAGCGCCGACATCAGAGTTAATGACGGCTACTATGCCTCTCCTCCCGATGCCGAGGTGTCACATCTTTGACGTCAGGAGAAACGTTGGCACAACAGTTATTTTTGGACAACTTTCCTTTGCCTTCAGAGGACCCGCTTGCTATTTTCCCCTCGGGAAACAAGTATTTTGTTGATGTCTCTGATGGCATGAGTGACGCTGTTCAGCCTCCAAAGTTTTATTGGATGTCCGACCTTGGTGAGGCTAGTGGCCTCGACTCTCCGCCATCATTGGGTTTGTTATCTCCACCTAACGTAGCTACTGAGGCTAACTCAGCTTCTCCGGAGAGTTGCTATGGTTCTGGAGCTGCAGCTTCCTTCTGTAGAGGTGGCCTCTGATCTCCTACTTGGAGTGCCTTGTCAGGGCCAGATGGGGGCTGAGCCTATGCTTCCCTTTAGTGAATCCCTTTTTGATATTCTTTTGGGCTAAACCCTTTTCAAATGCTTCCGTCACAGGTCTATAGCTCATTGACATCATTGTGCCCTTGGAGACCCGCTCTGCCTCTTCCAACAGCCTACTCCGCGCAGCTGTGTAGTTCCGGCTGCTATAGCCTTCCCTGAAATCGGCGCCCTGCCTGACAACCCTCCAAACAGGAAGTCTAAAGGTCTAGATGCTCTTGGTCGATATACCTTTCTGCCACCAGTTCCGCTTTGCAGTCCCTTAATACCGCTTGTGTTCTAAGCCATTTTTCTCAAGTGTTGTGGAAATGGTCTTGTGCTTTCTCCCCTTCGTCCATGATGACACCCGGGGCACTCTTACTCAGATAGGCCAGGATGGCCATCAGGCGGCTAAATTGCTGAGTTGCTGTGGCATGGATACTTCAGATTCTGTTGGGCTAGCCATGGCTCCTTCAGTAGCTCTTCGCCGGTGTGCCTGGCTATGCTCCTCTTTTTTTTTTTTTAGAGGCTGTACAATCCACCTTGGTGGACATACTGCTTGATGATAAATATCTGTTTGGCTTTCAAGCTGACTCCACTTTACGCTGTTTTCGGGATAGTCAGGGGTGGAGCAAAAGTTTAGGTCCTGCTTGCTATACCATCCTCTTCTTTTCTCCATGTTCAGTCTGTCATGGAATTGTTTCCTTATATTTGCGAGCCTTTCTAGGGAGGTGCCCCCTGACTTCTTTTCACTCATCACCTTAAGAGTTTTACCTGGTATGGTGCTCCATCCCTAGCAGATATTTTCTTTTCTTGTATTATTACCCCGTCGATCGATAACAGGTTGTGGTCCCTGGTGGTTTTGTGGGATGAGACTTATTATTTGGCCTGTTGGGTTTCTACGATGGCGGTTGCAAAGTTTTCTTTTTCTTCCCAGTCCCACAGGGTACTTCGTCTGTATGCCTTACAGGAAATTCTCCATATGTTTCTGACAAGATGGTACCCCTTCTAGGGGACTCCACATGCCTTACTTTGGTGTAATGGTGCAAGTCGGAAGATGGTGCACGGGATTCTTTTCCCCTTCATCCTGCTGTTGAGTGTTTCTCCACACTAGACAGGGGGTTCTTTCTTTCCTCTCTATCTGATGCTCTTTTTTCCTATCGGAAACAGAGGACGGGGCATGGTTCTTGGCCTAGGGTGCATCCTATGGTCCTGACCTAGGTTGTGCTCCTTCTTTACTCTCTTCAGGTGTTAGCACTGCTTGTGCTAGTTCTCACTATACATGGGGTAATACGGGCTCCCGCCCTTTCTCTTTCTCGCTTAAGGTTCACTGCGGATGTACCTTGCCTGTATCTTGGCAGGGGTGGCCTAGTCTGCCGACCCTTTCCCTTCTATGCCTCTGCTTCTGCACGGCGCAAAGCTGTTGTTGCTTTTTGCTTTTGCACAATGTTTTTTGTGCTTTTTTGAGACGTTTCCATTACATCTCTGATACCGACACCAATGTTTAGTTACTGACCTGGCTGATCTTCAGATGTCCCTCTATCCCTTTTTTGGCATTTATGGCTGTTTTTCATCTTTAGATTCTTTTCAAGCACGGGTTCCTCAACCACCCACTCTAGGAGGATTCAAAAAGAGGTTGGGGATTCCTTCAGATATCTTCTCCGGGAGTTTCAGGATACAGTTCCAACCCCTTGTGGGGTTTCTTCTCACTTGAATTAATACCAGATACAATCTTGGGTGATGTCTGGATCCTCACTTATGATGTTACATGACTTGTTGTACGGGCACAGTTCGTCCCATGCAAACGGGCACTTTCTTTTTGCTTCTGCCCTCCATGCCTGTTAGGCTGTCAACACCACCACTCCATCCGTTACTTCAGTTCTTTACACTGGTTTCTTGGTTTTGACCTTCACTTGTGGCATTGGTCTTTCCATGCTATTTCCCCAGTCTGGTTCCCTGCTTCGGCCAGTTCCATTCTCCTGTTATTCTTTCTTTTAGAATGGGGACTACTTATCTGAATAGGCCTCACCTGTGTTGGCCTTGTTCAACTTGCCCTTTTTACAGCCCTCCGCAATAGTCTTTATTTCTCTTTTCTATCGCGGTTGTTTCTCCCCTGCTGTTTTCTTTTCAACAGTCTCTCTGTCGCCTGATTGTAACAATTCAGTCAATAGTGTTGTTTTCTGTCTGCTTCTTTTGTTTTTTGGAGGGAGTGATTTCCACCCCCTCTATTTCTTTTATACGGGACCATATGGCTGGTTTCCAGCTTGCCCATCATCAGGATTGTGGCCATTTATGTGTACCCTTCTTAGTCACATTTTATTTTACAGGATAATTCTTATATGTATATGGTCATATACAGAATAAAACTTTATATATTCATACCTATATATTTTATACCTAGTTTTATTTAGGTATATCTTTAGTAAGTCCTGTTCTCCTGTTATATGAGAGGTGTAAACTGTTTTGCTAGGGAAAAACTTAAGCAAAGGCCGTCAGGGAAGGGTTTATATGGTATCTGTCGACATCACATCCTATGGATGACTGAGTCGTTTGACACTCTTTACAGACGTGCAGAGGTACTGCTGTAGAAAAGTTTCCAGATCCAGTCTTGTGCCAGGGATAATTCAAAGGTAAGGAATCTGAAGATCGATCTTGTCTCTACCAGATAAGGCGTTACTGAAGGAAAGTAACTTATTAATCAGGTGTACATTCCTAGAGACAGCATAGGAGAAGGAACAACCATCCATATGTATGGGTGGGGGGATAAGAAAAACAGGCAGAAGTGGAACGCAGATTACAAAATGGTACATAAATCTTGATCTTGCCCATAACAAACTTGGGACATGGTCAATAAATTGCTTTATGACACATGGTGGGTACTTTTAACTTAATCCTCTTCTCAATTAGTAACCAATGTAAACCGTCAAGATAATGGACAACCGAGTTTCTCAGTGGTGGAGTCAGCATGACTTATTGCCCTACGTCGCTACCTGAAGTTTGTGTAAACCATACTTCATAACAGACTAATATAAAGAGTTACAATAATCCTGCTGAGATGCCACTGCAGTGCAAATGTGTGTGGATTTGTATTTAGGGTTTACAACTGCAATTATTTTTCCCAATTTCCTGAAATGGAAAAACACAATGAAGTTACTTTCACAATTTATGTTGATACATCAAATCGCTGTAAAATATAAAACCCAAGGTTTTGAACACACTTTACTGTCACAGGACACTTTGGTATGGGGTGCGGCCACCACAAATAAGTCCATGCAGGGGGAGGTTCTCCCATAAACTGAATTTCTATCTTGTAGGAATTCAATTTGAGGGAGTTATTCCTCATTCCCATAGCCAACAATATCGTATATTTCGTGAGGGAGGCTCCTGACAGTAAGACTTTCCCGTCCAATCAAAGGATACTCATTTGTCGTCCGCATAGGTCATTAAGTCCAGATTATATGATTTAATGAGACAAGCGAGGGGGCCGTGTACACGGTAACAGTGGTTGGACTTCAGGAAGACACTTGAGGAACTCTGCCTTCAAGCTTAATATCAGTGAAAGTGACAATAGGCATTGAACCCACTTGACTGGGGTTTTAAAGAAAACATTTCAACCAATCCAACACCAAGCCCTTAATTCCAGTCTCACTAAGTCAAGATGATGTTAGAGCGGGAAACTGTATGACAAGCTGTGGGTAGACTTAGTAGGATCAAACCACTACTCCCCCTATATCATTTGCAGCTTTTTCATCACTGTCAAAAGAGCCACATCTACCCTATCCAGAAAATTGTTGCTCCTAATAAACTGTGATAACTGATTACTCACATTGGGGGATATTATCAAGAAAATGCGTTCAAATTATTGCTGCTTTAGCGGCAGGAAACTGCCGCTAAAGGGGCAATAATGGGCTTGATAATATGCCCTTGTGAATTCCCATAGAAGCGCATGTTCTGGTGTGAACCTGGGCTTCTATGGAAATTCTCAAAGGCATATTATCAAGCCCATTATTGTTGCTTTAGCTGCAGTTTCAAGCGGCTATAATTTTAACGCCCTTCTTGAGAATATGCCCCAAAGCACTTACCGACCTTTAAAAGGCCACACGGAAACTGGTCGAAATTAACTAAATATTGTAAGATCATCTGACGGTTTCTTCAACAAGGTTCTCGAAGTAGCATTTTTCCAATGATTGAGAAATACTTTGGCTTGAAAGGAGTAGTTTGTGATCTCTACTAGTTTAGGAGCCACCATCTCCTTTGAACATGTTCGACTCTTGCCGAACATGGAACTAGAATAGAGCCAATTTCACCTCATTGGCAATATTTCTTCAGTATCCGCAGAAGTAAGCAAACTGAGCAAATGTCTTCCCTTCGTGTTCTCCCTCCCAAGAAATATAGCATGCAGAAGGAACTAGAAATTCTCTTAATTTTATCAGAAAAAGTATGTTGCGAAACATTCATACAGTTCTGTCTTTGGAATTATCTGGATTGTACAAGTTAGGATTTGCTAATTCATTTACGATTTTAAATACTTCTCTTGAGGTATAACTGGTGGAAAGAATTCTGCAAGCATTAACGGCAGCCTTTACCAGCCTTTTATATTTATTCAGAACTTCAGCATTTTTTGCTTTATTCTGATAATTATATTCCTTCCACATGTTTCTCTCCAAAACTTTGTCTTCCCGTTTCCTAGGTCTCAGTACATCGTTGTACTAGGGCAACAGTAGGATTTTTATGGAATGACCTGGCCATTCTCTCAGGAGATACTTGGTCAACAGCTTCAGCAATTAGTGTATGTCTTCTGTGATCTAAATCGGTATCACTTTCAACCAGTTTAGTATTTGTTTTCTCTTGTAACCCTTGTTACTGCATGCTTAGGCAATCAATTGTGATTTGATCCGGATTGTTGTCTTATTTATGGACAGTTCTTCCAAGATAAGATAATGGTCTGTCCATGCCTTAGGAAGATGTCTAGGATGGTCACAAAGTATGAATTTAGAACTACATGATCTAAGCAGTGCCCTGCAGCGTCCAAGGGGTGATCGTCTGCTGAGAAAGTCCTAATATGGTTAATGACTCCAAAAATATTTTAGATTCACTGGAATTATTTATCTCAATTTTGATGTTGAAATCACCAAGAACAAGCAAATTAGCAGGTGACAAGGATGAATTAATTAGCTTGACCTGGTGGGCAGTGAGCAATAATACAGGATGTCGAGTTGTTTGCAGTGATACCCAAGTTTACTGCTGTTCATTTTGCATAATTTGTAAGTCCTAAATATTCTTTTAGTTATTTTATTTCCTAGAACCAAGCAAGCCTGGCAGAGGTAAGTGATACATACTTTACAGTAAATATACAGATATAACACAGTTTGGATTGTAATTGTAAATGTACTTTGATTTGATTACTGTAGTGTTACTGATAATGCAATGCTTTTCAGAATACAGTACATATACTTTGTATAGGATTTTTAGTAAAATTACAGGTAAATTACTTTTGAGATTACTTTTCTTACACAGTGTAGTATACCTGGATTCGACACTGGATCATTTCCTGTAACCAGCTAAGTAAAATTGTTTCTGTTAGTTCGTACAATTTTAAAGAATTTCTTTAGGTTTTCCAACTACACACTTCAAAACTTTTCATAGAAAAACAGTCAATGTTATCCTATGGAGGAAAATAGTGTTATCGGTTTCAAGGTAAGTATTTGGTAGTGGGAGTTGAGGTTCTGAGGGTAGACGCAGGGGTCCCCCAGGGTCAAGGATGCACTCTTGTTACACCCTCAGCTGCACTAGGGCGGCTGGGTGCAGAGTGCTGAGGCTCAATGTTTTCCAATGGGGGATAGGGGGTCTCTGGTTGGTGGCTGCAGATGAGCAGGCCACTGGGTTGTGGGAGAAAAGCTCCTGGACTTAATCTCAGGTCAAATGGGGGTTTAGGCCGGCAAAACCAGTTGCACCCTCAGCGGCACTGCGGCGGACGGGTGTAGATTGCGGTTTTGGCGTTGGAAGCCCTGTAGCTTTCAATGGGGAGTCTCCGGTTTGGAAAAGACCTGCAGGCTCAGGACGAAGGTCTTCTGGGTGCAACGACCACTTGGAGAGGTAAATTGGGATCTTGGGGGTTGGTTAGGCACCGTCGGTTGGGCCACCCAAGGCCTTGGGGCGTCGAGTGCATTGGTGCTTTTTAGGGTCGGATCTTCTTACCAGCTCCTGGTTGCGGTTGTGGGGACCTTCTGGTTTGAGGCTGCAGGCTCACAGGAGACAGAGTCTTTGGAATTGAAGGCAGGCAGGTCCTCTGAGTTTGTCGAGGTTGCTGGCTGCCGGACACACCAGGATTTTGCTGGAGCAGGTTCGAGGTGGGGAAAGGCTGGGGCCAAGTCAGTGGGCATCCTTCTCTTGCTAGCTTAGTCATGGCTGTTCGGTCCTTCTTCTGGCAGGTTCTTGTCTGAGCATGCAAGGTTCTGGGGTGCCCCTAAATACGAAATTGACGGGTGTTACAGGTAGGTAAATGATTGGGAACAATGGGTCCATTCCATGGGGTGGTTACACCCCCTATTATGCCACCCTCCAGTGGGAGGGGTGCATAAGCCTTTCCCTGGTTGGCTGGGTCCCCCCCATCTCCAAGATGGCAGGGACTGAGAGTTGTGCTTCACCTCGCCTCCCCCACCTGAGGGATGGAGTTGGCATAGGTGGGCACACCTCTCTTCCTCACTTGTTTATCCCACCGGTTCTCCTGCCCAAAATGGGTGTCGGAACCAGTAGGGACCAGTTGCTGAAAGCCGCAAGTGGCCTGAGGAAGCTCACAAAGGCGGCATGCCTTTGAAGCTTCCCCTTCGTGGACCCTGCTCATCCTGGGGGGGAGGCTTAGCACCTCGTCCCAGGATGTGCCTTGTTTCAGGCCCCCGAGAGCAGCAGGCTCTCGACCCAGGGGTCCAGAAACATGGCTGGTGGTGGCAGCAGAAAGCAGCCACTCAGCCTGGACACTAGTGGTGGGTTACTTTTCAGGGGGCATCTCTAAGATGCCCTCTGTGTCCATTTTTCATTAAATCCCACACTGGCATCAGTCTTCACAATGAACTGCTTGGCATAGTATGGAGCTTTGTGAATTGGTGTTGAGCACATTGCCTCTTCGAGGGTGTCAAAAGCTTTTTGACATCTACTGTCCAGTTTACCTTTTTGGGCATCTCCTTAGAGGTTGATGAGGGGAGCTACAATGGACCCATATCCCTTCACAAACCTCCTGTAGTACCCAGACAAGCCAAGGAGTGCCCTGACTTGGATCTGGGAGGTTGGAGCTGCCCACTCTAGGATAGCCTGGATCTTGGGCTGCAAGGGCTGTACCTGGCCTCAACCAACAAGGTGGCCCAGGTACACCACAGTTTCCTGCCCTATCTGGCATTTGCATGCCTTGATAGTTAGGCCTGCAGTTTGCAGGGCATTTAAAACATTCCCAAGGTGGATCCGGCGATGCTGCCAGGTGGAACTAAAGACAGCAATATCATCTAGATAAGCTGCTCTTAAGGATTCCAATCCAGCAAGGACTTGATTCACCAACCTCTGGAAGGTGGCAGGGGCATTCTTTAAACCAAAGGGCATAACAGTAAACGGATAATGCCAGTGTACCAAAATGTGTTTTAATACATGTACTATATATGTTTTTTTTATTGCACAGAATTTAGCGTGGCTTTCCCTGAAGAAGGCGCTTGCACGCTGAAACGCACGTAGAAGATTCCATGATTGACACTAATTTCCAGCCACTTGTAATTGTTTTCATTAAAACTATTTTTTATCCTAGTCAGTAATCAATTGATTTTTTAATGTTTGCATGAGACAATTAACTCTCCATTTGGACCTCATGCCTTGTATAATTATTTTTATGGATGTTTATGTCACAAGTTTTTAATACTATGTACAATCATTTCTATGTATGTATGTTTGTTATAATGAGTTAACTTCTTTATATAAATAAACGGATACAATTTTAACAGTTCTTTTTGCCTGGTACACTGTGCTTTTGCAGTCAATCTTGTCTTGTGTATAGGGCTTCATTTTCGATAAAGTCCCTTGTTGCCTAGGAATGCTATCTATCTGGTGTTTGTTTCCCTGTCCTAGGAACTTCAATTACGTTCAGGGGGTCCCAATTTTTGTGAAACTCGAAGACACCAATGAGGGCCTTGGCTACTGCAGGAGCTGTAGTAGTCCTAAGGGGGATTGCGTCAGGATACCTAGTGGCATGATCCACTACCACTAGAATGAATTAAAGTAAAAGTGGCTAACTAGCCTTTCTCAGGTTTTGGTTTGGCCCAGATGCCCAGCTAGGGGGATGTCATGAGCTAAATTTAGGAGGAACTCCCTGTACTTCTAAGGCACTGCCACTCTCCTAGTGGCTCCAGGGTTGGGGTCTCTGGCCTCAGTGTACAGTAGTCCCAATTGCCAATAAACTCTGTGGGTACCACTGACATGTGAAACGAAAGGGAGAGGGTGTCCCAGGGAAGTTTAAAGAAAAGCAAGTAGAGATTCCCCAAATATTAATGCAAAACGCAAAGAATCCTTGAGTCTAGAGTGCTAGAATGTTAACATGTTACAAACACACATTTAACATGCTCTCCACAGTTAGAAAGTTGACTTACTGGCACTTTGGTGTCCTAGCTGATACTGTTAAAATGTTTCTCCACTGTGCATGCACGATTGAAGCTGTGTCTGACTGAATACTGTCATACTGGTCTGACACGTGTAAACATCCCTCTTTCAGAGCGGTGCCTCTACCCAGAGCTGTTGCCTGGCTGAGGTGTGGCCTCTTATCCGTAACCAATGAGTAAGACACATTTTGAACCTTTTGTCATCTTCACTTTGATGGCAGGCCATCGATGAGTAATATGGCTCACACTACTTTGTTCACCCACTACTCTGTTGACCAATATGTATTGAGACACATGCATTTGATTTCTATTGTCGTTTTTGTTTTTTTACAGGTAAAACCAGTAAATTGTGTTCATCAAAAGTGGGATTACTGGTTGTGTATCTATTCCTATACCTTTCACTTGTATTACCTTCCACTTTTCACATAGTCCAACGCAGTAGCACAATGTTTGAAGGTCCTGAAGAAGGCCGTGACACCTCTATGGGTCGATTGTGCAGAAACATGGAGACCTGGTTCATCTGTCACATGCAGTAACTTTCTTTTCCACACTGCAGGTGCCCTGTTTTTAATCCTGACACTAGGAATGAGCCAATACATTTTTTTCGCTCCTAGTAGTTAGTTTTAGCATCACTTCCCTCACATTTTGAGTTTCTCTTTTCTGCACTGCGCCCGCTACCCAACCTGTTTGAAGCTTCACATCTCTAGTATTTAGAATAACCTTCGTAGAATAGGAATCTAAAAACATTGCTGAGCTCCTCCTTCACAGTGAGGGGATTGTAGCTCTTGGCGGAGCGAAGAGTCTCCACCAAGAGAAGAATTCCAGATGATGAAGCATGCCACCTTGGAGGGTGATGGGATTTCGTCTTAATTAAAGGGCTCCCCCACTAGCGACTAGATATCTCTGCTATTGTCTCTTTTGGGGCTATTCTAGCACTCTAGACCCAAGGATTCTTTGTGTTTTGTACAACTGACATCTCCCTTTTCATGGGCAGCAGCTTGCTGCCTCAGGTTTTCAATAGTTGGACAGTCCTGCTGTCCAAGGCACAGCTCTTCACTAGAGGGTCCCCCTGGGGCCAAGAGTTGAACCTGATAAGGATCAAGCTCCATGGGCTCAGTTTCCGCTGGGGTTTCTAAGTCCTCTCCCTGAGGAGAGGGGTCCTGATCCTTTTGCTGTATAGAATCTGGTTTCCCAGTCTTCTTACCTTTCCTCTTGGAAAGTTGGGCCATACTTTCAAGACTCCAACACTTCTTTTTCACCCAGTTTTTTGCTCTGTGCTCTTTTTTTTACACACACCATCTCACGGATATACAGCATTGCTGCATGGGTTTTCAGTTAAACCTCAGCTCATGCAGAGGTTTCTTGGAAATTGCCAAGCAGACATGCAGCTGGTAGCTTTGGAGAGAACACTACCTGTTTGAGGCCAGTACCCCCCCCCCCCCACTCCCACTCCACCAGTCTAATGTCACCATAGCCATTGCATGGTTAGTGGTAACACGGTCAGCATTGGTAACTGGGTAAGTTCTCCCACTCAAGCATTGCTCAGGGGAAACCAGTGTATCGCTCTCCATAGTGACCCTGGCACCTGTATCCCTCAGAGCTTCTATCCTTGTTCCATTAATCTAAGGGTATTGTAAAAACGTATTTAAGTGGGGTGGCCACACAGCTACAGTGTCAAACTCGACTTCTCCTTCTGAAACTAGAACTGCTTTAGTGTGCAAACAGATTTTCTCTTCACACACAGTTGACCCCATCTGGAGACTTGCTACACCAGGAGTAGCTGTAGTAGGACTAGGGAGCTTCTTGTTAGGGCAAGCAGCATCACCAGTTAAGTGTCCCAACTTCTTGCCGTTGTTACACCAGGCCTTTAAAGAATCAGAGTTATTTCCCCAGTACATATTATTGGACTGGGAAGAGTTTTGGGATCCAACCCCCTGTGCAGGTTTTTGGGGCCCTTTAGAAGACTCAGGCTTTTTATCTTGGGGATTCTCACCACCTTTTTCCCTGGGGAGGTTTGTAACCCCTTTCTTTTGGTCACCCCTGGTGGCTGTTTTTGTCACCCATGTCTTGACCCAATGGTTTGCCTTCTTTCTCAATTCTTTGGGAGAAATTAGACCTAGGTCTACCAATTGCTGATGTAACTTTCCATTAGTGCAATTACTTATATGTTCTTTCATAAACAAATTGTAAAGTCCATTGAAATCATGCATATTGGGTCACGTTAACCAACCATCTAGTGTCTTAAATGAGTAGTCCACGAGGTCAATCCAGAATTGGTTGTTCAGCCCCCATGAATACAATTCTGTATTCCTCGGTCGGGAGTCAAAATCCATCAATCGGAGTTCTCTTCATGAGGTAATAAGACCCAGCACCTGCCCGAGAAAGGGTCAGGAGTCAGTCTCTGCAGTTACCGGAGGACAGTTACCAGAGGAGTGCCCCCAGTGTGACTTCTTCACTTTTCTCATTTCCCAAGCCCTCTCAAAGCCTGTGAACCATTTTGTGATATCATTACCCTCTTCATATTTAGGGACAATCCCTTTGGGGATTTTAGGATAATAAGATTTCTCTTTATCCTTATTAAGTAAATTGCTGCCACCATTGATGGGTGCTAGGCCCATCCCTGCCCTCTTTCTCTTTCTAGAGCCAGCAACCTGGTCAATAGATCAAGTCTTTTGGTCAACCTTGCTAAAAGGTGGTCCTTCTCCTTGAGGCTGTCCTCAAAGTCCTCAGTGGTATATGATCCACCTGTGTTGCATCTACGTACTGAGAGGTTGGTTCTTGGAGTCAGGGGCACTTGGGCAGTTTTCTCCCTATGAAGTGGAAGGTATTGATCTACCTGGTCCCCTCCTTCCTCTTCTTCCTCATCTGATTGGTCTTCACCATTTTCAGATGGGTGGTCCTTAGCATACACAGCCAACAGCTCCTGGAGCTTTTGTTTGGTGGGATGGAACCCCATGGTTATATTTTTTTTATTTTGCATAGGGACCTTACCTCCTTGAAAGACAAGTGAAGGTAAGGGGTGAGGTCGAGCTCCTCACCCATGTCCTCTATGCCATTGTGGTTACCTTCACTAATAGCTGGGTTCTTGTTTAGAGACATTGTTAAAAAAAGATTCTAACCCTAGCTAAAGTGACTTTTTCTTTTTCTAAAATTCTAAAGGGACTTACCCAAGGCCCTAACAAGACTTTCAGTAATTTTGCAAAAATGCCAATCTGAAAACATCAGATTTCTATAGACAAATTAAGAGTTCTGTTGTGTGATCAGGTGGTAACTAAGTAGTCCAACAAATGCAAAGTTGTGTATCCCACCGCCGATCCACCAATGTAGGAAGCTGGCTCTGTATATACTATAGTCAAGTCAAGTCAAGTCAGAAAATTTATATAGCGCTCTACATACCCAGAGGGTCTCAAGGCGCTTGAGGAGGGGTGGGGAATTACTTGTCGAAAATCCACGTTTTAAGTTGCTTTCTGAATGCTAGGTGGTTCTGGGTAATGCGAAGGTAAGTGGGAAGTGAGTTCCAGGTTTTGGCTGCCAGGTAGGAGAAGGATCTACCTCCCATGGTGGTTTTGTTGATGCGAGGTACAGTGGCAAGGGCTTGGTTGGATGATCGTAGCTGGTGGGAGGGGGTGTAGAAGGACAGTCGTGTGTTGAGGCATACTGGTCCGATTTCGTAGAGTGCTTTGTGTGCGTGGGTTAGGAGCCGGAAAGTGATTCTCTTATTGACGGGAAGCCAGTGGAGGTTTTTCAGGTGGCTAGAGATATGTTCTTTACGTGGGATGTCTAATATGAGCCTGGCTGAGGCGTTTTGGATTCGTTGGAGTTTTTTCTGGAGTTTAGCGGTAGTACCGGCGTAGAGGGTGTTTCCATAGTCCAGTCGGCTCGTGACCAGAGCGTGGGTGACCGTTTTCCTAGTTTCGGTGGGGATCCAACGAAATGTTTTTTTGAGCATGCGAAGAATGTTGAAGCAGGATGAAGAGACGGCGTTGACTTGTCTGTTCATCGAAAGTGAGGAATCCAGGATGACGCCCAAGTTCCGTGCGTGGTCAGTCGGGATGGGTGCTTTTCCAAAGGCTTCTGGCCACCAAGAGTCGTCCCATGCAGAGGGGGGGGGGGGGGTACCTAAGATGAGGACTTCTGTGTTTTCTGAGTTCAGTTTTAGACGGCTGTGTTTCATCCATTCGGCTACTTCTTTCATTCCTTCGTGTAGGTTAGTTTTGGCGGTGCTAGGGTCGTTGGTGAGTGATAGGATCAGTTGAGTGTCATCCGCGTAGGAGATGATGTTGAGGTTGTGTTGGCGGACGATGGTCGCGAGGGGGCTCATGTATACGTTGAAAAGGGTGGGGCTGAGTGAAGATCCCTGTGGTACGCCGCAGATGACTTCAGTGGCCTCTGACTTGAATGGTGGAAGGCGGACTCTCTGGGTTCTTCCGGTGAGGTGATCCATTCTAGTGCTTTTCCTTGGATTCCGATGTTACTGAGGCGCTGTAGAAGGGTGCTATGGCAGACTGTGTCGAAGGCTGCGGAGAGGTCGAGGAGGATGAGGGCGACTGTGTCTCCATTGTCCAGCAGGGTTCGAATGTCGTCTGTTGCTGCGATGAGGGCGGTCTCAGTGCTGTGTTTTGCTCGGAAGCCGGATTGTGAGGGGTCAAGGGATTTGTTGGCTTCGAGGAAGGCGGCGAGCTGGTTGTTGACAGCTTTCTCAATGACTTTGGCCGGGAATGGAAGGAGCGAGATGGGGCGGTAGTTTTTGAGTTTGTTGGGGTCCGCTGTGGGTTTCTTCAGAAGGGCGCTGAGTTCAGCGTGTTTCCAGCTTTCCGGGAAGGTGGCGGAGTTGAAGGAGCAGTTGATGACGTCTCGGAGGTGCGGTGCTATGATGGAGTCTGCTTTGTTGAAGATGTGGTGAGGGCATGGGTCTGTGGGGGATCCTGAGTGGATGGAGTTCATCAGGCAGATGGTGTCCTCAGTGGAGATTGGGTTCCAGTCATTGAGGGTGTTCGAGGGGGGTGAAGGTCCAGCCGAGTCCAGTGGAAGCCCAAAGGTAGGCAGAGGTAAAGTGGATAGCACCTTACTCTCTATTTGGAGTAGTGTAGTCGAGCAGTTAGTCTTTATCAGAAGACAGTGTTAAGCATTTGTTGTACACACTCAGTCAGCAAATAGATTCACACACTCAAACACTGAACTTCAGACCAATTGTTTTTGTATAAAAATATTCTTTTAGTTATTTTATTTCCTAGAACCAAGCAAGCCTGGCACACGTAAGTGATACATACTTTGCAGTAAATATACAGATGTAACACAGTTTGGATTGCAATTGTAAATGTACTTTGATTTGATTATAGTAGTGTTACTAATAATGCAATGCTTATCAGAATACAGTACATATACTTTGTATAGGATTTTTAGTAAAATTACAGCTAAGTTACTTTTCAGATTACTTTTCTTACACAGAGTAGTATACCTGGATACTACACTGGGACATTTCCGGTAAAAAGGTAAGTAAATCGTTTTTGTTAGTTAGTACAATTTTAAAGAATTTTTTTAGGTTTTCCAACTCCACGCTTCCAACTTTTCATAGAAAAACAGTCAATGTTAGCCTATGGAGGAAAATAGTGTTATCGTTTTAAAGGTAAGTTCTTTGTTGTGGGAGTTGGTGTTCTGGGGTTAGACTCAGGGGTCCCCCAGGGTCAAGGATGCACTCTTGCTACACCCTAACTGGCACTACGGCGGCCGGGTGCAGAGTGCGGATGCCTAATGTTATCCAATGGGGGATAGGGAACCTTTGGTTGGTGGCTGCTGACGAGCAGGCCAGTGGGTTGTGGGAGCAAAGTTCCTGGACTTAAGCTCAGGGCAAATGGGGGTTTAGGCCAACACAAAAGTTGCACCCTCAGCTACACTGGGGCGGCCGGATGCAGAGTGCTGTTTTGGCGTCAGAAGCCCTGTAGCTTTTAATGGGGAGTCTCTGGTTTGCAGAAGCACTGCAAGCTCGGGGACTGAGGACTTCTGGGTGTGACCACCACTTGGAGAGGTAAGTTGGGATATTGGGGGTTGGTTAGACACCGTTGGTTGGGCCACCCAAGGCCGTGGGGCATCGGGTGCAGGGGTGCCTTTTAGGGTCGGATCTTCTTACCAAGCTCCGGGTCGCGGTTGTGGGGACCTTCCGGTTTGGGGCTGCATTCATGGGCTGGAGGCTTAAGGCAGGTCAGGGGTCACCGGATCTTGGGTCAGGATAGCCAGGGGTATCTCCTCTTGGTGTTGGGCCACTCGAACTCAGGCTGTGGGCGTCGGGTGCAGAGTAGGGCAGACCCAGGTATCCTTGCGAAACTGGAGTCTGTTGTTTGAAATCCGGTGTTCACAGGAGACAGTCTTTGGGATTGATGGCAGGCAGGTCCTCCGGGTTTGTAGAGGTTGCTGGCTGCAAAACACACTGGGATTTTGCTGAGGCAGGTTCAAGGTTGAGACAGACCGGTAGGGCTGGGGCCAAGTCAGTGGGTGTCCTCCTCTTGATAGCTTTGGCATGGCTGTTCTGTTCTTCTTTCAGGTTCTTGTCGGAGGAAGCAAGTTTCAGGGGTGCCCCTAAACACTAGATTTAGGGGTGTTACAGGTAGGTAAGAGGGCATAAACCTTTGCCTGGTTGACTGGGTCTCCCCATCTGCAAGATGGTGGGGGACTGAGTTGTGCTTCATCTTGCCTCCCCCACCTGAGGGGTGGAGTTGGCAGAGGTGGCACACCTCTCTGATGGTGGCACTTGAAAGCAGCCACGCAGCCTGGACACCAGTGGTAGGTTAGTTTTCAGGGGGCATCTCTAAGATGGCCTTTGTGTGCATTTCTCATTAAATCCCACACTGGCATCAGTGTGGGTTTACTGTGCTGAGAGGTTTGATACCAAACTTCTCAGTTTTCCATGTAGCCATTTTGGTGCTGTGGAGTTTGTATTGACAACTCCCAGCACCATATACTCTTAATGGAAGCACTGCACTTACAATGTCTAAGAATGGACTTAGGAAAAACAAACAGGTACCAACCACACTTTTTTTCACTCCTATTGCTGAAGGAAAATAACAAACCAATATTACTCTTAGGTCTGTTGGGCGTTTCTTACCCTTTTAATTACTTTTTTAAAACTTTTCAAGCAAAGATTTTTATGTGTAAAAAGAATACAAGACATTTAAAACATTTACACAAAAATATAAAACATTCGTCACATATATATACACAAATTATATACAAACTGTACAAGATATTTCTTTGTTCCAATTAATGCACTCAGATGCTTGTCTAAATTTGACAAAGTAACGCTTGGTGTAGAAGACAAAATATTTAAATAATATAAACCATAGTACAATTTATTGGTCTATAAGTCAATTGATGTCATATTTTCTGTGCCTACGCGTTTCGAACCAGCTGACTTCAATTCATAGGTTCTCTTCAAGGCTCTGTCTTTTAGTAAGTATCTGCAAGTATGTACAGAGATGGAAAATTTATATTAAGTTCTGAATAAATGATTTTTTCTATCCAATACTACAAACTCATCGCTATTTATACCTGTTTGTCCAGCAGCCGCCGGTCTACAGGTTTGACGTTCTCTTCTTTTCTTTTTAGTCAATCTTAATCCTGCACCTTAGTGAAGAATAGACTTATCACTATTTTATTTGAACACTTCTTTAAGTCCAGCCATGCTTAGCCTTACTGTCTCAGACATACCTTTTTAATCCCCGTGGTTCTAGTCCACCTGGGTTGTAATTATTTCTCTTATGGGTGTTCTTCCTTTCTGTGGGGGACCTGTGAATTATAAGGGTGTTTTTAGTTTGAGTCAGGCCACTATTATTGATGACTTTTATGCTGTCATTCGAGTTTAGTCATAAGGGCATACCTGTTACGGTGTATCACTCTCGAAGTAGCAGCGCGTTCAGTCTTTATGTGTTAGCACAGTGTACCATTCTTCAACATGTTCGCACGTTCTTTGAAATTAAAGATATTCCTGTGAGGTCGGTTCAATTTAAACTAGCTCTCACACTTGTAAAACGGCTTTCACGCGACGGAAGGCATACCTTTAGTCTTTAGGCGGGGGTCCGTTATTGTTCACCCTTGCGCTCGTTAGGACTCGCGAATACACTCGTGTCATTCACCTGTGTAGGTGAACGCTAGAGTCAGTCTCGGTTTAGGTCATTTTACACCTTTTACATTTTAAGTTAACATTTGCCTGGATTGTTCTATCTGGCCCTTACCTCGATGCGGCGTGATCCGGCAACTGCAGTAGCAATCTGTGGATACCGCCGCCATCTTTGTTTGGGTTATTATAGTCAATCGTAAGGATTGCGAGTCGGACATTTTGGAAGAGGTTATCTTCATTTTTTCGATCTTTTAACCATTTCGGTCTTTTCACCATTAAGCATGCCTAAGATCATTATGGGCCAGTGATTTTTATTCTGTGGTATAATGTGGTCCAGCAAACATTGTGTTGTCATTTTTAAGCATTGTTCATGATTTAACCACCGTATTGTGCACGGGGGGGTTCGTTTATCATTTCTTTTACATAGAATCACTTTGTGTGCACCATGGCATTGTCTATATTATTAATCAGTTAATTGTACTTGGAAGCCCGACACGTTATGTATTGGAGTGGTAAGGTTCATTCCTATGTTGTCGGCGGTGGCCATCTTTGAATGGACTTGGACACCAGCTGTCAACCTCATTGACCCATTGTGTGTGCCTACCTGTGCTTATAGTCTGGAAATTTCAGATAGCGAGTTGAGGCCTGAGAGGGCACTGTTAAATTTTAATATAAGATATGCTTCTTTTTGTAGTAGTACTCTCTCAGGGTCCACTGACGAATTCCTGCTTTGGACATTAAACAGAACAGACCATTTAAATTCATTTTCTCCATGGCAGTTCTCTATAAAGTGCTCTACCATTGGGGCAGTTAGAACTTTATTTTTTATTCGTGATGTGTGTTGGGTCATACGTGTATTTACTTGTTGGGTCGTCTTTCCGATATAGATCTTTGGACAGGGGCATACGATTACATATATGACGTTTTTAGTTTTACAATTTGTAAAACTAGAATGCTTCCATTTGACATTGCCATGGGAAATTCTGCACCTTCCATTGTGTTGGCACATGCCACACAGGTGCCACATCTCCGGTGTCCTGTTATGGGTTTTAAACCCCATTTCGTGATTAAATCGCTTTTTGGTTTTGGTGTCATTATATCGGCTCTTACAACCATCTGGCCTATACTTCTGTTTTTCTTGTGTGCAAATAGAGGCCGGGGGAACGAACATTCCAGGTTCTCCAATAGGTGCCAGTTTTTTAACACTGCTTGTCTAATTTTGCTCCTGTCCGGACCAAAAGTGGTCACACAGACCAGTCTGTCTAGCTCTGGTTTCTCATTAGTCTGTAAAAGACATTCTCTCGGTGTAAAGCGGGCCCTTTTGCTTGAATGCTTTAATAATTTCCAGGGGTACCCTCTTTGTTTTAATTCATCGCAGAAGGTGTCCGCATGTTGTTCAAAATCTGAAACATCAGTACAATTTCTTCGTATGCGAAGTAGTTGTCCATAAGGCAAATTCGCCTTTAGATTTCTTGGGTGGGCACTTTGGTGGTGTAACATTGTGTTCTTATCCGTCTTTTTTCTATACAGAGATGATTTAAGTCGTCCTTCTGCACATGTCATTTCGACATCAAGAAAGGTCATTTTGGTGGTACTAGAATCTATTGAAAACTTGATGTCCTGAGGTTTGGTGTTGAGCCACATGTGGAACCGCATCAATTCCGTGTGGCTCCCCTGCCACAGGAGCCACACGTCATCGATGTAGCGGTACCATTGTTTTATATGTTCACAGTAGGGGTTGTTATGGTCAATGTACTTCCTCTCATATTCTGCCATGAACAATACGGCCATTTCTGGCGCGTATGGACAGCCCATAGCAGTTCCCTTGGTTTGCATAAAGAACTGCTCGTTAAATCTGAAATAATTCTTTTTTAGGGTTACCTCGGCTAATTGCAGGATGAATGAAGTCGGTACCCGATGGGGTCTGGGACGGGCTTCCAAGTACAATTCCATTACTTCCAGGGCTTCGTCCTGGGGAATCTGGGTATATAAGGACGTTACGATACTCACTAAAAGACAGAGCCCTGAAGAGAACGATACTTACTAAAAGACAGAGCCCTGAAGAGAACGATACTTACTAAAAGACAGAGCCCTGAAGAGAACCTATGAATTGAAGTCAGCTGGTTCGAAACGTGTAGGCACAGAAAATATGACACCAATTGACTTATAGACCA
Organism: Lissotriton vulgaris; assembly: GCF_964263255.1. Lineage (NCBI taxonomy): Eukaryota > Metazoa > Chordata > Amphibia > Caudata > Salamandridae > Lissotriton > Lissotriton vulgaris. The sequence continues at coordinate 771,286,042 of NC_141700.1, read as the reverse complement.
ATGAATTGTACTATGGTTTATATTATTTAAATATTTTGTCTTCTACACCAAGCGTTACTTTGTCAAATTTAGACAAGCATCTGAGTGCATTAATTGGAACAAAGAAATATCTTGTACAGTTTGTATATAATTTGTGTGTATATATATGTGACTAATGTTTTGTATTTTTGTGTAAATGTTTTAAATGTCTTGTATTCTTTTTACACATAAAAATCTTTGCTTGAAAAGTTTTAAAAAAAAGTAATTAAAAGGGTAAGAAACGACCAACAGACCTAAGAGTAATATTGGTTTGTTATTTTCCTTCAGCAATAGGAGTGAAAAAAAGTGTGGTTGGTACCTGTTTGTTTTTCCCAGATATATACGGCCCAACCAACCACAAGTCCCAGGGCCTGACTCCATTTTTTGTATCAATCTAAGAATGGACTTAGACACTGTAGGGGTACGGGGCTCATGCACCTGCACCCTCACCACTGGTATAGTGCACCCAGATAGAGGGGTGACTGACGTATGCCAAGGAAGTGGGTTGTAGGCATAGCACACAGAGATGTGTGCCATCTCAACTCTTCACTTTGTTCTGCACCAAAACATGCAGCCTGCAAAGGCAGTGTGTGAGTGTAAAGTTACAGGACCTCTATGGGTCGCACAATAAGTGTTGCAGCTCTTAGAGGCCTTCCCTGGTCACAGTGCCCTGTGGTACCATTTACCAGGGGCTGGCCTGTGGCCAGAGATGCCAATTGGATTTGGGCTTCAATGCACTTTTAGGGAAAGAACATAGGCCCTGGGTACCTGGTTAGCAGGAGCCCAGGGCACACTCAGTCAAAACACATCAGCAGTTCAGCAAAAAGTGGGGGCAACCATGCAGAAAAATTGTACTTTCTTATACCGATTATCCACCAAAAAGCCAAGATTTTTTAACACGCTCTTCTGACAAGGCACTGGACCTAATTCTTTTGGACATCAATCTTCTGAGCAGAATTCCTGAATTTTTCCAAACAGGAAGATTTCAGTCTTTGCTTCATTCAGTGGCAAACAATTGAAACTCATCTAAGCTGCTACCTTTCTCATACCCATAATTAATCTAACTTTGGAAGTCTCCAAATCTTGCACAAATGAAATTAACAATTGGGTGTCATCTGCATAGGATATTATTTTGAAACCACATCCCCTAACAATATTTGCAAGCAGAACCACATAAATATTGAAGAGGGTAGGGCTTGGGGAAGAGTCCTGAAGGAAACCCCCAAATCAATAGTTACTGTTCTAGATCTGCAGTGGTGGATTGAGACCACGTGGGTTCTGCCAGCCAGGAAGTCCTTATGCCACGCTAAGGCCTATCTCATACAGTCTCTGAAAGAAAAAATATATTCATCTGTTTATTGGAATTGTTAATTGGAATTGTTAACCATTTGTTAATCATTAAGTGAATGTTAACATTTGAAACCAAGTCTTAAATCAATACTCAAGGGATTAGATCACTTGATAAATTTGGAATGAAAAACATTTGTATACCAATTGGATCTTCATTTAACGGGTTAAAAACATAATTCAAAGAATACCTTTATGGGGTTTAAATCATTTTTCATCTTATGGTCATGTGGAGAAGTGTGGCTCACTGGTTAGAGCAGGCAGACCCTGAAGCAGAGGTCAGACCCGGGACCAGGGTTCAATTCCCGACGCGGCAGGGTCTTGAGCTCAAATGTCCATGGACTCGATAATTCTCGCTTCGGTGCCTGACCTAATCATGGGTTCACACTCTGCAACTCTGGGCATTAAGCTTGCTTAATCTCCACAGCGGCCCCCCGTGGCGGGATGCCTGGCTTTCACCTTGGGGATGCCCTGTAGGGGCTATCTCACAGGGAAATGCCAGGACGGGTTCCCAAGGCAAGCGCGGAGATACCCCTTCGGGGGTCGATTCAGGCGCTATATAAGAAACATAATAATAATAATAATAATAATAATGGTCTGAGGCATAACTAAACAAACGTTATTCATAAATAAGTACATTAATAAAATTAAACTAAATAAAGTTCAGTAACTTTTACCTAACCTTAAAGCTACTCCGGCCCTAAATTAATTTAAATTTAATGATATAAAAAAATAACCTCAATTATATTACAGTTAATTCAGGTAAAAAAAAAAAACTTCAACACACCCTAATGCAGTAGTGGTAGTGGCGATGTAGCGTTATCTGGATGTAGCGGATTTGAGGTATTAATAAACTAAATATCTGGACCTTAGTTACCAGAATCTTATGTTGCATATTTCGGTGTCACTGTCATTTGGCACCAGGACAGCTGTGGATTTAGTCTTTAGAACTGTGTCAGGGCAGATGGCAGAGTGAGGTCTCTGGCTCATCCATCTTAAAGTCTCAATGGTGTATATTTTATGCTCCTTCAAGAAACCGGTGGCATTTGTCTTCTATAGTACGTTGGAACTAGCTACAATAGTAGGCATGGGAAAAACCAGGGGCCTCATTTATGAGGCCTTGCGTCAGTTTGCGCTTCTGATGCGTCACTTTTCGTGACGCATCGGCGGCATAAAACATGCCTCCTGTTGCGCACTATTTACAAAGTGGCGCATCTAAGCAGATGCGTCACTTTGTAAACCCCTGGGCTACATTATACCTGCATCAGGTATAATGTATGCAGGGGGCGTTCCCCCGCAAAATGCCTCGTAGAAGTGACGCAGTGAAATCTATGAGATTTCACTGCGTCACTTCTAGGACGTCGTTGCGTCAAAATCTTACGCCTGCCTGACAGCAGGCGTAAGACGGACGCAGGCCCTTTCACATGGGGCTTGCCCCATGTGAAAGGACTCATTGCTGGAGTTGCGTCACTTTTGTGACACACTCCAGCAATGCGTCACTTTTGCGCCATACAGATACGTCAGAAATACTGACGTATCTGTAACTCCTTGCGTCATGATGTGTCATACAGTAAATATGACGCATCCGGTATGTCCCAAGGAGGGCGCTATGAAAAGTGACGCATCGCTGCTTTCGCGCAGCGATGCGCCATTTCTCATAAATGAGGCCCAGATAACATCCCAAGAAGTGTCCTTATTAGAACCCAGTTGGCTCGGAGAAGCCTTTCCTGAGCCATACAGTTCATCGGTGCACAAGTTACCTCCTCAACGGGACTATACGAACGAGGCACGATTGAGCCTGGGAACTCTAGGGCAAATGGAAACCACAGAGGCGCTCACACGTGTAGCCTGCTCCTCAGTGTCTCATATCAAAAAGAATTATTACTTCCTCACTCATGTTCTCCAAAGCACAAACCAGAGATTTTGTGAGTCAGCAGAGCAGATATCAAGCAGAAAGAAAAGCCCATAGATGCACAAACAAAAGCTTTGTAAAGGAGTGTACAGGATGTCATGCTCCAGCTTTCCATATCTCTTGTAGTGGTACTGGGGGTGTGCTTTTGGCCCACGCCGAACCTGCTTTCCTGTTAACGCCTTCAGGAAGCTTTTACAATCCCTCGTGCTCATCTTGTTTCAGAGTCTGCGTCATTCTTAGCCTCATGATCAAATGTAACAAACAGAGGCACCTACTTAGCCAATTTATTAGTGTAACAACGTTTTTTTCTTACCCTGTGTATGTAAATTCTTTCCTACCAATTGTTTGGTTAAGGTGGAAATAAATAGGCAGTCATCAGTGGGATGTAACAGGTACTGGAAATCCATTTCTCACAGCCTCAGTCACCCTGTTCGTGACACAGACCTCTCCTTCGGGCAATATGCACAGTAGCCCTCGTACACAGAATGCCATGATCGTCCTGAAAATGCACAATTTCCTTCTGTTTTTTGCTGTCCAATGCATGAACGTGTGGTTGGGCCTACTTGATGGTAAAAAGGTGATATTGAGTTTTGATGTAGAGCCTTCTTAAAAACAACCGGGCTTCTTTCAATGACAAAGTGCACATGTCAGTCCGCCTCTTGAAATAAGGCTTCCGCGGTCTTGGGTTTTGACGCTTTCAAGGGTCTCGGTGTCTTACATACTTACCGTTTCTCTAACCAGTTTGTTTCCATGAGTGAAATATTGGTGACTACAGAAATAACTGTCTGTACCCCCACCTCAACTTCCACACTGCCCTGCTCAGGCTCCTCCGGGAACTATTGCACATTTTCCACTTACTGTTATTCTTCACCAGCTCTCTCTCTAAAGAGGTGCTGGTAAAATAAATGCCAATTCTATAATCATTTTATAGATTTTGCAAGTTCCTTAGGAGTAGGGTGGGTGTGTGTGTGTGTGTGTGTGTGTGTGTGTGTGTGTGTGTGTGTGTGTGTGTGTGTTTTTTTTTTTTAGGTTAACACCTTATCTGCCTCTGGGCTTGCTTCAGTGTAAGGATAGTATTACCAATATTTACAGGACTCTATTTCATCCCAAGTTTTTGTTATCGGAGATGTGGTAACGCGAGAAGGCACATTTTGTATTTTTCCTTACGCTCAGTGATGCTGAAGAGCGTAGTCTGCGAGTACTCATTTTGTTTTTGTACATAACAAAGTTGGAAGGTGGTACACACACCTCAACGTGAGGAGCAGAGCCCCTCTTGCGGTTGGTTTGAGTTTCCTACATTATAAGGATTCACTTGCAGTGGTTGGTTTGGCAACTCGTCCTTTCCAGGAGCCATTTGCAATACTGGTGCACAAGAAGAGTATTGTATTGTTGGTCATCTGAATATTGTACAACATATACCATAATGCTATTTGCACACAAACTACTAATGCACCAGCACAAGGGGAGAGATTTCTGCAAGCAACATAGTATTGGATAGAGGCATACGAGCTTAGCGATGACCCCCCCCACTCCTCACCATTTGTCCCAAACCATGAATCCTTTTATTATATCTCCTTCCCTCACTCACATTCCCAGGCTACCACCCTTCTGGTGATATCGCCCCACGGGATACATGTGGCAACGTGCCCGGGGACCTGTTGGCATCAAGGAAACGAGGCATTCGGTACAGAATTAAATGTTTTATTTTTTTGGAGTAAAATAGTAAATTTCAATAATTTGTCACTAGAAGTTTTTTCCACTCTTTTCTTCCTTCCGGTTGTTCCTCGTAACATCTTGGAATGTTTCCCTACCTTATTCCTTCTTTTTTTCTCATGCTCCTCTCCTTTTTCCTTTCCTTTCAATTCTTCTGCCCTTCTTTAACTCACATTTTCATGTTTCTTTCTACTTTTTCTATTTTCTTCTTCTCCTTTCATTATCAGTTATTTATTTTAGTATTCACTCTATTACTTTTTACCTTGTAGTGAGTTTTTAATTACCTTCTTTTCATTCCTTCATTGTCTTTGTCCTTCATCCCGTTCTCTTCTTTCCATCAACCTTTACGTTATTTTTACCTATATTCACATTTCTATCCCTTTCCTCTATATATATATATATATTTTTTTTTGTTTACTCTTCCTTTGCATTTATACTTTGTTCTCTTTCTCTCAATCACTGCTTTGTTTTTGCCACTTTCTATTCCCTTTTTATTGGACTTAAGTAACATTCTTACTCTCATACCATTTTTTCCTGTTTTCTACATTTATTTATCCCCTCCATTTGCATATCTTTTTCATTTCATCAGCTTTCACATTATTCTTTTCCTCTCCTGCATTTCATTTTCTCGTCTGACATTCTAATATAGCCATTTGCCTCAACTCACCTGTTTTAACTTTCTAATTTTCATGGCCTCCTTCTTCTATTTTTCTTTATTTGTACTGTTCTGTGTTTTTGCTGGCTGCTTCATTTCTCTTTTTTCTTCCTACTTCCCCTCATTTTCTGAATTTCAACCATTTTACCTCTTTCCCAGTCTTTCTCTGAATTTTATTCTTCAATTAGTTTTTCTCTTAGTTTCTTTGTCTTCTGTCTTGCCATTTTGTTCTTTTTGCTCCTATCTTTCTTAAACCATTTTTTCATTACACACCTTTAAGAGTTTTTCTCCAGTTGTTTTCCTTTAATCTTTCAGTTTTGCCATCTTTTCACTTTCCGTATTACCTCTTCTGTCACTTTTCCAATTCCTTCATTGCACATCGTCCCATTATTCTCCTTTTTGCTTTATATCTTAAATGGCTGTGCTCCTCTTTTCACCCCTAACTGCTGATTTTCTTTATGTCCTCCACTCCACACTCCTTGTGCAAAAAAAAAAAAATACGCTCACAGCTAGCGTCTGCCCCCAAGAGAACAGACGGCGGGGAGAAATCAAGGGTACGTATTTCCTTTGACAACCCACCCTCCACAACAAAACCAGCTTTTCCTGCAGGTACCCCCTTTTGTTTATTTACAAAAAAACGGAAAGCACGGATAAAACCACCCCCTCCCCTTCTTCGTACAATACATAGCTCTGTGACCGCAATACTTTCCATTACTCAAAATATTCACAAAACGGCTATATACTTTTTTTTTTCTCCCAAAAAAATAATTTCCTAAATTGGTAAATGCATGTTTTTCAGTTGTGGTGGGTTTTTTATCTTCTTAAAGCCACAGTTACTCATGTCCATGCACAAAGAAACTAGTTTAGAATTTTGGGCACAGAAAGATGAAATTGTCCAAGGAATGTTTCCTCCCCCACCCTTTTCTCCCCCATTACCCCCAAAAAATGGTCCCATCATCGTCTGGAATTTTCTTCTTAGTTTTTCAAAAAGGCAGACAATGTTTCCGGCTTAGACCCCATGCTTTTTGTTTCCAAAAGCCCGCCCCTTCGAAAGAAAAAAAATAAAAAACAGAAAAAAAAATCTTAAAAAGATTCAACACGCAATAGCACTGAGGCAATATCCAACAAGAGACGTTTTTTCCCATCGATGTTACCCCGCCCCAGAAAAAAAAATTGTTGGAAAAGCAAAACTCCATCAAAGCATTTTTCTTTCTTGAGTGTGTGTGAGAGTTGGGGCTGACTTGGGTTTCTCCTTCATTTTACCCATAAACCCCCAGAAGCAAACGCTGAATGGGTAACTCATTCCCACGAAACTGCAATTTCTGAAGGTTTTCTGAGCATATATTGTCCAAACGTCAAACGTTCCCAAGAGCTGGATGTCCTGGGATTGCTGAAGGCTCTAGCAAGTGCTTTCAAGTGCTGGAAGGGACTTCAAGTGCTGGATCCTTGGTAAAGATGCTGCCTGCACTCATCACTCAGCGCATTTGCCTCTTAGCGACTCTCTGGCGCAAATTCACAGTACCGCACAAGAATCCACTTCTGCAAGTGCTCAGGTGCATCTCTCTCTTGCGGTCCCATTATCCATTTCTGCAGTTGTTTGGAAGCACCGGTCTTGCTGTCAACATACTTAGTTAAGTCATGACATGGGGAGGTACCACCTTCACAGTCATGGTATTGGCTTCTGCACTAGGAGGGACCTTTCTTGCGGTTTGTGGGAGACCCTATTTTTTGTTGTCAACCTGGTGCCAAAATAGAACTGTGGGATGTATTGACCGGCAAGGTGTGCTGCAGATCCTGCCCAGCCTTCTCACTAGTCGCCCCCAAAGATGAAAGAAAAATAAATATGAAAAAAACACTGCCAAGAAAAGAAAGACCTACGAAATAAAACCACACCTCCAGTTCTTGAAGACATCATCTTGTAGAAAGTGTCATTTTGTTTCTTAGTTCCCACTGACACACACACACGTTTCCGTAACAATAATTTTGTCTGATGATTTTTGTTGTCTGTTTTTTTTCTGTTTTGCTGTCAAAGGAGGCGGCATGCAGGGAGAACGAGAGGAACGCAGGAGGGGGAGGAGAGAGCGGTAGACAAAGCGGCTACGAGTCTTTTTTTTTTTTGGAGCAGACTGGTGGGTGGTTAAAGTTGAAGCAGGGCTGGAGGAAAAATAATCAGAAAAAGATGGGACATCCCCCGCCGCCCTTGTCGGGGCACCATTGAGCTTTTGAGTCTTTACAGTGGCTGCAGACAGGCCGATGCGCGGCCCAGGGGTAGTTCAAAGTCTCAGAGTCTCTCACGGGCAGGCACCCATATGTAAGGGCCCGACAGCTCTTCGATCACTCGCTTCACCTTATGGTAAACCTCTTCGAAGCTGTCTCCCTCAACGACCGCTGTAAAAGCAAGAGAAGTCACGATTAATGGCAGGGGTTGATTTTTGCTATATTGTGTGTGTACACAGTGAGCCATTAATTTGAGGGTGTTCTGACAAGTGCAGGTGACACTGGCTGTGATTATGGGGGAACCTGGACTATGCTCGTGTTGAGCACCTCTTTTGTAACTGATTGTCTATTCAGCTCTTGTTTATGTATGATCCCAGTGTTCAAACTTCCTGAAGTTGAGGAAACTTAACAAAGTTGCTCATCTTTCACTCTCACAAGTTTGAGGTCGTGACCTGTACAAACCCGAATTTTAAGTATTTTTCTCTGCAAAATATTTACTCTTTAGTGAGAGGTGCATTTTTCTTCTCTCCCCATGGAATGCCACTGAACAGCTTCTGCAACTTACATTTTCACAAGGCTATGGTCTCTAAATTCCTGTATAATTTCCAACTCACTAAAAAATAGTTTTAAAACTATAAAACTGGAGCTTCTTTACTAAACAAAAGCTTACAAATCCAGCGGGGGCAAAAAGCAATTTTCATGGGTATTTTTGGAAAGAGCTACAGCCAAAATGGCTAAACTAATTTATACCAAATTTGGGAGACAGCTAGATAGATATTGGCCCAGAAAGTGTTCTTTTTGTAACTTGGTGTGAATCCATAAGTAGTGTTTGAGAAATTAAGCCTAAAAACCTTATATATATGGACGGTTGGGTTCGCAAGAGGCTTGCATGAGTTATGCGGTTGAGCTAAATAAAAATATAAATATAGAGCCATTTAATTGGCTGAGGGGACTTTTTGTCCCAATCCACAGCCTCTTCCCTGAGGGAGAAAGGGTTCCAGTGTGAGCTCACGCTTTGATTGGCTGGCCGCAACATGAAGAGGAATGTTGCAGCTGCCATTTCAGGACACTGGGAACTCCCATCTACATGCAACAAACTTCTTGCAATGCCCTAGTTTGAGTTTGCATTTAAAATGTTTTGTAAATGATTTTTCTGACCAATGAAAGGATTTCAGGGCAAGATTCTAAAAAGGCAGACTCATATAGGGTAGGGAATAACTACCATTTTTTTAAAACTAATTCTTTATCTGTTTTTTGTGTTGATTATTGTCAAATACTTCTAGAAATGACAATTTACCAAATGTGTAGGGAGGAAAGATCTGCTGAAAAGTGAATCATGTAAAATATGTTTTGTTTATTAGTTTCCCATCAGATTGAAACTGAGGATAAAGCCAGCCAGGCCCACTCTGGTGTCAAACTAGAAATAAATGTGTGCTGTTTTTGTTCAAAATCAGAAAAAAGACTATTTCCCAATGGTTTGTAGACTACTCCAGCGGTCTACACCCTTTTTTTGAAAAGTGGATGACATTAAAAACATCAGATTTGCACGATTCATATCTGCATACCAAAAGAGGAAACCCATTATTTTACCTAGTCCTGGTCCCACCGCACAGTCCTCTGCTCAGGAACAATGTCCTTGCCAGAAGCTCTCAGCAGCTAGACAACCTCAGATTAAATGAAATGTGGTGGCAACTGAGATGTGCAGCTGCCCCCCCCCCACTAATCTTTTTTAATATTATTGTCCTCTTGCTACTACAGCATCTTCCTTTCCCAGGAATGTAACTAGGAGATGGGCCTTCAACGTCAGTACTGCTCAGGCCTCAAAAAGGGGACGGTGGCTGCAGTTCACTGACCTGAGAAACATTCGGTGAACTCCTGCTCCAGTTTGCTGGCTCTGTCGAACGCTTTCCGCGCCTGCTCCTCTGTTATTCGTTTGTTAATTTCTCTGCGTGGAAGAGAAAAATAAAATTAAACAGTGCACATGTATACCTAAAAAAAAACCCTTGCAAACGTTATGAATTTGGCAATTTTTTAAATATACTATATATCAATACTATCATTGCAGATCTAACAGCGGTCTGCAAATCCAAAATGGCCGACATTTCAAAAAGACTTGCACATTATCATGGTTAAGGATACTGATCTGAAATTTCTCAAAAAAGAAACGGACAGGGAAGGAAGCTCTAACAGATTTGGTGTTGAACTGTGCACCCTTGTTTCCTGTGTTAATAACAAATTGCCCTTGAGAAGTGTATGTAATATTTCATTGTGGGCACCCGCATAACTTGGAATAAAGTTTTGTGTTTAAAAAGTTTGGTGTAGAATTTCAAAGAGAGACAGAGTTGTAACCCTCCAACAATTATCTTTTTTTATAATGGGGCCGGTGGCAGTAAAAATATTACAGAGTAGCTTCCAAGTACAAAGTGAACCTGAAACCGATCAAAGTAAAAAATAAAAAAATCAAAAGGGAATAATTCAAAACGTAATTCAAAATGCAAAAATTATAAACAAAACAAAAACCTCCCAAAACAATTGGCAGGCAAGTTGGAAAGTAGAAAGTCAGTTACTTTATACTGAAAAGACAAGTAGACAACCAGTTATGTGCAAGGATAAAAATACTGCTAACATCTGTAACATCACTTTCAATAAAAAAAAGCTGCAGAAAACTACAATTGGTGGGTATTGCTTTCTTCTCCTTGGGGTCCTAATTTTTAAAAGGAGACAGACAACCCTCGCGCTGCATAGTCGACTAAGTTCTACTATGACTTAGGGATACCTCGAAAGACCAGTAGATTCCCCAATATACTAGGAGCCCCGCAGTCAGATTTAATTTTGTTTAAGCATTTCCCATCTGTGGTGTGGGCTTAGAACATTCTCACGATGCTGGAAGTTGAACTTCTGCCACATTCTCTGTCATGGTTTGGACATTTTTCCACCCAATCGTCTGTGTATCATGGGAGGAGCATTTAGGTGGATGAAACCCCCTAGCACAAGGCTGGCATTTCCACCACCAACTGTATGGGCAAGGGGAATGTATCCCCAAACATACCTTGGCATCCTAACATGCTGTGGAAGGGTCCCAGCATGTCAGTAGCCCCATGCCTTCCTGCTGGTGAGAGTCTGCCACTCCTTCCATACAGTCCCCACCACTGCTGCCCTCTGAATCAAGGCCTACCTCTTGAAGAAAACCATAACACTACTACATATGTCAACAACTTCATTAGGCTCTTCCTATAACAGGCAGCCCTGTAATCCAGCAGTTTGGAATCCCCAAGTGCAGGAATGACCCCACGATACACAAGTACCATTTATTTGGTACCAAATAGCAAGTAACAACAAGCATTGTCAAAGCCAATTGATCTGGGGTTAAAGTGCTAATGCATGCAGCATATCAGGCAGACCCACTGGAGGGAGCCAGCAAGAGTGGACAGAAAGAGGGATAGTTGTGGAATGATTCCCAAGGAAGTGCAGTGCAAGCAGTGTAATCAGGACACACTCAAACAGCCAATGGCCTTCGGCTGAGGAATGAACAATTCACTAGGCTGAGCCGAGAGATGACTGACAAAGTCTCAAGCCATTGGCTGACAGAAGCTGATCAGAGAAAGCCAATGGCTAAAACGGGTGGACTCTGTGTATTATTAACACTAGGTCAGTTTGACAGATGAGCTCTCAAAACCCATCTAGTATGTGTGTGTTCGGCAGACGCAACTGGACAGTTGTCACAAAAGATATATGACAAGTTGTTCTTCCCCTATGTTAACAGATCATTAAGTAATAGAAGATTTATCATCGGTCAATAGCATAATTTGACCGATAGAATCTTAAAATTCAACTATATGAAGCTGCACAATTGTGGGAACCACCAGGAGGTGCTTGGCCACACCTTGTGTGGGTAAGGTAATTTCCATTTGCCATATTATTGCATTTCAGTTGGATAACCAACTGCGTCCTGTTACCACTTGGCTCTCTCGGAGGTAGGTAGGCCAAGCAAGGAAGCCTTACTCCAGGAGGTGGAGGAGTATAGAGGCTTAGAATACAGCAACATACAACAGTAGACACTCCGTGCCAAAGGTATCAAGGTTAGGCATCCCCTTTGCGCCACGTAATGCAATGCAGAACTTAGAATGAGATTAGCAAGCTGCGCAAGGTCACCTTGCGTGTCCCTGCATGGCTTGTAAATATGGAGTAACGCAAGAAAGCGCAAGTCCCTGCCTGGCGTAATTCTGCCCTGGGAAGGCGTGCCATGGGTGTTCCCACGCCACTTCCTGCACAAAAACAATCTCTGCCTTCAACGCAGGCACCCTTGCACCACTGCGAGGAGAGGACAGGCATGCCCCATATATTGTAAGATGTGGTGTTTTCCTGGTCTCTCCCTACCGGCAGCGTGGCAAGGGGTCTTGCTGCGTTGCATTGCGTGAAAGTATGATACATCTGGCCCTCGTGCCAGGTGCAAGACTTTGGTTTAACATTCGGCCTTATGGCCACTGTTTTCTAGTGTGAGATGCTTTGGGTTTTCTACGGTCTTCCATTAAGCGTTTGGGTCCTTTGCTAACTAACCAAATAGAGGTAAGGCTACTGGTACTCAGTTGTACTCCAAATAAGTCAACTGTTATGGTATAGAATAAAAGGTATCGTTCGTTAAAGTAGTCGAGTGCATCTAGGTTAAAAGGGGAGACCTAAAACAAAAATCTCAGTGGAACCAAAGGTCAAGAACTACCGCCTATAAAACCACGTGACCTCCCTCAAGAAAGGTTTTGGGTGGTCCCGGTGGGTTCCCATATAATATGGTAATAGGAGCAAAAGTAAGTACCAAACAGGGTTCTGCTGTGGAGACAGCTGACAAGGTAGAGGGACTTTTACCACTAATACACCATGAAACTACAGAGGGAGGGCTGTATCTTAGCACCTGCCCACTGCAACTGAGATTTTACGGTGGTTACTTCAGCCAAAACACTGGGATCCCTTGCCAGGGATGGAGCCACCATCTCCTGGTGCGACTGGATCCAACGCAATGTGCCGGCAGACACCCTAAGGGCATGAGGCAGGTCTGGGACAAAGCAGGCACCCCCTTCCCGACATCTGAAGACAATATAGCAGCTCCTTGGTCTGGTTGCAAGAAAGGAATGCCATTTTCCACCCCTCGCTTGGACCGACCCCACTCTCCACTGGGGCTGTGTGATGGCCTCAGGAATTTGTTTACCAGAGCAATGTCTACAGTGTTTACACTAGTTTGTGGACATCATCCAACATCAGAAATATTTTTTTATTGTTTTTATTAGTTTTTGTAATATACATAATGCTACATAGGCATCCAAGAGTGTTTAGATAAGGAGAAGAGGGAGAACACATTAGGTGCAGGCAGGGATCATGCAATACTGAGCACCGAAAGGAGTCTGATGAAGCTCAGCAGACACTCT